>NW_022162676.1:0-675809 GCF_008728515.1 Papio anubis | reverse complement strand
CATCACTGGCCATCAGAGAAATGCAAATCAAAACCACAATGAGATACCATCTCACACCAGTTAGAATGACGATCATTAAAAAGTCAGGAAAAAACAGGTGCTGGAGAGGATGTGGAGAAATAGGAACACTTTTACACTGTTGGTGGGATTGTAAACTAGTTCAACCATTATGGAAAACAGTATGGCGATTCCTCAAGGATCTAGAACTAGATGTACCATATGACCCAGCCATCCCATTACTGGGGATATACCCAAAGGATTATAAATCATGCTGCTATAAAGACACATGCACACATATGTTTATTGCGGCACTATTCACAATAGCAAAGACTTGGAATCAACCCAAATGTCCATCAGTGACAGACTGGATTAAGAAAATGTGGCACATATACACCATGGAATACTATGCAGCCATAAAAAAGGATGAGTTTGTGTCCTTTGTAGGGACATGGACGCAGCTGGAAACCATCATTCTTAGCAAACTATCACAAGAACAGAAAACCAAACACCGCATGTTCTCACTCATAGGTGGGAACTGAACAATGAGATCACTTGGACTCGGGAAGGGGAACATCACCCACCGGGGCCTATGATGGAGAGGGGGGAGGGGGGAGGGATTGCATTGGGAGTTATACCTGATGTAAATGATGAGTTGATGGGTGCTGACGAGTTGATGGGTGCAGCACAGCAACATGGCACAAGTATACATATGTAACAAACCTGCACGTTATGCACATGTACCCTAGAACTTAAAGTATAATAATAATAATAAATAAATAAAAATAAAAAAATAAAAAAAGAGAAAGTTTAATTTTGTGAGATGAATTCACACAGCATGAAGCAGTTTCATAGACAACTTCTTTCTAGTTTTTATCAGGATATTTAGTTTTTTGTCATTGCCCTCAAAAGGCTCCTGAATGTCCCCTCACATATTCTACCAAAAGAGTGTTTCCAAACTGCTAAATCAAAAGAATGGTTTAAATCTATCAGATGAATGTATTTTTCTACTTTTTATGTAGGTATATTCACTTTTTCAACATAGGCCTCTATGGGCTCCCAAATGGCCCTTTGTAGATTGTACCTAAAAAGTGTTTCAAACCTGCTGCATCAAAGGAAAAGTTTTCCTATTTGAGATGAATCCACACATTACAAACCACTTTCAGTATAGCTTCTTTTCAGTTTTAATCTCAAAATATTCAGTTTTTCACTACAAGCCTCAAGGGTCTCCCAAATGTTTCTTTGCAGATTCTAATAAAAATTATTTGCAACCTGCAGAATCAAAATAAAGGTTTAATTCTGTGAGATGAATCCACACATCTCAAAGCAGTTTCCCAGATAGCTTCTTTTTAGTTTTCATGTGGGAATATTCAGTTTTTCACCATAGGCCTCTATGGGCTCCCAAATGTCCCTTCAGAGATTCTACTAAAAACTGTTTCCCACCTCCTGAATCAAAAGAAAGATTTACCTCCATAGGATAAATCCATACATCACAAAGTAGTTTCACTGATAGTTCCTGTCTAGATTTTATCTCAGGATATTTGATTTTTCACCATAGGCCACAATGTGCTCCCGAATGTCCCTTCATAGATTCTAACAAGGGAGTATTTGCAACCTGCTGAATAAAAAGAAGGGTTTAACTCTATGAGATGAATATACACATCACAGAGCCATGTCACTACAGCTTCTTTCTAGTTTTTACCTGGGAATATTTTTTTTTTCACCTCAGGCCTCAAATGGCTCCCGAATATCCCTTTGCAGATTCTACCAAAACAGTATTTCCAACATGCCAAATCAAAAGAAAGTTATAGTTCTGTGAGATGAATCCACACATCACAGTTTCACAGATAGCTTCTTTCTAGCTTTTATCCGGGGACATTCAGATTTTTCACCATAGGCACCTGTGGGCTTGTAAATGTCCTTTCTCAGATTCTACCAAAATGTGTTTCCAACCTTCCAAATCAAAAGAAACATTTAACTCTGTAAGATGAATCCACACAACACAAAGAAGTTTCACCAATTGTCTGTTTCTAGTTTTTATCTGGGGATATTTGGGTTTTTAATAAAGGCCCCAAATGTCTCCAAAATGTCCCTTCACAGGTTCTACAAAAAGAATGCTTGCAACTTGTTGAATCAAAAAATGGTTTAATTCTGTGAGATTAATCTACACATCACAAAGTATTTTCACAGTTAGTTTCTTTCAAGTTTTAATCTGGGGATATTCAATTTTTCACCATAGGCCTGAATGGACTCCCAAATGTCCCTTCACAGATTCTACCAAAAAAGTTTTTCCACTTGCTGAATCAAAAGAAGCTTTTATCTCTGAGATGAATCCACCCATCCCAAAGAAATTTCACATAGTTTCTTTTTAGTTTTTATATGGGAAAATTCATTTTTTCAATATAAACTTCTATGGGATCCAAAATGTCCCTTCACAGATTCTACCAAGAGTGTTTGAAACCACTTATATCAAAGGAAATGTTTAACTCTGTGACATGAATCCGGAAATCATAAAGCAGTTTCACTGTTTTCTTCTTTGTAGTTTTTATCTGGGGTTATTCTGTTTTTCACCATAGGCCTCAAAAAGCTCCCAAATATCCGTTTACAGATAATACCTAAAGAGTGTTTCAATTCAGTTAAAACAAAAGAAATGTTTAACTCTGTGAGTTGAATCCACACATCAACAAGGCTGTTTCTTCACACACCTTCTTTCTAGATTTTATTTGTGGATATTCAGATTTTCACCATAGGCCTCAAAGTGCTCCGAAATGTCCCTTTGTAGTTTCTACAGAAAGAATTATTTAATCATGCTGAATCAGAAAAAAGTATTACTATGTGAGATGAAATCAAACATAACCAAGCAGTTTCATAGGTAGCTTCTTTCTAGTTTTTATCTGGAGATATTTGGTTTTTCAACATAGGCCTCTATAGGCTCCCAAAAGTCCCTTTGCAGACTCTACCTAAAGAGTGTTTCAAACCTGATGTATCAAAAAAGTGGTTTAAGTCTGTAAAATGAATTCAAATATCACAAAACAATTTCACAGATAGCTTCTTTGTAGTTTCTATCTGGGGATATTCAGTTTTCCACCATCGGCCTCTAAGGGTTCTTAAATATTTCTTCAGAGATTCTACCAAAAGTGTGTTTCCAACCTTCTGAATCAAAAGAAACGTTTAACTCTGTGAAATTAATCTACACATCACAAAGCAGTTTCACAGGTAGCTTCTTTCTAGTTTTTGTCTCTGGATATTCGGTTTTTCACCAGAGGCCTTGATATGCTCCCAAATGTCCCTTCGCAGGTTTCCACAAAAAGAGTGTTTCCAACCAGCTGAATTAAAAGAAAGGTGTAAGCCTGTGGTATGAATCCACACATTAAAAATAAGTTTCACAGATAGCTTCTTTCTAGTTTTCATCTGCAGTTATTTGGTTTTCTCACCATAGACCTCTATGGGCTCAAAAATGTCCCCTCGCATGTTCTACCTAAGTAGTGTTTCAATCTTGCTGTATAAAATGAAAGGCTTATCTCTGTGAGATGAATCCATACTTCACAAAGCAGTTTCACAGATAGCTTCTTTCTAGTTTTCATCTTGAGATATTCAGTTTCTCACCATAGACCTCAATGGTCTCCAAAATGCCCCTTCGCTGAGTCTACAAAAAGAGGATTTTCAATCTACTGAATCGAAAGAAAGGTTTACCTCTGTGAAATAAATCCACACATCACCAAGCAGTTTCCCTGAGAGCTACTTTCTAGTTTTTATCTTGGAATATTCTGTTTTTCACCATAAGCCACAATGGGCTCCCAAATATCCCTTTCTAGATTATTCAAAAAGAGTGTTTAGAACCTAGTGAATCAAAAGAAAGGTTTAACTCTGTGAGGTGAATCGACATATCAATGGCAGTTTTGCAGATAGCTTCTTTCTAGTTTTTATCTGGGGATATTCAGTTTTTCACTACAGACCACTAAGGGCTTTCAAATATCTTTTCACAGATTCTACAAAACAATGTTTTCAACCTGCTAAATCTAAAGAAAGATTTTCCTCTGTGAGATGAATCCATGCATCACAAAGCAGTTTCAAAGAGAGCTTCTTTCTAGTTTTTATCTGGGGATATTGTTTTTACCATGGGCCTCTATGATATCCCAAATATATTTTTGAAGATTCTACCAAAATATGTTTCAATCCTGAATCAAAAGAATTATTTATCTCTATGAGATGAATTGACACATCACAAAGAATTTTCATAGATAACTTCTTTCTAGTTTTTATCTGAATAATCTGTTTTTCACTACAGGCCTCAAAGGTCTCCCAAACCTTTCTTTTTCTTTTCTTTTCTTTTTTTTTTTTTTTTTTACAGAGTCTCGTTTATTGTCCCCCCGGGAGTGGAGGTAGTGGGGCAATCTCGGCTCACTGCAAGCTCCGCCTCCCGGGTTCACGCCATTCTCCTGCCTCAGCCTCCCGAGTAGCTGGGACTACAGGCGCCCGCCGCCTCGCCCGGCTAATTTTTTGCATTTTTAGTAGAGACGGGGTTTCACCATGTTAGCCAGGATGGTCTCGATCTCCTGACCTCGTGATCCACCCGCCTCGGCCTCCCAAAGTGCTGGGATTACAGGTGTGAGCCACCGCGCCTGGCTCCCAAACCTTTCTTTGCATATTCTACAAAAAGAATGTTTGCAACCTGCTGAATCAAAAGAAAGGTTTAATTCTGTGAAAAGAATCCACACTTCACAAAGCAGTTTCACAGATACCTTCTTTCTTGTTTATATCTGGGGTTATTTGGGTTTTCACCATAGACCTTAGTTGGCTTCCAAATGTCCCATTGCAGATCCTACAGAAAGAGAGTTTCCCACCTGCTGAACCAAAAGAAAAAGTTACCTTTGTGAGATGAATCCACAAACCACAAAGCAGTTTCACTGACAGTTTCTTTCTTGGTTTAGTCTTGGGATATTCCATTTTTCACCTTAGGGCACAATGGGCTCCTAACTAACTCTCCGCTCATTGAACCTAAAGAGTGTTTCCAGAACTCTGAATTGAAAGAACAGTTTAATTCTGGGAGATGAACCCACACACAAAATAGCAGTTTCACAGAGCACTTATTTCCAGTTTTTATCTGGGGATACTTTGTTTTTTGCCCCAGGACTCAAAGGGCTCACAAGTGTCCCTTCACAAATTCTGCCAAAATAGTGTTTCCAACTTGCTGAATCATATAAAGGCTTAACTCTGTGAGATGAATGCACATATCACAAAGCAGTTTCATGGATAGCTTCTTTCGTTTTTATCTGGATATTCGATTTTACACCATAGACATCTTTGGGCTCCCAATTGTTACTCCGTGAATGCTAATAAAAGAGTGTTTCCAACCTACTGAATCAAAAGTAAGGTTTAAATCTGTGAGATGATGACATACATCACAACTCAGTTTCACAGATAGCTTCTATCTAGTTTTTATCGGGGGTATTCTGCTTTTCACCATAGGCCTATATGGGCTCCCAAATGTCCCATCGCAGAATCTACCTGAAGAGTGTTTCTAACCTCCCATATCAAAAGAAAAATTTAACTCCATGAGATGAATCTCAACCTCACAAAGCTGTTTCCCACATAGCTTCTTTCTAGTTTTTCTCCAGAGATATTTAGCTCTTCACTACTGCCTCAATGGGCTCCAAAATGTCCCTTTGCAGATTCTACAAAAACAGTGTTTGCAACCTGCTGAATTAAAAGTAACGTTTAACTCTGTGAGATGAATCTACACATCACAAGGCAGTTTCACAGATTCTTTCTAGTTTTTACCTGGGGATATTTGGTGTTTCACCATAGGGCTCTATGGGCTCCAACTGCCCCTTCATAGATTCTACCTAAAGAGTATTTCAAACCAACTGTATCAAAAGGAAGGCTTAACTCTGTGAGATGAATCCATCCATCACAAAGCTGTTTCACAGATAACTTCATTCTAGTTTTTATCTGGGGATATTCGGTTTTACACTACAGGTCTCAAGGGGCTCCAAAATGTCCCTTCTCAGATTTCATTAAAAGAATGTTTGCAACCTGCAGAATCAAAAAAAAGGTTTAACTCTGTGAGATGAATCCACACATCCCAACGCAGTCTTAAAGACAGCTTCTTTCTAGTTTTTATCTGGAAGTGTTCGGTTTCCCTCCATAGGCCTCAATAAGCTCCATAATGACCCTTCGTAGATTCTACAAAAGCAGTATTTGCAACCTGCTGAATCAAAAGAAAGTTTTAACTCTGTGAGAAGAATCCACACAGCACAAAGCTGTTTCACTGATAGATTCTTTCTAGTTTTTATCTAGGGATATTCAATTTTTCACCATAGGCTTCAAAGGGCTCCTAAAATGTCCCTTCACAGATTGTACCAAGAGTGTTTCCTACCTACTGAATCAAAAGAAAGGTTTAACTCTGTGAGATGAATCCACACACCAAAAGCAGTTTTACAGATGTCTTCATGCTAGTTTATATCTGGGGATGTTCAGTTTTTACCACAGGCCTCAAAGTGTTCCCAAATGACCCTTCACAGACTCAATCAAAAGAGTATTTCCAACCTGCTGTATCAATAGAAAGGTTTAACTCTGTAAGATGAATCCACACATCACAAAGTGGTTTCACAGATATCTTCTTTCTAGTTTTTATCTCTGGATATTCAGTTTTTTTACAATGGTGAAATGTCTCCCAAATGTCTCTTGGCAGATTCCACCTAAGTAGTGTTTCAAATCCTCTAAATGAAAAGAAACGTTAAAATCTGTGAGATAAATCCACATATCACAAAGCAGTTTCACAGACAGCTTCTTTCTAACTGTACCTGGGGATATTCAGTTTTTCACCTTAGCTTCTATTGGCTCCAAATGTGCCTTTGTAGAATCTACCAAAAAAGTGTTTACAACCTGCTGAATCAAAAGAAATGTTTAACTCTGTGAGATTAATGCACAAATCACAAAAACGTTTGAGATAGCTTCTATCTAGTTTTTGTCTGGGGATATTCGGTTTTTCACCATGGGCTCCCAGTTGTCTCTATGGGCTCCCAACTGTCCCTTCACAGATTCTACCTAAAGAGTGTTGCAAATCTGCTGTATCAAAAAAAGGTTTATCTCTGTGAGATGAATCCACACATCAGATAGCACGTTCAAATACAGCTTTTTTCTAGTTTCATCTTGGAATATTTGGTTTTTCACTATAGGCATTATGGGACTGCCAAATGATCCTTCGCATATTCTACTAAAATAGTGTTTGCAACCTGCTGAATCAAAATGAAAGTTTAGCTCTGTGAGCTAAATCTATATATCGCAAAGCAGTTTCACAGATAGTTTCCTTCTAGTGTTTATCTGTGGACATTCTGTTTTGCACCATAGGCCTCTAAGGGCTTCAAATGTACCCTTTCATATTCTACCAAGAGAGTGTTTCCAACCTGTTGAGTGAATAGAAAGGTTTACTCTGTGAGATGAATCCACACATCACAAAGCAGTTTCACAGATTGCTTCTTCATAGTTTTTATCTGGGGATATTCTGTTTGTCACCACAGGCTTCAAAGGGCTCCAAATAAAGCTGTAAAGAATCCAAAGATAGTTTTACCTCTGGGAGATGAATTCCCACATCACAAATCAGCTTCATAGATCATTTCTTGCTAGTTCTTATCTGGGGATTTTCTGTTTTTCACCATAGGCCTCAAAGGGCTCTTAAATGTCCCTTCAGAGATTCCACCAAAAGAGTGTTTTCAAGCTGATGAATCAAAAGAAAGGTTTAACTCTGTGAGATGAATCCACACATCACAAAGTAGTTTCACAGATAGCTTCTTTCTAGTTTTTATTTCTGAATATTCGATTTTTCACCAGAGATCTTAAAGTGCTCTCAAATGTTTCTTCACAGATACTACCGGAAGAGTGTTTCTAACCTGCTGAACCAAAGGAAAGGTTTAACTCTGTGAGATGAATCCACAATCACAAAGCAGTTTCACAGATAGCTTCTTGCTAATTTTTATCTGCAGATATTCAGTTATTCACCTTGGGCCTCTATGTGCTCCAAAATATCTCTTCACAGATTCCACGTAATGTTTCAAACCTGCTGATCCAAAGAAAGTTTTAACTCTGTTAGAAGAATCCACATGTTGCAACCAGTTTCACCGATCTAGTTTTTCTAGCATTTTCTAGTTTTTATCTGGAGATATTCTGTTTTCACCATAGGCCTCTATGGACTCCCAAATATCCTTTCGCAAATTGTACCTAAAGGGTGTCTCAAACCTGCTTTATCAAAATAAAGGTTTATCTCTGTGTGATGAATACACACATCAGAAAGTAGTTTCACAAATAGTTTTTTTTTTTTCCACTTTTTGTCTGGGGATATTCCGTTTTTCACCATAGGCTTCAAAGTGCTCCCTAATGTCCCTTGCAGATTCTACTTAAAGATTTTTTCCAAGCATGCTGAATCAAAAGAAAGGTTTACCTCTGTTAGATGAAACCATGCATCAAAAGACAGTTTCACAGATAACTTATTTCTAGTTTTTATCTGGGAATGTTCAGTTTTCACCACAGGCCTCAAAGAGCTTTCAAATGTCCCTTTGCAGATTCTACCAAAAGAGAATTTCCAACCTCCTGAATGAAAAGAAAGGTTTAACTCTGTGAGATAAATCACATTACAAAGCAGTTTCACAGATATTTTCTTGTTAGTTTTTATCTGGGAGATTCAGTTTTTTTACCACAAGCTTCAATAAGTTCCCAAATGTTGTTTTGCAGATGCTACTAAAACAGTGTTTTCAACTTGCTGAATTAAAACAAATGTTTAACTCTCCGAGATAAACCCACACATTACAAAGAGGTTTCAAAGATAGCTTCTTTTGAGTTTTTATCTGGGATTATTCTGTTTTTCTCTATAGGCCTCTAAGATCTCCAAAATTTTCTTTCACAGATTCTACCTAAAGAGTGTTTCAAACCTGTTGTCTCAAAGGAAAGGTTTAACTCTGTGAGATGAATCCACACATCACAAAGCAATTTCAATGACAGTGTCTTTCTAGTTTTATTCTTATGATATTCCTTGTTTCACTACAGGCCTCAAGGAGCAATAAAATGTCCTTTCACAGATTCTGTTAACAGAATATTTGCAAACTGCTGAATTAAAAGAAAGGTTTAACTCTGTGAGATGTATCCACACATCAGAAAGTAGTTTCACAGAGAGCTTCTCTCCAGTTTTTGTTGGGGATATTCCCTTTACAGATAACTTCTTTCTAGTTTTTAATCTAGGGATATTCAGTTTTTCATTATAGGCCTCTATGGGACCCCGCATATCCCTTTGCAGATTCTACCTAAAGAGTGTTTCAAACTTGCTGTGTCAAAAGAATGGTTTAACTCTGTGAGATAAATCCACACATTGCAAAGCAGATTCACTGATAGCTTCTTTCTAGTTTTCATCTGGGGATATATGGTTTCTCATCAGAGGCCACAATGGGCTTCCAAATGTTTCTTTGCAAATTTCACAAATAAGTGTTGGCTCCTGGTTGAATCAAAATAAAGGTTTACCTCTGGGAGATTAATCCACACATCACTAAGTAGTTTCTCAGACAACTGTTTTCTAGTTTTTATCTGGGGATATTTGGTTTCTCATCATAGGGCTCGATGGGCTGTCTTATGTTCCTTTGCACATTCTACCTAAGGAGTGTTTCAAACCTGCTGTATCCAAATGAAGGTTTAGTTCTGTGAGATGAATCCATACATCACAAAGCAGTTTCAATGATAGTGTCTTTCTAGTTTTAATCTCAGGATATTCGGTTTTTCACTACAGGCCTCAAGGGGCTCCAAAATGTCCCTTCCCAGATTCTGTTAAAAGAATGTTTGCAACCTGCTGAATGAAAAGAAAGGTTTAACTCTTGAGATGAATCCACACATCAGAAAGTAGTTTCACAGAGAGTTTCTTTCTAGTTTTTATTGGGGATATTCAGTTTCTTACGATAGGCCTCTATGGGCTCCCAAATGTCCCTTCTCAAATTGTACCAAAAGAGTGTTTCCAACCAGGTAAAGCAAAAGAATGGTTTAACTCTGTGAGATGAATTCACACGTTTCTCACTAGAGGCCACAATGGGCTTGCAAATGTCCCTTTGAAGATTCCAAAAAGCAGTGTTTGCAATTGGCTGAATCAAATGAAAGGTTTAACTCTGGGAGATGAAACCACACATCACTAAGAAGTTTCACAGATAGCTTCTTTCTCGTTTTTATCTGGAGATATTCGGGTTTTCAACATTGGCCTCTATAGTCTCTCAAATGTCACATCGCAGTACCTAGCAAAAGAGTGTTTCCAACCTGCTGAAGCAAAAGAAAAGTTTAAATCTGTGAAATGAATCCATATATCACAAAGCAGTTTCACAGATAGCTTCTTTCTAGTTTTTATCTGGGGATATTTGGGTTTTCACCATAAGGCTGTAAGGGTTCCCTAATTTCCTGTCGCAGATTCTATCTAAAGACTGTTTCAAATTTCCTGCATCAAAAGAACAGTTTAACTCTGTGAGATCAATCCACACATCATAAAGCAGTTTCACAGATTACTTGTTTCTAGTTTTTATCTGTGGATATTTCGTTTTTCACTATAGGCCTCAAAGGGCTTTCAAATGTCCTTTCACAGATTCTACCAAAAAAAGTGTTTCCAACCTGCTGAATCAAAGGGAAAGTTTAACTCTGTGAAATGAATCCAAACATCTCAAAGCACTTTCACAGAGAGCCTCTTTCTAATTTTTCTCTGGGGATATTCTGTTTTTCACCATGGGCCTCTATGGTCTCCCAAATGTCCCTTCACAGATTCTACCAAAAGAGTGATTCCTAACTGCTGAATCTCAAGAAAGGTTTAACTCTGTGAGATGAATCCACATATTAGAAAACAGTTTCACAGATAACTTTTTTTCTAGTTGTTATCTGGAGATATTTGGTTTTTCGCCATAGTCATCAATTGGCTCCCAAATGTGTTTTCACTGATGCTACAACAAAAGTGTTTCTATCCTACTGAATCTAAAGGAAGATTTAACTCTGGGAAATGAATCCACACATCTCAAATCAGTTTCACTGATAGCTTCTTTCTGGTTTTTATCAGGGGATATTCAGTTTTTCATTATGGGCCTTAAAGGGCTTTCAAATGTCCCATCGCAGATTCTACTGAAAGAGTGAGCATTTCCCACCTGCTGACTGAAAAGAAAGATTAACAGATAGCTTCTTTCTAATTTTTATGTTAGAATATTCAGTTTTTCACCACAGTACTCAAAGGGATCAAAAATGTCCATTCACACGCTCTACCAAGACAGTGTTTCCACCTGCTGAATCAAAAGAAAGGTTAAACTCTATGAGACGAATCCACACATCACAAATGAGTTTCACAGATAGTTTCTTTCTAGTTTCTATCTGTGGATATTCTGTTTTTCACTATAGGCCTCTATTGGCTCACAAATGTCCCCTTGCAAATTCTACCTAAAGAGTATTTCAAACTTGCTGTATCATAAGAAAGGTTTATATCTTTGAAATGAATTCACAAATCTCAAAGACGTTTCACAGATAACTTCTTTCTAGTTTTATCTGGGGATATTCTGTTTTTCAACCTAGGCCTTAATGGGCTCCCAGATATCCCTTTGCACATTGTACAAAGAAAAGTGTTTCCAATCTGCGGAATCAAAGGGAAGATTTAACTCTGTGAGATGAATCTAAACATCACAAAGTTTCACGGATGGCTTCTTTCTAATTTTCATCTGGGGATATTCCATTTTTCACTATAGGACTCTATGGGCTCCCAAATATCCCTTCACAGATTTTACCAAAAGAGTGATTCCTACCTGCTGAATCAAAAGAAACGTTTAAATCTGTGAGATGAATTCACACATTAGAAAGAAGTTTCACACATAGCTTCTTTCCAGTTTTTTTCCGGGGACATTCCGGTTTTCACCATGGGCCTATATGGGTTCCCAAAAGTGTTTTTGCAGATGCTACAAAAAGAGTGTTTCTATCCTGCTGAATCTAAAGAAATGTTTAACACCAGGAGGTGAATGCACAAATCTCAAAGCAGATTCCACTGATAGCTTCTTTTTAGTTTTTATCTGGGGATATTATTTTTCGACATAGGCCTAAAAGGGCTCTGAAATGTTCATTCACAGACTCTATCAAAACAGTGTTTCCAACCTGCTGAATCAAAAGAAAAGTTGTACCCTGCAAGATGAATGGACACATCACAAAGGAGTTTCACAGATAGATTCTTTCTGGTTTTTATCTGGGGATAGTTGGTTTTTCAAGTAGGCCTCTATGGGATCTGAAATGTTCCTTTGAAAATTCTACCTAAAGAGTGTTTCAAACCTGCTGTATTAAAAGTAAGGTTTAACCTTGTTTGATAAATGCACACATAACGAAGCCATTTCACAGACAGCTTCTTTCTAGTTGTTATCTAGGGATATTCTGTATTTCACCATGTGCCTCTAAGGGGTTCCCAAATGACCTTCACAGATTCTACCTAAAGAATTTTTCAAAAGTAGTTTATCAAAATTAAGGTATAACTCTGTGAGATGAATCCACACATCACAAAGCAGTTTGAAAAATAGATTTTTCTGTTTTAAACTCAGGATAATTGTTGTTTCACTATAGGATTTAAGGGGCTCCCAAATGTGTTTTCACAGATTTTATTAAAATAATGTTTGCAATGTGATAACTAAAAAGAAAGGTTTAATTCTATGAGTTGAATCCTCATCAGAAAGCTGTTTCACAGAAAGCTTTTTTCTAGTTTTTATCTTGGGATATTCTGTTTTTCACCATAGGCTTCTATAAGTTCCCAAAAGTTTCTTCGCAGATTCTATCCAAAGAGTGTTTCCAACCTGGTGAGTCAAAATAAAGATTTAACACTGTGAGATGTTTCCACATGTCACAAACAAATTTTACAGATAGTTTCTTTCAAGTTTTTATTGGGGGAAAATCGGTTTTCCATTATACGCCTCAATGGGTTCTCAAATGTCCCTTCACGGATTCTAAGTAAAGAGTGTTTAAAACCTGCTGTATCAAAAGAATGGTTTAACTCTGTGAGATGAATCCACACATCACAAAGCAGTTTCACAGATAGTGTCTTTCTTGTGTTTAACTGGGACTATTCCATTTCTCAAGATAGACCTCAATGGATTCCCAAATGTCCCTTTGCAAATTCAACAAAAGGAGCATTTGCAGCCAGCTGAATCAAAATAAATGTTTACCTCTCTTACTTGAATCCCCACATCACAAAGTAGTTTTACGGAAAGCTTCTTTCTAGTTTTTATCTGGGGATGTTTTGTTTTTCACATAGGCCTCTATGGGCTCCCAAATGTCCCTTTGCAGATTCTACTGAAAGAGTGAGTATAAGCTGCTGTATCAAAAGAAAGGTCTAACTATATGAGATAAATCCACATCTCACAAAACTGTTTCACAGATAGCCTCTTTCTAATTTTTATCTGGGATATTTCGTTTTTCACCATAGGCCTCTAAGGGCTATGAGAAATCCCTTTGTAGATTCTACCAAAAGAATGTTTCAAACCTGCTGAATCAAAATACACTTTTAACTCTGTGAGACTAATCCACACATCAAAATGCAGTCTCACAGATATCTTTCTTCTAGTTTCTATCTGGGGATATTCTGTTTTTCACCGCAGGCCTCTATGGGCTCCAAAATGTCCCTTCGCAGATTCAATTTAAAGAGTGTTTCAAACCTGCTGTGTCAAAAGAAATGTTTATCTCTGTGAGATGAATCCACACATCACAAAGCAGTTTCACAGATAGGCTTTTTCTAATTTTTATCCTGGGATATTTGGTTTTTCACACAGGAGTCAAAGGGTTCCCAAATGTCCATTTGCAGACTCTACCTGAACACTGTTTATGATCTGCTGAATCAAAATAAAGATTAAACTCTGGGAGATTAATCCACATATTACAAAGGAGTTTCACAGGTAGCTTCTTTCTAGTTTTTATCTGGGGATACTCAGTTTTACATAATAGGCCTCTATGGGCTCCAAAATGTCCCTTTGCAAATTCTCCCTAAAGAGTATTTCATACCTGCTGTATCAAAAGAAAGGTTTAACTCTGTAAGATGACTCCACACATAACCATGTTGTTTCACAGATAACTTCTTTCTAGTTGTTATCTGGGAATATTTTGTATTTCACCATACGTCTCTATGGGCTCCCAAATTCTACTTAAATAGTGTTTCTAACCTACTGTTTCAAAATTAAGTTTTAACTCTGTAAGCTGAATCCACACATCACAAAGAAGTTTCAAAGACAGATTCTTTCTAGTTTTAATCTCAGGATATATGGTTTTTCATTACAAGCCTCAAGGGTCTCCCAGATATCCTTTCACAGATTCTATTAAAAGAATGTTTGCAACCTGCTGAATCAAAATAGAAGTTTAACTCTGTGAGTTGAATCCACACGTCAGAAAGCAATTTGACAGATAGCTTCTGTCCAATTTTTATGTAGGGATATTCAGTTTTACATCATAGAGCATTTAATCCTGCTGTATCAAAAGAATGTTTTAATTCTGTGAGATGAATCCACACATCACAAAACGGTTTCATGGGTAGCTCCTTTTTGTTCACCCCCTCTGGGGATATTTGTTTTCTTAAAATAAACCTCAAAGGGTCTCCCAATGTCCCTTCACAATTTCTATAAAAGGAGTGTTTGCAGCCTGCTGTATCAAAAGAAAGGTTTACCTCTGTTAGATGAATCCCCACATCCCAAAGAAGTTTCAAAGAATGCTTCTTTCTAGTTTTTATCTGGTGATATTTGGTTTTTCACCATAGGCCTCTATGGGCTCCAAAATGTCCCTTCGAAGATTCTAACAAAAGAGTGTTTTTAGTCTGTTGTATCAAAGAAACTTTTAACTCTCTTAGATGAATCCATACATCACAAAACAGTTTAATATAGCTTCATTCTAACTTTTATCTGGGGACATTCAGTTTTCCACCATAGGTTCTAAAGGCTCCAAAATGTCCCTTCACAGAATCTACCAAAATAGTATTTCAAACCTGCTGAATCAAAAGAAGTGTTTAACTCTTTGAGATGAATCCACACAGTTTCTCAGATTGCTTCCTTATAGTTTTTTTGGGAGGATAATCTGGTTTTCAGCATAGTCCTCTATGTGCTCCCAAATGTTCCCTTGCAGATTCTATTTAAAGAGTGTTTCAAACTTGCTGTATCAACACAAAGGTTTAGCTCTGTGAGGTGAATTCACACATCACAAAGGTTTAGCTCTGTGAGGTGAATTCACACATCACAAAGCAGTGCCACAGATAGCCTTTTTGGAAATTATATCTGGGAATATTCGATTTTTCTCTATAGGCCTCTATGGGCTCCCAAATGTCCCTTCGCAGATACTACCTAAAGTGTGTATCAAAATTGCTTTATCAAAAGAAAGGTTAAAATCTATGAGATGAATAGATGTATCACAAAGCACTTTCACAGATAGCTTCTTCCTAGTTTTTATCTGGGGATATTCAGTTTTTAGCCACAGTTCTCTATGGGCTCCTAAGTGTGACTTTTCAGATTCTACCTAAAGAGTGTTACAAAATAGCTGTATCAAAAGAAAGGTTTAACTGTGTGAGATGAATCCACATGTATCACAGCTGTTTCACAGATATGCTATTTCTATATTTTATCTGGAGATATTCTGTTTCTCACTAGAGGCCTCAAAGGGTTCCCAAATGTCTCTTCACGTATTCTATAAAAAGAATGTTTGCAACCTGCTGAATCAAAAGAAAGGTTTAACTCTGTGAGATCAATGCAAACATCAAGAAGCAGTTTCCCTGATAGCTTCTGTCTAGTTTTTTATCAGGGGACAGTCGGTATTTCACCTTAGGCCTCTACAGGCTACCAAGTGTTCTTTTCCAAATTCTACCAAAAGAATGTTTCAAACCTGATGAACCAAAAGAAACTTAACTCTGTGAGATGAATCCACACATCACAAAGCAGTTTCACAGATAGATTATTTCTTTTTTGTCTGGGGATATACTGTTTTTCACTACAGGACTCAAAGGGCTTACAAAAGTCCATTCACAGACTCTACCAAATCAGTGTTTCCGACCTGCTGAAAGATGAGTAAGGTTAAATTCAGTGAGATAAATCCACACATCACAATGTAGTTACACAGATTTCTTCTTCCTAGTTTTTATCTGTGAATATTCGGTTTTTCATCATAGGCCATGATGGGCTCTCAAATGTCGCTTTGCAAATTCTACCTAAAGAGTGTTTCAAACTGCTGTAACAAAAGGAAGGTTTAACTCTGTGATATGAATCCACACACCTCAAGGAAGTTTCACAGATAGTTTCTTTTTAGTTTTTATCTTGGTAAATTCAGTTTCTCGCTACAGGCCTTAAAGGGCCCCCAATTGTCACTTAGCATACTCTACAAAAAGAATTTTTGCAACCTGGTGAATCAATAGAAAGTTTTATCTCTGTGAAATGTATCCACACATAACAAAGCAGTTTCAGTTTCCTTCATTATGGTTTTTATCAGGGGATACATGCTTTTTCGCCACAGACTTCAATGGGCTCCCAAATATCCCTTCACACATTGTAGAAAAAAGTGTTTCCAGCCTGCTGAATCAAAGGGATGTTTTACCTCTGTGAGATGAATCCACACGTAGCAAAACAGTTTCACTGATAGCTTTTATTCTACTTTTTAACTTACGATATTCAGTTTTTCACCATTGGCTAAAATGAGCTTCCAAATGTCCTTTCACAGATACTACCAAAATAGTGTATCCAAACTACTGAATCAAGAGGAGGGTTCAGCTCTGTGAGAGTTATCCACACATCACAAAGCAGTCTCACAGATAGCTTCTTTCTAGGTGTTTTGTGGGGATTTTCTGTTTTTTGTGTCAGTCCTCAAAGGGCTCCCAAATATCCCTTCACACATTCCAACAAAAGAGTGTCTCAAATCTGCTGAATCAAAAGAAAGGTTTTACTCTGTGAGATGAATCCACACATCACAAAAAGTTTCACAGGTAGCTTCTTTCTAGTTTGTATCTGGTGATAGTCAGTTTTTCAACATAGCCCTCTAGGGGGCTTTCAAATGTCCCTTCACAGATTCTACTTAATGAATGTTTTCAACCTGCTGAATCAAAAGAAAGATTTAACTCTGTGAGATGAATCTGCACATCACAAAGAAGTTTCACATGCAGCTTATCTCAAGTTTTAATCTGGGGATACTCAGGTTTTTTATTTGGCCTCAAAGGTCTCCCAAATGTCCCTTCACAGATTCTCCAAGAAGAGGGATTCCAACTTACTGAATCAAAAGAAAGATTTAAATCTGTAAATTGAATCCACACATCACAAAGCATTTTCACAGATAACTTGTTTCTAGTTTTTATCTGGGGATATTCCATTTTTCCTCATGTGTCTCAGTGGGCTCCCAAATTTACCTTCACAGATTATTCAAAAAGAGTGTTTTCAACCTTCTGAATCAAAAGAAAGGTTTAATTCTGTGAGATGAATCTGCACTTCACATAGCAGTTTCACAGATAGCTTCTTTCCAATTTTTATCTGGGGATATTCCATTTTTACCCGTTGGCCTCAATGATCTCCCAAATGTCCCTTCACAGACTCTCTAAAAAGAATGCTATTAACCTGCTGAATCAAAACGAATGTTTAACTCTGTGAGATGAATCCACACATCACAAAGCAGTTTTACGGATAGCTTCTTTGTACTTTACACCTGGGGTAATTCATTTTTCCATATGGGACTTTACGGGCTCCCAATGTCCCTTCACTGATCCTCCAAAAAGTGTGTGCTTAGAGTGCTGAATGAAAAGAAAGGTTTAAGTATGTTAGACAAATCCACACATCACAAAACAGTTTCACAGATAGATTCTTCCTAGTTTTTATTGGGAGATATTTGGTTTTTCACCTTATGCCTCCAAAAGCTCCCCATGTCCCTTCACAGATTCTACCAAAAGAGTGTTTCCAACCTGCTGAATCAAAAGAAATATTTAACTCAGTGAGATGAATCCACACACTGCAAAGCAATTTCACAGATAGCTTCTTTCTAGTTTTTATCTGGGGATGTTGCGTTTTTCACCATAGGCCTCAATGGGCTCCGAAACATCTCCTTGCACATTCTACAAAATGAGTGTATCCAACCTGTTGAATCAAAAGAAAGGTTTAACACTGTGAGATAAATCCACACATTACAAAAATTTTTCATAGATAGGTTCTTTCTAGTTTTTATCTGAGGATATTTGGTTTTTCAGCATAGGCCACAAACAAATCCAAAAAGCCCCTTGGCAGATTTTACAAAAGGACTGTTTGCAACCTGCTGAATCAAAAGAGTGGTTTAACTCTGTGAGATGAATACGCACATCATAAAGCAATTTCACAGACAGCTTCTTTCTAGTTGTTATCTGGGAGTATGTGGTTTTTCACCATAGGGCTCTATTGGCTCCCAAATGTCACTTCAAAGATTCTATCAAAAAAGTGTTTCCAACATGCCAAGCCAAAAGAAAGATTTAACCCTGTGAGATGAACCCACACATCACACTGCATTTTCACAGATACATTCCTTCTAGTTTTTATTTTTGGATATTCTGTTTTTCACATTGGCTTCTATGGTCTCCCAAATGTCCCTTTGCAGATTGTACCAAAAGAATGTTTATATGTTTCTGATTCAAAAGAAATGTATAACTCTGTGAGATGAATTCACACCTCACACAGCAGTTGTACAGATAGCTTCTCTCTAGTTTTTATCTAAGGCTATTCCATTTTTTACCATAGGCCTCAAAAAGCTGTTAAATTTTCATTCACAGATTCTACTAAAAGAGTGTTTCCAACCTGCTGAATCAGCAGAAACTTTTAACTCTGTAAGATGAATGCACACATCACAAAACAGTTTCACCGATAGCTTATTTCTGGTTTTTATCTGGGGATATTCTGTTTTTGACCGTTGGCCTCTTTGGGCTCCCAAGTGTATCTTTGCAGATTTTAACTAAAGGCTGTTGCAAACTTCCCTTATAAAAAGAAAGGTTTAGCTCTTTGAGATGAATAACCCATCATAAAGCAGCTTCACAGATCGCTTCTTTCTAGTTTTTATCTGGGGATATTCTCTTTTCCACCATAGGCCTCTATGGGGTGCCACATGTACCTTCACAGATTTCACGTATAGAGTGTTGCAAATCTCTTGTATAAAAAGAATGGTTTAATTCCTTGAGCTGAATCCACACATCATAAAGTAGTTTCACAGGTATCTTCTTTCTAGTGTTTATCTGAGGATATTCAGTTTTTCACTACAGGCCTCAAAAGACTCCCTAATGTCCCTTTGCAGATTCTACAAAATGAATGTTTAAAACCTGCTGAATCAAAAGAAAGGTTTAAATCTGTGAGATGAATCCACACATCACGAAGCAATTTCACAGATAGCGTCTATCGAGTGTTTATCTGGGGATATTCAGTTTTTCATAATAGGCCTCTATGGACTCCAAAATGTCTCTTCATAGATTCTACCAAAGGAGTGTTTCGAACCTGCTGAATGAAAATAATGTTTTAACTCTGTGAGATGAATCCACACACCACAAGGAGTTTCATGGATAATTTGTTTTAGTTTTTATCGCCGTATATTCAGTTTTTCACCATAGGCATCTAGGGGCCCACAAACGCCGCTTTGCAGATTCTACCTAAAGCATAAGTCAAACCTGCTGTGTGAAAAATAATGTTTAACTTTGTATAACGAATCCACACTTCCCAAAGCAGTTCACTAGTTTCACTGATAGCTCCTTTCTAGTTTTTATCTTGAAATATTCAGTTTTTAACCATAGGCAACAATGGGCTCCCAAATGCCCTTCACAGATCCTATCTAAAGAGTGTATCCATCCTGCTGAATTACCATAAAGACTTAGTTCTCTGAGATGAATCCACACATCACAATGCAGTTTCACAGTTAGCTTCTTTCTAGTTTTTATCTGGGGTATATTCAGTTTTTCACCATGGGCCACAATGGGCTCACAAATGTACCTTCACATATTCTACAGAAAGAGTGTTTCTATCTGCTGAATCAAAACATAGGTTTAACTCTGTGAGATGAAACCGTACATCACAACGCAGCTTCACAGATAGCTTCTTTCTAGTTTTTATTTGGGGACATTCAGTTTTTCACCATAGGCCTCCAATAAACTGTCATATGTTCCTTTGCAGAGTCTACCAAAATAGTGTTTCCAACCTGCTGAATCAAAAGAAAGGTTTCACTCTCTGAGATGAATCCACATATCACAAAGAAGTTTCACAGATAGCTTCTTTCTAGTTCTTATCTGGGGATATTCAGTGCTTTACCATAGGACCCTATGGGCTCCAAAAGGTCCCTTTGCAGATTTTACAATAGGAGGGTTCGCAACCTGCACAACCTGTTGAATCAAAAGAAAGATTAAACTTTGTGAGATGAATGTACACATCCCAAAGCGGTTTGACAGATAGCTTCTTTCTAATTTTTAACTGAGGATATTAAATTTTTCATCACAGGCCTCTGTGGGATTCCAAATGTCCCTCCGCAGATTCTACAAAAAGAATGTTTCCAACTTGCTGAATCATAAGAAAGGTGTTACTCTGTGAGATGAATCCACACATCACAAAGCAGTTTCACATAGAGCTTCTTTTTAGTTTTTATCTGGAAATATTCAGTTTATCACAGTAGACCTCAAAAGGCTTTAAAATGTCCCTTTCCAGACTTCAGAAAAGGAGTGTTTTCAACCTGCTGAATCAAAAGAAAGGTTTAACTTGTTAGATGAGTATACACACCACAAAGCAGTTTCACAGATAGCATCTTTCAAGTTTTTATCTGGGTATATACAGTTTTTCACCATAGGCTTCAATGGGCTCCCAAATGTCCCTTTGCAGATTCTACCATAAGAGGGATTCCATCCTACCGAATTAAAAGAAAGTTTTAACTCTGTGACTTTAATCCACACATCACAAAGCAGTTTCAGAGATAGCTTCTTTCTAGTTTTTATGTGGGAATATTCGGTTCTTCACTACAGGCCTAAAAGGGCTCCCAAATGTCCCTTCTCACACTCCACAAAGGAATGTTTGCAACCTGCTGAGTCCAAAGAAAACCTTAACTCTGTGAGATGAATCTACACATTACAAAGCACTTTCACAGATAGTTTCTTTCTAGTTTTTACCTGGGGATATTTGGTTTTTCACCAGAGGCCTCCATGGGCTCTGCAATGTACTTTCCCAGATCCTACCAAAAGAGTGTTTCCAACTGATGAATCAAAAGAATGGTTAATATCTGAGAGATGAATTCACATATCACAAAGAAGTTTCACAAATAGATTCTTTCTAGTTTATATCTGAGGATATTTGATTTTACGTCACAAGCCTCTACGTGCTCCCAAATGTCCCTTTGCAGATTCTATGAAAAGAGTGTTTCCAACTTGCTGAATCATAAGAAAGATGTAACTCTGAGATGAATCCACACATCACAAAGTAGTTTCACATAGAACTTCTTTTTAGTTATTATCTGCAAATATTTGGTTTATCACAACAGACTTTGAAAGGCTTTAAAATGTTCCTTTCTAGATTTCACAAAAGGAGTGTTTGCCACCAGCTGAATCAAAAGAAAGTTTAACTTGTTAGATGAATACACACATCACAACGCGGTTTCACAGATAGCTTCTTTCAAGTTTTTATCTGGGTATATTCTCTTTTTCACCATAGGCTTCAATGGGCTCAAAAATGTCCCTTCCCTTATTCTGCAGAAAGATTGTTTCTAACTTACTGAATCAAAAGAAAAGTTTACCTTTGTGAGATGAATCCACACATCACAAAACGGTCTCACAGATAACTTCTTTCTAGTTTTTATCTAGGGTTTTCACTACAGGCTTCTGTGGGCTCCAAAATGTGTCTTCAAAGATTCTACAAATAGAGTGTTTCAAACCTGTTGTATCAAAAGAAAGGTTTATTTCTCTGAGATGAATCCATGCATCTAAAAGCAGTTTCACTGATAGATTCTTTCAAGTTTCTATGTTGGGATATTCAGCTTTTGCCATAGCCTTCAATAGGTTTGCAAATATCCTTTCATAGATTCAAGCACGAGAGTGTTTTCAACCATCTGAATCAAAAGAAACATTTAAATCTCTGAAATGAATCCACACATCACAAAGCAGTTTCATAATTAGCTTCATTCTAATTTTTATCAGGAGTTATTCTGTTTTTCATCGTAGGCCTTTAAAGTCTCCCAAATGTTTCTTCACAGATGTTACCAAAAGAGAATTTTCAACATGCTGCATCAAAAGAAAGGTTTAACTCTGTGAGATGAATCCACACATCAGAAAGCAGTTTCACAGATAACTTCCATCTAGTTTTTTTCTGGGGATATTCTGTTTTTCACCATGGGCCTTGAAGGACACCTAAATGTCCATTCACAGATTCTACAAAAGGAGTGTTTGCAACATGATGAATCAAAAGAAAATTTCAACTCTGTGAGATGAAGACACACATCACAAAATTGTTTCACAGATAGCTTCTTTGTAGTTATTATTTCTGGATATTCTGTTTCTCACCACAGACTTCAAAGTACTCACAAATGTTTTTTCACATATTCTACCAAAATAGTTTTTCCCACCTGCTGAATCAAAAGAAAAATATAACTCTGTGAGAGGAATAAATGCATCAAAATGCAGTTTCACAGATAGCTTCTTTCTAGTTTTTATCTGGGGATATTCAGTTTTCCACCATAGGCCTGAATGGGCTTCCAAATATCCCAGCGTGAATTCTACCAAGAAAGCACCTCCAGCCTGCTGGAAAAAAAAGAAAACTTTACCTCTTTATGATGAATCCACACATCACAAAGCAATTTCACTGAAAGCTTTTTGCTAGTTTTTATCTTGGTATATTCGGTTTTTCAACATAGGCCTCTATAAGCTCCCAAATGTCCGTTTGCAGATTTTACCAAAACAGCATTTCAAACCAGCTGAATCAAAAGAAAAGTTTATTTCTGTAAGATGAATCCACATATCACAAAACAGTTTCACAGGTATCTTCTTCCTAGTTTTCCTTTGGGGATATTCAGTTTCTCACCATAGGCCTCTACGGGCACCAAAATATTTATTTGCAGTTTCTACCAAAAGATTGTTTCCAATCTGTATATCAAAAGAAAGTTTTATCTCTGTGCAATGAATCCACACATAACAAGGCAGTTTCACATATAACTTCATTCTAGTTTTTATCTGGGGATATTCAGTTTTTCACCAAGGCCTCAGTGGGCTCCCAAATGTCCCTTCTCAGATTCTACCAAAAGAGTGTTTACAACTTGCTGAATTTAAAAAATGGTTTTACTCTGTGACATGCATCCAGACATCACAATGCAGTTTCCCAATAGCTTCTTTCTAGTTTTTGTCTGGGGTTATTCGGTTTTCACCATAGACCTCAATGGGCTCCCAAATGTGTCTTCGCAGATTCTACCAAAAGAGTGTTTCCAACCTGATGAAACAAAAGAAAGGTTTACCTCTGAGAGATAAATCCACACATCTCAAAGCTGTTTCACTGATAGCTCCTTTCTAGTTTTTATCTTGGGTTATTTCACTTATCACTATAGGCATTAATGGACTCACAAATGTCCCTGTGCAGATTTTATCAAAACAGTGTTTGCAACCTCCTGAATCAAAAGAAAGTTTTATCTCTGTGCAATGAATTCACACATCCCAAAGCAGTTTCACAGATAACTTCTTTCTAGGTTTTATTTGGGGATATTAAGTTTTTCAACATAGGCCTCTATGGGCTCCTAAATACCCCTTTGCAAATTCTACAAAAAGCGTGTTTCCAACCTGCTGAAGTGAAAGAAAGGTTTAACTCTCTGAGGTGTATCCACACATCACAAAGCAGTTCCACAGATGGCTTCTTTCTAGTTTTTGTCTTAGAATATTTGCTTTTCCCTAGTAGACCTCACAGGACTCCCAATTGTCCCTTCTCAGATTCTACGAAAAGAGTTTTTCCAACTTGCTGAGTCAAAAAAGTTTTGCCTCTGTGAGATAGACCCACACATCACAAAGCAGTTTTGCTGATAGCTTCTTTCTCATTTTTAGCTTGGGATATTGATTTTTTCTCCTTGGGCCTCAAAGGACTCTGAAATGTCCCTTCATAGATTCTGCTAAAACAGCGTTTTTAACCTGCTTAATCCGAAGAAAGGTTTATCTCTGTGAGAGAATTCCACACATCACAAAGTAGTTTCATGGATAGCTTCTTTCTAGTTTTTATCTGGGCATATTCAGTTTTTCAACATAGGCATCAACGGGATCCCAAATGTTTCTTCACTGATTCTACAAAAAAAGTATTCCTAACCTGGTGAATCTACAGAAAGTTTTAACACTGTGAGATGAATCCACACATGACAATGCAGTTTTAGTGATAGTTTATTTCTAGTTTTTGTCTTGAGATATTCGGTTTTTCACCATAGGCCTCAATGGGCCTTAAAATGTCCCTTCGCAGATTACACCAACAGAGTGTTTCCAACCTGCTGAATCAAAAGAAAGGTTTAACTCTGTGAAATAAATCCATACATCACTAAGCAGATTTACTGTTAGCTTGTTTCCAGTTTTTATCTAGGGATATTCAGTTTTTTCACTATAGGCCTCTAGGGGCTTTCACATGTCCCTTCACACATACTATCTAGAGAGTGTTTCCAAAGTGCAGTATCAAAAGAAAGGTTTAACTCAGTGAGATGAATCCACACATCACAATGCAGTTTCACAGGTAGTTTCTTTCTAGTTTTTATCTTGAAATATTCAGTTTTTCATAACAGGCCTGAAAGGGCTCCCAAATGTCCCTTCACAGATTCTAACAAAATGGTGTTTCCAACCTGCTGAAACAAAAGAAAGGTTTAACTCTGTGAGATAAATCCACACATCACAAAGCAGTTTCAGACATAGATTCTTGGTAGTTGTTTCTTGGGAATATTCAGTTTTTCACCAGAGGCCCAATGGGCTCCAAAACGACTCTTTGCAGATTTCACCAGAAGAGTGTTTCCAACCTGCTGAATCAAAAGAAAGGTTTAATTCTGTAAGATGAATCCACACATCACAAAGCAGTTTCACAGATAGCTTCTTTCCAGTTTTCCTCTGGGTATATTCAGTTTTTCACAATAAGCCATGAAGGGATCCCATGTATCTTTTTACAGATTCTACCAAAACAGTGTTTCCAACCTGTTGAAGTAGACTAATGGTTTAACTCTGTGAGGTGAATCAACGTATCACAAAACAATTTCAAAGATAGCTTCTCTCTAGTTTTTATCTAGGGATATTTGATTCTTCGCTATGGACCTCAATGGGCTACCATATATTTCTCCAGAGATTCTACCAAAAGTGTGTTTCCAATCTGCGAAATCAGTAGAATGATTTAAGTCTGTGAAATGAATCCACACATCATGAAGCAGTTTCACATATAACTTCTTTCATGTTTTTATCTGGGGATATTCTGTTTTTCACCATAGGCCTCTATCGGCTTCCAAATGTTCCTTTGCAGATTCTACCTAAAGAGTGTTTCAAACATGCTGTATCAAAAGAAAAGTTAACTCTGTGTGATGAATCCACACATCACAAGCTAGTTTCATTGATAGCTTCTTCCTAATTTTTATCTTCAGATATTTAATTTTTCACTATAGACCCAATGGGCTTTCAAATGTCCCTTAGGAGATTCTACCAAAAGAATATTTCCAACTTTCAGAATTAAAGGAAAGATTTAACTTTGTGAGATGAATCCACACATCCCAAAGACGTTTCACAAATTGCTTCTTTGTAGTTTTAACCAGGGATATTCAATTTTTTGCCATAGGCCTTTGAGGGCTCCCAAATGTCCTTTCACAGATTCTACCTAAGGAGTGTTTCCAAACTACAGTATGAAAAGAAAAGTTTAATTCTGTGAGATGAGTCTGCACATCACAATGCAGTTTCACAGGCAGCTTATTTCTAGTTTTTGTCTGGGGATATTCAGTTTTTCACCATAGGCATGAATGGGCTCTCAAATGTCCCTTCACAGATTCTACCAAAACACCGTTTTCAACCTGTTGAATGAAAAGAAACATTTAACTCTGTGAGATAAATCCACATATCACAAAGCAGTTTCAGACATAGATTTTTTTTTTTTTTTTTTGGTAGTTGTTATTTGGGAATATTCGGTTTTTCACCAGAGGCCTCTATGAGCTCCCAAATGTCCCTAAACAGAGTCTAGCTAAAGATTGTTTCCAACCTGCTGAATCAAAAGAATGCTTTAAGTCTGTGAGATAAATCCAGAAATCACAAAGCAGTTTCACAGATAGCTCCTTTCTAGTTTTTATCTGGGGATATTCAGTTTTTAAACATAGGCCTCAAAAGGCTCCAAAATGTCCCTTTGCAGCTTCTACCAAAAGAGTGATTCCAACCTGCTGAATCAAAACAAAGGTTTAATTCTGTGAGATGAATTCACACATCACATAGCAGTTTCACAGATGGCTTCTTTAGGCCTTAATAGTTTTCCAAATGTCCCTTCACAGATTCTAGCAAAAGAGTGTTACTAACATGGTGAATCAAAAAAATATTTAATTCTGTTAGGTGGATCCACACATCACAAAACGGTTTCACAGATATCTTCTCCCTAGTTTTTATCTAAGGGTATTCGGTTTTCACTACAGGCCTCAAAATACTTTAAATGTCCCTTTGCAGATTCTACAAAAATAATGTTTGCAACCTATTGAATCAAAAAAAAGGTTTAAATCTGTGAGATGAATCCACACATCACAAAGCAATTTCATAGATAGCTTCTCTCTAGTTTTTACCTGGGGGATATTCTGTTTTCCACCACTGACCATGAAGGGCTCCCAAATGTTTTCTTGTAGATACTACTAAAACAATTTTTCCAACCTGCTGAATGAAAAGAAAGGTTTATCTCTGTGAGATGAATAAACACATGACAAAGCAGGTTCACAGATAGCATCTTTTTAGTTTTTATCTGGGGATATTCAATTTTTCACCACAGGCCTCAATGGCCTCCCAAGTGTCACTTCACAGACTCTACAAAAAGAGTGTTCTCAACTTGCTGAATTAAAAGAAAGGTTTAACTGTGTGAGAAGAATCTACACGTTACAATGTAGATTAACAGATAGCTTATTTCTAGTTTTAATCTGGGGATATTCTGTTTTTCACCATAGACCTTACAGGGCCTCCAAATGTCCCTTTGCAGATTCTACCAAAAGAGTGTTTCCAACTACTGAATGAAAAGAAGGGTGTACCTCTGTGAGATATATCCACACACCTGAAAGCAGTTTCACTGATAACTTCTTTTTATTTTTTGTCTTGGGATATTCGGTTTTTCATTACAAGCCTCAATTTTCTCCCAAATGTCTCTTTGCAGATTCTACCATAAGAGTGTCTCCAACCTGCTGAAAAAAAAGAGAGAGTTTTACCTCTGTGAGATGAATTCACACATTACAAAGCAGTTTCACAGACAGCTTCTTTCTAGTTTTTATCTGGGGTATTCGATTTTTCACTGTAGGCCTCAATGGTCTCCCAAATGTCCCTTAGCAGATTAATCCAACAGAGATTTTCCAAATGCTAAATCAAAATGAAGGTTTAACTCTGTGAGATGAATCTACATGTCATAATGTAGTTTGACAGATAGCTTCTTTCTGCCACATATCTAGTTTTTCTCTGGGGATATTCGGATTTTGACATTGGCCTCAATGGTCTCCTAAATGTCCCTTCACAGATTCTACCAAAATAGTGTTTTCAATATGTTGAATCAATAGAAAGGTTTAACTCTGTGAGATGGCTACACACATCACAAAACTGTTTCAGACAGCTTCTTTCTAGTTTTTATCTTAGGACAGTCCGTTTTTCACTTCAGGTTTCAAAGGACTTCCAAATGTCCCTTCGCAGTTTCTACACAAAGAATATTTGCAACCAGTTGAACTAACGACATTTTAAATCAGTGAGATGAATCCATACATCACAAAGCAGTTTCACAGATAGCTTCTTTCTAGTTTTTATCTAGTGATATTCGGTTTTTCACCACTGACCACAAAGGGTTCCAAAATGTTTTCTCCTATGTTCTAACAAAACGGTTTTTCCAACCTGCTGAATGAAAAGAAAGGTTTAATTCTGTGAGATGAATTTACATATCACACAGATTTTTCACAGATACCTTCTTTCTAGTTTTATCTGGAGAGATTCGATTTTGCACATAGGCCTCTTAGCTTCCACATGTCCCTTCACAGATTCTACCTCAAAAGTGTTTGAAGTCTTCCGTGGCAAAAGAAAAGTTTAACTCTGTGAGATGAAATGACACATCACAAAGCAGTTTCACAGATAACATATTTCTAGTTTTTATCTGAAGTACTCGGTTTTTCACCATAGACCTCGAAAGGCTCCCAAATGTCTCTTTGCAGAATCTACAAAAAGCATGTTTCCAACATGTTGAATCAAAAGAAATGTTTTAATATCGGAGATAAAACCATATCAGAAAGCAGTTTCACAGATAGCTTCTTTCCAGTTTTTATCTGGGGATATTCGGTTTTCACTATATGCCTCAAAGCAGTCTGAATGTCACTTCGAAGATGCTATTAGTACGGTGTTTCCACCCTGCTGAATCCAAAGAAAGATTTAGCTCTGTGAGATGAATCCACATATCATGGGGATGTTCAGTTTTTTAACACAGGCCTCATTGGGCTCCCAACTGTCCATTTGCCAATTCTACAAAAAGGGTATTTCAAACTGGTGTATCAAATGAAAAGTTTAATGCTGAGAGATGAACACACACATCACAAAGCAGTTTCACAGATAGTTTCTCTCCAGTTTTTATGTAAGGATATTCAGTTTTTTCACCTTAGGTCTCAATGGGCTCACCAATGACTCTTTGCAGGTTCTACAAAAAGAACATTTCCAACTTGCTGAATCAAAAGAATGTTTTCCTTTGTGAGATGAATCCATAAAACACACAGCAGTTTCACAGATAGCCTCTTTCTAGTTTTTATCTGGGGACATTCTGTTTTTCCTTTTAGGCCTCTATGGGCTCTCAAATGTCCCATCGCAGATTCTACCTAAAGAGTGCTTCAAACCTGCTGTTTCAAAACAATAGTTTAACTCACTGAGATGAATCCGCACATCACAAATCAGTTTCACAGATAGCTTATTTCCAGTTTTTAACTGAGTATATTCTGTTTTTCATCACAGGCCTCTAAGGGCTTCCAATTGTTCCTTCAGATATTCTACCACAAAAGTGTTTCCAACCTGCTGAATCAAAAGAAAGGTTTAAATCAGTGAAATGAATCCACACATCACAATGAAGTTTCAGACATAGCTTCTTTCTAGTTTTTATCTAGGGGTATTCTGTTTTTCACCATAGGCTTCAAAGGGCTACCAAATGTCTCTTTGCTGATTCTACTAAAAGAATGCTTCCAACCTGCTCAATCAAAGGAAAGGTTAAACTCTGTGAGATGAATCCACACATCACAAAGCAGTTTCACAGATTGTGTCTTTCTAGTAATTATCTGGGAATATTCCGTTTTTCACCACAGATCTCAAAGGAATCTCAATATCCCCTCACAGATCCTATCAAAAACCAGTTTCCAACCTGCTGAATCAGAAGTAAATTTGAAACCTGTGAGGGGAATCCACACATCAGAAAGCAGTTTTATTTTTTAACTTTATTTTTATTTTTATTTTTATACTTTAAGTTATACGGTACATGTGCACACCATTCAGGTTTGTTACATATGTATGTATACATGTGCCATGTGGGTGTGCTGTATCCAGTAACTCATCATTTACATTAGGTATTTCTCCTAATGCTATCCCTACCCTCACCCCCCTCCCCACAATAGGCCCCAGTGTGTGATGTTCCCCTTCCTGGTCCAAGTGATCTCATTGTTCATTTCCCACCTGTGAGTGAGAACATGCGGTGTTTGCTTTTCTGTTGTTGCGATAGTTTGCTGAGAATGATGGTTTCCAGCTGCATCCATGTCCCTAAAAAGGACACGAACTCATCATTTTTTATAGCTGCATAGTATTCCGTGGTATATATGAGCCATATTTTCTTAATCCAATCTGTCACTGATGGACATTTGGGTTGATTCCAAGTCTTCGCTATTGTGAATAGTGCTGCAATAAGCATACGTGTGCATATGTCTTTATAGCAGCATGATTTATAATCCTTTGGGTATATCCCCAGTAATGGGATGACTGTGTTAAATGGTACATCTAGTTCTAGATCCTTGAGGAATCGCCATACTGTTTTCCATAATGGTTGAACCAGTTTACAATACCACCAACAGTGTAAAAGTGTTCCTATTTCTCCACATCCTCTCCAGCACCTCTTGTTTCCTGACTTTTTAATGATTGCCATTCTAACTGGTGTGAGATGGTAACTCATTGCGGTCTTGATATGCATTTTTCTGATGGCCAGTGATGATGAGCATTTTTTCATGTGTCTGTTGGCTGTATGAATGTCTTCTTTTGAGAACTGTCTGTTCATATCCTTTGCCCACTTTTTGATGGGGTTGTTTGATTTTTCTTGTGAATTTGATTGAGTTCTTTGTAGATTCTGGATATTAGCCCTTTGTCAGATGAGTAGATTGCAAAAATTTTCTCCCATTCTGTAGATTGCCTGTTCACTCTGATGGTAGTTTCTTTTGCTGTGCAGAAGCTCTTTAGTTTAATTAGATCCATTTGTCAATTTTGGCTTTTGTTGCCGTTGCTTTTGGTGCTTTAGACATGAAGTCCTTGCCCATGCCTATGTCCTGAATGGTATTACCTAGGTTTTCTTCTAGGGTTTTTTGGTTTTAGGTCTAACATTTAAGTCTCTAACACATCTTGAACTAACTTTTGTAAAAGGAGTAAGGAAAGGATCCAGTTTCAGTTTTCTACTTATGACTAGCCAATTTTCCCAACACCATTTATTAAATAGGGAATCTTTTCCCCCCGTTTCTTGTGTTTGTCAGGTTTGTTAAAGATCAGATGGCTGTAGTAGATGTGTGGTATTATTTCGGAGGACTCTGTTCTGTTCCATTGGTCTATATCTCTGTTTTGGTACCAGTACCATGCTGTTTTGGTTACTGTAGCCTTGGAGTATAGTTTGAAGTCAGGTAACGTGATGTCTCCAGCTTTGTTCTTTTGGCTTAGGATTGTCTTGGCAATGTGGGCTCTTTTTTGGTTCCATATGAACTTTAGAGCAGTTTTTTCCAATTCTGTGAAGAAAGTCTTTGGTAGCTTAATGGGGATGACATTGAATCTATAAATTACCTTGGGCAGTATGGCCATTTTCACAGTATTGATTATTCCTATCCATGAGCATGGTGTGTTCTTCCATCTGTTTGTGTCCTCTTATTTCATTGAGCAGTGGTTTGTAGTTCTCCTTGAAGAGGTCTTTTACATCACTTGTAAGTTGGATTCTTAAGTATTTTATTCTCTTTGAAGCTATTGGGAATGGGAGTTCATTCATGATTTGACTCTCTGTTTGTCTGTTATAGGTGTATAAGAATGCTTGTGATTTAGGTAGTACCATTCAGGACATAGGCATGGGCAAAGACTTCATGTCTAAAACACCAAAAGCAATGGCAGCAAAAGCCATAATTGACAAATGGGATCTCTTCTGCACAGCAAAAGAAACTACCATCAGAGTGAACAGGCAACCTACAGAATGGGAGAAAACTTTTGCAATCTACTCATCTGACAAAGGCTAATATCCAGAACCTACAAAGAACTCAAACAAATTTACAAGAAAAAAACAAACAACCCCATCAAAAAGTGGGCAAAGGATATGAACAGACAGTTCTCAAAAGAAGACATTCATACAGCCAACAGACACATGAAAAAATGCTCATCATCACTGGCCATCAGAGAAATGCAAATCAAAACCGCAATGAGATACCATCTCACACCAGTTAGAATGGCGATCATTAAAAAGTCAGGAAACAACAGGTGCTGGAGAGGATGTGGAGAAATAGGAACACTTTTACACTGTTGGTGGGATTGTAAACTAGTTCAACCATTATGGAAAACAGTATGGCGATTCCTCAAGGATCTAGAACTAGATGTACCATATGACCCAGCCATCCCATTACTGGGTATATACCCAAAGGATTATAAATCATGCTGCTATAAAGACATATGCACACGTATGTTTATTGCGGCACTATTCACAATAGCAAAGACTTGGAATCAACCCAAATGTCCATCAGTGACAGATTGGATTAAGAAAATGTGGCTCATATACACCATGGAATACTATGCAGCCATAAAAAAGGATGAGTTTGTGTCCTTTGTAGGGACATGGACGCAGCTGGAAACCATCATTCTTAACAAACTATCACAAGAACAGAAAACCAAACACCGCATGTTCTCACTCATAGGTGGGAACTGAACAATGAGATCACTTGGACTCGGGAAGGGGAACATCACACACCGGGGCCTATGATGGGGAGGGGGGAGGGGGGGGATTGCACTGGGAGTTATACCTGATGTAAATGACGGGTTGATGGGTGCTGACGAGTTGATGGGTGCAGCACACCAACATGGCACAAGTATATATATGTAACAAACTTGCACATTATGCACATGTACCCTAGAACTTAAAGTATAATAATAATAAATAAATTTTTTTAAAAAAGAATGCTTGTGATTTTTGCACATTGATTTTGTATCCTAGGACTTTGCCAAAGTTGTTCATCACCTTAGGAGATTGTGGGCAGAGATAATGGGGTTTTCTAAATATACAATCATGTTATCTGCAAACAGGGACAATTTGACTTCTTCTTTTCCCAACTGAGTACCCTTGATTTCTTTCTGTTGCCTGATTGCTCTGGCCAGAATTTCCAACACTATGTTGAATAGGTGTGGTGAGAGAGGGCATCACTGTCTTGTGCCAGTTTTCAAAGCAAATGCTTCCAGTTTTTGCCCATTCAGTATGACATTGGCTGTGGGTTTGTCATAAATAGTTCTTATTATTTTGAGGTACGTTCCATCAATATCAAATTTATCAAGGGTTTTTAGCATGAAGGGCTGTTGAATGTTGTCAAAGGCCTTTTCTGCATTTATTGAGATAATCATGTAGTTTTTGTCTTTGGTTCTGTTTATATGCTGGATTACATTTATTGATTTGTGTATGTTGAACCAGCCTTGCATCCCAGGGATGAAGCCAACTTGATCATGGTGGACAAGCTTTTTGATGTGCTGCTGGATTTGGTTTGCCAGTATTTTATTGAGGATTTTTGTATCGATGTTCATCAGCGATATTGGTCTAAAATTCTCTTTTTTGTTGTGTTTCTGCCAGGCTTTGGTATCAGGAGGATGTTGGCCTCATAAAATGAATTAGGGAGCATTCCCTCTTTTTCTATTGATTGGAATAGTTTCAGAAGGAATGGTACCAGCTCCTCCTTGTACCTCCGGTAGAATTTGGCTGTGAATTCATCTGGTCCTGGACTTTTTTTGGTTGGTAGGCTATTAATTATTGCCTCAATTTCAGAGCGTGCTATTGGTCGATTGAAGGACTCAACTTCATCCTGGTTTAGTCTTGAAATAGCATAAGTGTCCAGGAAATTATCCATTTCTTCTAGATTTTCCAGTTTATTTGCATAGAGGTGTTTATAGTATTCTCTGATGGTAGTTTGTATTTCTGTGGGGTCAGTGGTGATATCCCCTTTATCATTTTTTATTGCGTCTATTTGATTCTTCTGTCTTTTCTTCTTTATTAGTCTTGCTAGCAGTGTATCAATTTTCTTAATCTTTCAAAAAACTAGCTCCTGGATTCATCGATTTTTTTGGAGAGCTTTTTGTGTCTCTATCTCCTTCAGTTCTACTCTGTTCTTAGTTATTTCTTGCCTTCCGCTCGCTTTAGAATGTGTTTGCTCTTGCTTCTCTAGTACTTTTAATTGTGATGTTAGGGTGTCAATTTTAGATCTTTCCTGCTTTCTCTTGTGGTCATTTAATGCTATACTTTTCCCTCTACACACTCCTTTAAATGTGTCCCAGAGATTCTGGTAGATTGTATCTTTGTCCTCATTGGTTTCATAGAACATCTTTATTTCTGCTTTCATTTCGTTGTTTACCACGTAGTCATTCAGGAGCAGGTTGTTCAGTTTCCATGTAGTTGAGCTGCTTTGATTGAGTTTCTTAGTCCTGAGTTCTAGTTTGATTGCACTGTGGTCTGAGAGACAGTTTGTTATAATTTCTGTTCTTGTACATTTGCTGAGGAGTGCTTTACTTCCAAATATGTGGTCAATTTTGGAATAAGTGCGATGTGGTGCTGAGAGAAAAGTATATTCTGTTGATTTGGGGTGGAGAGTTCTGTAGATATCCATTAGGTCCGCTTGGTGCAGAGTTGAGTTCAATTCCTGGGTATCCTTGTTAACTTTCTGTATCGTTGATCTGTCTAATGATGACAGTGGGGTGTTAAAATCTCCCATTATTATTGTATGGGAGTCTAAGTCTCTTTCTAAGTCTCTAAGGACTTGCTTTATGAATCTGTGTGCTCCTGTATGGGTGCATATATATTTAGGTTAGTTAGCTTTTCTGGATGAATTGATCCCTTTACCATTATATAATGGCCTTCTTTGTCTCTTTTGATCTTTGATGGTTTAAAGTCTGTTTTATCAGAGACTAGGATTGCAACCCCTGATTTTTTTTTTGTTTGTTTTCCATTTGCTTGGTAGATCTTCCACCATCCCTTTATTTTGAGCCTATGTGTGTCTCTGCATGTGAGATGGGTCTCCTGAATACAGCAAACTGATGGGTCTTTGCTCTTTATCCAATTTGCCAGTCTGTGTCTTTTAATTGGACCATTTAGTCCATTTACTTTTAAGCTTAATATTGTTATGCGTGAACTTGATCCTGTCATTATGATCGTAGCTGGTTTTTTTGCTCGTTAGTTGATGCAATTTCTTCCTAGATTGATGGACTTTACATTTTGGCATGTTTTTGCAATGACTTATACCAGTTGTTCCTTTCCATGTTTAGTGCTTCTTTCAAGAAATCTTGTAGGGCAGGCCTGGTGGTGACAATATCTCTAAGCACTTGCTTGTCTCTAAAGGATTTTATTTCTCCTTCACTTATGAAACTTAATTTGGCTGGATATGAAATTCTAGGTTTAAAATTCTTTTCTTTAAGAATGTTGAATATTGTCCCCCACTCTCTTCTGGCTTGTAGTCTCTGCCGAGAGATCTGCTGTTAGTCTGATGGGCTTCCCTTTGTGGGTAACCTGACCTTTCTCTCTGGCTGCCCTTAACATTTTTTCCTTCATTTTAACTTTAGTGAATCTGACAATTAAGTATCTCGGAGTTACTCTTCTCAAGGAGTTTTTTTGTGGTATTCTGTGTATTTCCTGAATTTGAATGTTGGCCTGCCTTACTAGGTTGAGGAAGTTCTGGATGATATCCTGTAGAGTGTTTTCCAACTTGGTTCCATTTTCCCTTCACTTTCAGGCACACCAATCAGATGTAGATTTGGTCTTTTCACATAATCCCATATTTCTTGGAGGCTTTATTCATTTCTTTTTACTCTTTTTTCTCTACACTGCTCTTTTTGCTTCATTTCATTCATTTGATCTTCAATCACTGATACTCTTTCTTCCAGTTGATCGAGTCGATTACTAAAGCTTTTGCATTTGTCATGTAGTTCTTGTGTCATGGTTCTCATCTCTATCAGTTCTTTTAAGGTCTTCTCCGTATTGATTATTGCAGTTATCCATTCATCCATTCTTTTTTCAAGATTTTTAGTTTCTTTGCACTGGGTACGTAGTTCCTCCTTTAGCTCTGAGAAGTTTGATTGACTGAAGCCTTCTTCTCTCAACTCATCAAAGTCATTCTCCATCCAGCTTTGTTATGTTGCTGGGGATGAGCTGCATTCCTTTGGAGGGGGAGATGTATTCTGATTTTTTGAATTTCCAGCTTTTCTGCACTGCTTTTTCCCCATCATTGTGCTTTTTATATGCCTTTGATCTTTGATGATGGTGACGTACTGATGGGGTTTTGGTGTGGGATTCCTTTCTGTTTGTTTGTTTTTCTTCTAACAGTCAGGATGCTCAGCTGCAGATCTGTTGGAGTTTGTTTGAGGTCCACTCCAGACCCTGTTTGCCTGGGTGGGTATCAGCAGTGGAGACTGTAGAAGATAGAATATTGCTGAACAGCATGTGTTGCTGTCTGATTCTTACTCTGGGAGCTTCGTCTCAGAGGTGTACCCCACCGTGTGAGGTGTGAGGTGTCGGTCTGCCCCTAGTGGGGGATGTCTCCCAGTTAGGCCACTCAGAGGTCAGTGACCCACTTGTGCAGGCAGTCTGTCCATTCTCAGATCTCAACCTCCATGCTGGGAGAACCACTGCTCTCTTCAAAACTGTCAGACAGGGACATTTACATCTGCCAAGATTTCTGCTGCTTTTTGTTTAGCTATGTCCTGACCCCAGAAGTGGAGTCTACAGAGGCAGGCAGGCCTCCTTGAGCTTCGGTTGACTTCACCCAATTTGAGTGTCCTGGTGGCTTTGTTCACCCACTTAATCCTCAGCAGTGGCAGGCACCCCTCACCCAGTCTCGCTACCATCTTGCAGTTAGATCTCAGACTGCTGTGCTAGCAATGAGGGAGGTTCCATGGGCGTGCAACCCTCCAGGTCATGTGTGGGATATAATCTGGTGTGCCATATGCTAAGACCTTTGGTAAAGCACAGTATTAGGGTGGGAGTTACCTGATTTTCCAGGTGTTGTGTTTCTCAATTTCCACTGGCTAGGAAAAGGAATTCCCTTCCTCCTTGCACTTCCCAGGGGAGGTGATGCCTTGCCCTGCTTCAGCTCTTGCTGGTCGAGCTGCACCCATGGACCAGCACCGACTGTCTGACATGCCCCAGTGAGATGAACCCAGTACCTCAGTTCAAAATGCAGAAATCACCCGTCTTCTGTGTCACTCACCCTGGGAGCTGGAGGTTGGAGCTGTTCCTATTCAGTCATCTTGGGCACACAGAAAGCAGTTTCACAGATTTCTTCTTTCTAGTATTTATCTGGGAATATTCAGTCTTTCACCATAGGCTTCCATGGGCTCTAAAATGTCCCTTCGCAGATGGTAGCAATAGAGTGTTTCCAACCAGATGAATTAAAAAAAAAAAGTTAAACTCTGTGAGATTAATCCACATATCATGAAGACATTTCACAGATAGCTTATTTTTAGTTTTTAGCTGGGGATACTCAGTTTTTTATTTTAGACCTCTATGGGCTCCCAAATGTCCCTTCACAGATTCTGCCAAAACAGCTTTTCCAACCTGCTGAAACAAAAGGAAGGTTTACCTCTGTGAGATGAATTCACATATCAGAAAGCAGTTTCACAGATAGCTATTTTCCTAACTTCTAACTGGGGATATTTGGTTTTTCACCATAGGCCTCTACGTGCTTCCAAATGTCTCTTTGCAGTTGCTACCAAAAGATTGTTTCCTTCCTGCTGAATTAGAAGAAAGGTTTAACTCTGTGAGATGATTCCACACATCACTGAACAGTTTCACATATAGCTTCTTTCCAGTTTTTATCTAGGGATATTCAGTTTTCACCATATGCTAATTAGGGCTCCCAAATATCTTTTCACAGATTCTATCAATGTCTTTTCACAGATTCTACGAAAAGAGTTCTTCAATCTTCCTGTAATAAAAGAAAAGTTCATCACTGTGAGATTAATAAACGCATCACAAAGCACTTTCACAAATAGTTTCTTTCTAGTTTTTATCTGGGAATATTCAGTTTTTCAACATAGGCTTCCAAATGCCCCTTCAAAAATTCTAGAAAAAAATGTTTCCAACCTGTTGAATTGAAAGAAATGTTTAACTCTGTGAGATGAATCCACACATCACAAAGGAGTTTCAAAGATAGCATCTTTCTAGTTTTTATCTGAGAATATTCTGTTTTTCATCATACACCTCTTTGGGCTTTCAGGTATCTCTTTGCAGAATCTACCTAAAAAGTGTTTCAAACTTGTTGTATCAAAATAAAGGTATAACTCTGTGAGATAAATACACACAAAACAAAGAAGTTTCAAAGATAGCTTCTTTCTAGTTTTAAACTCAGGATATTATATTTTTCACTACAGGCCTTATGGGCCTCCCAAGTGTCCCTTCGCAGATTCTATTAAAAGAATGTTTGCAACCTTATGAGTCAAAAAAAAGTTTTAACTCTCTGAGATGAATCAGAAAGCAGTTTCACAGAAAGCTTCTTTCCAGTTTTTATCTGCAGATATTTTGTTTTTCACCATATTACTCTATGAGCTAGAAAATGCCCTCTCGCAGATTCTAGCAAAAGAGTGTTTTCAACTGGTGAATGAAAGAAAATTTTAATTCTGTGAAATGAATCTATACATCACCAAGAAGTTTCACAGATAACTTCCTTCCAGTTTTTATCTAAGGATAATTGATTTTTAATTTTAACCCTCTTTGGGCTCCCAAATATCCCTTTGGAGATTCCTCCTAAAGAGTTTTTCAAACATGCTGTATCAAAAGAATGGTTTCACTCTGTGAGATGAATTGATGCATCAGAAAGTTGTTTCACAGATAGCTTCTTTCTAGTTTTTATCTGGGGATATTGAGTTTCTCACCTTAGGGATCAATGAGTTCCAATATGTCCCTTCACAGATTTTACAAAAAACTGTTTGCAACCTGCTGAATCAAAAGAAAGGTTTAACTCTTTCAGATGAATCCACTTATCACAAGCTAGTTTCACAGATAGCTTCTTTCTAGTTTTATTTGGGTATTTTAGTTTTTTCCACCATAGTCTTCTATGGGCTCCCAAATATCCCTTTGCCAATTCTACCAAAACAGTGTTTCCAACCTGCTGAATCAAAAGAAAGGTTTAATTCTGTGAGGTCAAGCCACACATCACAAAGATGTTCAGAGATAATTTCTTCCTAGTTTTTATCTGGAGGTAGCTGCTTTTTTACTACAGGGCTCAAAGGGCTCTGAAAAGTCCCTTCACAGATCTACAAAAAGGAGTTTTTCAACCTGGTGAATCAAAAGAAGGTTTTTACTTAGTGAGATGAATCCACACATCACTAAGAAGTATCACAGATAGCTTATTTCTAGTTTTTATCTGCAGATAATTGGTTTTTCACCATAAGCATTTAAGGGCTCCAAAATGTCCCTTTGCAGATTCTACCAAAAGAGGATTTGCAACCTGCTGAATCGAAAGAAAGGTGTAACTCTGTGAGATGAATACACACATCTCAAAGCAGTTCCACTGATAGTTTCTTTCTAGTTTTTAACTGTGGATATTAAGTTTTTAATCACAGGTCTCAAAGATACCTTAAAATCCCATCTCAGATTCTACCAAAATAGTGTGTCCAACCTGCTGAATCAAAAGAAAGCTGAAATTCTGTGAGATGAATCCACACATCAAAGAGCAGTTTCACATATAGCTTATTTCTCATTTTTATCTGGGGATATTCAGTTTTTCACCACCGGCTTTAAAGGGCTCCCAAATTTCCCTTCGCAGTTTCTACCAAAACACTCTTTCCAACTTGCTGAAGCAAAAGAAAGGTTTATCTCTGTAAGATGAATTGACACATCACAAAGCAGTACCACAGATAGCTTCTTTCTAGTTTTCAACTGGGGATATTCTGTTTCTCACCATATGCCTCAATGGGATTCCAAATGTCCCTTCACGAATTCTATGAAAAGAGTGTTTCCAACCAGCTGAATCAAAAGAAAAGTTTAATTCTGTGAGATGAATCTACACATCACAAAGCTGTTTCACAGATAGCCTCTTTCTAGTTTTCATATTGGAAAATTCAGTTTTTCACCATAGGCCTCTATGGGCTCCCAAATATCTCTTTGCAAATTCTACCAAAACAGTTTTACAAGCAGCTGAATTAAAATAATGGTTTAATTCTGAGAGATGAATCCACACATCACAAATAGTTTTTAGAGATAGCTTCTTTTGAGGTTTAATTTTGGGATATTCTGTGTTTCATCGTAGGCCACAATGGGCTCCCAAATGTCCCTTTGAAGATTTTATCTAAAGAATGTTTCAAACCTCCTGTATCAAAAGACAGGCTTAACTCTGTGAGATGAAACCACACATCACAAAGCAGTTTCACAGATACTTTCTTCCTTGTCTTTATCTGGGGATATTCAGTTTTTCAACATAGGCCTCTATAATCTCCCAAAAGCCTTTTCACAGATTCTACCAAAAGAGTGTTTTCAACCTGCTTAATCAAAAAAAAATGTTTAATTCCATGAGATCAGCAATACATCACAAAGCAGTTTCAAAGATAGCTTCTTTCTGGTTTTTAATTGGGGTATTCTCTTTTTCATCGTAGGTCTCTATAGGCCCCCAAATGTCCTTTCACAGATCCTACCAAAATAGTGTTTCAAAGCTCCTCCCAAAAGAAAAGTTTAACTCTTTTAGGCGAATCCACACATTACAAAGAAGTTTCACAGATAGTTTCCTTCTAATTTTTATCTTAGGATATACGGTTTTTCATCATAGGCCTGTATAGTCTCTCAAATGTCTCTTTGCAGTTTTTACCTAAAGAGTGTCTCAAACCTGCTGCATCAAAAAAAAAAAAAAAAAGGTTTAAGTCTGTGAGATAAATCCACACAATGCAATGCAGTTTCACAGATAGATTCTTTCTAACTTTATCTGGGGAATTATGTTTTTCACCATAGGCATCAATGGGTTCCCAAATGTCCCTTCATAAATTCTACCAAAAGAATGTTTCCAAAATGCTGAATCAAAACAAACTTTTAACTCTGCGAGATGAATCCACACATCATACAAAAGTTTCACAGATAGGTTCTTTCTACTTTTTATCTGGGGATATTTGGTTTTTCACTACAAGCCTCAAGGGGTTCCAAAATGTTCCTTCACAGATTTTATTAAAAGAATGCTTGCAACCTGCAGAATAAAAATAAATTTAATTCTGTTAGATGAACTTACACATCAGAGAGCAGTTTCACAGATAGCTTCTTTCTAGTTTTTATCTGGGAATATTTGGGTTTTCACCATATTCCTCTATAAGCTCTCAAGAGAAAGGATTATCTCTTTAAGATGAATGCGCACATCACAAAGCAGTTCCACATATAGCTTCTTTCTAGTTTTCATCTGGGGATATTTCATTTTTTCACTACAGGTCTCAAAAGGCTGCCAAAGTCCTTTCACAGATTCTTTAAAAAAAAAACAAAAAAAAGAATGTTTGCAACCTACTGAATAAAAAGAAAGATTTAACGCTGTGAGTTCAAACCACACATAATAAAGCAGTTTCACAGATTGCTTATTTCCAGTTTTTATCTGCAGGTATTCTGTTTTTCATCATAGGCCTCTATGAGCTCCCAAATGTCTCTTTGTTGATTCTACCAAAAGAGTGTTTCAAATATGCTTAATCAGAAGAAACTTTTAACTCTGTGAGATGAATCAACACATCACAAAGCAGTTTCCAATATAGATTCTTTCTTGTTTTAATCTTGGGATATTCTGTTTATTACTGCAGGCCTTAAGGGATTCCAATATGTCCCATCACAGATTCTATTAAAAGAATGCCTGTAACCTTTGAAATCAAAGAAAAGGTTTAATTCTGTTAGATAAATCCACATATCAGAAAGCAATTTCAGATATAGCTTCCTTCTAGTTTTTTACTGTGGATAATCAATTTTTCACCATAAGCCTATATGTGCTCGCAAATGTCCCATCTCAGATTGTACAAAAAGAATGTTTCCATCCATTCTTGAATCAAAAGGAAGGTTTATCTCTGTAAGATGAATCTACACAGCACAAAGCAGTTTCACAGAGAGCTTCTTTCTAATTTTCTTCTGGGGATATTCTGTATTGCCACTACAGGCCTCAAAGTGCTGCAAATTTCCATTAGCAGATTCTACAAAAAGGATGTTTGCAACCCATTGAATGAAAAGAAAGATTTTTATCTGCAGATATAAAGTAGGTTCACAGATAGCTTCTTTCTAGTTTTTATCTGTAGATATTCCATTTTTCACCCTAAGCCTCTATGGACTGCCAAATGTCTCTTTGCAGATTCTACCAAAAGAGTGTTTCAAACACTCTGAATCAAAAGAAAGGTTTAACTCCATGAGATAAATCCACACATCACAAAGAAGTTTCACAGATGTCTTCTTTTTAATCTTTTTCTTTGGATATTTTGTTTTTCACCATAGGCCTCTATGGGCTCCCAAATGTCCCTTTGCTGATTCTATCTAAAAAGTGTTTCAAACTGCTGTACCAAAAGAAAGGTTTATCTTTTGAGATGAATCCAAACATCACAAAGCAGTCTCACAGATAGCTTCTTTCTAGTTTTTATCCTTGGATATTTGATTTTTCACCACTGGCCTCAAAGGGCTTTCAAATCAAAGGACTTTCAAATGTCCCTTCATGGTTTCTACGAAATCATGTTTTTAAAAAGCTGAATCAAAAGAAAGGTTTAATTCTGTGAATAAAACACACACTTCACAATGCAGTTTCACAGATAACTTCTTTCTAATTTTTAACCAGGGATGTTCGGTTTCTCACCATGGGCCTCCATGGGCTCCAACATGTAACTTCAGAGATTCTTCCTAAATAGTGTTTCAAACCTGCTCTATAAAAAGAAAGGTATAACTCTGTGAGTTGAATCCACACATCACAAAAGAGTTTCACAGGTAGCTGCTTTCTAGTTTTTAGCAGGGAATCCTCAGTTTTTCACCATAGGTTTCTAAGGGCTCCCAAATGTCCCTTTGTAGATTCTACCAAAAGAGTGTTTCTAACATGCTGAATCAAAGAAACATTTAAATCTGTGAGATGAATCCAAACATCACAAAGCAGTTTCACATATAACTTCTTTCTAGTTTTTAACTGGGGATTTTTTTTCACCATAGACCTCTATGGGTTCCCTAATGTCCCTTAACACCTGAAGAGTTTTTCCAACCTGTTGAGTCAAAAGAGAGGTTTAACTCTATTAGATCAATCTACATGTCACAAAGCAGTTTCACACATATCTTCTTTCTAGCTTTTATCTGAGGATGTTTTGTTTTTCACCGAGGTAATTAAAGGGCTCTAAAATGTCCCTTCATAGATTCTACCAAAACAGTGTTTCCAAACTGCTGAATCAAAAGAAAGATATAACTCTGTGAGATAAATCCACAAATCACAAAGTAGTTTTGCAGACAACTTTTTCTAATTTTTATCTGAGGATACTCCATTTCTCACCATAGAAGTCTATGGGCTCCCAAATATTTCTTCACAGATTCTACCTAAGGAGTGTTTCAAACCTGATGTATCAAAAGAAAGGTTTAACACCGTAACATGAATCCACACATCACAAAGCAGTTTCACAATTAGCTTCTCTCTAGTTTTTATCTGGGTATATTCTGTCTTTCACCACATGTCTCTATGGGTTCCAAAATGTCTCTTCGCAGATTCTGCCAAAATAATTTTTCCAACCTGCTACATTAAAAGAAAATTTATCTCTGTGAGATGAAACCACACATCACAAAGCAGTTTCACAGATAGTTTCTTTCTAATTTTTTTTTCTTGGAATATTCAGATTTTAACCATAGTCCTCAATGGCCTCCCAAATGTCCCATTGCAGATTTTACCAAAAGAGCGTTCCCTATTTGTTGAATCAAAAGAAAGTTTTAAGTCTGTAAGATGAATCCACACATAATAAAGCAGTTTAATAGATAACTTCTTTCTAGTTTTTATCTACAGATATTCCATTTTTCACCATAGGCCTCTATGGGTTCCCAAATGTCCCATCACAGATTCTACAAAAACAGTGTTTCCAATCTTCTGAATCAAAAGAAAGATTTAACTCTGTGAGGTAAATCCGTATATCAAAAAGCAGTTTCACAGATAGCTTTTTTCTAGTTATTATCTGGGGATATTCACTTTTTTGAAATAGGCCACAATTGTTTCCCAAATGTCCCTTCACAGATTCTACCTAAAGAGTTTTTCAAACCTGTTTGCATCAAAAGAAAAGTTTATTTCTTTGAGATGAATCCACACTTCACAAATCAGTCTCACAGATAGCTTCATTTTAGTTCTTCTCTGGAGATATTTGATTTCTCACCATAGGCCTCAAATGGGCTCCAAAATGTCCCTTCGCAGGTTCTCCAAAAAGAGAGTTTGCAACCTGCTGAATCCAAAAAAAAAAAGTTTAATTTTGTGAGATAAATCTATACATCACAATGGAGTTTCACAGATAGGTTCATTCTAGTTTTACCTTGAAATATTTAGTTTTTCACCATAGGCCTCTATAGGCTCTCACATGTACCTTCATGGATTCTGTCAAAATAGTGTTTCCAACCTGAGGAATACGAAGAAAGGCTTAACTTTGTGACATAAATCCACACATCAGGAGGAAGTTTCACAGATAGTGTCTTTCTAACTTTTATCTGGAGATTTTTGATTTTTCACCATAGACCTCTATGGGCTGCAAGTTGTCTCTTTGCAGATTCTTCCTAAAGAGTGTGTCAGCAAGCTGAATAAAGAATGGTTTAACTCTGTGAGATGAATTCACACATCACAAAGCATTTTTCAAGATAGTTTCTTTCTAGTTTTCAAGCAGGATATTCTGTTTTTCACCACAGGCTTCAAAGGGCTTCCAAATAGCCCTTGGCAGAGTCTACCAGAAGAGTTTCCAACCTGCTGAATCAAAAGAAAGGTTTAACTCTGTGAGATGAATCCACACATCACAAAGCAGTTTCATAAATAGCTTCTTTCTAGTTTTTATCAGAGGATATTCGGTTTTTCACCATAGGTTTCAATAAGCTCCCAAATGTGCCTTCGCAGATTCTACCAAAACAATGTTTCCAACTTCCTGAACTAAGAGAAATATTTTAGTCTGTGAGATAAATTCACACTACAAAGCAGTTTCACATATAGCTTCTTTTGAGTTTTTATCTCGGACTATTCTCCTTTTCTCCATAGACCTCTATGAGCTCCTAAATGTCTCTACACGGATCCTATCTAAAGAGTGTTTCAAACCTGCTGCATCAAAAGAAAAGTTTAATTCTGTGAGACGAATCCACAAGTCACAAAGCAGTTTCACAGATAGAGTCTTTCTAGTTTTAATCTTGGGATATTCCGTTTTTCACTACAGGCCTCATGAGGCTCCAAAAGATCCCTTCACAAATTCTCTTTAAAAATGCTTGCTGGTGGCCGGGCGCAGTGGCTCAAGCCTGTAATCCCAGCACTTTGGGAGGCCGAGACGGGCGGATCACGAGGTCAGGAGATCGAGACCATCCTGGCTAACACGGTGAAACCCCGTCTCTACTAAAAAATACAAAAAACTAGCCGGGCGAAGTGGCGGGCGCCTGTGGTCCCAGCTACTCGGGAGGCTGAGGCAGGAGAATGGCGTGAACCCGGGAGGCGGAGCTTGCAGTGAGCTGAGATCCGGCCACCGCACTCCAGCCTGGGTGACAGAGCCAGACTCAGTCTCAAAAAAAAAAAAAAAAAAAAAAAAAAAAATGCTTGCTGGACAATTACACTCTCCCAAGACTAAACCAGGAAGAAGTTGAATCCTTCAATCGACCAATAGCAAGCTCTGAAATTGAGGCAATAATTAATAGCCTACCAACCAAAAAAAGTCCAGGACCAGAGGGATTCACAGCTGAATTGTACCAGAGGTACAAGGAGGAGCTAGTACCATTCCTTCAGAAACTATTACAATCAATAGAAAAAGAGGGAATCCTCCCTAATTCATTTTATGAAGCCAACATCATCCTGATACCAAAGCCTGGCAGAAACACAACAAAAAAAGAGAATTTTAGACCATATCCCTGATGAACATCGATACAAAAATCCTCAATAAAATACTGGCAAACCAAATCCAGCAGCACATCTAAAAGCTTATCCACCATGATCAAGTGGACTTCATCCCTGGGATGAAAGGCTGGTTCAACATACACAAATCAATAAATGTAATCCAGCATATAAACAGAACCAAAGACAAAAACCACATGATTATCTCAATAGATGCAGAAAAGGCCTTTGACAACATTCAACAGCCCTTCATGTTAAAAACTTTCAATAAACTCGGTATTGATGGAACGTATCTCAAAATAATAAGAGCTACTTATGACAAACCCACAGCCAATATAGTACTGAATGGGCAAAAACTGCAAGCATTCCCTTGAAAACTGGCACATGACAGTGATGCCCTCTCTCACCACTCCTATTCAACATAGTGTTCGAAGTTCTGGCTAGGGCAATCAGGCAAGAGAAAGAAATCAAGAGTACTCAGTTAGAAAAATAAGAAGTCAAATTGTCCCTGTTTGCAGATGACATGATTGTATATTTAGAAAACCCCATCATCTCAGCCCAAAATCTCCTTAAGCTGATAAGAAACTTCAGCAAAGTCTCAGGATACAAAATCAATGTGCAAAAATCACAAGCATTCTTATACACCAGTAACAAAAAGAGAGCAAAAACATGAATGAACTTCCATTCACAATTGCTTCAAAGAGAATCAAATACCTAGGAATCCAACTTACAAGGGATGTAAAGGACCTCTTCAAGGAGAACTGGATAAAGAGTCAAGACCTATCAGTTTGCTGTATTCAAGAGACCCATCTCACATGGAGAGACGTACACAGGCTCAAAATAAAGGGATGGAGGAAGATCTACCAAGCAAATGGAGAACAAAAAAAAGCAGGGGTTGCAATACTAGTCTCTGATAAAACAGACTTGAAACCATCAAAGATCAAAAGAGACAAAGAAGGCCACAACATAATGGTAAAGGGATCAATTCAACAGGAAGAGCTAACTATCCTAAATATATATGCACCCAATACAGGAGCACCCAGATTCACAGAGCAAGTCCTTAGAGACTTAGAAAGAGACTTAGACTCCCATAAAATAATAATGGGAGACTTCAACACCACACTGTCAACATTAGACAGATCAACGAGACAAAAAGTTAACAAGGATATCCAGGAATTGAACTCATCTCTGCAGCAAGCAGACCTAATAGACATCTACAGAACTCTCCACCCCAAATCAACAGAATATACATTCTACTCAGCACCACATCACACTTATTCCAAAAGTGACCACATAATTGGAAGTAAAGCACTCCTCAGCAAATGTACAAGAACAGAAATTATAACAAACTATCTCTCAGACCACAGTGCAATCAAACTAGAACTCAGGACTAAGAAACTCAATCAAAACCGCTCAACTACATGGAAACTGAATAACGTGCTCCTGAATGACTACTGGGTACATAACGAAATGAAAGCAGAAATAAAGATGTTCTTTGAAACCAATGAGAACAAAGACACAACATACCAGAATCTCTGGGACACATGTAAAGCAGTGTGTAGATGGAAATTTATAGCACTAAATGACCACAAGAGAAAGCTAGAAAGATCTAAAATTGACAATCTAACATCACAATTAAAAGTACTAGAGAAGCAAGAGCAAACACACTCAAAAGCTAGCAGAAGGCAAGAAATAACTAAGATCAGAGCAGAACTGGAGGAGATAGAGACACAAAAAACCCTCCAAAAAATCAATGAATCCAGGAGTTGGTTTTTTGAAAACATCAACAAAATTGATAGACCGCTAGCAAGACTAATAAAGAAGAAAAGAGAGAAGAATCAAATAGACGCAATAAAAAATGATAAAGGGGATATCACCACCAAACCCACAGAAATACAAACTACCATCAGAGAATACTATAAACACCGCTACGCAAATAAACTAGAAAATCTAGAAGAAATGGATAATTTCCTGGACACTTACACTCTCCCAAGACTAAACCAAGAAGAAGCTGAATCCCTGAATAGACCAATAGCAGGCACTGAAATTGAGGCAATAATTAATAGCCTACGTACCAAAAAAAGTCCAGGACCAGACGGATTCACAGCTGATTTCTACCAGAGGTACAAGGAGGAGTTGGTACCATTCCTTCTGAAACTAATCCAATCAGTAGAAAAAGAGGGAATCCTCCCTAACTCATTTTATGAAGCCAACATCATCCTGATACCAAAGCCTGGCAGAGACACAACAAAAAAAAGAGAATTTGAGACCAATATCCCTGATGAACATCGATGCAAAAATCCTCAATAAAATACTGGCAAACCGGATTCAACAACACATCAAAAAGCTTATCCACCTTGATCAAGTGGGCTTCATCCCTGGGATGCAGGCTGGTTCAACATATACAAATCAATAAATGTAATCCAACATATAAACAGAACCAAAGACAAAAACCACATGATTATCTCAATAGATGCAGAAAAGGCCTTTGACAACATTCAACAGCCCTTCATGCTAAAAACACTCAATAAATTCGGTATTGATGGAACGTATTTCAAAATAATATGAGCTATTTATGACAAACCCACAGCCCATATAATACTGAATGGGCAAAAACTGGAAAAATTCCCTTTGAAAACTGGCACAAGACAGGGATGCCCTCTCTCATCATTCCTATTCAACGTAGTGTTGGAAGTTCTGGCTAGGGCAATCAGGCAAGGGAAAGAAATAAAGGGTATTCAGTTAGGAAAAGAAGAAGTCAAATTGTCCCTGTTTGCAGATGACATGATTGTATATTTAGAAAACCCCATTGTCTCAGCCCAAAATCTCCTTAAGCTGTTAAACAACTTCAGCAGAGTCTCAGGATACAAAATCAATGTACAGAAATCACAAGCATTCCTATACACCAATAACAGACAAACAGAGCCAAATCATGAACGAACTTCTATTCACAATTGCTTCAAAGAGAATAAAATACCTAAGAATCCAACTTACAAGGGATGTAAAAGACCTCTTCAAGGAGAATTACAAACCACTGCTCAATGAAATAAGAGGACACAAACAGATGGAAGAACACACCATGCTCATGGATAGGAAGAATCAATACTGTGAAAATGGAGATACTGCACAAGGTAATTTATAGATTCAATGTCATCCCCATTAAGCTACCAAAGACTTTCTTCACAGAATTGGAAAAACAGTTGCTACAAAGAGGATAAAATACCTAGGAATCCAACTTACAAGGGATGTAAAGGACCTCTTCAAGGAGAACTACAAACCACTGCTTAGTGAAATAAAAGAGGACACAAACAAATGGAAGAACATACCATGCTCGTGGATAGGAAGAATCAATATCGTGAAAATAGCCATACTGCCCAAGGTAATTTATAGATTCAATGCCATCCCCATCAAGCTACCAATGAGTTTCTTCACAGATTTGGAAAAACCTGCTTTAAAGTTCATATGGAACCAAAAAAGAGCCCACATTGCCAAGACAATCCTAAGTCAAAAGAACAAAGCTGAAGTCATCACACTACCTGACTTCAAACTATACTACAAGGCTACAGTAAACAAAACAGCATGGTACTGGTACCAAAACAGAGATATGGACCAATGGAACAGAACAGAGTCCTCAGAAATAATACCACACATATACAGCCATCTGATCTTTGACAAACCTGAGAAAAGCAAGAACTGGGGAAAGGATTCCCTATTTAATAAATGGTGTTGGGAAAATTGGCTAGCCATAAGTAGAAAGCTGAAACTGGATCCTTTCTTTACTCCTTATACGAAAATTAATTCAAGATGGATTAGAGACTTAAATGTTAGACCTAATGTCATAAAAACCCTAGAAGAAAACCTAGGTAATACCATTCAGGACATAGGCATGGGCAAGGACTTCATGTCTAAAACACCAAAAGCAACAGCAACAAAAGCCAAAATTGACAAATAGGATCTCATTAAACTAAAGAGCTTCTGCACAGCAAAAGAAACTACCATCAGAGTGTACAGGTAACCTACCGAATGGGAGAAAATGTTTGCAATCTACTCATCTGACGAGGGGCTAATATCCAGAACCTACAAAGAACTCAAACAAATTTACAAGAAAAAAACAAACAACCCCATCAAAAACTTGGCAAAGGATATGAGCAGACATTTCTCAAAAGAAGACATTCATACAGCCAACGGACATGTGAAAAAATGCTCATCATCACTGGCCATCAGAGAAATGCAAATCAAAACCACAATGAGATACCATCTCACACCTGTTAGAATGGCAATCATTAAAAAGTCAGGAAACAACAGGTGCTGGAGAGGACGTGGATAAATAGGAACACTTTTACACTGTTGGTGGGATTTTAAACTAGTTCAACCATTATGGAAAACAGTGTGGCAATTCCTCAAGGATCTAGAACTAGAAGTGCCATATGACCCAGCCATCCCATTACTGGATATATACCCAAAGAATTATAAATTATGCTGCTATAAAGACACATGCACACGTATGTTTATTGCGGCAGTATTCACAATAGCAAAGACTTGGAATCAACCCAAATGTCCATCAGTGACAGACTGGATTAAGAAATTGTGGCACATATACACCATGAAATACTATGCAGCCATAAAAAAGGATGAGTTTGTGTCCTTTGTAGGGACATGGATGCAGCTGGAAACCATCATTCTCAGCAAACTTTCACAAGAACAGAAAACCAAACACTGCATGTTCTCACTCATAGGTGGGAACTGAACAATGAGATCACTTGGACTCTGGAAGGGGAACATCACACACTGGGGCCTATCATGGGGAGGGGGGAGGGGGAGGGTTTGCGTTGAGAGTTATACCTGATATAAATGACGAGTTGATAGGTGCTGACGAGTTGATGGGTGCAGCACACCAATATGGCACAAATATACATATGTAACAAACCTGCACATTATGCACATGTACCCTAGAACTTAAGGTATAATAATAATAAAAATATATATATATATAAATAATTTTAAAAATTAAAGACATCCAAACTTAAAAAAAAAAGGAAAAAAGAAAAAATGCTCATCATCACTGAAATGAAATGAAAATCAAAACCACAATGAGATACCATCTCACACCAGTTAGAATAACAATCATTAAAAAGTCAGGAAACAACAGGTGCTGGAGTGGATGTGGAGAAATAGGAACACTTTTACACTGTTGGTGAGATTGTAAACTGGTTCAACCATTGTGGAAAATAGTGTATAATTCCTCAAGGATCTAGAACTAGAAATACCATTTGACCCAACCATCCCATTACTGGGGATATACCCAAAAGATTATAAATCATGCTGCTATAAAGACATATGCACATGTATGTTTATTCCAGCACTATTCACAATAGCGAAGACTTGGAATCAACCCAAATGTCCATCAGCGACAGACTGGATTAAGAAAATGTGGCATATCAGAGAAATGCAAATGAAAACCACAATGAGATACCATCTCACACCAGTTAGAATGGCAATCATTAAAAAGTCAGGAAACAACAGGTGCTGCAGAGGATGTGGAGAAATAGCAATACTTTTACACTGTTGGTGGGATTGTAAACTAGTTCAACCATTATGGAAAACAGTATGGTGATTCCTCAAGGATCTAGAACTAGATGTACCATATGATCCAGGCATCCCATTACTGGGTATATACCCAAAGTGTATAAGTCATGCTACTATAAAGACATATGCACACATATGTTCATTGTGGCACTATTCACAATAGCAAAGACTTGGAATCAACCCAAATGTCCATCAGTGACAGACTGAATTAAGAAAATGTGGCACATATACACCATGGAATACTATGCAGCCATAAAAAAGGGTGAGTTTGTGTCCTTTGTAGGGACACGGATGTAGCTGGAAACCATCATTCTCAGCAAACTATTGCAAGAACAGAAAAGCAAATGCCACATGTTCTCACTCATAGGTGGGAACTGAACAATGATATCACCTGGACTGGGGAAGGGGAACATCACACACCGGGGTCTATCGTGGGGAGGGGGGGTGGGGAGTGATTGCATTGGGAGTTATACCTGATGTAAATGACGAGTTGATAGGTGCTGACGAGTTGATGGGTGCAACACAACAACATGGCACAAGTATACATATGTAACAAACCTGCACATTGTGCACATGTACCATAGAGCTTAAAGTTTAATAATAAAAAAAAGAATGTCTGTTGTTGCCCAGTTGTCTCTATCCTTAGACTGCCTTTGGTCAGCCAGAAGTCTCGTCTATTAGAATGCATGTGGTCATTGGGGCTTCTCTTACATTATAATGACCAGGGTCGCCTAGGTGTCTTTTTTATTAGACTTCCTGGGGTAGGCTAGGAGTCTCTATTAGACTGCCTGGAGTTGCCCAGTTGTCTCTAATAATCAAACCACCTGGGGTTGGACAGGAGTCTCTCTAATCTGAATGCCTGGAATAAACCAGATGTCTCTATCATTAGACTGTGTTGAGTCAGCTAGGAATCTCTCCCTTCAGAATACTGGAGGTCATCCAGGTGTTTCTGTAATTAGACTACCTGAAGTCAGTCCAATAGAATGTCAGATGTCACACTTGTGTCTCTATCATTAGACTGCCTCAGATCGGGCGAGGGATGGCATTGGGAGTTATACCTGATGTAAATGACGACTTGATGGGTGCTGACGAGTTGATAGGTGCAGCACACCAACATGGCACAAGTATACATATGTAACAAACCTGCACGTTGTGCACATGTACCCTAGAACTTAAAGTATAATAAAAAAATAAATAAAATGGCTACAAAAACAAAACAAACAAAAAGAAATGTTTGCAACTTGCTGAATCAAAAGAATGTTTTGACTCTCAGAGATGAAACCACACATCAGAAAGTAGTTTCACAGAGAGCTTCTTTCTAGTTTTTGTTTGGGGATATTTCCTTTTTCACCATATGCCTCTATGGGCTCCCAAATGTCCCTTCCTGTAGTGTAACAAAAGAGAGTTTCTATTGAGGAAACCAGACTCTGGCCACCCATCAGGTGCCCCGAACCCGGCTGAGAGGAAGGAGCTTGAAAGAGACAGAATACGTGTTTAAAAGGCGTGTCCAGGAGACCAGACTGTTAGAGGTTTACTCACAGCCTGGAGCTATTGGGCTCTGCCCAATTTATTGGTTTGCAAGCTCTTTGTTCTCAGGGCAGATGGAAGGGGGAGGAAGGGATAAGGAAAAGGATTAATCAGTGAAGGAGAACTCGTGAGTCATTCAATAAAATGTATAGCAGTGCCGGTTTCAGTTAATTTCCTTGAGCAAAGGCGTGTGAGTAAACTACTTAAGATCTTTAACTTATCGGGACTGAAACGGGCTGGAGTGGGTTTCAGGAAGAGCCAAGATGTTTGATTATACTCCAGTGCTTGAAGGGAGTGTTATTTCCCTGGGCAACCTGTGGAATGCCACTGAGCATTTGTGCTCTCGGGGCATAAAGACATGAAGGCAAAAAGGAGACTTTTCTCCTCAGAAGTTGCCGATGTCTCCACATGAATGTCTCACACAGGGGAGACCAACTGAACTGGCACCTCAGAAACTCTCTTTCCCACAGTTTCCAGCATGGTACATACAAAGAAATCTTTAACTCTGTGAGATGAATAAGCACATCACCAAGAAGTTTCACAGATAGCTTCTTTCTACTTTTTATCTGGGAATGTTCAGTTTTTCATTATAGACTTCTATGGGCCCCAAAATGTCCCTTCACTGATTCTACCTAAAGAGAGTTACAAACTCGTTGTATCAAAAGATTGGTTTAACTTTGTAAGATGAATCCATGCATCACAATGCAGTTTCACAGATGACTTCTTTCTAGTTTTTATCTGGGGATATTCTGTTTCTCACCATAGACCACAATGGGCTCATAAATGTCCCTTCAAAGATTCCACAAAGCAGAGTTTGCAATCTGCTTCATCAAAAGTAAGGTTTAACTTTGTGAGATGAACCCACACATCACTAAACAGTGTCACAGTTAGCTTCTTTTTAATTTTTATCTGGGGATATTCGGTTTTTCACCATCAGCCCCTATGTTCCCAAAAATGTCCCATCACAGATCCTACCAAAACAGTGTTTACAATCTGCTGAATCAAAAGAAAGTTTTAAATCTGTGAGATGAATCCACACATTACAAAGTTCTTTCAGAGATAGTTTCTTTCTAGTTTTTATCTGGGGATATTCAGTTTTTTGCAATAGGACTCTAAGGGCTCACAAATGTCCCTTTGCAGATTCTTCTTAAAGAAAGTTTTTAACCTACTGAATCAAAATAAAGGTTTATCTCTGTGAGTTGAATTCACACATCGTAAAGTAGCTTCACAGATAGGTTCTTCCTTCTTTTTATCTGGGGATATTCGGTTTTTCACCATAGGCCTCATTGGGGTCTCAAATGTTTCTTCGAGATTCTACCAAAACAGTATTTCCAACCTGCTGAATCAAAACAAAGTTTTAACTGTGAGATGTATCCACTCATCACAAAGCAGTTTCACAGGTAGCTTATTTCTATTTTTTTCCTGGGATATTCAGTTTTTTGCTATAGGCTCCAAAGAGCTCCCGAATGTCTCTCCACAGATTCTACAGAAAGAATGTTGGTAACCTGCTGAATCAAAAGAAAGATTTAACTCTGTGAGATGAATCCACACATCACAAAGTAGTTTCACAGATAGCTTCTTTCTAATTTTTATCATGGGATATTCTGCTTTTCACCATAGGCTTCAAGGTACTCTCAAATATACTTTCACAGATTCCAAAAAATAATCTTTGCAACCTGCTGAATAAAAAGAAAGACTTAACTTAGTGACATGAATCCAAACATAACAAAGCAGTTTCACAGATACATTCTTTCTAGTTTACAACTGGGGATATTCTGTTTCCCCCCTTAGGCCTCTATGGGCTCCCAAATGTTTCTTCACAGATTCTACCTAAAGAATATTTCCAATAAGTTGTATCAAAAGAATGGTTCAACTATATGAGATAAATGCACACATCACAAAGCAGTTTCACATATAGCTTCTTTCTAGTTTTTATCTGTGAATATTCAGTTTCTCACTATAGGGCTCAATGGGCTCCAAAATGTCCCTTAGGAGTTTCTACAAAAGGAGTGTTTGCTGGCTGCTGAATCAAAAGAAAGTTTGAGCTCTTTGAGATGTATCCACACATCACATAACAGTTTCACAAATAGCTTCATTCCAGTTTTAATCTTGGGATATTTGGTTTTTCACTACAGGCATCACCGGGGTCTCAAATGATCCTTAGCAGATTCTATTATAAAAATGTTTCCAACATGTTTAATTAAAAGAAAGGATTAACACCGTGAGATGAATCCACACATCACAAAACAGTTTCAGAGATCACTTCTTTTCAGTTTTTATGTGGGGATATTCGATTTTTCACCATAAGCTTCTAAGGGTGTAACAAGGTAGCTTTGCAAGTTCTACCAAAAGAGTTTTTCCAACCTGCTGAATTAAAAGAAAGTTTTAACTCTGTGAGATAAATCTGCACATCGCAAAGTAGTTTCATTGATACCTTCTTACTAATTTTTATCTGCAGATATTCAGTTTTTCACCATAGCCTCTAGGGCTCCAAAATGTCTCTTCATAGTTTCTGCCTAATATTTCAAACCTGCTGATCCAAAGAAAGGTTTAACTCTGTGGGATGAATCCACACATCACAAAGCAGTTTCACAGATACTTTCTTTCTAGTTTTTATCTGGAGATATTCTGTTTCTCACCATAGGCCTCAATTGACTCCCAAATGTCCCTTCTCAGATTCCACAAAAAAGAATGTTTGCAACCTGGTGAATCTAAAGAAAGGTTTAACATTGTGAGATGAAGCCACACATCACATAGCAATTTTACAGGTAGCTTCTTTCTAGTTTTTATCTGTGGATATTCTGTTTTTCACCATCAACCTCAAAGTGCTCCCAAATATCCATTCACAGATTCTACTTAAAGAATGTTTCCAACCTGCTGAATGAAAAGTAAAGTTTATCTCTGTGAGATGAATCCACACATCACAAAGCAGTTTCACAGATAGCTTCTTTCTAGTTTTTATCCGGGGAAATTCTGTTTTTTACCACAGACCTGAAAGGGCTTTCAAATGTTTCTTTGCCAATTGTAAGAAAAGAGAGTTTCCATCCTGATGAATCAAAACAGACATTTAACACTGTGAGAGGAATTGAAACATCACAAAGCACTTACATTCACAGATAGCTTCTTTCTAGTTTTTATCTGGGGATACTTGGTTTTTCACCACAGGCCTCAATAAGCTGCCAAATGTCCCTTCGTAGATTCTAAGAAGACAGTGTTTCCAACTTGCTGAATGAAAATAAAGGTTAAAATCTCTCATGTAAATCCACACATTACAAAGAAGTTTCACAGATAACGTCTTTTGAGTTTTTATCTGGGACTATTCTGTTTTTCTCCATAGGCCTTTATGAGTTACAAACTGTCCCTTCTCAGATTCTGCCTAGGCAGTGTTTCAAACCTTCTCTTTCAAAAGAAAGATTTAACTCTGTGAGGTGAATCCATACATCACAAAGCAGTTTCATTGATAGTGTCTTTCTAGTTCTAATCTCAGGATATTCACTTTTTTTTCTGCAGGCCTCAAGGGGATCCAAAATGTCCCTCTGCAGATTCTGTTAAAAGAATATTTGCACCTTGCTGAATCAAATGAAAGATTTAACTCTGTGAGATGAATCCACATATCAGAAAGTAGTTTCACAGAGAGCTTCTTTCTAGTTGTTATTTTGGGATATTGTCTTTCACCATAGACCTATATGAGCACCAAAATGTCCCTGTACATATTGTACCCAAAGGGTGTTTCCAACCTGGTTAACAAAAGAAAGGTTTAATTCTGTTAGATGAATCCACACATCACAAAGAAGTTTCACAGGTAGCTTATTTCTACTTGTTATCTGAGGATATTCAGTTTTTCATTATAAGACTCTATGCCCCCAAATGTCCCTTCACAGATTATACCTGAAGAGTGTTTCAAATCTTCTGTATCAAAAGAATGGTTTATCTCTGGGAGATGAATCCACTCATCACAAAGCAGTTTCAAAGTTATCTACTTTCTAGTTTTTAACTGGCTTTATTCGGTTTCTCACCATAGGCAAAAATGGGCTTCCAAATGTCCCTTCACAGATTCCACAAACCAGTGTTTGCAACTTGCTGAATCAAAGTAAGATTTAACTCTGTGAGATGAATCCACACATCCTTAAGCAGTTTCATAGATAGCTTCTTTTTAATTTTTATCTGGGAATATTCAGTTTTTCACCTTTGGCTACTATGGTCTCCAAATGTCCCATCACAGATCTTACGAAAAGCGTGTTTCCAACCTGCTGAATCAAAAGAAAGGCTTAAATCTGTGATATGAATTCACACATCACAAATCAGTTTCACAGACAGTTTCTTTCTGTTTTTTATCTGGGGATATTCGGTTTTTCACCATACGGCTCTACAGATTCCCAAATTCCCACGGCAGATTCTACCTAAAGAGTGTTTCCAACCTGCTGAATCAAAAGAAACCTTTTACTCTGTGAGACGAATCCACACATCACAAAACAGTTTCACTCATAGCTTCTTTTTAGTTTTTATCTGAGGATATTCTGTTTTTCACCATAGGCCTCTATGGACTCCCAAATATCCTTTTGCAGATTCTACCAAAAGAGAGTTTCCTACCTGCTGAATCAATAGAAAGGTTTAACTCTGTTAGATGAATCCACCAATCAAAAAGCAGTTTCACACATAGCTTCCTTTTAGTTTTTATCTGGAGATATTCATTTTGTTTTCCATGGGCCTCAATGGGCTCTCAAATGTCCATTGGCAGATTTTACAAAAAGGGTATTTCAATCCTGCTGATTATTCTGCAAGAAGAATCAAAAGAAATGTTTAACTCTGTGAGATGAGTCACACATCACAATGCAGTTTCAAAGATAGCTTTTGTCTAGTATTTGTCTGTGGATATTTGGTTTTCATGATGCATCACAATGGGCTCCCAAATGCCCCTTCGCAGATTCTACAGAAGGAGTGTTTCCAATCTGCTGAATCAAAAGAAAGTTGTATCTCTGAGATGAATCCACACATCACAAAACAGTTTCACAGATAGTTTCTAGATTTTATCTGGGTATGTTCGATGTTTCATTCTAGGCCTCAATGGGCTCCAAAATATCCCTTTCCAGATTCTATAAAAAGAGTATTTTCCACCTGCTGAATCATAAGAAAGGTTTAACTCTGTGAGATGAATGGACACATCACCAAGCAGTTTCACATATAGATTCTTTCTACTTTCTATCTGTAGATATTTTGTTTTTCACCCTAGGCCTCTATGGGCTCCCAAATGTCCCTTCGCATATTCTATGTATAAAGTCTTTCAAACCTGATGTATAAAAACAAAGGTTTAAATTTGTAAGATGAATCCACACATCAGAAAGTAGTTTGACAGATAGCTTCTTTCTAGATTTTATCTGGGGTTATTTGATTTTTCACCATAGGTTTCAATGGGCTCCCAAATATTTCTTCACAGATTCTACTTAAGTTATGTTTCCTTTTCTGAATCAAACAAGAGGTTTAAATTTGTGAAATGAATCCATACATCAGAAAGCAGTTTCACAGACAGCTTCTTTCTAGTTTTTATCTGTGGATATTCTGTTTTTCACCATAGGCCTCTCTGGGCTCCAACTATACCTTTGCAGATTCTTCCTAAGGAGATTTTCAAACCTGCTGTATCAAAAGACAGGGTTAAATTTGTGAGATAAATCCACATATCCAAAAGCAGTTTCGTAGATATAATTCTCTTTAGTTTGTCACTCGGGATATTCTGTTTTTCATTGCAGGCCTCAGAGGTCCCACAAATGTCCCTTTTCAGATTCTACAAGAAGAATGTTTGCAAACTCTTGAATCAAAAGAAATGTTTAACTCTGTGAAATGAATCCAAACATCGTGAAGCAATTACAGAGAACTTCTTTCTAGTTTTTATCTAGGGGTATTCAGTTTTTCCACAAAGGCCTCAATAAGCTCCCAAATGTCCATTCAGATTCTACCAAAAGAGTGTTTCCAACCAAATAAGGTTTTAACTTTGTGAGCTAAATCCACACATCACCACGCAGTTTCACAGATAGCTTCTTTCTAGCTTTTATCTTGAGATATTTGGTTTTTCACCCTAGTCCTCAATGGACTCCAAAATGTCCCTTCCAGATTCTATAAAAAACCAGTTTCTGACATATTAAATCAAAACAAACATTTATCTCAGCGAGATGAATGCACATATCACAATGCAGCTTCACAGAGAGCTTTTTTCTAGTTTTTATCTTGGGATATTTTGTTATTAACCATAAGTCTCAGTAGGCTCTCAAATGTCCCTTCACAGATTCTATGGAAAAAAAAATTTCCAAATTGCTGAATCAAAAGAAAGATTTAACTTTGTGTGATGAATGCACACACCTGAAAGCAGTTTCACAGACATCTTCTTTCTAGTTTTAATCTGTAGATTTTGGGTTTTCCAGAGCAGGTTTCAAAAATATCCCAAATGTCTGTTTGCAGAGTCTACAAAAAGAATGTGTGTAACCTGTTGAATCAAGTGAAAGGTTTAACTCTCCGAGACGATTCCACACACCAGAAAGCAGTTTCACTAGTTTTTATCTGGGGATATTCGGTTTATCACCAAAGTCCTCTATTGACTCCCACATGGCCCTTCTCAGACCCCACCAAAAGTTTGTTTCCAACATGCTGAATCAAAAACAACGTTTAAGACTTTGAGATGAATCTGCAGATCACAAAACAGTTTCACCTATAGCTTCTTTATAGCTTACAAATGGGGATATTCTCTCATTCATCATAGACCTCAAAGGGCTCAAAAATGTCCCTTGTAGATTCTACTAAATGAGTGTTTCCAACCTGCTAAATCAATCGAAAATTTATCTCTGTGAGATGAATCCACACATCACAAATCAGTTTCACTGATAGCTTCTTTCTAGTTTTTATCTAGGGATATTCTGTTTTTTTCCATGGGCTTCTATGGGCTCCTGGGCTCCCAAATATCCTTTCACAGATTCTACCTAAAGAGTGTTTCAAACCTGCTGTATCAAAAGAAAGGTTTAACTCTGTGTGATGAATACAAATATCACAAAGCCGTTTCACAGATAGCTTCTCTCTAGATTTTATCTGGGGATATTCCGTTTTCACCATAGTCCTCTAAGGGCTCCCACATTTCCCCATGTAGATTCTATCAAAAAAGTGTTTCAAACCTGCTGAATCAAAAGAAATCTTTAGTTCTGTGGGATGAATCCACACATCACAAAGCAGTTTCACAGATAGTTTCTTTCTAGTTTTTATTTTGTAATATTCGGTTTTTCACAATAGTCCTCAATGGGCTCCCAAATGTCCCTTTGCAGATTGTAACAAAAGAGTGTTTCCAACCTGCTTAATCAAAGGAAAGATGAATTTACACATTACAAATAAGTTTCACAGATAGCTTCTTTCTAGTTTTTATCTGGGAGTATTCTCTTTTTCACCAAAGGCCTCAAAAAGTTCCCAAACATCTCTTTGCAGATTCTACCAAAACAGTGTTCCAACCTACTGAATCAAAATTATGATTTAACTCTATGAGATGAATCTACACATCACAAAGCAGTTTCACAGAAAGTTTCTTAGCAGTTTTATCTGGGGATAATTGTTTTTTCACTTTAGGCCTCAATGGGCTCCCAAATGACCGTTTGCAGAGTCTACCTAAAGAGTATTTCGACTCTGCTGAATCAAAATAAACGTTTAACTCTGTGAGATGAATCCACACATCACAAAGCAGTTTCAAAGATATCTTCTTTCTAATTTTTATCTAGATATTCTGTTTTTCACCACAGGCCTCAGAGAACTCCCAAATATCCCTTTGCAGATTCTACCAAAGCAGTGTTTCCAACCTGCCAAATCAAGAGAAAGGTTTTACTCTCTGAGATGAATCCACACATCATGAAGCTGTTTCACTGACAGCGTCATTCTAGTTTTCATCTGGGGATATTCTATTTTTTCACTATAGGCCTCTATGGCCTCCCAAATGTCCCTTTGCAAATTCTACCTAAAGGGTGTTTTATACCTGCTGTATGAAAACAAACGTTTCACTCTATAAGACGAATCCATACAACACAAAGCAGTCACACATAGCTTCTTTCTAGTTTCTATCTGGGGATATTCCGTTTTTCACCATATGCCTTTAAGGGCTCCCAAATGTCTTCACAGATCCTACAAAAACAGTTTCCAACCTACTGTATCAAAGAAACATTTAATTCTGTGATGTGAATCCACATATCACAAAGCAGATTCATTCACAGCTTCCTCTTAGTTTTTATCTGGGGATATTCCGTTTTTCACTATAGTCCTCAAAGTCCCAAATTTCCCATTGCGGATTCTACCTAAAGAGTGTTTCAGACCTGCTGTATCAAAAGAAAGGTTATGAATCCACACATCACTAAGTAATTTCACAGATATCTTCTTTCTACTTTTTATCAGTGGATATTCAGTTTTTCACCATATGCCTCAAAGAACTCCCAAAAGTCCCTTTGCAGATTGTACCACATCAGTGTTTTCAACCTGCCAAATCAAGAGAAATGTTTTACTCTGTGAGATGAATTCACACATTACGAAGCTGTTTCACTGATAGCTTCATTCTAGCTTTTATCTTAGGATATTCTGTTTTTCACCATAGGCCTCTATGGGCTCCCATATGTCCCTTCACAGATTCTACCTGGAGTGTTTTAAACTTGCTGTACAAATAAAAATGGTTTGACAATGTAAGAGGAATCCACACATTACAAAGTAGTTTCACAGATAACTTCTCTCTAGTTTTTATCTGGGGATATTTATTTTTTACCATTTACCTCCAGGGGCTTCCAAACGTCTCTTTGCAGATTCTAGCTAAACAGTGTTTCCATCGTACTGAATCAAATGAAAAGTTTAGTTCTGTGAGATGATTCCACATATCACAAAGCAGTTTCACTCATAGCTTCTTCCTAGTTTTTATCTGGGGATATTCTGTTTCTCACCATAGTCCTCATAGTCCAAAGTGTCCCATCATAGATTGTACCTAAAGAGTGTTTCAAACCTGCTGTATCAAAGAAAGGTTTAACTCTGTGAGATGAATCCACATATCACTAAGTAGTTTTACAGAAATCTTCTTCCTAGTTTTTATCTCATGACATTATGTTTTTCACTACAAGTCCTTATGGGCTCCCAAATGTCCCTTCACTGATGTACCAAAAAAAAATTTTTTTTGCAACCTCTGAATCTAAAGAAAGGTTTAACTCTGTGAGATGAATCCACAAATCACAAAATGGTTTCACAGATAGCTTCTTTCTAGTTTTTACTTAGAAATATCTGGGGATATTTGGTATTTCACCATAAGGCTTTATGGGCTTCCACATGTCTCTCCAGAGATTCTACCAAAAAAGTGTTTCTAACCTGGAGTATCAATAGGAAGGTTTAACTATGTGAGATGAATCCACACATCAAAAAAAAAGTTTCACAGATAGGTTTTTTCCAGTTTTTCTCTGGGGATATTCTATTTTTCATTATAGACCCCTCTGGGGTCTGACATGTCCTTTTTCATATTCTACCTAAAGAGTGTTTAAAACTGGTTGTATGAAAAGAATGTTTTAACTCTGTGAGATGAATCCACACATCACAAAGCCATTTCACAGATAACTTCTTTCTAGTTTTTAACTGGGTTATTCTATTTCTCCCCATAGGCTTCAATTTGATCCGAAATATCCCTTCTCAGATAATACAAAAAAAGGTTTGCCACCTGCTGAATCAAAAATAGGTTTAACTCTGTGAGATGAATCCTCCCATCACAAAGCAGTTTCACAGATATCTTCTTTATAGTTTTTATCTGGGGATATTCCTTTTTCACCATAGGCCTCTGAGGCCTCCCAAATGTCCCCACAAAGATTCTATGAAAAAAATTTTGCAATCTGCTGAATTGCATATTCTACCTAAGGAGTGTTTCCAACCTGTGGAATCAAAAGAAAGGTTTAACTCTGTGAAATAAATACACACGTCATAAAGATGTTTCACAGATACCTTCTTTCTAGTTTTTATCTGGAGATATTTGGTTTTTCACTACAGGCCTCAAAAGGCTCCCAAATATCCCTTCGTTGATTCTACAAAAAGAATATTTGCAACCAGCAGATTCAATAGAAAGGTTTAAACCTGTGAGATGAATCTACATATCACAAAGCAATTTCACAAATAGGTTCCTTCTAGTTTTTATTTGGGGATATTCTCTTTCTTATAATATGTGTAGGTGGGCTGAAAAATGTTCCTTCACAGATTCTTCTTAAATAGTATTTCAAACATGCTATATTACAGTTAAAGTGTTTTAACTCTACGAGATGATTCCACACATCACAAAGCATTTTCACAGATACGTTTTTTTCTAGTTTGTATCCTGGAAATTCGGTTTTTCAATATATCTATCAATGGGCTCCCAAATGTCCCCTTGCAGATTCTACAAAATGCCTATTTGAAACCTGTTGAATCAAAAGAAAGGTTTATTTTTTGTGAGATGAACCCACACATCACAATGCACTTTCACAGTAGAAAGTAGCTTCTTTCTACTTTTTATCTGGGTATATTCAGTGTTTCAACCTAGGACTTAATGAGCTCCAAAATGTCGCTTCGCAGATTCTATCAAAAGAATGTTTCCAACCTGATGAATCATAAGAAAGGTGTAACTCTGTGAGATAAATTCATTCATCAGAAAGCTGTCTCACAGATAGCTTCTTTCTAGTTTTTATCTGGGGATATTCTATTTATCACCATAGGCTTGTATCGGCTACCGCATGACCCTTGCCAAATCTTACCAAAAATTTGTTTCCAACATGCTGAATAAAATGCAATGTTTAATTCATTTTACTATAGTTCCTTTTTAGTTTTCATCTGGGGATATTCGGTTATTCATCATAGGCCTCGAAGGGCTGGCAAATGTTTCTTTGTAGATTCTACCAAAAGAGTGTTTCCAACCTCCTGAATCAAACAAAATGTTGAAGTCTGTGAGATGAATCTACACTTCACAAAGGAGTCTCATGGATAGCTTCTTTCTATCTTTGTATGGGGACATTTCATTTGTCACAATAGGCCTCTAAGGACTCCCAAATGTCCCTTTGCAGATTTCACCAAAAGAGTGTTTCCAACCTGCTGAATCAAAAGAAAGATTTATATCTGTGAGATGAATCTACACATCACAAATCAGTTTCAGAGATAGCTTCTTTCTAGTTTTGATCTGGGGATATTCAGTTTCTCACCATACACCTCTAGGGTTTCCCAAATGACCCTTTGCAGGTTCTACGAAAACAGTGTTTTAGACCTGCTATATGAAAGGAAAGCTTTATCTCTCTTAGATGAATACACACATCACAAAGCCAGTTTCACAGATAGCTTCTTTCTAGTTTTTATCTGGTAATATTTGGTTTTTCACCATTCACCTCATAGGGCTCCAAAATGTCCCTTTGCAGATTCTACCAAAAGAGTGTTTCAAACCCGCTGTATCAAAAGAAAGGTTTATCTCTCTTAGAAGAATACACACATAACAAATCAGTTTCGCAGATAGCTTCTCTAGTTTTTTTCATCTGGAGATATTTTGTTTTTCAACATAAGCTTCACTGAGCTCCCAATATCCTTTGGCAGATTCTTCAAAAAGAGTGTTTGCAACCTACTGAATCAAAAGAAAGGTTTAACGATGTGAGATGAATTCTTACATCACAACGTAGTTTCACAGGTAGTTCTTTCTAGTTTTAATCTCGGGATATTCAGCTTTTCACTACAGACCTCAAGGGTCTTCTAAATGTCCCTTCACAGATTCTATTTTAAAAAGTCTCACAGATAGCTTCTTTCTATCTTTATATGGGGACATTTCATTTGTCACGAAAGGCCTCTAAGGGCTCCCAAATGTCCCTTCACAGATTTTACCAAAGGAGTGTTTACAACCTGCTGGATTGAAAGAAGGGTTTAACTCTATGAGATGAATCCATCATCACAAAACAGTTTCACAGTTAGCTTCTTTCTAATTTTTATCTGGGGATATTCAGTTTTCCACCATAGGCCTCCATGGATCCCCAATTGTCTCTTCGCAGACTCTACAAAGAGAGTGTTTCAAATCTGCTCTATTAAAAAAAAGGTTTAACTCTGTGAGATGAAACCACACATCAAACGCAGTTTCAGAGATGGGTTCTTTCTGGTTTTAATCTCATGATATTCTGTTTTTCATTACATGCCTCATGAGTCTCCCAAATGTCCCTTCAAAGATTCTATTTAAACAACGTTTGAACCTGCTTAAACAAAGGAAAGGTTAAATTCTGCGAGATGAATCCACACATCACAAGGCAGTTTCACAGATAGCTTCATTCTAGATTTTATCTTTGGATATTTGGTTTTTCACCACAGTCCTCAAAGGCCTCCCAAATGTCCCTTCCAAGATTCTACTGAAAGAATGTTTTGAACCCACTGTATCAAAAGAAAGGTTGAACTCTGTGAGAGGAATCCACATATCACAAAGCATTTTCAAAGATATATTCTTTGTAGTTTTTGTCTTTGGATATTCCATTTCTCAACATAAGCATCAATGGGCTTGCAAATGTCCCTTCACAGATTCTACAAAAAGAGCGTATGCAACCTGCTGAATCAAAAGAATGGTTTAATACTGTGACATGAATCCACATATCACAAAGCAGTTTTTCTGATATCTTCTTTCTAGTTTTTATTTTAGAATATGCAGTTATTCACTATAGGCCTCAATGGGCTCCCAAATGTCTTTTTGAAGATTCTACCAAAACAGTATTACAACCTGCTGAATCAAAATAAGGATTTAACTCTGTGAAACAAATCCACACATCACAAAGCTGTTTCACAAATAGCTTTTTTCTAGCTTTTATCTAGGAATATTTGTTCTTTCAACACAGGCCTCAAAATGTTCCCAAATGTCCCTTTGCAGATTGTACTGAAATAGTGTTTCAACTTGCTGAATAAAAATAAGGGTTTAACTGTGTGACATGAATCCACACATCACAAAGCAGTTTCACCAATAGGTTTCTTCTGGTTTTAATCTGGGAATAATCAATTTTTCACCTCAGTCCTCAATGGGCTCTTAAATATCTTTTCACTGATTCTACCTAAAGAGTACTTCTAACCTGCTGAATCAAAACAATGGTTTATCTCTGAGATGAATCCACACATCACAATACAGTTTCACAGATGATTTCTTTCTAGTTTTTATCTGGGGATATTCTGTTTTTCACCATAGGACCCTATGGGATCCCAAGTATCTCTTCAAGGATATTACTTAAAGAGAGTTTCAAACTTGCAAAATCAAAAGAAATGTTTAATTCTATGAGATGAATCCACACATCACAAAGCAGTTTGAAAGATAGCTTATTTCTAGTTTTTGTTTGGGGATATTCAGTTTCTCAATGTAGGCCTCAATGGGCTCCCAGATGTCCTTTCTCAGATTGTACAAAAAGCATTTTTGCAACCTGCTGAATCAAAAGAATGGTTTAACTCTGTGACATGAATCCACACATCATGAAGGAGTTTTTATGATAGCTTCTTTGTAGTTTTCATCTTGGAATATTCAGCTTTTCACCATAGACCTCAATGGGCTCCCAAATGTCCCTCTCAGATTCTACCAAAAGAGTGTTTCCAACCTGCTGAATCAAAAGAAAGCTTTAACTCTTTTAGATAAATCCACACATCAAAAACGCAGTTTCACAGACAGCCTCTGTCTAGTTTTTATTTGGGGATGTTCCGTGTTTCACTGTAGGCCTCAAGGGGCTCCCAAATGTTGCTTCACAGATTTGGAAAAAAAAAAAAAAAGAATTTTTCCAAACTACCAAATCAAAAGAAAGGTTTAACTCTGTAAGATGAATCCACACATTACAAAGTAGTTTCACAGAGAGCTTCTTTCTCGTTTTTATCTAGAAATTTTCGTTTTTCTTATCCCAGGCCTCCAAAGGCTCCCAAATGATTGTTTACAGATTCTACAAAAACAGTGTTCCAATCTGCTTAATCAAAATAAACGTTTAACTCTCTGAGATCAATCTACACATCACAAAACAGTTTCACTGAAAATTTCTTAATAGTTTTAATCTGGGGATAATCAGTTTTCCACCTTAGGCCTCAATGGGCTCCCGAATATCCTTTCACAGTTTCTACCTAAAGAGTGCTTCCAACGTACTGAATTAAAAGAAAGATTAATCTCTGTGAGATGAATCTACACAATACAATGCAATTTTACAGATAATTTCTTTCTAGTTTTTATCTGGGGATATTCTGTTTTTCACCGCTGGCCCCTATGGGCTCCCAAATATTCCTTCACGAACACTACCTAAAGAGTGTTTTAAACCTGCTGTATCAAAGGAAAAGTTGAAATCTGTGAGATGAATCTGCACATTACAAAGCAGTTTCACAAACAGTTTCTTTCTAATTTTTATCTGTAATATTCTGTTTTCCACCATATGCCTCTATGGGCCCCTAAATGTCCTTTTGCAGTTTCTACCTAAAGAGTGTTTTGAAACTGCTGAATCAAAAGAAACATTTAGCTCTGTGAGATGAATCCACATATCACAAAGCAATTTCGCAGATATCTTCTGAAGTTTTATCTGTGGATGTTCTTTTTTTTTCACCACAGGCCTCAAAGAACTCCCAAATGTCCCTTCACAATTCTACTAAAAGAATGTATGCAACCTGTTGAATCAAAAAAAAAAAAATTTAACTCTGTGAGATGAATCCACACATCGGAAAGCAGTTTCACAGATAGCTTCTTTCTAGTTTTTATCTGGAGAGATTTTGTTTTTCACCATCAGTGTCTCTGGGCTCCAAATGTACCTTTGCAGAATCCACCTAAGGAGTTTTTCAAATCTCCTGTATCAAAAGACAGGTTTGCCTCTGTGAGTGAATCCACACATCCTAAAGCAGTTTCACAGATAGACTTCTCTCTAGTTTGTCACTCGGGATATTCTGTTTTTCACTGCAGACTCTTGGGGCTACAAATGTCCCTTAGCAGATTCTACAAGAAGAGTGTTTGCAACCTATTGAATCAAAAGAAAAGTGTAACTCTGTGAGATGAATCGAAACATCCCAAAGAAGTGGCACAGAGAGCTTCTTTCTACTTTTTATCCAGAGATATGCGGTTTTTCCACGTAGGCCTCAATAAGCTCCAAAATGTCCATTCACAGATTCTACCAAAAGAGTGTTTCCAACGAAATAAATTAGAAGAAAGGTTTGACTTTGTGAGATTAATCAACACATCACCAAGCAGTTTCAAAGAGAGCTTTTTTCAGGTTTTTATCTGGGGTTACTCAATGTTTCACCCTAGGCCTCAATGGTCTCCAAAATGTCCCTAACAGATTCGAAAAAAGACTGTTTCCAATGTACTGAATCAATAGAAATGTTTATCTCAGTGACATGAATCCACACATCACAATATAGTTTCACAGAGAGCTTCTTTCTAGTTTTTATCTGGGGATATTCGGTTTATCACCATAGGCCTCTATTGGCTTTCGCATGTCCCATCTCATATCCTACCAAAAGTTTGTTTCCAACATGCTTAATCAAAAACAACGTTTAACTCTTTGAGATGAATCCACACATCACAAAACAGTTTCACCTATAGGTTCTTTCTAGTTTTCATCTGGGGATATTTGATTATCTAGCAAAGGCCTCAGAGGGCTCACAAATGTCCCTTTGTAGATTAAACAAAAAGACCATTTCCAACCTGCTGAATCAAATGAAAGTTTTAACTCTGTAAGATGAATCCACATATCACAAATAAATCTCACAGATAACTTCTTTCTGGTTTTATCTGGGACATTTCGTTTTTCACAATAGGCCTCCATGGCCTCCAAAATGTCCCTCTGCAGATTTTACAAAAGAGTGTTTCCAACATGCTGAATAAAAAAAAAAAAAAAGTTTACCTCTGTGATATGAATCTGCACATCACAAATCAATTTAACAGATAGCTTCTTTCTAGTTTATATCTGGGGATATTCTGTTTGTTTCCATGGGCCTTTATGGGCTCCCAAATATGCCTTCACAGATTCTACCTAAAGGGTGTTTCAAACTTGCTTTATCAAAAGAAAGGTCTACCTCTTTGACATGAATTTAAATATCACAAAGCATTTTCACAGATAGCTTCTTTTTAGTTTTTATCTTGGAACGTATGATCTTTCACCGTAGGCCTCAAAAGAGATCCAAATGGCCCCATCTCAGATTCTATGAAAAGAGTGTTTACAACCTGATGAATCAAAAAGAAAGTTTTAACTCTGTGAGACGAATTTACACAACGCAAAGAAGTTTCACTGGTAGCTTCTTTCTTTCTTTTTTTTTTTTTTTTAATCTGGAGATATTCTCTTTTTCACCATAGGACTCTTTGAGCTCCCAAATGTCCCTTCACAGATCTTACCTAAGGAGTGTTTTCAAATTGCTGAATCAAAAGAAAGGTTTAACTCTGTGAGATGAATCTACATATTACAAAGAACTTTCACAGATAGCTTTTTTCTAGTTTTTATCTGAGGTTATTTCGTTTTCTCCATATGCCTCCTTGGGATCCCAAATGTCCCTTCGTATATTCTACCTAAACAGTGTTTCAAACCTGCTGTATTATAGGCAAGTTTTAACTCTGCGAGATGAATACTCATCAGAAAACAGTTTCACAGATAGATTCTTGCTAGTTTTTATCTGGGGATATTAGTTTTTTTCACCAAGGGCCTCAATGGTCTCCCAAATGTACCTTTGCAGATTCTACCGAAAGAGTGTATCCAAACTGCTAAATCAAAAGAAAGTTGAACTCTGTGGGATGAATCTCCACATAAAAAAGCAGTTTCACAGAGATTCTTTCTAGTTTTTATCTGGAGATTTTTTTTTTAACCATAGGCCTCTGTTGCCCCACAAATGGCCTTCACAGATTTTACCAAAAGAGAGTTTCCAACTTCCTTAATCAAAAGAAAGGTTTTACTCTGAAAGATGAATCCACACATAGCAAAACAGTTTCACAGATAGCTTCTTTCTTGTTTTTTTTCCTCTGGGGGTATTAGGTTTTCACCATAGGCCTCTATGGACTCCAAATATCCCTTCACAGATTCTACCTAAAAAGGTTTTCAAACCTCCTGTATCAAAAGAAAGGTTTAACTTTGTGAGATGAACCCACATATCACAAAGCAATTTCACAGATATCTTCTTTCTAGTTTTTATCTGGGGATTTTCAGTGTTGCACTTCTGACCTCAAAGGGATGGCAAAAGTTCCTTCGCAGATTTTACAGAAAGAATTTTTGTAACGTGCTGAATGGAAAGAAAAGTTTAACTCTGTGAGATGAATCCACACATCAGAAAGCAGTTTCACAGATAGCTTCTCTCAAGTTTTTATCTGTGGATACTCAGTTTTTTACCATAGGCCTCTACGGGCTCCCAAATTTCTCTTCAGATTCTACCGATAGATTGTTTCCAACAGCTGAATCAAAACAAAGGTTTACCTCTGTGAAGTGAATCCACACGTCACAAAGAGGTTTCACAGATACGTTCTTTCTTCGTTTTATATGGGGATATTCTGTTTTTCACCATCTCTAAGGGCTCCCAAATGCCCATTCACAGATTCTACCTAAAGAACGTTCCAAACCTGCTGTATCATAAGAAAGGTTTAACTCTGTGAGGTGAATCCACACATAACTAAGTGGTTTCACAGATAACCTTTTTCTAGTTTTTAATCTGGGGATATTCCATTTTTCACCATGTGCCTCAAAGGTCTCCCAATTGACTCTTTGCAGATTCTACCAAAATAGTGTTTCTAACCAGTTGATTCAAGCAGAGGTTTTTCTCTGTGAGATGAATCTACTCATCACAAGGCATTGTCACAGATAGCTTCTTTCTAGTTTTTAATTGGTGATAGTCTGTTTTTTGTCATAGGCTTTTATGGACTTCCAAATGACCCTTTGCAGATCATACGAAAAGAGTGTTTCCAAACCACTGAATCAAAAGAAAAGTTTGACTCTGTGAGATGAATCCACCCACCACAAAGCAGTTTCACAGATAGCTTCCTTCTAGTTTTCATCTGGGGATATTTGATTTTTTACCATACGTCTCTATGGGCTCCCAAATGTCCCTTCGCAGATTCTAGCAAAACAGTGTTTGCCACCTGGTCATTCAAAAAAAAAAAAACGTTTAAATCTGTGAGATGAATACACACATCACAATACAGTTTTACAGATAGCTCTTTCTATTTTTTACCTGGGGATATTTTGTTTTTCATTATAGGCCTCTGTGGGCTCACAAATGTCCCTTCGCAGATTCTACCTAAAGAGCTTCTTAAATCTTCTGTATAAAAAGAATGGTTTAACTCTGGGAGATGAATTCACACATCCCAAAGCAGTTTCACAGATAGTTTCTTTCTAGTTTTTACCTGTAGATATTCTGTTTTCTCCCATAGGCTTCTATGGGCTCCAATTATCCCTTCACAAATTGTTCTCAAAAAGTGTTTCCCACTGCTAAATTAAAAGAAATGTTTAACTTTGTGAGATGAGTGCACACATTGGAAAGTACTTCCACAGATAACTTCTTTCTCTTCTGTATCTAGGAATTTTTTTTAACCATTTTCATCTATGGGCTCACAAATATCCCTTCATAGATTCTACCAAAAGAGTATTTCCAAGCTGAATCAAAAGAAAGGATTATTTCTATGAGATGAATCCAAACATCAAAAAGAAATTTCACAGATAGCTTCTTTCTAGTTTTTATCTGTGTATATTCTGGTTTTCACCATTGACCTCAATGGGCTTCCAAATGTCCTTTTGCTGATTCTACCAAAGGATTGTTTTCGACCTGATGAATGAAAAGAAAGTTTTGACTCTGTGAGACGAATTCACATATCACAATGCAGTTTCACAGATGAGTTCCTTCTAGTTTTAATCTTGGGATAATGAGTTTTTCCCCATAGGTCTCAATGGACTCCAAAATATCCCTTTGCCAGTTCTAAAAAAACAGTGTTTCCAACCTGCTGAATCAAAAGAAAGATTTAATTCTGTGAGTCGAATCCATACATCACCAAGCACTTTCACAGGTAGATTCTCTCTAGTTTCTATCTGGGGACATTCGATTTTTTTCCACAGGCCTCAATGGACTCCCAAACATCCTTTTGCAAATACTACAAAAAGAGTATTTCTAACTTAGTGAATCAAAAGAAAGCTTTAACCCTGTGAAAAAAATCAACAAATAACAAAATAGTTTCACAGATAGTTTTTTTCTGGTTTTTATCTGAGGATATTTTGTTTTTTGTTATAGGCCTCAATGGGTTCCCAAACTTTCTTTCGCAGATCCTACAAATAGAGTGTTTCCAAACTGCTGAATCAAAAGAAAGATTTAAGTCTGTGATATGAATGCACAAATCCCAAAACAGTTTCACAGATAGCTTCTATTTAGTTTTTATCTGGGGATATTCGATTTTTCCCCATAGGCCTCAATGGGCCCCCAAATGTCCCACTGCAGATTCTAGAAAAAAAAAGTGTTTCTAACCTGATGAAACAAAAGGAAGTTTTAACTGTATGAGGTGAATCCACATATCACCAAGCAGTTTCACAGATGGCTTCTTTCCAGTTTTATCTTGAGATAGTCTGTTTTTTACCATGGGCCTCAGTAGTCTCCAAAATATCCCTTCACAGATTCTACCAAGAGTGTTTGCAACCTTCTGAATAAAAAGGAAGGTTTTCTCTGTTAGATGAATCCACACATCTCAATGTAGTTTCACATATAGCTTCTTTCTAGTTTTTATCTGGGTATATTCAATTTTTCACCATAGACTTCTATGGGCTCCAAAATGTCCCTTTACAGAGTCTACCTAAGGAGTGTTTCAAACCTGCTTTTTCAAAAGAAAGATTTAACTCTGAGCTGAATCCACATATCCCAAAGCAGTTCCACAGATAGCTTCTTTCTACTTTTTATCTGGGGATATTCGGTTTTTCAACATAGGCCTCAAATGGCTCCCAAATGTCCCTTCACAGATTCTACAAAAAGAGTGTTTGCAACCTGCTGAATTGAAAGAAAGGTTTAACCCTGTGAGATGAATCCACGCATCATACAGCAGTTTCACAAATAGCGTATTTCTAGTTTTTATGTGGGGATATGAGGTTTTTCACCGTACGCCTCGAAGGGATCTCAAATGTCTCTTGGCAGATCTTACCAAACGTGTGTTTACAACCTGTTGAATCACTAAAAATGTTTACCCCTGTGAGATCAATCCACACATCACACTACAGTTTCACAAAAAGCTTATTTTAAGTTTTTATCTGGGGATATTCTATTTTTCACCATAGGCCACTATGGGCTTCCAAATATCCTTTTGCAGATTCTAACAAAAGAATGTTTCCAACCAGCTCAATCAAAAGAAAGGTTCATCTCTTTGGGTGAAATCACACTATTCAATCCAGTTTCACAGATAACTTCTTGCTAGTTTTTATCTGGGGATATTCTGTTTTTCAACATAGGCCTCAATTGCCTACCAAATGTCCCGTCGTAGATTCTACCAAAACTGTGTTTTCAATCTTCTGTAATAAAAGAAAGGTTTTACTCTGTGAGATGAACCCACACATCACAAGGCAACTGCTTCTTTCACACATAGCTTCTTTCTTGATTTATCTGGGGTATTCTGGTTTTCACCGTAGGCCTCTATGGGCTCCCAAATGTTCTCTCACAGATTCTACCTAAAAAGCATTTCAAACCTACTGTACCAAAAGAAAGGTTTAAGTCTGTGAGATGAATCCACAAACCAAGCCAGTTTTACAGATAGCTTCTTTCTAATTTTTATCTGGGTATATTTGGATTATCATCAAGGCCACAAAGGACTCCCAAGTATCCCTTCACAGATTCACCAAAACAGTGTTCCGCCCTGCTGAATCAAAAGAAAGGTTTAGCTCTGTGAGTTGAATCCACACATCACAAAGCCATTTCACAGATAGTTTCTCTCTAGTTTTTACTTGGAATATTTGGTTTTTCACCACAGGTGGCAAAGGGCTTGCAAATGCCCCTTCACAGATTCTGCCAAAACAGAGTTTCCAACCCGATGAATCAAATGAAAGATTTAACTCTACGAGATGAATGCACACATTATGAAGCAGTTTCACAGATAGCTTCTTTCTAGTTTGTATCTGGGAATATTTGGTTTTTTACGATAGGACTCTATGGGATCCCAAATGTCCCTTCGCAGCTTCTACCTCAATAGAGTTTCAAAACTGCCGTATCTAAAGAAAGGCTTATCTCTGTGAGATGAATGAACACATCACCAAGCAGTTTCACAGAAAGCTTCTTTCTCATTAATTATCTGAGGATATTCTGTTTCTCACCATAGGCCTCAAAGGGGTCCCAAATGTCCTTTCTCAGATTGTAACAATATAGTGTTTGCAACCTGCTGAATCAAAGGAACGGTTCAACCCTTTGAGATGAATTCAAACATACCAAAGAAGTTTCACAGATACCTTTTTTCTAGTTTTTACCCAGGGATATTTGGTTTTTCACCATAGGCCTCTATGGTCTCCCAAATGTCCATTTGCTGATTCTACCTAAAGAGAGTTTCATACCTGCTGTATCATAAGAAAGGCTTAACTCTATGAGATGAATTCTCACATCTTGAAACAGCTTCACAGATAGTTTCTTTGTAGTTTTAACCTCTGGATATTCTGCTTCTCACCATAGGCCTCAATGGGCTCCCAAATATCCTTTCACAAATTCTACAAAAATAGTGTTTGTAACCTGCTGAATCAAAAGAAAGATTTAACTCTGTGAGATGAATCTACACATCACAATGCTGTTTCACAGTTAGCTTCTTTCTGCTTTTTATATGGGGATATTCAGTTTTTCACCACAGGACTCAAATGGCTTCGAGATGTGCCATCATAGATTCTACAAAAAGAGTGCTCCGAACCTGTTGAATCAAAAGAAAGGTTTACCTCTGTGAGATGAATCCACGCATCAAAAAGCTGTTTCACTGAGACCTTCTTTCTAGTTTTTATCTTTGGATATTTGGTTTTTCACCTTAGACTTCAATGGGCCATAACATTTCCCTTCATACCTTCTACCAAGAGTGTTTACAACCTGCTGAATAACAGAAAAGTTTATCTCTGTGAGATGCATCCACACATAACAAAGCAGGTTCACAGATTGCTTTTTTCTAGGTTTATCTCGGTTTATTCAGTTTTTCATCATAGGCGTCTGTGAGCTCCGAAATGTTCTTTCACAGCTTCGACCACAAAAGTGTTTCCAACCTACTAAATCAGAAGAAAGATTTAAGTCTGTGAGATGAATTTACACATCACAAAGCTGTTACACAGATAGCTTCTTTCTAGTTTTAATCTGGGAATATTCAGTCTTTTACCACAGGACTCAAATGACTTTGAAATCTCCCTATGCAGATTCTACCAAAACAGTTTTTCCACCTGCTGAATCAAAAGAAAGGTTTAACAATGTGAGTTGAATCCACACATCTGAAAGCAGTTTCACAGATAGGTTTGTTCTAGTGTTTATCTGTGGATATTTGATTTTCACAAAGACCTCCATCAGCTCTCAAATGTCCCTGACAGATTCTCCCTAAAGGTTGTTAGCAGCCTGCTGTATCAAAAGAAAGCTTTAGCTCTTTGAGGTGAATCCACACATCAAAAATCAGTTTCACAGATAACTTATTTCTAGTTTTTATCTGGGGATACTCAGTTTTCACTATAAGCCTCTGTGTACTCTCAAATGTCCTTTTGCAGATACTAACGAAAGAATGTTTCCAACCTGCTAAATCAAAAGAAAGGTTTAAATCTGTGAGATGTATCCATGCTTCAAAAATCAGTTTTACCAATAGCTACTTTCTGGTTTTCATCTGAGGGTATTCTGTATTCCACCATAGACCACAATGGGCTCCCAAATGTCCCTTCGCACATTCTATCTGAAGAGTGTTTCCAACTTGCTGAATCAAAAAAATAGCTTTAACTCTGTGAGATGAATCCACACATCACAAAGTAGTTTCACAGATTTTTTTTTCTGGTTTTTATCAAGGGATACTTTGTTTCTCACCAGATGCCTCACTGGTCTCCCAAATGACTCTTCACAGATTCTACCAAGAGAGTGTTTCCAACACGCAGAATCAAAAGAAATGTTTTACTCTTTGAGATGAATCCACACATTACAAGACAGTTTCACAGATAGCCTCTTTCTAGGTTTTTTTTTTTTTTTTTTTTTTTTTTACAGAGTCTTGCTCTGTCACTCAGGCTGGAGTGCAGTGGTGTGATCTTGGATCACTGCAAGCTCTGCCTCCTGAGTTCATGCCATTCTCCTGCCTCAACCTCCTGAGTAGCTGGGACTACAGGCACCTGCCACCACGCCTGGCTAATCTTTTTATTTCTTTCTAGTTTTTATCTGGGGATATTCTGTCTTTCACATAGGCCTGTATGAGCTCCCAAATATCCCTTTGCAGATTCTACCTAAAGAGTGTTTCAAATCTTTTGTACAAAAAAAAAAAACAAAAAAACAAAAAAACACTTTACCTTTGTGAGTTGTATGCACGCATCACAAATCAGTTTCACAGATAGCTCTTTCTAGTTTTTACCTGTGGATATTCGATTTTTCACCACAAGTCTCAAAGAGCTCCCAAATGTCATTTTGTAGATCCTACCAAAACAGTGTTTTCAACCTGCTGAATCAAAAGAATGATTTAACTCAGTGAGATGCATCTACACATCACATAGAAGTTTTAGAGATAGCTTCTTTCTAGTTTTTATGTGGGGATATTCTGTTGTTAACCATAGGCATCTATTAGCTCTCAAATGTCCCTTTGCAGACTGTATCTAAACAGTGTTTCAAACCTGCTGTATCAAAAGAAAGGTTTACCTCTGTGAGATGAATCCACACATCACAAATCAATTTCACAGATACATTCTTTCTATATTTTAGCTGAAGGTATTCAGTTTTTCACCATTGGCCTCCGTGGGCTCCTAAATGTCCCTTTGCAGATTCTACTAAAAGAGTGGTTCCAATGTACAGAACCAAAAGAAACTATTCAGTCTATGAGATGAATCCACACATCACAAAGTTATTTCACAGGCAGCTTTTTTCTAGTCTTTATCTGGAGATGCTCGGTTTTTCACATAGGCCTCTATGGGCTTTCAAATGCCCCTTTGCAGATTCTACCAAAAGAGGGTTTCAAACCTGCTGTATTAAAAGGAAGGTTTAACCCTGTGAGATGAATCCAAACATAACAAAACAGTTTCACAGATAGCTTCTTTGTAGTTTTTATCTGGGGATATTCTATTTTTTACCATAGCCCTCAATGGGCTCCCAAATTTACCTTTGAAGCTTCTACAAAAAAGTGTTTACAACTTGCTGAATAAAAACAAAGGATTAACTCTGTGAGATGAATCCATACATTACAAAAAAGTCTCACAGAGAGTTTTTTCTGGTTTTTATCTGGGGATATTTGTTTTTTTGCCATAGGTTTCTAGGGACTCCCAAAGGTCCCTTCGTGATTCTACCAAAAGAGTGTTTCCAACTTGCTTAATCAAAAGAAAGTTTTAACTCTGCAAGTTGAATTCACACATCACAGAGTAGTTTCTCAGGTAGATTATTTCTAGTTTTTTTCTGGGAATATTCAGTTTTTCACCGTAGGCCTCAAAGGGCTCCCAAGTGTCCCTTTATAGATTCTACCACAAGAGTATTTTCATCCTGCTGAATCAAAAGCAAGATTTCAATTTGTGAGATGAATCCACACATCACAAGGCAGTTTCACTGATAGCTTCTTTCTAGTTTTTATCTGGGGATACTTAGTTTTTTACCATAAACCTCATTGGGCTCTCAAATGTACCTTCACAGATTCTACGTAAAGAGTGTTTCAAACATGTTGTACCAAAAGAAAGGTTTAACACTGTGATATGAATCCACACATTCCACGGCAGTTTCACAGATAGCTTCTTTCCAGTATTATGTGTGGATATTCGGTTTTTCAGTACACGCCACAAAAAAGTAAGAAAGTCCCTCTGCAGATTCTATAAAAAGAATGTTTCCAACCTGTTGAATCAAAAGAATGTTTTAACTGTACAAGATGATTCCATGCATCACAATACCATTTTCACAGATAGATTCTCTCTAGTATTTATTGGGGAATATTCAGATTATCACTTCAGGCAACAAAGGGTTTCAAAATGTCCCCCCACAGATTCTGCCAAAAGAGACTTTCCAATCTACTAATTAAAAGAAAAGTTTATCTCCGTGAAATGAATCCACACATCACAAAGCACTTTGAAAAATAATTTCTTTCTAGTTTTTAATCTGGAAATATTCAATTTTGCACCATAGACCTCAATGGGTTCCAAATGCACCTTTGTAGATTCTACAAAAAGAATGTTGGCAACCTGCTGAATTGAAGAAAGGTTTAACTCTGTCAGATGAATCCACAACTACAAAACAGTTTCACAGATAGTTACTTTCTAATTTTTACTCGGAAATATTGGGTTTTTCACCATAGGCCTCTTTGGGCTCCCAAATGTCCCTTCACAGATTCTATTAAAAGGGAGATTCCAACACGCTGAATCAAAAGAAAGTTTTACTTCTATAAAATGAATCTGCACATCACAATACATTTTCACAGATAGCTTCTTTCTAGTTTTTATTTGGGGATATTCAGTTTATCACCATAGGCAGCAAAGGGCTTCCAAATGTCCCTTTGCAGTTTCTACCAAAAGAGTGTTTCCAACCTACTAATTAAAAGAAAGGTTTAACTTTGTGAGATGAATCCACACATTACAAAGCAGTATCACAGATAGCTTCTTTCTACTTTTTTTCTGGGGATATTCTGATTTTCACCATAGGCTTCAATGGATTCCAAACTGTTCCTTAGCAGATTATACAAAAAGAATGTTTCCATCCTGCTGATTCAAAATAAAGATTGATTTCATTGAGATGAATCCACCCACCATAAAGCAGTTTCACAGATAGCTTCTTTCTTGTTTTTATCTGTATATATTTGGTGTTTCACCACAGGCCGCAAAGGGCTAAAAAAAGTCCCTTCACAGATTCTACCTAAAGAGTGTTTCAAACATGCTGTACCAAAAGAAAGGTTTAATAGTCTGAGATGAATCCACACATCCCATGGCAGTTTCACAAATAGTTTCTTTCTAGTATTTATCTGAGGATATTCTGTTTTCCACCATAGACCACAAAAGGCTCCAAATGTCCCTTCACAGATATTCAGTTTTTCACCATGGACATCAAAGGGCTCAGAAATGTCCCTTTATAGATTTAACAGAAAGAATATTTGCAACATGCTGAATCAAAAGAAGGTTTAACTCTGTGAGATGAATCCACACATCAGAAAGCAGTTTCACATATGGCTTCTTTCTAGTTTTCATTTGCGGATATTCGGTTTTTCAATATAGCCTTTTATGGGCTCCCAAAAGTCCCATCGTAGATTCTACCAAAAGAGTGTTTCCAACCTGCTGAATCAAAAGTATGGTCTATCATTCTCAAGTGAATCCACACATCACAAAGAAGTTTCACAGATAGATTTTCTCTAGTTTTTCTTGTGGAATAATCCGTTTTTCACCACAGGCCTCCATGGGCTCTCAAACGTCCCATCGCAGATTTTACCTTAAGAGTTTCAAACCTGCTGTATCATAAGAAAAGTTTAACTGTGTGGGATTAATCCACACACCACAAATCAATTTGACATAGAGATTCTTTCTACTTTTTATCTGGGACTACTCAATTTCTCACCACACGCCTCAATGTTCTCCCAAATGTCCCTTCACAGATCCTACAAAAACAGTGTTTTTCAACCTGCTGAATAAAAAGAAAGGTTTAACTCTGTAGGATGAATTCAAGCAAACCATAGAAGTTTTACAGATGGCTTCTTTCCAGTATTAATCTGAAAATTTTCTGTTTTTCACTGCTGGCCTCAATAGGCTCCCAAATGTCCCTTTGCAGATTTTACAAAAAGAATGTTTGCAACCTGGTGAATCCAAAAAAAGGTTTAACTCTGTGACGTGAATCCACACAGTACTAAGTGGTTTCACAGATACCTTCTTTCTAGTTTTTATCTAGGGATATTCAGTTTTTCATCATAGGCTTCTATGGACTCTCCAATATCCCTTTGAGGATTCTTGTAAAAGAGTTTTTCCAACCTGCTAATTCAAATGAAAAGTTTAACTCTGAGATGAACCCACACATCAGAAAGTAGTTTCAATGATAGCTTCTTTCTAGCTTTTATCTGGGGATATTATGTTTCTCACAGTAGGCCTTAAAGAGCTCCCAAATGTCTCCTCACAGATTCCAGAAAAAGAATGTCTGCAATCTGCTGAAACAAAAGAAAGATTTATCTCTGTGAGATGAAGCCACACATCACAAAGTGGCTTCACTGAAAACTTCTTTCTAGTTTTTATCAGGGGATATTTTGTTTTTCACCATCATGTTCTCTGGGCTCCTAAATGTCCCTTTGCAGATTCTAGCTAAAAAGTGTTTGAAACCTGCCATATCAAAAGAAAGACTTAACTCTGTGAGATGAATCTACACATCAAAAAGCCGTTTCACAGATAGCTTCTTTCTAGTTTTTTCCAGGGATATTTTGTTTATCACTACAGGCCTCAAAAGACTTCCAAATGTCCCTTCACAGATTCTATTAAAAGAATGATTAAAACCTGCTGAATCAAAAGAAAGCTTTAACTCTGTTAGACACATTTACACGTCAGAAACCTTTCTCACAGACAGCTTCTTTCTAGCTTTTATCTGGGATATTCCAATTTTCACCACAAGCCTCAAAAAGATCCCAAATGACCCTTCACGAATTATACCAAAAGAGATTTTTCCAACCTGCTGAGTGAAAAGAAAGGTTTAACTCTGTGAAATGAATCCACCATCACAAAGCTGTTTCACACAGATCGCTTTTTTCAGGTTTTTATATGGGAATATTCGGTTTCTCACGACAGGCCTCTATGGGGTCCTAAGTGTTACTTCACAGATTCTACCAAAACAGTGTTTCCAACCCGCTGAATCAAAAGAAAGTTTCAACTGTGTGCTATGAATCCTCATATCACAAAGCAGTTTCACAGATAGCTTCTTTCTAATTTTTATCTGGGAATACTCTGTTTTCACCATGGGCCTCTACAGTCTCCCAAATGTTCCTTCATAATTACTACCTAAAGAGTGATTCAAACCTGCTGTATCAAAACAAAGGTTTAATTCTGTGAGATGAATCCACACATCATAAAGCAATTTCCAAGATTACCTCTTTCTAGTTTTATTCTCCGGATAATCTATTTTTCACAAAAGGCCTCAAGTGGCTTTCAAATATCATTTCACAGATTCAGTTAAAATAATGTTTGCAACTTGCTGAATCAAAAGAAAGGTTTAATTCTGTGAGTTTAATCCACATATCAGATAGAAGTTTCACCAATAGCTTCTGTGTAGTTTTTGTCTGGGGATATTCTGTTTCTCTCCATAGGCCTCTAAGATCTCCCAAATGTCTCTTCTCAGATTCTACCTAAAGAGTGTTTTAAACACGCTGTATCAAAAGAGAGGTTTAAATCTGTCAGATTAATCCACATCTCAAGCAGTTTCACAGATAGTCTTTTCTAGTTTTTATTTGGGGATATTTGGTTTTTCACTACAGGCCTCAAAGACCTTCCCAATGTATCTTCAGAGATTCGACCAACAAAAACCAAACCAAACAAAACAACAAAAAAAATTGTTTTCAACCTGCTGAATAGAAGGAAAGGTTTAAATCTGTTAGATGAATCCACACATCAGATAGCAATTTCACAGTTAGCTACTTTTTAGTTTTTATTGGGGATACGATGTTTTCAACCATAGGCCTCTATGGCCTCCCAAATGTTTATTTGCAGATTCTACCAAAAGAGTTTTTCCAACCTGCTGACTCAAAAGATACATTTAACTCTGTGAGATGAATTCACAAATCACAAGATAGTTTCACAGAGAGTGTCTCTTTAATTTTTATCTGGGTATATCCTCTTTTGTCCACCATAAGCCTCTATGAGCTCCTAAATGTCAGTGGGCTACTGTATATCCATTCGCAGGTTCTAGAAAAAAGATTTCCAATATGCAAAATCAAAAGAAATGTTTATCTCTGTGAGTTGAACCTACACTTCACAAAGCAGTTTTACAGATAGCTTCTTTCTAGTTTTTATCTGGAGATACTCAGTTTTTCACATTAGGCTTCAATGAGCTCCAAATGTCTTTTCCCAGATTCTACCAAAAGATTGTCTCCAACCTGCTGAATTAAAAGAAGGATGAATATCTGTGACATGAATCCACACTTCACGAAGAAGTTTCACAGGTAGCTTCATACTAGCTTTTATCTGGGGATATTTTGTTTTTTTACCATTGGCCTCTAGGAACTCCCAAATGTCCCTTCACAGATTCGACCTAAAGGGAATTTCAAACCTGCTGTTCCAAAAAATATGTTTAATTGTGTGAGATGAATCCAAATATCACAAAGTAGTTTCTCAGAGAGCTTTTTTCTAGTTTTTCTCTGGGGATATACTGTTTTACACTGTGGGCTTCAGTGGGCTTTCAAATGTTTCTTTCACAGATTCTACCTGAAGAGGCTTTCAAATATCTTTTTGAAAAGGCAGGTTTAACTCTGTGAGATGGATCCACAAATCACAAAGCAATTTCTTTTTTTTTTTTTTTTTTTTTTTTTTTTGAGACGGAGTCTTGCTCTGTCACCCAGGCTGGAGTGCAGTGGCCGGATCTCAGCTCACTGCAAGCTCCGCCTCCCGGGTTTACGCCATTCTCCTGCCTCAGCCTCCCGAGTAGCTGGGACTACAGGCGCCCGCCACCTCGCCCGGCTAAGTTTTTGTATTTTTAGTAGAGACGGGGTTTCACTGTGTTAGCCAGGATGGTCTCGATCTCCTGACCTCGTGATCCGCCCGTCTCGGCCTCCCAAAGTGCTGGGATTACAGGCTTGAGCCACCGCGCCCGGCCATCACAAAGCAATTTCACAGGTAGCTTCTGTCTAGTTTTTATTTGGGAATATTTGGTTTTTCACCACAGCACTCAAAGGACTCCAAAATGTGCCTTCACAGATTCTATCAAAAAAGTGTTTCCAATCTGTTGAATCAAAAGAAAGGTTTAACTCATTGAGATGAATCCACACATCACAAAGTAGTTTCACATATAGCATCTTTCTAGTTTTTATCTGGAGATATTCAATGTTTCACATTGGGCTTCAATGGGCTCCAAATGTCTTTTCCCAGATTCTATCAAAAAATTGCCTCCAACCTGCTGAATTAAAAGAAAGATTAATATTTGGGACATGAATCCACACATCACAAAGAAGTTTCACAGACAGCTTCATAGTAGCTTTTATCTGGGGATATTTAGTTTTTCACCATTGGCCTCTAGGAACTCCCAAATGTCCCTTCACAGATTTTACCCAAAGAGTGTTTCAAACTTGTTGTATCAAAAAAGATGTTTAATTCTGTGAGATGAATCCAAATATCACAAAGTAGTTTCTCAGAGAGCTTTTTTCTAGTTTTTCTCTAGGGATATTCTGTTTTTCACTGTGGGCTTCAATGGGATTTCAAATGTTCCTTTCACAGACTCTACCTAAAGAGGCTTTCAAACCTCTTTTTGAAAAGGCAGGTTTAACTCTGTGAGATGGATCCACAAATCACAAAGCAGTTTCACAGGTAGCTTCTGTCTAGTTTTTATCTGGCAATATTTGTTTTTTCACCACATCACTCAAAATATTCCCAAATGTGCCTTCACAGATTCTATCAAAAAAGTGTTTCCAACCTGTTGAATCAAAAGAAAGGTTTAACTCATTGAGATGAATCCACACATCACAAAGCAGTTTCACACATAGCATCTTTCTAGTTTTGGTCTGGGGATATTTGTTTTTCACCATAGGCCTCTATGGGCTCACATATGTCCCCTCTCAGATTCTACCTAAAGAGTGTTTCCAACCTGCTGTATCAAAGGAAAATTTTAACTTCAGAGGCATCCAAACGTCTCAAAGTGGTTTCATAGGTAGCTTCTTTCTAGATTTTTAGTTTGTTTGTTTGTTTCTGGGGATAGTTAGTTTTTCACCATGTGAATCAATGGTCTCCCAATTGTCCCTTTGCAGTCTCTATCAAAAGAGTATTTCCAACCTGCTGAATAAAAAGAAAGGTTTTACTACGTGAGGTGAATCTACACATCACAAAACGTTTCTAGTTTTATTCTGGGAATATTCTGTTCTTCACTGTAGGCATCTATGGGCTCCAAAATATCCCTTTATAGTTTCCACCTAAAGAGTGATTCAAATATGCTGTATCAAAAGAAATGTTTAATCTGCGAGATAAATTCATACTCAGAAAGCAGTTTCACAGATAGCTTTTTCTAATTTTTATCTGGGGATGTTCAGTTTTTCACTATAGACCTCAAAGCGCTCCCAAATGTCCTTTTGCAGATTCTACAAAAAGGATATTTGTAAACTTTTGAATAAAAAGAAAGGTTTAGCTCTGTTAGATGAATCCATACATTACAAAGCAATTTCACAGGTTGCTTCTTTCTAGTTTTTATCAGGATATTCGGTTTTTCACCGCATGCCTCTATTGGCTACCAAATGTCATTTCGCAGATTCTACCTGAAGAGTGTTTCCAACCTGCTGAATCAAAATAAAGGTTTAATTCTTTGAGATGAAGCAACACATAACAAAGCAGTTTCACACATAGCTTCATTCTAGTTTTTATCTGGAGATACCTGGTTTTTCACCATAGGCCTCTATGGGATCCCAAATGTCTGTTTGCAAATTCTACAAAAAGAGTGTTTCCAACCCACTGAATAAAAAGAAAGGTTTGGCCGGGTGTGGTGGCTCAAGCCTGTAATCCCAGCACTTTGGGAGGCCGAGATGGGCAGATCACGAGGTTAGGAGATAGAGACCATCCTGGCTAACACGGTGAAACCCCGTCTCTACTAAAAAAAATACAAAAAACTAGCCGGGCGAGGTGGCGGGCACCTGTAGTCCCAGCTACTCGGGAAACTGAGGCAGGAGAATGGCGCAAACCTGGGAGGCGGAGCTTGCAGTGAGCTGAGATCTGGCCACTGCACTCCAGCCTGGGTGACAAAGCGAGACTCCATCTCAACAAAAAAAAAAAAAAAAGAAAAGAAAAAGAAAGAAAGGTTTAACCCTGTGAGATGAATCGATATCTCAAAGCAGTTTCACAGATAGCTTCTTCCTAGTTTTTATCTGGGGATAATCTGTTTTTCACTACAGGCCTCAAGAGACTCCCAAATATCTCTTTGCAGATTCTATTAAAAGAATGTTTGCAATCTTCTGAATGAAAGCAAAGTTTCAACTCTCTTAGATTAATGCACACATCACAAAGCTGTTTCACAGATAGCTTCTTTCTTGTTTTTATCTGGGGATATTCAGTTTTATACCATAAACCTCTATGGGCTCACAAATGCCCCTTCATATATTCTACGTAAATAGTGTTTCAAACCTGCATTGTCAAAAGAAATGTTTAACTCTGAGATGAATCCACATGTCACAAAGAAGTGCACAGATACCGTCTTTATAGCTTTTGTCTGGAGATATTCTGTTTTTCATCATAAGCCTCTATGCCATCCCAAATATCTCTTCACTGATTCTAGAAAAAAAATTGTTTTCAGCCTGTTGAATACAAATAAAAGTTTAACTCTGTGAGATGAATCAACACCTCTAAAGCAGATTCACAGATAGCTTTTTTCTAGTTTTCTTCCTGGGGATATTCAGTTTTTCACTACAGGCCACAAGGGGCTCCCAAATGTCCCTTCACATATTCTACTAAAAGAATGTTTCCAATCTGCTGAATCAATCAAAAGGTTTACCTCAGTTTTTATCTGGGGATATTCTTTTATTTTTATTTTTCTCACCATAATCCTCTATGGGCTACGAAATTTCCCTTCACAAATTCTACCTAGAGAGTGTTTCAAAACTCTCATATCAGAAGAAATGTTTAAGTCTGTGAGATAAATCCACAAATCAAAAAGCTGTTTCACAGATAGTTTCTATATTTGGTTTTATACCATAGGCCTCTATATGCTTCCAAATGCCTTTTCACATATTCCACCTAAAGAGTGTTTCATACATACTGTACCTAAAGATAGGTTTAACTCTGTAAGAGGAATCCAGACATCACAAAGCAGATCCACACATAGCTTCTTTGTTGTTTTTATCCGTAGTCAGTTTTTCACCATAGGCCTCTATGGTATACAAAATGTCCCTTCACAGATCCTAGAAAAATACTATTTCCACCCTGCTCATCAAAAGAAAGGTTTAACACTATGAGATGAATCAACACATCTCAAAGCAGTTTCACAGATAGCTTTTTTCTAGTTTTTATCTGGGGATATTGGGTTTTTCATTACAGGCCAAAGGGGTTACCAAATGTCCCTTCACAGATTCTGCTGAAACAATGTTTGCAACTTTCTGAATCAAAAGAAATGTTTAACTATGTTAGAAGCATCCACACATCACAAACCTGTTTCACAGATAGATTCCTTCTAGTTTTTATGTGGAGATATGCAGTTTTTTGCTATAGGCCTCAAATTACTCTCAAATATCCCTTTGCAGGTTCTACCAAAAAAGTATTTTCAACCTGATGAATCAAAAGAATCATTTATCTCTGTGAGATAAATCCACGCATCACAAAGAAATTTCACAGATCACTTCTTTCTAGATTTTATCTGGGGATATGCAGTTTTTCACCATAGGCCTCTATGGGCTCCCAAATGTCCCTTTGCAGATCCCACCTGAAGAGTATTTCAAACCTGCTGTTTCAAAGGAAAGGTATAAATCTGTGAGATTAATCCAAACATCACAAAGCCATTTCCCAGATAGATTCTTTCTAGTTTTTATCTGAGGATATTCACTTTTTCACATTAGGCCTCAATGGGCTCTCAAATGTCTTTTCGCAGATTCTACAAAAAGAGAGTTTCCATCCTGCTGAATCCAAAGAAACGTTTAAATCTATGAGATGAATCCACACATAATGAAACAGTGTCACAGATAACTTGTTTCTAGTTTTTATCTGGGGATATTCAGTTTCTCACAATAGGCCTCAATGGGCTCCCAAATGTTGCTTCTGAGATTCTACAAAAAGAGGGTTTCCATACTGCTGAATCAAAAGAAATGTATGTCTCTATGAGATGAATTTACACAGCAAAAAGGAGTTTCAAAGATAGCTTCTCTCTAGTTTTTATCTGGGTGTATTCGGTTTTTTACCATAAATCTCTATGGACTCCCAAATGTTCCTTTGCATATTCTAAAAAAAAGACTGTTTCCAAAATGCTGAATCATGCTGTTTTTCAAAATAGGCCTCTATAAGCTCTGAAATGTTTCTTCCAGACTGAACCAAAAGAGTGTTTCCAACCTGCTGAATCATAAGAAATGTGTAATTCTGGGTGATGAATCCGCACATAATAAAGCAATTTCACAGATAGTTTCCTTCTATTTTTTATCTGGGGATATTCTGTTTTTCACCATATGCCTCTATATGCTTCCAAATGTTCCTTCATAGATTGTACCTGAAGAGTGTTTCAAACCGGTTCTATGAAGAGAAGGGTTTACTATGTGAGATAAATCCACACATCACAATGCGCTTTTACAGATAGCTTCTTCCTAATTTTTAATCTAGGGATATTCGGTTTTTCACCATAGGCCACTATGAGCTCCAAAGTATCCCTTCGCAGATGCTACCAAGAGAGTGTTTTCATCGTGCTTAATCAAAAGAAAAATTTAACCCTGTGTGATGAATCCACATCTCACAAAACAGTTTCACATATAGCTTCTTTCTAATTTTTATCTCAGGATATTCTTTTTTTCAGCATAGGCCTGGAGAGTCTACAAATATCCTTTTGCAGATTCTACATAAAGAATCTTTGCAACCTACTGAATCAAAAGAAAGTTTTACCTTGGTGAGATTAATCCACACAAAACAAAGCAGTTTCACAGATACTGTTTTCTAGTTTATATCTGGGGATATTCGGTTTTACAGCTAAGCCTCTATGGGTTCTCAAATGTTTCTTCAAAGATTCTACCTAAAGTGTTTTTCAAATCTGCTGTATCAAAAGAATGGTTTAAGTCTGTGATATGAATCCACACATCACAAAACAGTGTCACATATAGCTTCTTTCTATATTTTAGCTGCGTATATTCTGTTTCTCAATATAAGACTCAATGAGCTCCAAAATGCCTTTTGGAAGATTCTACAAAAGGAGTGTTTGCTACCTGCTGAATCAAACTGAATCAAAAAAGTATTTTCAACCTGATGCTCCCAAAAATCCCTTCACAGATTCTACAAAAATAGTGTTTTCAAAATGCTGAATCAAAAGAAGGTTTATCTCTGTGAGATGAATCCACACATCACAAAGAAGGTTCAAACATAGCTTCTTTCTAGTTTTTATCCTCGGATATTCAGTTTTTAATTGGAGACCGCTATGGGTTCCAAAATGTCATCTCAGAACATTCAGTTTTTCACCATGGCTTCAATGGGTTCCCAAATGTCCCTTTGCAGATTCCATTCCAAAATATGGTTTCCAATCTGCTCAATCAAAAAATTAAAAAAAGGTTTAACTCTGTGAGATGAATCCACACATCACAAAGCAGTTTCTCAGATAGCTTCTTTTTAGTTTTTATCTGGAGATATTCAGTTTTTCACTATAGGTTTTATCTGCTCCCCAATGTCCTTTTGCAGATTCTACAAAAAGAGTGTTTCCATCCTGCTGAATCAAAAGAAAAGTTTAACTCTACACATCACAATGCAATTTAACAGATAACTGCTTTCTAGTTTTTAACTGTAGATATTCTGTTTTTCATGATAGACCTCAAAGGAATCCCAAATGTCCCTTTGTAGATTCTACAAAAAGAATTTTTCCAACCTGATGAATCAAATGAAATGTTTAACTTTGAGATGAATCCAAACATAACAAAGCAGTTTCACAGAAAGCTTCTTTCCAGTTTTTATCTAGGGATATTTGATTTCTCACCACAGACCTCAATGAGTTCCATAAAGTCCCATTGCAGATTGTGCAAAAGCAGTGTTTGCAACCTGCTGAATCAGAAAAAGGATTTAACTCTGTGAGATGAACCCACACAACACAAAGCAGTTTCACAGATAGCTTCTTTCTTGTTTTTATCTGGGGATATTAAGATTTTAATCATAGGCCTCTCTTGGCTGCCAAATATCTGTTTGCAGATTCTCCCTAAAGAGTGTTTCCAACCTGCTGAACCAAAAGAAAGTTTATCTCTATGAGATGAATCCACACATCACAAAGAAGTTTCAAAGAAAGCTTCTTTCTGCTTTTTATCTTGGAATATTTGATTTTTTTACCATAGGCCTCAAGGGGCCCAAAATTGTCCCTTCACAGATTCTACCTAAAGAGTGTTTCCAACCTGCTGTATAATAAGAAGTGTTTAAGTCTGTGAGATGAATTGGCACATCACAAAGAAGTTTCACAGATAGTTTCTTTCTAATTTTTATCAAGAGATGTCGGGTTTCTCACCATAGGCCTCAATGTGCTTCCAAATATCCCCTCAAATATTCTAAAAAAAAAAAAAAAAGGAGTGTTTGCAACCTGCTTAGTGAAAAGAAAGATTGAATAATGTGACCTGAATAAATACATCACAAAGCAGTTTCAGAGATACACTCTTTCCAGTTTTTATCTAAGGATATTCTGTTTTTCAGCAGAAACCTCAATGAGCTCCCAAAAATCCATTCACAGATTCTACAAAAATAGTGTTTTCAAAATGCTGAATCAAAAGAAGGTTTATCTCTGTGAGATGAATCCACACATCACAAAGAAGGTTCAAACATAGCTTCTTTCTAGTTTTTATCCTCGGATATTCGGGTTTTTTTGTTTGTTTTTTAAATAAAAATAGCAATTTTATTGGAAAAAAGAAAGAAAACACAGAGAAGTTTAACAAAGAAATAAAGATAACCTAGAAAGCCTACCACCACTTAGAAACAAACATAGATTGGAGTGGGCGAACATGTGTCACTACCTTGGCTTCTAGCAAAGCCTCGGTTGATGGGTAGTGAACTCGCCAGAGAGGCAGAAAGTGGCCTGGTGGTTGCAAGAGGTTGAGGGCAGGAGGGAATGGGAAGTTAGTGTTTCATAGGTTCAGGGTTGCAGTTTGGGAAGACAAAAAGTTCACAGAACGGACAGTGGCGATAGTTTGCACAAAATGTAAAAAATGTGCCATACCCGAGCTTTACACTGTTAAAAATCATTAAAATGGTTAATTCTCTGTTATGGGTATTTTACCACAATTTTTAAAAAGAGGAAAAAGGAGACAAGACTGATCTCAAGGGGTAGCAGTTTCAGTAACATTTGTTTCTTTTTTCTTTTTCTTAGAAAGGGAACTGGCTGACGTTCATGGTGGGGGAGATGGAAGGACGTTCATGGTGGGGGAGATAGAAATGGGAAACAACGCAAGAGAGAATGAACTACGAACCGATTTCATTTTTCACTAGGATGCCAGGTGTAAAATATCACATCTCCTTTAATATTCAGAATAGCTGGAGTCTCCATTTCATTATTACAATAATGTCTTTATCCCTTCCCAGGTTCTCCCCTTCCATTCTCTATCTCTTTACGAGCAAACTGAGCACACAGGGGATTTCCCAAACCCAGGGTTACCGGATCCTGAACATGCGCGGAGGAGAGACAGGGAGCCGCGCACCCGAGGACTCCGTGGCTGCAGTTGTATTGTGGTCACAAGGTGGCACTGAGTCTTTGGCGGCCGCTGGTCTTCCCGACCATGGAAGTCCCGGGGCCGCTGGGGCCTAGGTAGGAAGAGCACACTCCTGTGGGAGAGTGGCTGGGGGCTCACCTGGACCCCAGCTCTGTGCTGGCGCCATAGGAAGAAACATGTTTGGAGTTCTCGCGGTCCCTGCCTCTTCTGGAGTCGCTGTGGCTTACTCCCTTTCAAACTCTGCCCCTGTCTGACAGTGCCCTCTCGCTAGGCCTGAGCTCAGGACTCAGCGACCCGAACCTTCAACAGCCAGCACCCTCTCCTTTTACTTTCTAGAATCTCCACGGCTGGGTGCAAAGGGGCCCTGCAGCTAGGCTGCCCAGGTACTCTGGTCGCCTTAGCTCTAACTCCTGCCTCTCTAGGGCTTTTCCCTCTAGCCCGAGTGCAGGAGAAAATCCTCTATTCTTGTCACAGAGGCATGGTGGCACCTTCAGGGTGTAGACCCATAGTTTACCAGAAAATGGACCCTAGCACCTCCCTCCTAAAAGAAAAATAGGAGGGTGGATGATCCAACAGCACAGATGGAAGGGGCCAGACTTTGAAGAGGCCCATACCTCTACTACCAAAGGCAGACAGAGGGGAAGTGGGTGAGTAGAAAGAAAAATGCTTCTCGAGGGAAAGGAACTTAGAAGGCCTGCGGCCAGTTTCCTCCTATTTTTCTTATTTATTTATTTATTTATTTATTTATTTATTATTATTATTGTACTTTAATTTCTAGGGTACATGTGCATAACGTGCAGGTTTTGTTACATATGTATACTTGTGCCACCATGTTGCTGTGCTGCACCCATCAACTTTCGTCAGCACCCATCAACTCGTCATTTACATCAGGTATAACAATCCCTCCCCCTACCCTCTCCCATGAGAGGCCCGGTGTGTGATGTTCCCCCTTCCTGAGTCAAGTGATCTCATTGTTAGTTCCCACCTATGAAAGGTGAGAACATCGCGGTGTTTGGTTTTCTGTTCTTGTGATAGTTTGCTAGAATGATGGTTTCCAAGCATCCATGTCCCTACAAAGGACACAAACTCATCCTTTTTATGGCTGCATAGTATTCCATGGTGTATATAGTACACATTTTCTTCAACTAATCAGTTTGTGACTGATGGACATTTAGGTTGATTCCAAGTCTTTGCTATTGTGAACTTGCCCAATAAGCTTATCGTGTGCATGTGTCTTTATAGCAGCATGGTTATAATCCTTTGGGTAAATACCCAGTAATGGGATGGCTGGGTCATATGGTACATCTAGTTCTAGATCCTTGAGGTATCGCCATACTGTTTTTCATAATGGTTGAACTAGTTTACAATCCCACCAACAGTGTAAAAGTGTTCCTATTTCTCCACATCCTCTCCAGCACCTGTTGTTTCCTGACTTTTTAATGATCACCATTCTGACTGGTGTGAGATGGTATCTCATTGTGGTTTTGATTTGCATTTCTCTGATGGCCAGTCAAACAAATTTACAAGAAAAAAACAAACAACCCCATCAAAAAGTGGGCAAAGGCTATGAACAGACATTTCTCAAAAGAAGACATTCATACAGCCAACAGACACATGAAAGGATATTCGGTTTTTAATTGGAGGCCGCTATGGGTTCCAAAATGTCATTTGCAGATTCTACCTAAAGAGTTTTTCAACCTTGATCAACCTTGATGTATCAAAAGAGAAGTTTAACCCTGTGAGATGAATTCACCCATCAAAAAGCATTACCACAGATAGCTTTTTTCTAGTTCTTATCTGGGGATATTCAGTTTTTCACCATAGGCGTGAATAGGCTCCAAATATATGTGAACAGATTCTATGAAAACAGTGTTTTCAATCTTCTGAATAAAAAGAAAGTTTTATCTCTGTGAGATATGACCACACATTACAAATCAGTTTCACAGATAGCTTATATCTAGTTTTTATATGGAGATATTCAGTTTCTCACCATAGGACTCTATCAACTCCCAAATGCCCTTTAACTGATTCTACAAAAAGAGTGTGTGCAGTCCGCTGAATAAAAAGAAAGGTTTTCCTCTGTGAGATGAATCCATACATAAAAAAGCATTTCTTCTGATTGCTTCTTTCTATTTTTTTATCTTGGAATATTCAGTTATTTACCATAGGCCACAATGGTCTCCAATATATCTCCTCGCAGATTCTACCAAAATAGTGTTTCCAACGTGTTGAATGGAAAGAAACGTTTAACTCTAAGAGATGAGTCCACACATCCCAAAGCAGTTTCACAGATAGCTTTTTCCTAATTTTTATGTCGGGATATTCATTTTTTCAGAATAGGCCTTTATGAACTCTCAAATGACCCTTCACAGATTCTACCAAAAGAGTGTTTCCAAACTGCTGAATCAAAAGACAGGTTTAACTTTGTGAGACAAATTCACACACCCCAAAGCAGTTTCACATACAGCATATTTCTATTTTTTTTATTTGGAGATATTCAGTTTTTCATCATATGTTTCTATGGGCTCCCAAATGTCCCTTTTCAGACTGTACAAAAGAAGAGTTTGCAATCTGCTGAATCAAATGAAAAGTTTAACCCTGTGAGTTGAATCCACACATCAGAAAACAGTTTCACAGATAGCTTCTTTCTAGTTTTTATTTGTGAATATTTGGTTTTTCACCACAGGCCTCAAAGCGTTCCCAAATATCCCTTCACAGATTCTAATAAAACAGTATTTCCAACTTCCTGAATCAAAAGAAAAGTTTAACTCTGTGAAATGGCTCCACAAACAGAAAGCTGTCTCACAGATAGCTTCTTTCCAGTTTTTATCTGGGGATATTCAATTTTTCACCATAGACCTCTATTGGCTCTCAAATGTCCCTTCTCACATTCTACCTAAAGACTGTTTCATACCTCCTGTATTAAAAGAAAAGTTTAACTCCATGAGATAAATCCACAGACCACAAAGAAGTTTCACAGATAGCTTCTTTCTAGTTTTTATCTAAGGATATTCAGTTTTTCACCATGGACCTCAAAGGTCTCCCAAATGTCTCTTCACAGATTCTATGAAAAAAGTGTTTCCAAATAGCTAAATCAAAAGAAATGTTTTACTCTGTGAGATGAAAACACACCTCAAATGGCAGTTTCACAGATAGCTTCTTTCTAGTTTTTATCTGGGGATATTCTGTTTTACACTACAGGCCTCAAATGGATCCAAAATTTTTCTTCTCAGATTCTACAAAAAGAATGCTTGCATCTGCTGAATCAAAAGAAAGGTTTTATTCTGTGAGGTGATTTCATGCATCACAAAGCAGTTTCACAGATAGCTTCTTTCAAGTTTTTATCTAGGGATATTCGCATTTTCACCAGAGTCCTTTCATGGATTCTACCAAATGAGTGTTTCCAACCAACTGAACCAAAATAAAGGTTTATCTTTATGATATATATCCACACATCACAAAGAAGTTTCACAGATATCTTTTGAGTTTTTATCTGGGCATATTGGGGTTTTTTTTGTCACAGGCTTCAAAGGGCTTTCAAATGTCCCTTTGAAGATCTAACAAAACAGTTTGTTTTATTAGATCTAACAAAACAATTTGAAGACCTAACAAAACAATTCAGTTTACAACCTCCTGAATCAAAATAAAGTTTCACTTTGATGTGGGGTGGATCCACACATCACAAAGCACTTTCACAGATTGCTTCTTTCTAGTTTTTATATGGGGATATTCACTTCTTAACTGTAGGCCTCTATGGGCTCCCAAATGTGCCTCCCCAGATTCTACTTAAAAAGTGTTTCAAACCTGATGTATGAAAAGAAAGTTTTATGTCTGTGAGATAAATCCACACATCACAATGCAGTTTAACAGATAGCTTCTTTCTGGTTTTTATCTGTGGAAATTCAGTTTTTCACCGTTTACTTCTATGGGCTTTCAAATGCCACTTTGTAGATTCTACAAAAAGAGTATTTCCAAACTGCTGAATCAAAAGAAAAGTTTAAATCTGTGAGATGAATCCACACACCAAAAATAAGTTTCACAGGTAGCGTCTTTCTAGTTTTTATCTGGGGATATTCTGTTTCCACCATTTGCCTCCATGGGCTCCCTAATACACCTTCCCAGACTCTACCTAAAGAGAGTTTGAAACCTGATATATGAAAAGAAAGTTTTAACTCAGTGAGATGAATCCACACAGTGCAATGCAGTTTCACAGATAGCTTCTTTCTAATTTTTATCTGGCGATATTCAGATTTTCACCATTTTCCTCTACGGGCTTCCAAATGCCACTTTGTGGATTCTACACAAAGAGTGTTTCAAAACTGCTGAATCGAAAGTAAAGTTTAAATCTGTGAGATGAACTCATACACTAGAAAGCAGTATCACAGATGACTTCTTTCTAGTTTTAATCTGAATTATTTCATCATTGGCCTCTTTGGACCCAAATATCCCTTTGCAAATTCTACCTAAAGAGTGTTTCACACCTGCTCTATCAAAAGTAGGGTTAACCTCTGTGAGATTAATCCACACATCACAAAGCAGTTTCACAGGTAGATTCTTCCCATTTTTTAGCTCGGGGTGTTGGGTTTTTCACTATAGGCCTCAAAGGGATCCCAAATGTCCTTTGCATATTCTACAAAAAGAATGTTTGCAACTTGTTGGATCAAAAGAAGGGTTTAACTCTGTGAGATTTATCCACATATCACAAAGCAGTTTAACAGACTGTTTCTTTCTAGTTTTTATCTTGGGATATTCGGCTTTTCACCATAGGCCGGTATGGGCTTCCAAATGTCCCTTCGCAGATTCTACCACAAAAATGTTTGTATAACTCTGTGAGATGAATCCTCACATCACAAAGAAGCTTCACAGATTTCTTCTTTCTAGATTTTATCTAGGGATATTCGGTTTTTCACCATCAGCCTTAAGGGGTTCCCAAACGTTCCTTCACAGATTCTATAAACAAAGTGCTTCCAACCTGTTGAATCAAAAGGAAGGTTGATCTCTGTAAGATGAATCCATGTATCAGAAAGCAGTTTCACACACACCTTCTTTCTAATTTTTGTCTGAGGATATCCAGTTTTTCACAATAGGCCTCAGAGAGCTTTCAAATGTCCCTTCTCAGATTCCACCAAAAGAATGTTTCCAACATTGTGAATGAAAATGTAGTTTTAACTCTTTGAGACGAATCCACACATCAAAATGCAGATTCACAGGTAAATTATTTCTAGTTTTTATCTGGGGATAATGTGTTTTTCACTATAGACTTCTATGGGCTCCCAAATATCCCTTTACAGATTCTATCAAAAAAAAGTGTTTTCAACTTGGTGCATCAAAAGTAAACTTTTCTCTGTGAGATGAATCCACACATCACAAGGAAGTTTCACAGATAGCTTCTTTCTAGTTTTAAGCTGGGGATGTTCGGTTTTCACCATAGGCCTCTATGGGCTCCCAAATACCTTTTTGCAGATTCGATCTAAAGAGTGTTTCAAACCTACTATTTCAAAAGAAAGGATTAACACTGTGAGATGAATCCACACATCACAAAGCAATTTCACAGATAGCTTCTTTCTAGTTTTTATCTGGGGATATTTGGATTTTCACCATTGGATTATATAGGCTCCAAATGTATCATCGCATATTCAACCTAAAGAGTGTTTCAAATTTGCTGTATCAAAAAAATGTTTAACTCTTTGAGGTGAATCCACACATCACAAAGCAATTTCACAGAGAGCTTCTTTCTAGCTTTTATCTGAGAATATACTGTTTTTCACTACAGGTCTCATATGGCTCCCAAATGTCCTTTTGCAGACTGTACAAAAAATGTGTGCTACCTGCTGAATCTGTCCCTTCACAGATTCCACCTAAAGAGTGTTTCAAACCTGCCGTTTCAAAAGAAAGTTTTCACTCTGTGGGATGAATCCATAGATCCCAAAACAGTTTCACAGATATCTTCTTTCTTGTTTTTATCTGTAAATATTCAGTTTTTCCCCATAGGACTCCAGGGGCTCCCTAATGTCCCTGTGCACATTCCGTCAAAAGAGTGATTTCAACCTGCTGATTCAAAAGAAAGTTTCAACTGTGTGAGATAAATCCACACATCACAATGAATTCTCAGATAATTTCTTTCTAGTTTTTACCTGGGGTTATTGAATTTTACACCACAGTCCTCTAAGGGCTCTCAAATTTCCCATTGCAGATTCTACCTAAAGAGTGTTTCAAATCTGCTGTATGAAAGCACCATTTAGCTCTGTGTGATGAATCCACACATCACAGAGCAGTTTCACAGATAGCTTATTTTTAGTTATTATCTGGAAATATTCAGTTTCTCACCATAGGTCTTAATGGGCTCCCAAGTGTCCCTTCACTGATTCTATAAAAAGGTGTGTCTGCAATCTGCCTAATCAAAAGAAAGTTTTAGCTCTGTGAATGAGCCCACTCATCACAAAGCAGTTTCACAGATAGCTTCCTTCTAGTTTTTATCTGTGGATATTCGTTTTTCACCATAGGCCTCCTGGGCTCCCAAATGACCCTACTCAGATTCTACCAAGAGAGTTTCCAACGTGCTGAATTGCAAGAAAATTTTTACTCTGTATGATGAGTCCACGCATCATAATGCAGATTCACAGGTAGCTTCTTTCTAGTTGTTAATTGCTGATATTCTGTTTCTCACCATATGTCCCCATGGGCTCCCAAATGTCCCTTCACAGATTCTACCTAAAGACTGTTTCCAACTTGTTGTAGTAAAAGAAAGGTATAACTATGTGAGATGAATTCACACATCTGAAAGCATTTTCACAGATAACTTCCTTCTTGATTTTTATCTGGGGATATTCTGATTTTCACCATAAGCTTCTACGGGCTTCTAAATGTCCTTTTGCAGATTCTACAAAAAGGTTGTTCCCAACTTGCTGAATCCTAGCAAAGATTTAACTCTGTTGTCCACACATAACAAAGCAGTTTCACAGATAGCATCTTTCTACTTTTTACCAGGGGATATGTTGTTATTCACCATAGGCCTCAATGGGCTCACTTTTTTTTTTTTTTTTTCAGATTCTACCAAAACGGTTTCTCAGCCTACTGAATGAAAAGAATGGTTTATCTCAGTGTCTTTCTTGTTTTTATCTGGGAATATTCAGTTTTTCATCATAGACTTTTATCAGGGAACCTGCCCCAGACAGTTCAACATGGGTCCTTTTCTATTTTCCGTAAGTGTTGGCCAGTCTGAGAAATAAAGGGAAAGAGCACAAAAGAGAAATTTTAAAGCTGAGTGTCCAGGGGAAACATCACATGTCGGCAGATTCTGTGATGCCCCCCTAGCCGCAAAACCAGCAAGTTTTTATTAGTGATTTTCAAAAGGGGAAGGAGTGTACAAATAGGGTGTGGGTAACAGAGATCACATGCTTCACAAAGTAATAAAATATTACAAGGCAAATGGAGGCAGGGCGAGATCACAGGACCAGGGCAACATTAAAATTGCAAATGAAGTTTCGGGCACACATTGTCTTATCTCTTGATAACATCTTATCAGGAGATAGGGTTTGAGAGCAAACAACGTGTCTGACCAAAATTTATTAGGTGGGAATTTCCTCATCCTAATAAGCCTAGGAGTGCTATGGGAGACTGGGGCTTATTTTGTCCTTTATCTGCAACCATAAAAGACAGACATTCCCAAAGCAGTCATTTTAGAGACTACCCCTGGGAATGCATTCTCTTTCTCGGGGCTGTTCTTTGTGCAGAAAAAGAATTCAGTGATATTTCTACTATTTGCTTTTAAAGAAGATAAATACGGCTCTCTTCCACCCAGCTGTCAGGCAGCCAGACATAATGGTAATCTCCCTTGTTCCTTGAACATCACTGTTATCCTGTTCTTTTTCAAGGTACCCAAACTTCATATTGTTTAAACACACAAGCTTTACAAAAAATTTGTGCAGTTAATGCAATCATCACAGGGTCCTGAAGAGACATAGATCCTCAGCTTATGAAGATGATGGAATTAAGAGATTAAAGTAAAGACAGGCATAGGAAATCACAAGAGTATTGATTGGGGAAGTGACAACTGTCCATGAAATCTTCACAATTTATGTTCAGAGATTGTAGTAAAGACAGGTGTAAGAAATTATTAAAGTATGAATTTGGAGAACTAATAAATGTCCATGAAATAGTCACAATTTATGTTTTTCTGCCATGGCTTCAGTCTGTCCCTCTGTTCGGTGTCCTTGATTTCCTACAACATCTCCCCTTTTCTTTTTATATAAATGTGCCATGGTGATGAAGGCTTGTTCGTTTTCTCAATTTTGATGCAGAATTCATTGACTATTCTGGCACACTAAAGACAAACCGATTAAACAGAGAAACATAATTCCAAAATTTACTGTAGTTGAACCCCCAACAGAGTTAATCCAAGTCATGGGGTTTAGTCCATAAAGATTTTCTGCCCCCTGATCTAGCACCTCAGCTCCAGGTGCAATGGGTAAATGAGCTTGAGAGGCTTCAAAAACTTGTTTCTTTAATTTAGTATGTCCAAGGATGAATTACCTTCCCTACCCAGAAGGTGTCCTTTGACCACTACCCGTGAATGATCTGTGTCATTGTAGGAATATGAGATGATATAGAAATCTGAAGTATTCCTACCGCATTGCATTTGCATGCAATGTTTGAGACTCACAACCCATTCTCCAAGCCAAATAACAGACGGTCTTAAGTCATTAATTTGATTAGCCAATTTTTGATCAATGCCTTGTTGAGAATTCCACATTTGGGTGGAATTGACTTGCCAATCATTAACGAAATGAGTCTTTTGAATCCATTGATGTAACGCCATTCTGGCCATGGTGGCTATTGCAGTGACTGTAATTAGGCCCGTGATAACAGTGATTAAAGTGAAAACAAATCTCAGATCTTATTAGAATTCGCTGTAACAATTCATTAATTAAATGTATCGAGGGGGAGGATTCCCAATTTCTGGGCAAAGTTACCAGAATCCAGATTCCTTCTAAAGCTCTAACCAACATTACGCTTTTCCTGGAGTCAAAATGGAAGTTAATACAAGTGTGTAAATGGCAATTAGTGCAATGGACAGTTTGATTGTTTGTCCAAATTTTGATATTCCCACTAACAGCATGTAAGGAGGCTTAACATAACTCTATATGGGAACAGTCAGGTTGGCGGTAAGTAAAGTAGAATGTCTGGATCTACGTTGATACTGAGAGACTGGGGCCATATCGGGGAAAACAGACAGAATAGTTTCTCCTTCCCATACTCGCTGTCCAGACATGGCAATAGCTGATTTCCAAAATTCTGGGTGTCCTGGGCTCAGAATGGGGAATATCATATGAGGCCTCAGGGGTGGGGGGTAATGCCTTTATCTTCCCATTTTAAGGGAAAGAATGAGCTGAAACTCCTCTGCAAAACAGAATGATGATTCTCATTCTCTCTATAAGAAATAAAATAAGTAGGTTCCAGGCATTCCCTTCCACCAGAGGGGCAATTGTTTTTTAAATAGCTCTTTGGTGCCCAGTCTATTACTAAACTATGAGTCATTTTTTAATATTAGTGCATGTGAGATTACACAGCCTTCCCAAATTAAAGTTTTTAATGGACCCTCAAAATTTTTAGGGCATGGTTTTACTGCAGGTTTATACTGAAAGTATGGGGTATCTCTCATTACTCCCCTTCTCATTTGTTTTAAAGGAGAAAAGGAGTGGCCAGAATCCAAATGTCCTGGTTCTTTTGTAACTGATTTCTCTGGAAGATAAGCAGTCCAGACTTGAGTTTCTAGATAGATACAACCAGGGGCATGTCCGAGGCACAGAGGGGGGTATTTATAACCCATGGTAACATTAAATGCAGTGCCTTCTTCTCCTGGTTAAGCAGGGCAATGGTCATCTGTAGCTCCAGGCACCCACACACTATCATTAGTGTAGATTTCCCAGGGGCATCAATCCAGGTGAGAGATTGAATAAGTGGAGGGAAAGGCACATAAGCCCAATAAGAAAAATTTTGTGTAGCAGGTAAATCAGTGTGAGAGGGAACTGGTGAGACAGAAATTTTAAGGAGGAGAATCATTAAATAAAACCTAGTGTAAGTGAGACTTAATGCTGAAGGAGGAAGATAAGAACAGAGGAATGTTATTTTCAGGATAATAGAAATGGTGAGATTTTTAAGTTTGTAAGGAGAAAAAGGAAAATAATCAGGAGAAGTGGGATTAGTTAGATGGGTCTCCATTGCCATCAGGGAGAATTGAATCAGACCCATTGTGATTTGGTGTGCGAGCTTCTAAGGAGTTGGCACAGATCTCACCACATCTGAGGGCGGTCTCTGATGCAGATGTGTTTTCCCTGTGGTTTTCATTTGATGATCTCTTGATGAAACACAAGCATATCCTCTTTCCCACGTTAAGTAGAATCAGAGACAATATTTAAAAGTTTGGTGAAATCCTGTAAGGCAGTAATGACAGCGATTAACTCTGCCTTTTGAGCAGACGTATAAGGGGTAGAAATAAGCTTGTCTGTAGGACCTACATAACCAGTATTGACATTACTGGAGCCATCAGTACACATTGTAAAGACCTCAGGAATGGGCTGATCTTTGGTTAATCCAGTGGCCACCCAAGACATCATTTTCATAAAATCAAACAATTTGTTTTTTGGATAGTGATTGTCAGTAACACCAATGAAATCAGCCAAGGGAATTTACAATTAAATTCCGGACAAATCTGGAAATCTTAAGTATTCCACACCATGCCTGTCCAATTAGATTGGCCATTTGATCTAGATTAACAGACAAAGTTGTTGACACAGAATGAGGAACAAAACACCACTCCACTAAACCATTATGTTGAACTACTAGTCCAGTAGGGGAGTGTAATGAAATGAAAGCCAGAAGCTGAAAAGGCTGAAATGGCTGTACTCTAGATAACAGGGTGGTCTGGGTCTTTCCTCTACAATTTCCAGTTCTAGTGAAGCCTCAGGGGTCAAAGTCCTGGAACTGTGGATATTGGAATCTCCCCACAGCATAGAAAACAAGTTAGACAGCACTTAGGTTGGAATACCTAAAGTAGGTCTTAAATAATTAATGTTACCCATAAGTTTTTGGAAGTCATTTAAAGTTTTCAAAGAAACTCTCCTAATTTGAAATTTGTGGTTGAATACGTTGTTTATCGACCACCATTCCTAAATATTGAACAGGATTGGCCTGTTGAATTTTACCTTGAGTGATGTGTAAACCAAATTTTGTAACACAGCGGCTCAAAATTTGATACCAGTCAATTAATTCTGTATCAGTTGGGGCAGCAATTTAAATATCATCAATATAATGAAAACCATAGGCCTGGGGAAATTGGGCTTGAACTGGGGAAAGCACTTGCCCCACATAAAACTGGCAGATTGTAGGGCTATTTAGCATTCCCTAAGGAAGTACTTTCCATTGATAATGAGCAGCAGGCTCCTGATTATTGATAGAAGGTACAGTAAAAACAAATTTTTCACAATCTGATTTATATAAAGGAATATGAAAAAAATCTTTAAGATCAATAACTATGAGAGGCCAATTTTAAAGTATTAAGGCAGGGACAGGCATGCCGAGTTGGGCGGCCCACATAGGTTTAATTAGAGCATTAATGGCCCTTAAATCGGTTACCATCTGCCACTGGCCCCATTTCTTTTTTACTAGAAACACAGGAGAATTCCAGGGGGAAAGAGAAGGTTCCATATTCCTGAGTTGTAACTGTACAGAAACAAAGTGAGTTAAAGCCCCCAGTTTTCCTTTAGAAAGTGGTCACTGCTGAATCCAATTGGATATGTCAGATTTCCATTGTAAAGGGATAGGATCAGGAGGCATAGCAGGGGCTGTCACTAAAAATGATAACCTACACTTGCCTTGTTTTCTTTTACAGTAACTGGGAGGCATTTAGTAATCCCATGTTTTGGACAAGACTGAGTCCAAGAACAAACCCCATGTTTTCCATGATATGCTGACTGGGAGCACTATAAGAGTTATGTGGAATATTAATTTCAGCCCCAGTATCTACTAGGCCCTCAATTTTTTTTTTTTTTTCCTTGAATGTGTATGGTCCACGTGGGCCATTGTTTAGAAATTACCTTAATTCAATAAGTGGCCTTTTTACCGCCAGAGCCCATCCTAGGGTCACATGCCTTATCTCCTTTGTTTAAAATGATATTACGTAGTAAAAGCAATTGAGCTTGCTTAACAGTAGTAAAAGAAGCAGAGGTTTGGCCTGGGGTGTGTAATTTATCCCAAGTTCTCATACACACCTTTGTTACTTGTTCTGTGGTAAGAGCATCAAAGCCTAATTGGGCATAAGTATTAGATAAACTATTGGAGCCTGTGTGCTGAGCCTGAGTAATTAGAATGCCATTAGTCCAATTTATCTGAGCCTCCAAGAGGGCCTCTTCTGACTACCAGGTATGGAATTGTAAATGCTGAGATGGGATTAGAACAGCTTTTACCAAAAGGTCCTAGTCTAAAGGAAGCAAAATGACCTCAGTACAAAAAGTTTGTAATACCATTTTAATATCAGGAGAAGTAGGATCACACTGAGTACAAGCATCCTTAAATTATTTTAAAAAGGTAAGATAAGAGGCACATAATGATGCATTTGTACCCCTTGGAAGTTAGGAGGGTCTAATGTGACAGGATAAGTCCATGCATCTAATCCGCTTGTTTCTTTGTTTTGGCATAATGAGCATTGCATTGAAGTTTCAAGAGTAGACATCTGAGATGGAGTCAGCATAGAAGTGACAGGAAAAGCATCTGTAGATAAGGGAAACTGAGGGTGGGGGTTCGAAACGGAATGAGAGTGTGAGAAATGGACATTGGGGGAGCAGAAGGAGAAGAAGTATGCTGGTGATTACTGGCGTCCATGTGTGAAGAAGGGCACCAAGAAGCAGGCTTAGTGGATGGCAAAGTGACCGGTTGAGGAACCCAAAGGACAGGAGGGTGAGGGACTGAAGTGGACGAGGGAGGGGCTGAAGAATTATAGGTAAATTGTAGTTTGGGCCTGGAGCCATTAGGCAATGCCTGGAGGCAAATGCTGCAAAGGTTTGAAGAGGGAAGAATTAGCATATATGTGGTCCTGGGCTGGACTCCTCATGAAAAGAAATAAAATCATCAGGGGGTAATGCTAAGCCAAAGTCATTAGAGTTAGACATTGAATTTTCAGTATCATTAGGTGGGGGAGGAGTAGCCAAAGGGGGTGTGGGTTACAGAGATCACGTGCTTCACAGGGTAATAAAATAATGCAAGGCAAATGGAGGCAGGGTGAGATCACAGGACTGGGACAAAATTAAAATTGTTAATGAAGTTTCAGGCACACATTATCATTGATAACTTCTTATCAGGAGACAAGCTTTGAGAGCAGACAACCTGTCTGACCAAAATTTAATAGGCCAGAATTTCCTCATCGTAATAGGCCTGGGAGCCCTACGGGAGACCAGGGCTTATTTCATCCTTTATCTGCAACCATAAAAGAAAGACTTCCCAAAGCAGTCATTTTAGAGACTACCCCTGGAAATGCATTCTCTTTCTCAGGGCTGTTCCTTGTGGAGAAAAAGAATTCAGTGATATTTCTACTATTTGCTTTTGAAAGAAGAGAAATACGGCTCTCTGCCACCCAGCTCTCAGGCAGCCAGACCTAATGGTTATTCCCTTGTTCCCTGAACATCGCTGTTATCCTGCTCTTTTTTCAAGGTGCCCAGATTTCATATTGTTTAAACACACAAGCTTTAAGAAAAGTTTGTGCAGTTAACGCAATCATCACAGGGTCTTGAGGTGACATACATCCTCAGCTTATGAAGATGATGGAATTAAGCAATTAAAGTAAAAACAGGCATAGGAAATCACAAGAGTATTGATTGAGGAAGTGATAATGTGCATGAAATTTTCAAAATTTATGTTCAGAGATAGCAGTAAAGACAGGCGTAATAAATTATAAAAGTATAAATTTGGAGAACTAATAAATGTCCATGAAATCTTCACAATTTATGTTCTTCTGCCATGGCTTCAGCTGGTGCCTCCATTTGGGGTCCCTGACTTCCCACAACACACCTCAATGGGCTTCAAAAGAGTGTTACCAACCTGCTGAATGAAAAGGAAAATTTACCTGTGTGAGATGAATCCACACATCACAAAGTAGTTTCACACATACCTTCTTTCTAATTTTTATCTTGGGATTTTTTTTTCACCATAGACCTCAATGGACTTCCAAATGTCCCTTCACAGATTCTACCAAAAGAGTGGATCCAACCTGCTGAATCAAAAGAAAGATTTAACACCGTGGCATGAATGCATACATAAAAACACAGTTTCACTGATAGCTTCTTACAAGTTTTTATCCGGGGATATTCCATTTTTCAAAATAGGCCTCCGTAGGCTCCCAAATGTTCTTTCACAGATTCTACCAACAAAGTTCTGCCAACGTGCTGAATAAAAATAAAGGCTTAACACTGTGAAATGAATGCACACATCACAATGCAGTTTCACAGATATCTTCTATTTAGCTTTTATCTGGGGATAGTTGGTTTTTCATCACAGGCCTCAACGGACACCCAAGTGTTCCTACACAGATACTATCAAAAAGTGTTTCCAGTATGCTGAATCAAAAGAAAAGTTTAATTCTTTGAGATAAATCCATGCTGTACTGTACAGTGAAATTTCAAAGATAGCTTCTTTCTAGCTTTAATCTTGGCATATTTGGTTTTCACCATCTGCTTCAATGGGCTCCAATAAGGCCCTTCACAGATTCTACCAAAAGAGACTTTCCAACCTGCAGAATCAAAAGAAAGGTTTAACTCTGTGTGATGAATCCATACATTACAAAGCAGTTTTACAGGTAGATTCTTTCCAGTTTTTATCTGGAGATATTCGGTTTCTCACCATTGGCCTCAAAGGGTTCCCAAATGTCCCTTCACAGATTCTACAAAAGAGCTGTTTGCAGCCCAATGCATAAAAATAAAGTTTTACCTCTGTGAGATAAATCCACACATCATAAAGCAGTTTCACTGATAGCTTCTTCTCAGTTTCTATCTGGGAATATTCAGTTTTTCACCATAGTCCTTTATGGGCTAAAAAAAATGTCCATTTCCAGATTCTACCAAAAGAGCATTTCCAACCAGATGAATCAAAAGAAAGGTTTGTCTCTTTGAGATGAATCCACACAACACAAAGTAGTATCACAGCTAGCTTCTTTCTGCTTTTCATAGGGGATATTCAGTGTTTCACCATAGGAATCTATGGGCTCCAAGATGTCTCTTTGCAGATTCTACTAAAATAGTGTTTCCACCGTACAGAATCAAAAGAAAGGTTTAACTCTGTGAGTTGAATCCACACATCACAAAAAGTTTCACAAATACCTTCTTTCTGGTTTTTATCTGGAAGTATTCAGTTTTCATTATAGGCCTCTATGGGCTTTAAAATGTCCCTTTACAGATTCTACCTAAAGAGTGTTTCAAGCCAGTGGTATCAAACAAAAGGTGTAAGTCTGTGAGATGGATTCACACATCACAAACCAGTTTTACAGATAGCTGCCTTCTGGTTTGTAGCTGGAAATACTCGGTTTATCACCACAGGCCTCAAAGGGCTTCCAAATGTCCCCTCGTTGATTTTACAAAAAGAGTGTTTGAAACCTGCTGAATGAGAAGAAAGGTTTAAACCTGTAAGATGAATCCACTTATCATAAAGCACTTTCCAGATAGCATCTTTCTAGTTTTTATCTGGGGATATTCAGTTATTCACCATAGGCCTCTATGGGTTTCAAAATGTCCCTTTGTTGATTCTACCAAAACAGTGTTTCCAACTTGCTGAATAAAAAGAAAGGTTTAGCTCTGTGAGTTGAATCCACACATCACAAAGCAGTTCTAGAGTTAGCTTCTTTTCAGTGTTTATCTGGTTACATTCCGTTTTTCACCATAAGCTTCAATAAACTCCCAATTGTCTTTTTGCAGATTCTACAAAAAAAGGGTTTCCACCGTGATGATTCAAAGGAAAGGCTTAACTCTGTGAGATGAATCCACACAACTCAGTGAAGTTTCACAGATAACTTCCTTCTAGTCTTAATCTGGGGATATTCTGTTTTTCAACATAGACCTCAATGGACTCCCAAATGTCCCTTTGCAGATTGTAGAAGAAGAGTATTCCTAAGCTGCTGAATCAAATGAATGGTCTAACTCCATGAGATGAATCCATTCATCAAGAAGAAGCTTCACTGATAGCTTCCTTCTAGTTTTTATGTTGGTTTTCCACCATACTCTTCAATGGGTTCAGAAATGTCCCTTTGCATATTCTACCAAAAGAGTGTTTCCAACCAGCTGAATCAAAAGAAAGATTTAACTCTGTGAAATGAATCCACACATCAAAGCAGTTTCGCCGATAGATTCTTTCTAGTTTTTATCAGGAGATACTCTTTTTTTCACCATAGGTCTTAGAGGGTTCCCAAATATTTCTTCGCCGATGCTACCAAAAGAGAATTTCCAACCTGCTGGATCAAAAGAAATTTTTATCTCTGTGAGATGACTCCACACATCACAAAGCAGTTTCACAGATAGCTTCTATCTAGTTTCTATCTGAACATATTTTGTTTTTCATCATGGACCTCAAAGGGCTCCAAAATTACCCTTCACAGATTCTACCAAAATAGTGTTTGCCACCTGATGAATCAAAAGAAAAGTTTAACTCTGAGAGATGAATTCACACATCACAAAACAGTTTCATAGATAGCTTCCTTGTAGTTATTGTTTGAGGATATTCTGTTTCTCACCACAGGCCTCAAAGGGCTCAAAATGTTTTCTTGCAAATTCTACCAAAACAGTTTTTCCAACCTGCTCAGCCAAAAGTATGGTTTAACTCTGTGAGATGAATCCACACATCACAAAGCAGTTTCACTGATAGCTTCTTTCTAGTTTTTATCTAGGGATATTCATTTCTTCACCACAGGCCTAAATGGGCTCCCAAATGTCCCTTTGCAGATTTGAGAAAAAGAGTGCTTAAAACCTGCTTAATCAAAAGAAAGGGTTAACTCTGTGAGATAAAGCCACACATCACAATGCAGTTTCCCAGATAGCTTCTTTTTAATTTTTATCTGGCAATATTCCATTTTCACCATAGACCTTAACAGGCTCCCAAGTGTTCCTTTACAGATGCTGCCAAAAGAATGTTTCCAACCTGATGAATCAAAAAAAGTTTTACCTTTGTGAGATAAATCCACACATCACAAGGGAGTTTCACTGATATCTTATTTCTAGTTTTTATCTGGGGGATATTTGGTTTATCACTATAGATATGAATGGGCTCGCAAATGTTCCTTCACACATTCTGCTAAAAAAAAGTTTTTCCAACCTGCTGAGTCAAAAGAACGGATTATCTCTTTGAGATGAATCCACACATCCACAGATAGTTTCTTTCTAGTTTTTATCAAGGGGTATTAGATTTTTCAACATAGACTCTATGGGTTCCCAGATGTTCCTTCGCAGATTCTACCAAAAGAATGTTTCCAACCTGCTGAATCAAAAGAAAGGTTTAACTCTGTGAGATGAATGAACACAACAAAATGAAGTTTCACACGTAGCTTTTTTCTAATTTTTCCCTGAAGATATTCAGTTTTTCACCATAGACATCTTTAGGCTTTGAAATGTCCCTTCAGAGATTCTACCAAAACGGTCTTTCAAATCTGGTGAATCAAAAGAAAGGTTAACCACTGTGAGACAAGCCCTCACATCACAAAACAGTTTCACTGATAGCTTCTTTCTAATTTTTATCTTGGGATATTGGGTTTTCCACCATAGGCCTCAGTAGGCGCTCAAATATACCTTTGCAGATTATATCAAAAGAGTGTTTCCAACTTGTTGGATCAAGAGAAAGGTTTAACTCTCTGAGATGAATCCACACATCACAAGGCATGTTCACAGATAGTTTCTTTTTTGTTTTTATCTGGGGATATTCTGTTTTCTACTATAGGCCTCTATGTGCTCCAAAATATCCTTTGACAGATTCTACCTAAAGAGTGTTTCAAACCTGCTGTATTGAAGAAATGCTTAACTCTGTGAGGTGGATCCATGCATAACAAAACAGTTTCACATATAGCATCTTTCTAATTTTTATCTGTGGATATTCAATTTTTCACCACAGGACTCAAAGGGCTACCAAATATCCCTTCTCAGGTTGTACTTCTCTGTGGATATTCAATTTTTCACCATAGACCTCAATGGGCTCCCAAGTGTCTTTTTACAGATTATAACAAAACTCTGTTTGCAAACTGCAAAGAAAGATTTACTTCTGTGAGATGAATTTACACATCTGAAAACAGTTTCACAGACAGCTTCTTTCTAGGTTTTATGTGGAGATACAGGTTTTTTCACCATAGGCCTCAATAGTCTCTAAAATGTCCCTTCACAGATACTATCGAAAGAGTGTTTCCAATGAGCTGAATCAAAAGAAAGTTCTTACTCTGGAAGATGAACTCACACATCAAAAGGCAGTTGTGCAGATAGCTTCTTTCTAGTTTTCATCTGAGGATATTCTGTTTTTCACCATTTGCCTCAATCAGCTCCCAAATGTGTTTTCACACATTCTACCTAAAGAGTGTTTCAAACTTGCTGTATCAAAAGAAAGTTGTAAATTTGTGAGATGAATCTACACATCACAAACCATTTCATAGACAAAATCTTTCTAGTTTTTATCTGGAGATATTCAGTTTTTCACTACAGGCCTCAAAGTGCTCCCAAATATCCCTTCACAGAGTATACAAAAAATGTGCCCAATCTGCTGAATCAAAAGAAAGGTTTAACTCTGTGAGATGAGTCCACACATCACAAGGCATATTCACAGATAGCATCTTTTTAGTTTTTATCTGGGGATATTTGTTTTTTCACAATAGGCTTCAATAGGCTTCCAAACGTCCCTTCGCAGATTCTACTGAAAGAATGTTTCCAACCTGCTGAATCAAAAGAAAGGTTTAACTCTGTGAGATGAATCTGCACATCACAAAGCAGTTTCAGAGATAGCTTCTTTTTAGTTTTTATCTGAGGATATTCAGTTTTTCACTATATAGGCCACTATATAGGCCTCAAAGGGATCCCATATATCTCTTCGCAGATTCTACCAAAAAGGTGTTTCCAACCTGCCGAATCAAAAGAAAGGTTTAGCTCTGTGAGGTGAATCCTCACATCACAAAGCAATTTCACAGATAACTTCTTTCCAGATTTTATCTGGGGATATTCAGTTCTTCACTATAGCTCTTAATGGGCTCCCAAATGTCCCTTCATAGATCCTACAAAAGAGTGTTTCCAACCTACTGAATCAATACAACCGTTTAACTCTGAGGTGAATCCACACATCACAAAGCAGTGTCACACATAGCTTTTTGATAATTTTTATGTGTGGATATTTGGTTTTACACAATAGGCCTAAAAGGTATTGTAAATGCCCCTTGGCAGATTCTACCAAAAAATTGTTTCCAGCCTGCTAAATCAAAAGAAAAGTTCAACTCAGTAATATGAATTCATAAATCACAAAGAAGTTTCACAGATAACTTCTTTCAAGTTTGTATCTGGTGATATTCTATTTTTCACCATAGGTCTCTATGGTCTCCCAAATGTTTCTTCACAGATTGTACCTGAAGAGCATTTCAAACATGTTGTATCAAAAGAATGATTTAACTTTTTGAGTTGAATCCGACATCACAAAGCAGTTTCACAGATAGTTCTCTCAAGTTTTTATTTGGGGATATTCTGTTTTTCAACGTAAGACTCAAAAAGCTCCAAATTGTCCCTTCACAGATTCTACCAACAGAGCATTTCCAACTTGCTGAATCAAAATAAACGTTTAACTTTCTGAGATTAATACGCACATTACAAAGCAGTTTAACAGATAGCTTTTTTTCTATTTTTCATTTGGGGATATTTTAGTTTTCAACATAGGTCTCTATAGGCTCCCAAATGTTCCTGCGCAAATTACACCTAAAGAGTGTTTCAAACCTGCTGTTTCAAAAGAAAGGTTTCAGTCTGTGGGATGAATCCACAGATCACAAAGCAGTTTCACAGATACTTTCTTTCTAGTTTCTATCTGTAAATATTTGGTTTTCACCATAGGCCTCAATGGGCTCTCAAATGTTCCTTCGGAGATACTATTGAAAGAGTGTTTCCAACCTGTTGAACCAAAAAAAAAAAAAAAAGGTTTATCTTGTGAGATGAATCCAAACATCACAAAGCAGTTTCCCAGATAGCTTCTTTCTAGTTTTCATCTGGGGATATTCAGTTTTTCACTACCTGCCATAATGGGCTCCCAAATGACCCTTCTCAAATTCTACAGAAAGCGTGCTTGTTACCTGCTGAATGAAAATACAGGTTTAACTTTGTGAGATGAATCTACACATCACAAAGCAGTTTCATTGGCAGCTTCTTTCTAATTTTTATCTTCAGATATTCAGTTTCTCACCATAGGTTCCAATGGGCTCTCAAATATCCCTTAGCAGATTCTGCCAAAAGAGTGTTTCCAACCTGCTGAATCAAGAGAGAGATTTAATTATTTGAGATGAATCCACACATCAAAAAGCAATTTCACAGATAGTTTGTTTCCAGTTTTTACCTGGGAATATTCAGTTTTTAAACGTAGTCCTTTATGGGCTGCTCAATGTCCCTCCACATACTCAACCAAAACAATGTTTCCAACCTGTTGAATAAGAAGAAAGGTTTAAATTTGAGAAATGTATCCATACATCACAAAAAAGTTGCTCAAATTGCTTCTTTCTAGCTTTTATCTAGGGATATTCAATTTTTCACCATAGGCATCTAGGAGCTCCCAAATGTCCCTTCACAAATTTTACCTTCAGAGTGTTTCCAATCTGCTGAATAAAAATAAAGCTTTAACTCTTTGAGACGAATCCATAAATCACAAAGTAGTTTTATAGATAGCTTCTTTCTAGTTTTTATCTGGAGATATTCAGTTTTTCAACATAGGCCTCAAAAGGATTTAAAATGTCCCTTCGCAGACTCTACTGAAAAAGTGTTTCCAACCTGATGAACCAAAAAATGTTTAACTCTGTGAGATGAATCCACACATCACAAAGTAGTTTCACTGATATCTTCTTTCTTATTTTTATCTGGGGATATTTTGTTTTTCAACCCAGGCCTCTATGGGCTTCCAAAAGTCCCTTCACAGGTTCTACAAAGAGACCATTTCCAACTTAGTAAATTAAAAGAAAAGTTTAAATCTGTGAGATGAATCCACACATCACAATGAGTTTCACTGATAGCTTCTTTCTAGTTTTTATTTGGGAATATATGTTTTTTTACCATAGACTTCAATGGACCCCCAAATATCCCTTCGCAGATTCTACCAGAGTGTTTCCAACTGCTGAATCAAAAGAAAGGTTTACCTCTGTGAGACTAATCTAATATGACAAAGTGGTTTCACAGATAGCTTATTTCTAGCTTTTATTTGTGAGTTTTCCATTTTTTACCATAGGCCTCAATGCCTCAATGGTCTCCCAAATGTCCCTTCACATATTCTACACCAAGAGTGTTTCCAACATGATGAATCAAAAGAAAGGTTTAACTCTGTGACGTTGATCCACATATAAGAAAAGAGTTAAACAGATAGCTTCTTTCTAGCTTTTACCTGGGGATATTCAGTTTTTCAATATAGGCCACAATACATTCCCAAACATCCCTTCACAGATTCTACAGAAAGAGGGATATCAACCTTCTGAATCAAAAGAGGGGTTTAACTCTGTGAGCTGGATCTAAACATCATAAAACAGATTCACAGATAGCTTCTTTCTAGTTTTAATCTAAGGATATTTTGTTTTTCACTTCAGGCCTTAAAAGCCTTCAAAATGTCCCTTCACATTTACTACAAAAATAATATTTGCAACCTACTGAATGAAAGAAAAGGTTTAAATCTGTGAGATGAATCCACACATCACAAAGCAGTTTCACAGATAGCTTCTTTCTAGTTTTTATCTTGGGATATTCTGTTTTTCACCACTGACAACAAAGGACTCCCAGATGTTTTCTCGAAGATTCTAACAAACACTTTCCCATGCTGCTGAATCAAAAGAGATGTTTAAGATAGTGAGATGAATTTACACATCACAAAGAAGGTTAACAGAGAGCTTCTTTCTAGTTTTTATCTGGAGATATTTTGTTTAGCACCATAGACCTCTTTGAGCTTCCAAATGTCCCTTTGCAGATCCTAACCCAAAAGTGTTTCAAGCATGTTTATCAAAAGAAAGGTTTAACTTTGTGAGTTGAATCCACACATCACAAAACAGTTTCACTGATAGCTTCTTTCTAGTTTTATCTGGGGATGTTCGGTTTTCACCATAGGTCTCAAAGGGCTCCCAAATGTCTCTTCACAGATGTTACAAAAAGCGTGTTTCCAACCTGCTGAATCAAAAGAAATGTTTAACTCTGTGAGATAAATCCACATCACATAGAAGTTTTACAGATAGCTTCTTTCAAATTTTTATCTGAGGATGTTTGGTTTTACACTATACCCTTTAAAGCAGTCCAAAATGTCCCTATGCAGATTACATTGTAAGAGTTTTTCTAACCTGCGGAAAATAAAGAAAGTTTTAGCTCAGTGAGATGAATCCATGTATCACAAAGAAGTTCACACATAGTTCCTTTCTAGATTTAAATGGTGATTTTTCACCATAGGTTCCAATGGGCTCCCTACTGTCCCTTCACAAATTCTACATAAAGAGTGTTTCAAACCTGGAGCAACAAAAGAAAAGTTTAATCCTGTGAGATGAATCCACACCTCACAATGCAGTTTTACAGATAGCTATTTATAGTTTTTATATGTGAATATACTGTTTTTCACCATAGGCCTCAATGGGCTCCCCAAAGACACTTCGCAGGTTCTTCAAAAATAGCATTCCAACTTGTTGAATCAAAAGAATGCTTTCCTTTGTGATATGAATGCACACAACACATAGCAGTTTCACATATAGGCTCCCTCTAGTTTTTATCTGGGAACATTTGGTTTTTCATTTTAGGCCACTATGGCCTTTCAAATATCACTTTGCAGATTCTACCTAAAGAGTTTTTTAAACCTGCTGTATCTGTATCAAAACAATAGTTTAAGTCTTTGAGATGAATCTACACATCACAAAACACTTTCACAGTTCGCTTCTTTCCAGTTTTTATCTGCAGATATTCGGTTTTTCACCACAGGTCTCAAAGGGCTCTCACATGTCCCTCAGTAGATTCTACCACAAAATTGTTTTCATCCTGCTGAATAAAAAGAAAAGTTTAACTCTGTGTGATGAATTGACACATCACAAAGCAGTTTCACAGATAGCTTCTTTACAGTTTTTATCTGGGGATCTTTGGTTTTTCACCATACACCTCTAACGCCTCCCAAATATTCCTTTGCAGACTCTACCAAAAGTGTGTTTCCAATCTGTTGAATCTAAAGAAAGGTTTAAATCTGTGAGACGAATCCACACATTACAAAGCAGTTTCAAAGACAACTTCTTTCTAGTTTTTATCTCAGGATATTCAGTTGTTCAATATAGGCCTCAAGGGGCTCCAAAATGTCTCTTCACAGATTCTATAAAAAAAAGTTTGCAACCTGCTGAATGAAAGGAAATGTTTAACACAGAGACAAATCCACACATCTCAAAGCAATTTCACAGATAGCTTCTTTCTAGTTCTTATCTGGGGGTACTTGTTTTCTCACCATAGACCTATATTTTCACCATAGGCCTCTATGGGCCCCCAAATGTCTTTTTGCAGATTGTATCAAAACAGTGTTTCCAACTTGCTGAATCAAAAGAAACATTTAAGTCTGTGAGATGAATCCACACTTCATAAAGCCGTTTCACAGATAGCTTCTTCTAATTTTTATCTGGAGATATTTGATTTTTCACCACATGTCTCTACGGGCTCACAAAAGGCCCTTGGCAAATTCTACCTAAAGAGTGTTTTAAACCTGCTGTATCAAAAGAAAGGTTTATCTCTGTGAGATGAATCCATAAACTACAAAGCAGTTTCACATTTACTTCTTTCCAGTTTTTATCTGGAGATATTTGTTTTCTCACCATAGACCTCAGTGGGCTTGCAAATGTCCCATCTCAGATTCTACAAAAAGAATTTTTGCAACTTGCTAAATCAGAAGAATGCCTTACCTCTGTGAGGTGAATCCACACATCCCAGAGCAGTTTCACTTACAGTTTCTTTCTAGTTTTTATCTTGGAATATTTTGTTTTTTGTTACAGACGTCAATGGTCTCCCTAATGTCCCCTCACAGATACCACAAAAAGATTTAACTGGTGATACTCTGTTTTTCACCATAGACTCCAATGGGCTCCCTACTGTCCCTTCACAAACTCTACATAAAGAATGTTTCAAACCTGGAGCATCAAAAGAAAAGTTTAACCCTGTGAGATGAATCCACACCTCACAATGCAGTTTCACAGATAGCTATTTATAGTTTTTATATGTCAATCAAAAGAAAAATTTAAGACAGATAAGTGAATCCAAACATCACAAAGCAGTTCCACATATAGCTTCTTTCTAGGTTTTTATCTAGGGATATTCTGTTTTTCACCATAGGCTTCAAAGGGCTCCCAAATGTCCTTTTGGTGGTTCTATTAAAAGAATGTTTCCAATCTGCTGAAACAAAGAAAAGGTTAAACTCTGTGAGATGAATCCACACAACACAAACCAGTTTCACAGATAGCGTCTTTCTAGTATTTATCTGGAGATATTTGGTTTTTCACCACAGATCTAAAAGGGTTCCCAAATGTCCCTTCACAGATTGTACCAAAACAATGTTTCCAACCTGCTCAATGAAAAGAAAGGTTTAACTCTGTGAGGTGAATCCAGAAATCAGAAAGCAATTTCACAAATAGCTTATTTCTAGAATTTATCTGGGTATATTTAGTTTTTCACCATAGGACTCCATCAGCTCCAAAATGTTCCTTTGCAGATTGTAGCAATAGAATGTTTCCAACCTGGCGAATCAAAAGAAAGGTTTAACTCTGTGAGACAAATCCACACATCACAAAGAAGATTCACAAATAGCTTCTTTCTAGTTTTTATCTGGAGATATTAGCTTTTTTATTTTAGTTCTTATGGGCTCCCAAATAACCCTTTCCAGATCCTACCAAAACAGTGTTTCCAACCTGCTGAAACAAAAGAAAAGTTTACCTCTGTGAAGTGAATCACACATCAGAAAGCAGTTTCATAGATAACTTTTTTCTAGTTTTTATCTTGGGATTTTTGTTTTTAACCATAAGCCTCTAAGTGCTCCTCAATGTTTCTTCACAGTTGCTACCAAAAGAGTGTTTGCATTCTGAGGAATCAAAAGGAAGGTTTATCTATGTGAGATGAATCCACACATTACAAAGCAGTTTCACAGATTGCTTCTTTCTAGTTTTTATCTGGAGATATTCCATTTATCACCGTAGGCCTGTATGTGCTCCCAAATGTCCCTTCACAGATGCTACCAGAAGAGTGTTTCCAACCTGCTAAATCAAAAGAAAGGATTAACTCTGTGAGATGAATACACACCCCTTAAAGCAGTTTCACAGATTGCTTCTTTGTACTTTTTATCTTGAGATATTCTGTTTTTCACCACAGGCCTCAAAGGGCTCTCAAAAGTCCCTTCGCAAAATCTACCATTACAGTGTTTCCAACCTTTTGAGCCAAAAGAAGGTTTAACTCTGTGAGATGAATCCACACATAACAAAGCAGTTTCACAGGTAGTTTCTTTCTAGGTTTTGTTTGTGAATATATTGTTTTTCACCATAGTCCTTTATAGGCTTTTGTATGTACCTTTGTGGATTCTACCTAAAACTTTTTCAGACTTGCTGTATCAAAAGAAGGGTATAACTCTGTGAGATCAGTACACACATCAAAAAGAAGTTTCAAAGATAGCTTCTTTGTAGTTTTAATCTTGGGATATTCTGTTTTTTTTACTACAGGCCTCATGAGCCTCCCAAATGCCCCTTTGTAGATTCTATTAAAAGAACGCTTGCAACCTGCTAAATCAAAAGAAAGGTTTTACTCTGTGAGATGAATCCACACATCAGACAGCAGTTTCACAGAGAACTTTTTTCTAGTTTTTATCTGGGGATATTCTGTTGTTCACCATATTCCTCTATGGGCTACTAAATGTTCTTTTGCAGATTCTAGCAAAAGAGTTTTTCCAAACTGCTGAATCAAAAAAACAATTTTACTTCTGTGAGATAAATCCACACATCAAAAGGAAATTTCACAGAAAAATTCCTTCCAGTTTTTATAAAAGGATAATTGGTTTTTCATTTTAGGCCGCTGTGGGTTCCCAAATGTCCTTTCGAAGATTCTACCTAAAGAGTGTTTCAATCTTGCTGCTTCAAAAGAATGATTTAACTCTGTGAGATGAATCCACATATCAGAAACCATTTCACAGATAAATTCTAGCTTTTATCTGGGGATATTCAGTTTCTCACCATCGGCTTCAATAAGCTCCAAATGCCCCTTCACGGATTTTATAAAAAAAGTGTTTGAAACCTGCTGAATCACAAGAAAGGTTTACCTCATTGAGATGAATTGAAACATCACAAAGTAGTTTCACAAATAACTTCTTTCAAGTTTTTATCTGGGGTTGTTATGTTTTTCATCATAGGCTTCTATGGGCTCTCAAATATCCCTTCAGAGATTCTACCAAAAGTGTTTCCAACCTGATGAATCAAAAGAAAGGTTACCTCTGTGTGATGTATCCACATAACAGAAAGCAATTTCACAGAGAACTTTTTTCTAGTTTTCATCTGGGGATATTTGGTTTTTTTACCTGAGGCCTCTATGGGCTCCCAGATGCCATTTCTCAGATTCCACCTAACGAGAGTTTCAAACCTGCTGTATCAAAAGAAAAGAATTTTTTATCTCTCTGAATTGAATCCACACATCACAAGGTAGTTTCACACACAGCTTCTTTCTAGCTTTTATTTGGGGATATTCAGTTTTTCACTATAGCCCTCTATGGGCTACCAAATGTTCCTTTGCAAATACTACCAAAAGAGTGTTTCCAACCTGCTAAATCAAAAGAAAGATATAACTCTGCAAGATGAATTCACACATCACCAAGCAGTTTTACAGTTATCTTCTGTCTAGTTTTTATCTGGGGATATTGTGTTTTTTATCATAGGCCCCTGGGGGCTCCAAAGTATCCCTTCACAAACTTTACTTAAAGAGTGTTTCAAACCTTTTGCATCAAAAGAAAGGTTTAATTTTGTGAGATGAATCCACACATCACAAAGAACTTTCACAGATAGGTTCTTTCTCTTATTCAGTAGAGGATGTTCTGATTTTCAGCACAGGCTTCAAAGGGCTCCCAAATGTTTCTTTTCAGATTCTACACAATGGTGTTTCCAACCTGCTGAAGGAAAAGCCTTAACACTGTAAGGTTAGCTGACACATCACAAAGCAGTTTCATAGATAGGTTATTGCTAGTTTTTATCTGGGAGTTTTTGGAATTTCACCATACGCTTATATGGGCTCCCAAATATCCCTTCACAGATCCTCCCTAAAGACTATTTCAAAGTTACTCCACCAGAAGAAATGTTTAACACTGTGAGATGAATCCACACATCAGAAAACAGTTTCACAGATAACTGTTTTCTAGGTTTTAACTGGGGATAGTTGGTTTTTCATCTTGGGCCCCAAAGGGCTCTGAAATATCCCTCACAGATTCTCCCAAAACAGTGTTTGCAACTTGCTGAATCCAAAGAAAAGTTTAACTCAATGAGATGAATCAGCACGTCACAACATAGATTCACAGATAGCCTCTTTCTAGTTTTTATGTGGGGATATTTTGTTTTTCAGCATAGGCCTCCATGGGCTCTCAAATGTTCCCTTGCAGATTCTACCAAAAGAGTGTTTCCAATCTGCTGAATCAAAAGAAAAGTTTCATTCTGTGAGATGAATTTACACATCACAAAGCAGATTCAAAGATAGCTTCTCTGAAGTTTTAATATCGGGATATTTAGTTTTTCACTACAGGCCTCAAGGGTCTCCTAAATGTCCCTTCCCAGATTATACAAAAAGAGTGTTTTCAACCTGGTGAATCCAAACAAAGGTTTATTTTTGTGAGATAAATCCATACATCACAAAGATGTTTCACAGATAGCTTCTTTGTAGTTTTTATCTGGGAGTATTCTGTTTTTCACTACAATCCTCTGTGGGCTCCAATATGTTTCTTCACAGAGTCTACCTAAAGCGTGTTTCAAACCTACTGTATCAAAAGAATGGCTTAAGTTTGTAAGATTACTCCACACATCAAAAAGTAGTCTCACAGATTACATCTTTATAGTTTTAATCTCAGAATATTCTGTTTTTCACCATAGGCTTGTATGGGCTCCCAAATGTCCCTTCACAGGTTCTACCAAAAGATTATTTCCAACCTGGTGAATCAAAGAAAATGTTTACTTTGTGAGATGGACCACACATCACAAAGAAGTTTCACAGATAGATTATTTCTAATTTGTATCTGGGGGCATTTGATTTTTTACCATATGCATATATGCACTGTCCAATGTCCCTTCACAGATTCTACCTAAAGAGTGTTTCAAACCTTCTGTATCAAAAGAAGGTTTATGTATGCAATATGAATTCACACATCACGAAGCAGTTTCACAGATAGCTTCTTTGTAGCTTTTATTTGGGGATATTTGGTTTTGCACCATAGGCTTCCATGGGCTCCCAAATGTCCCAATGCAGATTCCACAGAAATATTGTTCACAACCTGCTGAATAAAAAAAAAAGTTATGTGGAGATGAATCCACATAAAACAAACCAGTTTCACTGATAGCTTCTTTCTAGTTTTTACCTTGGAATATTTGGTTTTTCACCAAAATCTTACAAGGGCTCCCAAATGTCCCTTTGCAGATTCTACCAAAACAGTGTTTCCATTCTGCTGAATCAAAAGAAAGGTGTAACTCTGTGACATGAATCCACACATCACAAAGCAGTTTCACAGATAGCTTCTTTCTAGTTTTTATCTGAGAATATTTTCTGTTTCACCATAAGCCTTTATGGGCTTCAAAATGTCGCTTCACAGATTCTCCCTAAAGAGTGTTTCAAATATGCTGAATCAAAAGAAAGGTTTACATCTGTGAGATAAATCCACACATCACAAAGTAGCTTCTCAGATAGCTTCTTTTTAATTTTTACCTGGGGATAGTTTGTTTTTCATCATAGGCCTCTACTGGCTCCAAAATTTCCTATTGCACGTTCTACTAAAAGAGTATTTCCAGCCTGCTGAATAGAAAGAAATGTTTAACCCTGTGAGATGAATCCACACATCCCAAAGCAGTTTCACAGATAGATTCTTTCTAGTTTGTATCGAGGGATATTCTGTGTTTCACCATAGGCCTCTACAGACTCCCAAATGTCCCTTCACAGATTCTACTTAAAGAGAGTCTCAAACCTGTTGTATCAAAAGAAAGGTTTAACTCTATGAGATGAATAGACACATTAGAAAGCAGTTTCACAGATAGCTTCTTTCTAGTTTTCATCTGGGGATATTCGGATTTTTACTTTAGATTTCAAGGGGCTCCCAAAAGTCCTATTGAAAGAATGCTTGCATCCTGCTGAATCAAAAGAAAGTTTTAACTCTGTGAGATGAATCCATACATCAGAAAGCATTTTCACAGACAGCTTATTTTTAGATTTCATCTGTGGATATTTGGTTTTTCACCACAGTCCACAAAGAACTCTAACATGGCCCTTCACGGGTTCTCCATAAAGAGTGTTTACAACCTGCTGAATCAAAAGATAGATTTAACTCTGTGAGATGAATCCACACATCGCAAAGTAGTTTCAGAGATAGCTTCTTTCCAGGACATTATGTTTTTTACCATAGGCCCTTATGGGCTCCCAAATATCCCCTCACAGATTCTACCAAAAGATTGTTTCCATCCTTCTGAATCAAAAAGAAGGTTTAACTCTGTAAGATGAAAGAACACATTAGAAATCAGTTTCACAGATAACTTCTTTCTAGTTTTTTTCTAGGGATATTTGGTTTTTCAACATAGGCATCTATGGATTCCCAAATGGCCCATTCACAGATTCTAACACAAAAATGTTCCCAACCTGCTGTATCAAAAGAAAAATTTAACTCTGTGAGGTGAATCCACACATCACAAAGTAACTTCTTTCTGGTTTTAATCTAGCAATATTCAGTTTTTCACTATAGGCCTCATGGGGCTCCCCAATGTCCCTTAGCAGATTTTACAAAAAGAATGTTTGTAACCAACTGAATCAAAACAAACGTCTAACTCTGTGAGACGAATCCAAACACCACCAAACAGTTTCACAGATAGCTTCTTTCTAGTTTTTACCTGGGGATATTCGATTTTACACCATAGTCCTCTATGGGCTCCCAAATGTCCCTTCACAGATTCTACCTAAGAATGTACCACACTTGCTTTATCAAAAGAAAGTTTTATTTATGTGAAATGAAATTTGCTGTTTCACCATAGGTCTTCATGGGCTCCCAAATATCCTTTCACAGATTCTACATAAAGCACTTTTCAAATCTGCTGTATAAAAAGAAAGGTTTATCTCTGTGAGATAAATCCTCACATCACAAAGCAGTTTCACAGATAGCTGCATCCTGGTTTTTATCAGCAAATATTCAGTTTTTCACTACAGGCCTCACAGGGCTCCCAAATATTTCTTAGCAGATCCTACAAAAAGAATGTTTGCTACCAGCTGAGTCGAAGGGAAGTTTTAACTCTGTGAGATGAATCCACACATCACAAAGTAGTTTCACTGACAGCTTCTTTTTAGTTTTTATCTGGGGATATTTGGTTTTCAAGGTATGCCTCTATGGGCTACCAAACGTCACTTTACAGATTCTAGCAAAACTGTGTTTCCAACCTGTTGAATCAAAAGAAAGGTTTAAACCTCTGGGATGAATCCACACATAACAGAGGAGTTTCACAGAGAGCTTCTCTCTAGTTTTTATCTTGAAATATTTGGCTTTTCACCATCGGCCTTTATGGTCTCCCAAATGACCCACCACACATTTTACTTAAAGAGTGTTTCGAACCTGCAATATCAAAATAAAGGTTTAACACTGTGAGATGAATCCATACATCCCAAAACCATTTCACAGACAGCTTCTTTCTAGTTTTTATCTGGGGATATTCAGTTTCTCACGCTGGGCCTCAAAGGACTCCAAAATGTCCCATTGCTGATTCTGTAACAAAAGTGATTCCTACCTGCAGAATCAAAAGAATCCTTTAACTCTTTGAGATTAATCCACATATCACAAAGCAGTTTCACAGATAGATTCTTTCTAATTTTTATCTGGGGATATTGTGTTTCTCACCATAGGCCTAAAGTGGCTTCCAAATATTTTTTCGCAGATTCTACTAATGTAGTGTTTGCACCCTGCTGAATGAAAACAAGGTTTAATTCCGCGAGATGAATACAAACATCACAAAGCAGTTTCACAGATATTCTTTCTAGTTTTTATCTGGAAATATTCAGTCTTTCACCATAGGACTCAAAGGTCTCCCAAATGTTCCTTTGCTGATTCTACCAAAACTGTGTTTCCCACATGCTGAAACAAAAGGAAAATTTAACACTGTGAGATGAATAAACACATCACAAAGAAGTTTCACATACAGGTTCCTTCTAGTTTTTATCTGGAGATATTCTCTTTTTCACCATAGCCTTGTAAGGGCTCCCAAATATCCTTTTGCAGATTCTACCTAATTAGTGTTTCTAACCTGCTGTATCAATAGAAAGCCTTAACACTGTGAGATGAATCCACACACCACAAAGCAGTTTAGCATGTCAGTTCTCTCTAGTTTTTATCTGAGGATATTCTGATTTTCACCATAAGCCTGTGTGGGCTCCCAAATCTCCCTTTGCAGTTTCTACCTGAAGAGTGTTTCAAACCTACTATATTAAAGCAAAAGAGGTTTAACTCTGAGAGATGAATCCATATATCACAGAAAGTTTCACGGATAGATTCTTTCTGGTTTTTGTCTGCAGATATTTGGTTTTTCACCATAGACCTCTACATGCTCCCAAATGTCCCTTCACAAATTCTACAAAAAGTGTGTTTCCAACCTGCTGAATCAAAAGAAAGGTTTAGCTCTGTGAGGTGAAACCATACATCAAAAAGCAGTTTCACAGATAGCATTTTTTTTGTTAGTTTTTGTCTGGAGATATTCTATTTTTCATCATAGGTCTCTATGGGTTTCAAAATATCCTTTCACAGATTCTCCCTAAAGATTGTTTCAAACCCAATGTATCAAAAAAAAGGGGGTTAATTCTCTTAAATGAATGCATACATCACAAAGCAATTTCATAGATAGCTTCTTTCTAGTTTTTATTTGGAGATATTCTGTTTTTCATCATAGGCCTGTATGGGCTCCCAAATGTCACTATGCAGATTCTACATAACGAGTATTTCCCACTTGCTGAATGAAAAATTAGCTTTAACTCTGGTTGAGGAATCCACAGATCACAAAGCAGTTTCACAGAAAGCTTCTTTCTGGTTTTCATAAGGGGATATTCAGTTTTTCACCAAAGACCTCAAAGGGGTTCCAATGTCCCCTCATAGATTCTACTAAAACAGTGTTTCCTATCTGCTGAATCAAAAGTAAGGTTTAACTTTGTGGGATGAATTCACACATCAAAAAGCAGTTTCACAGATAGCTTCTATCTAGTTTTTATCTGGGGGTATTTAGTTTTTAACCATAGGCAGCTAGGTGCTTCTAAATGTTCCTTCGCAGATTCTACCTAAAGAGTGTTTGAAACCTCCTGTATAAAAAAAAGGTTTAACTCTGTGAGATGAATCCACACATCACATAGCAGTTTCGCAGACTGCTTCCTCTTAGTTTTTATATGGGAATATTCTGTTTATCTCCACAGGTTTCAAAGGGCTCCCAATGTCCCTTCACAGATTCTACCAAAACAGTGTTTCCCACGTGCTGAATCAAAAGAAAGGTTTAACTCTGTGAGATGAATCCACACATCACAAAGCAGTTTCTCAGATAGTTTCTTTTTAGTTTTACCTGGGGATATTTAGTTTTTCACTAAAGGCCTCAATGGGCTCCCAAATGTGCCTTCACAGATTCTACCTAAAGAGTGTTGCAAAAGTCTTGCATCAAAAGAAAAATTTAAGTCTGTGACATGAATTCACACATCACAAAGCAGTGTTCCAGACAACTTCTTTCTAGTTTTTATTTTGGGGATATTTTGTTTTTCACCATGGGCTTCTATGGTCTTCCAAATGTCCTTTTGAAGATTCTACCTAAACAGTGTTTTCAACCTGCAGAATCAAAAAAAGTGTTTACATCTGTGAGATGAATCCACACATCACAAAACAATTTCACAGATAGATTATTCTTTCTACTATTTATCTGGGGATATTCAATTTTTCACCACAGCCCTCAAAGGGCTCCCAAATGTCTGTTAGCAAATTCTAGCAAAACAGTGTTTCCAGCCTGCTGAATCAAAGGAAAGGTGTTACTCTGTGAGATGAATCCACATATCACAAAGTTGTTTTACAGATAGCTTCTTTACAGATTTTACTTGGGGATATTGTTTTTTAACATAGGCCTCAATTGGCTCCAGAGTGTCACTTCACAGATTATACAAAAGAGTGTTTCCAACCTGCTGAATCAAAAGAAATGTTTAACTCTGTGAGATGAATCCTCACATAACAAGGCAGTTTCACAGATAGCTTCTTTTTGCTTTTTTCTGCGTATACTCAGTTTTTCACCATAGGCCACAATGGACTCCAAAATATCCCTTCATAGATTATACAAAAAGAGTGTTCCCAACATGCTGAATCAAAAGAAAGGTTTGCTTCTGTGAGATGAATCCACACATCACAAAGCAGATTCACTGATAGCTTCTTTCTAGTTTTTATATTGCAATATTCAGTTTTTCAACATATGACTCTATGGGCATAAAAACGTCCCTTCTCAAATTCTACCATAAGAATGTTTCCAACCTGCTGAATCAAAAGAAAGGTTTAACACTTCGAGATTAATCCACAAATCTCAAAGTAGTTTCATAGATGACTTCTTTCTCGTTTTTATCTGGGGATATTCTGTTTTTCACCATGGGACTCATAGGTCTATTAAATATCCCTGTGCAGATTCTACCAAAAAAAGTTTCCAACCTGCTGAATCAAAAGAAAAGTTTAATTTTGTGAGATGAATCCACATATCACAAGACAGTTTCACAGGTACTTTCATTCTCATTTTTATCTGGTTATATTCTCTTTTTCAGCCTAGGCCTCAATGGGCTGCCAAATGTCCTTTCATATTCTACCTAAAGCATGTTTCAAATCTGCTGTATAGAAAGAAAGGTTTAACTCTGTCAGATGAATCCAGAAATCTCAAAGCAGTTCCACAGATAGCTGCTATCTCGATTTTATCTATGGATATTCGTCTTTCACTACAGGCCTCAAAGGGCTCCCAAAAGTTTCTTCACGGATTCTACAAAAAGAATATATGCAACCAGCTGAATCAAAAGAAAGTTTTATCTCTGTGAGATGAATTCACACATCACAAAGCAGTTTCATCGATAGTCTCTTTCTAGTTCTTATCTGGGGATATTCTGTTTTCAAGGTAGGCCTCTATGGGCTCCCAAATGTCGATTCATGGATTCAAGCAAAACACTGTTTCCAACCTGTTGAATCACAAGAATTTTTAACTCTCTGGTATTCATCCACACATAACAAGGAAGTTTCACAGATATCCTCTTTCTAGTTTTTATCCTGGGATTATCGAATTTTCCCCATAGCCCTTTATGGGCTCCCAAATGACCCATCACGTTTCTACCTAAAGAGTGTTTCAAACCTGAAGAATCAAAATTATGTTTTAACTCTATGAGATGAAGCCATGAATCACAAAGTCTTTTCACAGATAGTTTCTTTCCAGTTGTTAACTGGGGATATTATGTTTTTCACCATGGGCCTCAAAGGTCTCCCAAATGTCCCATCACTGATTCTATAGCAAGAGTGTTTCCTACGTGCAGAATCAAAAGAAACATTAAACTCTGTGAGATGAATCCACGCATCACAAAGCAGTTTCACAGATAGCTTCTTTCTAATTTTTATCAAGGGATATTTGGTTTCTCACCATAGGCCTAAATAGGTTTCCAAATGTCCCTTCACAGATACTACAAAAGGAGAATTTGCAACCTGCTGAAATAAAAAAAAAAAAAGTTCAACTCCGTGAGATGAATCCACACATCACAAAGCAGTTTCACAGATAGCTTCTTTCTAATTTTTATCTGGAAATATTTGGGTTTTCACCATAGGACTCAAAGGTCTTCCAAATGTCACTTTGCAGATTCTACCAAAACAGTGTTTCCAGTCTACTGAATCAAAATAAGAATTTATCTCTGTGAGGTGAATCCACACATTAGAAAGCAGTTTAACATATAAGTTCTTTCTAGTTTTTATCTGGGAATAATCAGTTTTTCACCAAAGGCCCAAATGTTTCTTCAAACATTCTACCTAAAGAGTGTTTCTGACCTGGTGTATCAAAAAAGAGGTTTGCTGTGAGATTAATTCACAGATCACAATGCGATTTCACAGATAGTTTCTTGCCAGTTTTTATCTGGGAATATTAGGTTTCTCACTATAGGCATGAATTGTCTCCCAAATGTCGCTTCACAGATTCTACCAAAAAGAGTGTTTCCAAACTGCTAAATAATAAAAAATGTTTATCTCTGTAAGATGAATCCACACATTACAAAGAAGTTTCACAGATAGCTTCTCGTTACTTTTTATATGAGGATATTCAATTTTTCACCCTACGCCTCAATGGGCTCCCAAAATTCCCTTCATAGATTCTACCAAAACAGATTTTCCAACCTGTTGAATGAAACAATGGTTTCACTTTGTGAGATGAATCCACACACCACAAATAAGTTTCATACTTTGCTCCTTTTTAGTTTTTCTCTGGCGATATTCTGTTTTTCACCATAGGCCTCAATGGGCTCCCAAATGTCCCTTCACAGATTCTATCTAAAGAGTGTTTCAAACCTGCTGTATTAAAAAAAAAAAAAAAAAAAGGTTTAACTCTGTGAGGTGAATCCACACATCACAAAACAGTTTCACAGACAGCTTCTTTCTGATTTTTGTCTAGAGATATTCAGTTTTTCACCATAGGCCTCTATGAGCACCCGTAGAGCACCCTCTATGCCCCTGTGCAGGTTCTCTGAAAAGAGTATTTCCAGCCGGCTGAATCAAAAGAAACGTTTAACTCTCTGAGGAGAATCCACACATCAAAAAGCAATTTCACAGATAGCATTTTTTTTTAGTTTTTATATGGAGATATACTCTTTTTCACCATAGGTCTGTATGGGCTCCCAAATAGCCCTTCGCAGATTTTACCTAAATAGTGTTTCAAACCTACTGTATCAAAAGACAGTTTTAATTCTTATAGATGAATCTATTGACCACAGACAAGTTTTATAGACAGCTTTTTTTCTGGTTTTTATACAGAAATATTTGTTTTTCCATCATGAACCTGAATCCCAAATATCTCTTCCCAGATTATATCAACCTGAGAATCAAAAGAAATGTATTTTTCCATAGGCCTCTAAGGGATCCAAAACATGTCCTCGTAGATTCTATTAAAAGAGTTTTTTCATCTTGCTGAATCAAAAGTAAGGTTTATCTCTATGTGATGAATCCACACATCACAATACAGTATCACAGATAGCTTCTTTCCAGAATTAATATAGGAATATTCTTTTTTTCACTGCAGGCCTCAAAGGACTCCCAAATGTCCCTTTGCAGATACTACAAACAGAAGGTTTGCAACCTGCTGAATCAAAAGGAAGATTTAACTCTGTGAGATGAATCCACACACAACAAAGCAGTTTCAGAGAGAGCTTCTGTCTAATTTTTATCTGGAATATTCTGTTTCTCACTATAGGCCTCAAAGGGATCCCAAATGTCCCTTCTCAGAATCTGTCAAAGAAGTATTTCCAACTGGTTGAATCAAAAGAAAGATTTATCTCTGTGAATGAATCCACACCTCACAAAGCAGTTTCACAAACAACTTCTTTGTCATTTTTATTTGGGGATATTTTGCTTTTCACCATAGGTCTCAATGGGATCCAAAATGTGCCATTGCAGATATTCCAAAAAGAGTGTTTCCATCTTGCTGAATCAAATGAAAGATTTTCCTCTGTGAGATGAACCCACACATTACAAGGCAGTTTCAGAGATAGCTTCTTCCTAGTTTTTAACTGGGCATATTTTGTTTTTCACCATAGGCTTTTATGGACTCTGAAATGTCCCATCAGTGATTCTACCTAAAGAGTTTTTCAAACCTGCTGTATCCAAAAAAAAAAAAAAAAAAAAAAAAAAGTTTAACTCTCTGAGATGAATCCACATATCACAAAGCAGTTTCACAGATAGATTCTTTCTACTTTTTATCTGGGAATATTCCATTTTTCATTACAGGCCTCAAAGGCCTTAAAATGTCCCTTCACAAATTTTACAAAATGAATGTTTGCAATCTGCTAAATCAAAATAAAACTTAAACTCTTTCAGTTGATGCCACACATCACAAAGCAGTTTCACAGATACCTTCTTTTAGTTTTTATCTGGTGTTCTTCAATTTTTCATTATAGGCCTCTAATTGCTCCCATATGTCCTTTTGCACATTCTACAAACAGAGTGTTTCCAACCTGCTGAATCAAAAATAAAAGTCTTATACTGTGAGATGAATCCACACATTTCACAGTAGTTTCACCAATAGCTTGTTTTTAGTTTTTATCTGGGGATACTCTGTTTTTCACCATAGGCCTCTATAAGCTCCAAAATGTCCATTTGCAGATTCTACCTAAACAGTTTTTCAAAGCTCAGTTATCAAAAGAAAGGTTTAACTCTGTGAGATGAATCCATACATCACAAAGTAGCTTCACAGATAGCTTATTTCTAGTTTTTATCTGGGGATATTCGGGTTTTCACCATGGTCCTCATGTTCTCCCAAATATTCCTTTGTAGATTCTAACAAAAGAGTGTTTACAATCTGCTGAACCTAAAGAAAGTTTTTACTCTGTGTGATGAATCTGCACATCACAAGGCAGTTTCACAAATAGCCTCTTTCTAGTTTTTATCTGGGGATATTAAGTTTATCACCACAGGCTGCAAATAGTTCCCAAATATCCCTTTGCAATTTCTACCAAAACCGTTTCCAAACTGCTGAATCGGAAAATGTTTAACTCTATGTGATGAATCCACACATCATAAAGAAGTTTCACATGTAGTTTCTTTTAGTTTTTACCTTTGGATATTCACTTTTTCACCATGGACCTCTATGGGCTACCAAATGTTTCTTTGCAGATTCAACAAAAGAGTGTTTCCAGCCTGCTGAGTCAAAAGATTATCTCATGAGATGAATCCACACGTCACAAAGAAGTTTCACAGATAGTTTCTTCCTAGGTTTTATCTTGGAATATTTGTTTTTTTGCCACAGGCTTCCATGGGCTCCCAAATATCCCTTCACAGATACTGTGTAAAGAGTGTTTCAAACCTGTTGTATCATAAGAAAAGTTTAACGCTGTGTGATGAATCCACACATCACAAAGCAGTTTCACAGATACCTTGTTTCTACTTTTATCTGGAGATATTCTTTTTCTCACCATAGGCCTCAATGTGCTCCTAAATATCCCTTCACAGATTACACAAAAAAAAAGTGTCTGCAATTTGCAGAATTGAAGGAAAGTTTTAATATCGTGGGATGAATCCACCCATCAAAACATAGTTTCACAGATAGCTTATTTCCAGTTTTTGTCTGGGGATATTCGGGTTTTCAACATAGTCCTCAATGGACTACATAATATTCCTTCACAGATTGTACAGAAAAAGCATTTCCAACTTACTGATTCAAAGGAAAGTTTTAACTCTGTGAGATGAATCCACATATCACAACACAGTTTCAGAGATAGCTTCTTTCTTTCTCTGGTTTTTTTTTTTTTTCATTTTTTGAGATGGAGTCTCACTCTGTCACTCAGGCTGCAGTCCAGCGGCTCTCTCTCTCTATCTCAGAGCTTCTTTCTAATTTGTATCTGGGTATATTCACTTTTTCACAATAGGCCTCAATGGGCTCCCAAATGTCCCTTCACAGATTCTACAAAAAGAGTGTTCTCAACCTGCTGAATTAAAAGAAAAAGTTACCTCAGTGAGATTAATCCACACATCACAGAGCAGTTTCACTGACAACGTCTTTCTAGTTTTTATCTTGGGATATTCAGATTTTTACCATTGGCCTCAATGGGCTTCCAAATGTCCCTTCATAGTTTTCACCAAAAGAGGGTTTTCCATTTGCAGAATGAAAAGAAAAGTTTAACTCTGTGAGATAAATCCACACATCACAAAGTAGTTTCACAGAGAGCTTCTTTCTAGTTTTTATCTTGGGATATTCAGTTTTCCACCATAGGTCACAAAGGGCTCCCAAATGTCCCTTCACAAATTCTACCAAAAAAGATTTTCAAACCTGCTGAATCAAAAGATAGGTTTACGTTTTTAAGATGAATCCACACAACACAAAGTAGTTTCACAGATAGCTTTTTTCTGGTTTTTATCTGGAGATATTCAGTTTTCACCATAGGCCTCTATGGTCTCCCAAATGTACCTTTGCGTAATCTATTTAAACAGTGTTTCCAACCTGCTGTAAAAAAAAAAAAAAAAAAAAAAGTTTAATTCTCTCAGATAAATCCACAGTTCACAAAGCAGTTTCACAGATAGCTTCTTGCTAGTTTTCATATAGGAATGTTAGGTTTTGTACCCTGAGCCTCAATGGTCTCCCAAATGTCCATTGGCAGATTCTACCAAAAGATTGTTTCCAAACTGCTGAATCCAAAGAAAGGTTTTAGTCTATGAGATGAATCCACACATCACAAAACAGTTTCACAGATATCTTCTTTTTATATTTTATTTCTGGTTATTCTGTTTTGTACCATATGCCTCTATGGGCTCCAAAATGTCCCTTTGCAGATTCTACCAAAAGACTGTATCCAACCTTCTGAATTAAAAGAAAGGTTTTACTCAGTGAGATGAATCCACACATCACAAAGCATTTTCACAGATATCTTCCTTCTAGTTTTTATCTGTGGTTATTATGTTTATCACCACAGGCCACAAAGGGCTCCCAAATATCCCACGGCAAGCTCTACCAAAAGAGTGTTTCCAAACTGCCAAATCAAAAGGAAAGGTTTAAATCTGTGTGATGAATCCACACATTACAAAGCCTTTTCAAGGACAGTTTCTTTCCAACTTTTATACTGGGATATTCACTTTTTCATCATAGGCCTCTAAGGGCTCCTGAATCTTTCTTCACAGATTCTACCAAAAGAGTATTTTCAACCTGATGAATCAAAAGAAAGGATTATCCCTGTGAGATGAATCCACACATCACAAAGAAGTTTCCCAGATAAATTATGTTTTTTTTGTTTTGTTTTGTTTGTTTGTTTTTCTGAGGATATTCAGTTTTTCACCATAGGCCTCCATGGGCTGCCAAATATCCCTTTGCAGATTCTTCCTAGAGTGTTTCCAACCTCCTGTATCATAAGAAAGGTTTAACTCTGTGCGATGAATCCACACATCACAAAGCAGTTTTACAGATACCTTCTTTCTACTTTTATGTGGAGACATACTGCTTCTCACTATAAGCCCCAACGGGCTCTTAAATGTCCTTTCACAGATTCTACAAAAAAGTGGTTGCAATTTGCCAATTGAAAGAAAGTGTTAACTCTGTGAGATGAATCCACACACCACAAGGTAGTTTCACAGAGAATTTCTTTCTAGGTTTTATCTGGCGATATTCTGTTTTTCAGCATAGGCCTCAAAGGGCTCCCAAATGTCCCTTTGCAGATTCTACAAAAGAGTGTTCCCAACCTGCTGAATCAAAAGCAAGGTTTAGTTCTGTGATATAAATCCACGCATCACAAAACAGGTTCACTGATAGCTTCTTTCTAGTTTTTATCTCGGGATATTCACTTTTTCAGCACATGCCTCTATGGGCTCCCAAACTTCCCTTTGCAGATTATACCATAAGAGTGTTTCCAATCTGTTGAATCAAAAGAAAGGTTTAACACTTTGAGATTAATCCACACATCTCAAAGCAGTTTCCCAGGTGGCTTCTTTCTAGTTTGTATCTGGGCATATTTTGTTTTTCACTGTGGACCTCAAAGGCTTCTTAAATATCCCTGCGCTGATTCTACCAAATAAGTGTTTTCAACCTGCTGAATCAAAAGAAAGGTTTAACTTTGTGAGATGAGTCCACACATCAAAAGGTTATTTCAAAGATAGCTTCCTTCTTGTTTTTCTCTGATTATATTTTGTTTTTTTCCCATGAGCCTCTATGGGCTCCCAAATGTCCATTTGCAGATTCTACCTAAAGAGTGTTTCAAATCTGTTGTATAAACATAAAGACTTAGCTCTGTGAGATGAATCCACACATCCTGAAGCAGTTTCACAGATAGTTGCTTTCTCCATTTTATCTGGGGATATTCAGTTTTTCACTACAGGCCTCAAAGGGCTCCCAAAAGTTTCTTTGCAGATTCTTCAAAAGAATGTTTGCAACCAGCTGAATCAAAAGAAAGTTTTAACTCTGTGAGATGAATCAACACATCACAAGCAGTTTCACTGATAGCTTCTTTCTAGTTTTATCTGGGGATATTCTGTTTTCAAGATAGGCCTCTATGGGCTCCCAAATGTCCCTTCACGGATTCTAGCAAAACAGTGTTTCTAACCTGCTGAATTAAAAGAAAAGTTTTACTCTGTAAGATGAATCCACACATCATAAGGCACTTTCACAGATAGCTTCTTTCTAGTTTTTATATTTGGATACTTGGTTTTTCAATGCAGTCCTCAAAGAACTCCCCAATGTCTATTTGTAGATTATACAAAAAAAAAAAAAAGTTTGCTACATGCTGAATTAAAGGGAGGGTTTAACATTTTGGGATGAATTCAAAGGTCACAAAGCAGTGTCACAGATGGATTCTTTCTAGTTTTTTTCTGGAGATACTTGATTTTTCATCATAGGCCTCTAAGGGTTCCAAAATATTTCCTGGCAGATTCTATTAACAAAGTGTTTCAATCCTGGTGAATCAAAACTGAGGTTTATCTATACGAGATGAATCCACACATCAAAAAGCAGTTTCACAGACAGCTTCTTTTTATTTTTATTAGGATATTTTTGGTTTTTTACCATATGCCTCTATCGGCTTCCAAATGTCCCTTTGCAGATTCTACCAACAGAGTCTTTCCAACCTGCTGAAACAAAAGAAAGGTTTTCCTCTATGAGATGATTTCACACATCAAAAAGAAGTTTCACAGTTCACTTCTTTCTAGTTTTTATCTGGGGATATTCTGTTTTTCACCAAAGGCCACTATGGGCTCCCAAATATCCCCTTGCAGAGTCTACAAAATGAGTGTTTCCATTTTGCTGAATCAAAGAAAAATTAACTCTATGAGATGAATCCACAAATTACATAGCAGTTTCACTGATAGCTCCTTTCTAATTTTTATTTTGGAATATTCAGTTTTTCACCATAGGCTTAAAGGGGCTCCCAAATATCCATTTGCAGGTGCTACCAAAAGAGTGTTTCCAACCTGCTAAATCAAAAGAAATTCTTAACTCTGTGAGATTAATCCACTCATCACAAAGCAGTTTCACAGATAGATTATTTCTAGTTTTCATCTGGGGATATTGGGATTTTCAACTTAGACCTCTATGGGATCCCAAATGTCCTTTCACAGATTCTACCAAAACAGTGTTTCCAACCTGCTGAATCAAAAGAAAGGTTTAAATCTGTGAGATGATCCACAAATTACAAAGCAGTTTCACAGTTAGCTTCTTTCTACTTTCCATCTGGGGATATTGGGTTTTTAAATTTGAGCCTCTATGGGATCCCAAATGTCCCTTCACAGATTCTACCTAAAGAGTGGTTCAAACCTACTGTAGCACAAGAAAAATTTAACACTGTGAAATAAATCCACGCAACATGAAACAGTCTCACAGGTAAATTCTTTCTGGTTTTTATCTGGAAATACTTGATATTTCCTTGTGGGCCATAATCATCTCCCAAATGTCCCTTCACAGATTCTACCAAATGAGCGTTTCCAACCTGCTGAATCAAAAGAAAGGTTTACCTCTGTGAGACGAATCCACACATCACAAAGCCGTTTCACAGATAGTATCTTTCTAGTTTTACCAGGGGATATCCCAATTTTCAACGTAGGCCCCCAGTTTTTATCTGGGGATATTCGAATTTTTACCATAGGCCTCTATGGGCTCCCAAATATCCCTTTGCAGATTCTATCTAAGTAGTTTTTCTAACCTGCTGTATCAACAGAAAGCCTTAGCACTGTGAGACGAATCCACACATCACAAAGCAGTTTAACATATAGGTACTTTCTAGTTTTTATCTGGGGATATTCTGTTTTTCACCATAGGCCTCGAAGGGCTTCCAAAGTCCCTTCACAGATTCCAAAAAAAGAATGATGTCACCTGGTGAATCAAAATAAAGGTTTTACTTAGTGATATGAATCCACACATCACAAAGCAGTTTCACAGATAACTTCCTTCTAGTTATTACCTAGTGATATTCAGTTTTTCACAACAGGCCTCACAGAGCTCCCAAATATCCCTTCACAGATTCCATCAAAACAGGGTTTGCAACCTGCTGAATCAAAAGAAATGTTTTACTCTGTGTGATGAATCCACACATCACAAAGCAGTTTCACAGAGAGCTTCTTTCTAGTTTTTATCTGCAGATATTCAGTTTTTCACCATATACCTCTGTAGCCTTTCAAATATTCCTTCACAGATTCTAACAAAAGAGTGTTTTCAATGCGCTTAATCAAAAGAAAGGTTTATCTCTGAGAAATATCTGCACAACAAAAGGAATTTTCACAGATAGCTTCTTTCTAGTTTTTGTCAGGGCATATTTGGTTTTTCATCATAAGCATTTATGGGTTACCAAATGTCCCTTCACAGATTTGAAATTCAAGAGGATTTCAAATCTCCTGTGTGAAAAGAAAGGTTTAACTCTATAAGATGAAGCCACACATCACAAAGCAGTTTCACAGATGACTTCTTTCTAGTTTTTATCTGGGGATATTCTGTTTTTCACCACAGCCTCAAAGGGCTCCAAAATGATTCTTGGCATATTCTACCAAAACAGATTTTCCCTCCTGCTGAATGAATAGAAAGGTTTAACTCTCTGAGATGAAGCCACACCTCAGAAAGCTGTTTTACAGACATCTTCCTTCTTGTTTTTATCTGGAGATATTTAGTTTTCCCCACAGGATGTAATGGGCTCCAAAATGTCCCTGTGCAGATTCTACCGAAAGACTGTTTCAAAGCTGCTGAATCTAAAGAAAGATTTTACTCTGTGAGATGTGTACAGACATAACGCAGCAGTTTCACATAGATTCTTTCTAGTTTTTATCTGGTGATATCTGGTTTCTCACCATACACCTCAAAGGGCTCCCAAATATCCCTTTACAGACTCTACTCAAAGAGTGTGTCCAATATGCTGAATCAAAAGTAATTTTAACTCTGTGAGATGAATTTACATATCACAAAGCAGTTTCACAGATTGCTTCTTCCCAGTTTTTATCTGGGGACATTTGGTATTACACCATAGGCCATGATGGGCTCCCAAATGTCCTTTAGCAGATACTACAAAAAGTGTGTTTCCAACCTGCTGAATCAAAAGAATGGTTCATTCTGTGAGATGAAACCGAACATCACACTGCTCTTTCACAGATAGTTTCTTTCTAATTTTCATCTGGGGATATGCAGGTTTTCACCATAGCATCTATGGGCTCCCAAACGTCCTTTCGCAGATTCTACAAAAAGAGTTTCTGCTGAATCAAAAGTAAGGTTTAATCTGTGAGATGGACCTACACATCACAAAGCTGTTTCAAGATATCTTCTTTCTAGTTTGCATCTCGGGATATTCAGTTTCACACCATAGGCTTCTAAGGGCTTCCAAATGTCCCTTTGCAGATTCTACTAAAAGAGTGTTTCCAACCTGTTGAATCAAAAGACAGGTTTAACTCTGTGAGATGAATCCACACAACACAAAGCAGTTTCAAGGATAGCTCCTTTCCAGTTTTAATCTAAGGATATTCGGTTTTTCACTACAGACCTCAAAGGGCTCCCAAATGTCACTTAGCAGCTTCTTTTAGTAGAATATTTGCAACCTTCTGAATCAAAAGAAATATTTATCTTGGTGAGTTCAATCCACATATCAGAAAGCAGTTTCACAGATAGCTTCTTTCTAGTTTTTATCTGAGGATATTTGGCTTTTCATCATAGGCTTATGTGGGCTTTCAAATGTCCCTTTGCTGATTCTACCTAAACAGAATTTCAAACCTAGTGAATAAAGAGAAAAGTTTACCTCTTTGAGATGAATGCACACGTCACAAAGAAGTTTCACAGAAAGCGTCTTTCTGTTTTTTATCTGGGGATATTTAATTTTTCATTATAGGCTTTTGTGGACTCTCAAATGTCTGTTCACGGATTCTACCAAAAGTATGTCAAAAGAACGGTTTAACTCCATGAGATGAATCTGCCTATCACAAAGCAGTTTCACAGATAGCTTCTTTTTTGTTTTTACGTGGTGATATTCGGTTTTCTACCATAGACCTCAATGGGCCCCAAAATGTCCCTTTGAAGATTCTACAAAGGGAGTGTTTGCAACTGCTGAATCAAAAGAAAGCTTTAACTCAGTGAGATGAATTCACACATGACAAAGCACTTTCACAGATAGCTTCTTTCTAGTTTATATCTGGGAATATTCTCTTTTTCATCACAGGCCTCTTTAAGATCCAAAATGTCCCTTCACAGCTTCTACCAGAAGAGTGTTTCCAACCTGATAAATTAAAAGAAATTTTATCTCTATGAGATGAATTGACACATCACAAACTAGTTTCACATATAGATTCTTTCTTGTTTTTATCTGAGGATATTACTTTTTCCACCCTAGGCCACAAAGGGCTCCCAAATATCTATTCACAGATTCTACCAAAAGAGTGTGTTCAACTCAATGAATCAAAAGATAGTTTCAACTCTCTGATATGAATCCAAACATCATAAAGCAGTTTCACAGATAGCTTCCTTCTGGTTTTTATCTGGGGATATTTGGTATTGCACCATAGGCTTCTATGGGCTCCCAAATATCCCTTCAAAGATTATACCTAAAGAGTGTTTCAAACCTGCTGTGCCTAAAGAAAGGTTTACCTCTGTGAGATAAACCCAGAAATCACAAAGCAGCTTCACGGATAGCTTCTTTCTAGTTTTGATCTGTGGATATTCTATTTTTCTTCCCAGGCTGCAAAGGACTCTCAAATATCCCTTTGCAGATTCTACAAAAAGAATGTTTGCAACCTGCTGATTCAAAAGAAAGGTTTAAATTTGCAGTGATGAATGCACACATCACAAAGCAGGTCCACAGGTAGCTTTTTTTAGTTTTTATTTGGGGATATTGTATTTTTCACTACAGGCCTGAAAGGGCTCTGGAATGTCCCTTTGGAGATTGTTTTAGTAGAATGTTTGCAAACTGTTGAATCAAAAGAAAGGTTTAACTCTGTGAGTTGAAGTCACACATTAGAAAGCAGTTTCACAGATAGCTTCTTTCTACTTTTTTTCTGAGGATATTCAGTTTTATACCATAGGCCTCTATGGGCTTTCAAATGTCCCTTAGCAGATTCTACCTAAACAGTGTTTCTAACCTGGTGAATCAAAAGAAAGGTTTAACTCCTTGAGATGAATGCACACATCACAAAGAAGTTTCACAGATAACTTCTTTCTACTTTTTATCTGGATATATTAGATTTTTCATTATAGGCCTCTTTGAACTCCCAAATGTCCCTTTGCAGATTCTATGTAAACAGTCTTTCAAACCTGCAGTATCAAAGGAATGGCTTAACTCTGTGAGATTAATCCAACCATCACAAAACAGTTTCACATGTAACTTCTTTTTAGTTTTATCTGGAGATAGTCAGTTTTCTATCATACGCCTCAATGGGCTCCCAAATGTTCCTTTGCAGATTCTACAAAAGGGGTGTTTGCAACAGCTGAATCAAAAGAAAGGCTTAATTCAGTAAGATGAATCCACACATCACAAAGCAGTTTCACAGATAGCTTCTTTCTAGTTTTTATCTGGAGATATTAGGTTTTTCACCAGAGTCCTCAATGGGATCCCGAATGTCCCTTCAGAGATTCTACAATAAAAATGTTTGCAACCGGCTGAATCAAAAGAAAGGTTTAACTCTGTGAGATTAATCCACACATCACAAAGCAGATTTGAAGATAGCTTCTTTCTAGTTTTTATCTGGGACTATTCCGTTTTTCACCTTAGGCTTCTATGGGCTCACAAATGTCCCTTCGTAGATTCTTCCAAAAGAGTGTTTCCAACCTGCTGAATCTAAAGAAAGGTTTATCTTTGTGAGATGGATCCACATATCTCAAAGAAGTTTCACAGATATCTTCTTTCTTGTTTGGAGATATTTGGTTTTTCACTACAGGCCTCAAAGGGCTCCAAAATGTCTATTCACAAATTCTACCAAAACAGCGTTTAAAAATTCCTATATCAAAAGAAAAGTTTAACATGGTGAGATGAATCCACACATCACAAAACAGTTTCACAGATAGCTTCTTACTAGTTTTTATCTGGGGATATTCTGTTTTTCACAATAGGCCTCTTTGGGCTCCCACATGTTTCTTTTCAGATTCTACCTAAAGAGTGTTTCACAACTGCTGTGTCAAAAGAAAGGTTTAAATCTGGAATAGGAATCCACACATCACAAAGCAGTTTTACAGACAGCTTCTTTGTAGTTTTTATCTGGGGATATTCGGTTTTTCACCATAGGCCTATATGGGCTCCCAAATTTCCCTTTGCAGATTCTACGAAAAGAGTGTCTCAAACCTCGTGTATGAAAAGAAAGGTTTACCTCTGTGAGATGAATCCACACATCAGAAATCAGTTTTTCAGATATCTTCTTTCTAGTTTTTATCTGAAGATTTTCAGTTTTTACCATAGGCCTCAATGGGCTCTCAAACGTCCTCATGCAGATTCTCTAAAAAGAGTGTTTCCAACCTACTGAATCAAAGGTGAATCCACACATCACAAAACAGTTTCACAGATAGCTTCTTTCTAGTTTTTATGTGGAGATATTCCACTTTTCAACATAGCTTTCAATTGGCTCCCAAATGTCCCTTTGCAGATTCTACAAGAAGAGTGGCTCCAAACTGCTGAATAAAAAGAAAGGTTTACTTCAGTGAGATGAATCAACACATAACAATGCAGTTTCACGGATTGCTTCTTTCTAGTTTTATCATGGGATATTGGGTTTTTCACCATCAGCCTCAATTTGTTACAAAGTGTCCCTTCACAGATTCTACCAAAAGAGAGTTTCCAAATTGCTGGAAAACGAAAGGTTTAACTCTGTGAGATGAATCCACACATTGTAAAGAAGTTTCAGACATAGCTTCTTTCTAGATTTTATCTGGGGATATTCAATTTTTCACCATAGTCCTCTATTGGCTACCGAACATCCTTTGGCAGATTTTCCCTTAAGAGTTTCAAATCTGCTCTATCAAAAGAAAAGTTTCAGCTTTTTTCAAGTTTTTATCTGGGGATATTTAGTTTTTCAACATAGGCCTCAAAGGGCTCCCAAAATGTCCCTTTGCAGATTTTACCCAGTGTCCAATCTGCTACATCAAAAGAAAGGTTTAACCCAGTGAGATGAATCCACACAGCATAAAGCAGTCTCCAAGATATATTCTTTCCAGTTTTTATCTGGGGATATTCAATTTTTCACCATAGGCCTTTATGGGCTACCAAATATTCCTTAGCTGATTCTGCCTAACGAGTGTTTCAAAGCTGTAGAACCAACATAACAGTTTAATTCAGTGAGATGAATTCATACACAAGAAAGCAGTTTCACAGATAATTTCTATCTAGTTTTTATCTTTGGACATTCTGTTTTTCGGCATCGGCCTCTAAGGGCCCCCAAATGTCCCTTTGCAGATTCTACCTAAAGAGTGTTTCAAACCTGCTATATCAAAAGATAGGTTTACCTCTGTGAGATGAATTCATACATAAGAAAGCCGTTTCACAAATAACTTCCTTCTAGTTTTTATCTCAGGATATTTAGTTTTTCACCATTGGCCCACATGGGCTCCCAAATGTTTCTTTGCAGATTCTACCAAAAGAGTGCTTCCAACCTGCTGAATGAAACGAAAGTTTAAACTCCGTGAGATTAATGCACACATCACTAAGTAGTTTCACAAATAGCTTCTTTCTAGTTTTTATCTGGGAATATTCTGTTTTTCATAATAGACATCTGTGGGCTCCCAAATGTCCCTTCGCATATTCTACCTAAAGATTGTTTCAAACATGCATATAAAAAGACAGGTTTATCTCTGTGAGATGAATCCACACCTAATGAAACAGTTTCAAGGATAGTTTCTTTCTAGTTTTTATCTGGAAATATTCGTTTTCTCACCATGGACAACAATGTGCTCCTAAATGTCCCTTAGTAGATTCTACAAAAAGAGTGTTTTCCACCTGCTGAATCAGAGGAAAAGCTTAACTCTGTGAAATGAGTCCACACATAACAAAGCACTTTCGTAAGTATCTTCTTTAAATTGTTTATCTTGGGATATTCAGTTTTTCACCATAGGCTTCTATGGGCTTCCAAACGACGCTTCACTGATTCTACCAAAAGAGTGTTTCAAACCTCTTGTATCAAAATAAATGTTGAACTCTATGAGATAAATCCACACTTTTCAAATCAGTTTCACATATAGCTTTTATCTAGGTTTCATCGGGCTATTCAGTTTTTCACTGCAGGCCCCAAAACACTCAAAAAAGTCCCTTAGCAGATTCTACAAAAAGAATGTTTGCAACCTGCTAAATCAAAAGAAAGATTTAACTCTGTGAGATGAATCCACACATCAGAAAGCAGCTTCGTAGATAGCTTCTTTCTCGTTTTTATCTGAGGATATTCTGTTTTTCACCATAAGCCTCTAATGGCTTCCAAATATCCCTTCGCAGATTCTACCAAAAGAGTGTTTCCTAACTACTGAATGAAAACAAGTGTTTAACTCTGTGAAATGAATCAACAGCTGAGAAAGAAGTTTCACAGACAACTTCTTCCTAGTTTTATTTCTGGAGACATCCGGTTTTTCACTACAGGATGTAATGGACTCTAAAATATCCCTGCACAGATTCTACCTAAAGACTGTTTATAACCTGCTGAATCAAAACAAAGGTTTAACTCTGTGAGATGAATCCACACATCACAAGGCAGTTTCACAGATAGCTTCTTTCTAATTTTTATCTGGGGATATAAAGTTTTTTACTTCAGACCTCAAAGGGCTTCCCAGATTCTGGGGATTTTTGTAGATTCTGGAAAAAAAAAAAAAAAAAAAAAAGTTTGCCACCTGCTGAAATAAAAAAAAAAAAAAAAAAAGGCTTTACACTGTGTGATGAAGCCACACATCACAAAGCAGTTTCACAGATAGTTTCTTTCTAGTTTGTATCTGGGGATATTCTGTTTTCACTACAGGCCTCTATAAGCTCCAAAATATACCTTCACAGATTCTACCAAGAGTGTTTCCAACCTGCCGAATTAAAATAAAGTTTATCTCTATGAGCCGAATCCACACATCACAAAGAAGTTTCACAGATAGCTTTTTCCTAGTTTTTATATGGAAATACTTGTTTTTTCTCCATAGGCCTCTATAGGCTCCCAAGGGTTTCTTTGCAGATTCTACCAAAAGAGTGTTTACAACCTGCTGAATCAAAAGAAAGGTTTACCTCTGTGAGATGAATCTACACATCACAAAGCAGTTTTGAAGATAGCTTCTTTCTAGTTTTTATCTGGGGATATTTGGTTTTTCACCACAGGCTGCAAAAAGCTCCCAAATGACCCTTCACAGATCCTACCAAAACCGTGTTTCCAACCTGCGGAATCAAAAAAAAAAAAAAAAAAGGTTTGACTCTGGAGATGAATCTACACATCACAAAGCAGTTTCACAGATACCTTCTTTCTAATTTATATTGGAATATTTGGATTTTTACCATAGACCTCTGTGGGATCCCAATTGTCCCTTCACAGATTCTACCTAAAGAGTGTTTCAAACCTGCTTTATCAAAAGAAATGTTTAACTCCATGAGATGAATACACAGATCACAATGCACCTTCACAGCTAGCTTCTTTCTAGTTTTTATCTGGGGATATTTGTTTTTTTACTGTAGGCCTCAGAAGGCTCCGAAAAGTCCTTCTGAGATTCTATAAAAAGAATTTTTGCAACTTGCTGTATCAAAAGAAAGGTTTAACACTCTAGGAAGAATCCACACATCACATGCTACAAAAGAGTGTTTTCTGCAGCAATTTCACAAGTAGCTTCTTTCTAGTTTTTGTCTGGGAATATGCGGTTTTTCAACATAGCATCTATAAGAACTGGCTGTATCCAAAGAACGGGTTAACAATTTGAGATTAATCCACACACCACAAAGCCATTTCACAGATAGCTTCTTTCTCGTTTTTATCTGTGGCTATTTGGATTTTCACCATAGACCTCAAAAAGCTCCCAGGTGTCCCTTCGCATGACTGCCAAAACAGTGTTTCCTACCTGCTGAATCAAAACAAAGGTTTAGCTCTATGATAAATCCACACATCCAAAGCAGTTTCTCAGATAGCTTCTTTCTAGTTTTTTTCTGGGAATATTCAGTTTTTCATGATAGTTCTCTATGGATTACAAAATGTCCACTCACAGATTCTACCTAAAGAGTGTTTCAAACCTGGTCTATCAAAAGAAATGCTTAACTCTGTGAGATGAATCCACACATCACTAAGCAGTTTCACAGTTAGCTTCATTCTAGTTTTTATCTGTGGATCCTCAGTTTTTCACCATAGGTCGTTATGGACTCTAAAATGTCCCTTCACAGATTCTACCAAAAAAGTGTTTGAAACCTGCTATATCAAAAGAAAGGTTTAACACTGTGAGATAAATCCACACATCATAAAGCATTTCTACAGATAGATTCTTTTGAGTTTTTTATCTGAGGGTATTGGTTTTTCACCAAAGTCCACAAATGACTACCATATGTCCCTTCACAGATTCTACCAAAAAAGAGTTAACAACCTGTTGAATCAAAAGAAAAGTTTAACACTGTGAGATGAATCCTCACATCACACAACAGTTTCACAGACAGCTTCTTTATAGTTAATATGTGTGGATATTCGGTTTTTCATCATAGGCATCTATGGGCTCCCAAATGTCCCCTCACTGATTCTACCTAAAGAGTGTGTCAAAAGTCTGTATAAAAGGAAAGGTTTAACTCTGTGAAATGAATCCACATGTCAGAAAAGAGTTTCACAGATATGTTACTTCTAGTTTTTATTTGGGTATTTTCTGTTTCTACCATAGGCCTCAGTGGGCTCCAAAATGTCCCTACGCAGATTCTCCAAAAAGAGTGTTTCCAACCTGGTGAATCAAAAGAAAGGTTTACCTCTGTGAGATGAATCCATGTATCACAATGCAGTTCAACAGACAGCTTCTTTCTAGTTTTTATATCAGGAAAATCTTTTCTCCAATGTAAGCCTCAATGGACTCCCAAATATTCCTTCGCATATTCAACAGAAATAGTGTTCCCAACTGCTGAATCAGAATAAAGGTTTAACTCAGTGAGATGAATCCACACGTCACAAGGCAGTTTCAGAGATAGCTTATTTCTAGTTTTTATCTAGGGATATTAGGTTTTTCACCATAGCCTTCTATGGGTTCCAAATGTCCCTTCGTCTATGCTACAAAAAAAGTATTTACAAGCTGCAGAATCAAAAGAAATGTTTAACTCTGTGAGATGAATCAAGACATCACAAAGTACTTTCACTGATAGATTCTTTCTAGTATTTATTTTTGGATATTGGGTTTTTCATGATAGCCCTCTGAGAGCTCCCAAATGTCCCTTTGCCAGTTCTTTGAAAACAGTGTTTCCAAACTCCTAGATCAATAGAAAAATTTAACTCTGTGAGATAAATCCACATATCACAAAGAAGTTTCACAGACAGTGTCTTTCAAGTTTTTATCTGGGGATATTAAGTTTTGCACCATAGGCTGCAAAGGGCTCCAAAATGACCCTTCACAGATTCGACCAAAACCATGTTTAAAATCTGCTGAATCAGAACAAATGTTATATTTTGTGAATGAATCCACATATCACAAAGTGTTTTCACAGTTCACTTCTTTCTAGTTTTTATCTGGGTATATCCTGTCTTTCACCATTGGCCTCTATGAGCTCCAAAATGTCTCATCGCAGATTCTACTTAACGAGTGTTGCAATCTACTGTGTAAAAACAAAGTTTAATTCTGTGATATGAATCCACATGTCACAAAGCAGTTTCACAGTTGCTTGTTTCTAGATTTTATCTGGGGATATTTGGTTTCTCACCATAGGCCTCAATGAGCTCCCAAATGTCCCTTTGCAGATTCTACAAAAGGAGTGGTTTCAACCTGCTGAATCAAAAAAAGTTTTATCTTTGTGACATGAATCCACACATCACAAACTAGTTTCACAGAGACCTTCTTTCTAGTTTTTATCTGAAAATATTTTGGTTTTCACCATAGGCATATATGGGCTTTCTAATGTCCCTTAGCAGATTCGACCAAAAGCATTTTTCCAACCTGCAGAAGCAAAAGATAGATTTAACTCTGTAAAATGAATCCATGCATCACAAACCAGTTTCACAGAGAGCTTCTTTCTAGTTTTTATCTGGGGATATTCGGTTTTTCACCACAGGCTGCATAAAGCTCACAAATGACCCTCCGCAGATTCTACCATAACCATGTTTGCAATCTGCTGAATCAAAAGAAAGGTTTAACTCTGGAGATGAATCCACAAATCACAAAGCAGTTTCATGGATACCTTCTAATTAGTTTTTATCTTGGAATATTCTGTTTTTCACCATCAGCCTCTGTGGGCTCCCAAATGTCCCTTCACAGTTTCTACCTAAAGAGTGTTTAAAATCTGCTGTATCAAAAGAAATTTTTTACTCTGTGAGATGAATTCACACATCACAATGCAGTTTCACAGGTAGCTTCTTTCTAGTTTTTATCTAAGCATACTCAGTTTTTCACAATGGACCTCAATGGTGTTCCAAATATCCTTTCACATATTCTTCCAAAAAAGGGTTTCCAAACTGCTGAATGAAAAGAAAAGTTTTACTCTGTGAGATTAATCCACACACCACAAGGCAATTTCACAGATGGCTTTTTTCTAGATTTTCCCTGGAGATATGCTGTTTTTCACCCTAGGCTTCTATAGGCTCCAAAATGTTTCTTCACAGATTCTACTAAAAGAGTGTTTCAACCTGCTGTATAAAAAACAAGTTTTACTCTGTGAGATTAATCCACACATTACAAAGCAATTTCACACATAGCTTCTTTCCAGTTTTTATCTGGGGATATTCCATTTTTCACCATAGGCCTTAAAGGGCTCTCAAACATCCCCTCACAGAGTCTAGTTAAAGAGTATTTTAAATCTGCTGTATTAAAAAAAAAAAAAAGCTTAAATCTGTAAGATGAATCTGCACATCACAAAGCATTTTCACAAATAGCTTCTTTGGGATTTTTACCTCAGAATATTCAATTTTTCACCATAAGCCTCTCTGCCCTCCAAAATATCCCTTTGCCAATTCTACCAAAAGAGGGTTTCCAACTTGCTGAATCAAAAGAACTCTGTGAGATGAATCCCCATATCACAAAACAGTTTCACAGATATCTTCTTTCTAGTTTTTGCTGGGAATATTTGATTTTTCACCATAGGCCTCTATAGGCTCCCAAATGTCCATCACAGATTCTACCTAAAGAGTGTTTCAAACTGATGTATCAAAAGAAACGTTTATCTCTGAGAGGTGAATCCACACATCACAAAGCAGTTTGACAGATAGGTTCTTTCTAATTTTTATCTGGGGTTATTCTGTTTGTTATGATAGGCCTTTATGGGCTTTCAGGTGTCCCTTCACAGATTCTACCAAATGAGTCTTTCCAAACTTTTGTGTAAAAAGAAACATTTACCTTTATGAACTGAATTTACACGTCACAAAGCAGTTTCACAGATAGCTTCTTTTCAGTTTTTATCTGGGGAAATTCTGTCTTGCACCATAAGCCTATATGGGTTCCCAACTGTCCATTGGCTGATTCCACCTAAACACTGTTTAAAACCTACCGTATCAAAAAGAAGATTTAACTCTGTGAGATGAATCTACATATCACAAAGCAGTTTCACAGAGAGCTTCTTTCTATTTTTAATCTTGAGATATTGAGTTTTTCACTACAGGTCTCAATGGGCTCCTAAGTGTCCCCTCACAGATTTTACAAAAGGACTCTTCCCAAATTGCTGAATCAAAAGAAAGGTTTAATTCTGTGAGTTGAATCTACACATCAGAAAGCAGTTTAACAGATAGCTTCTTTCTAGTTTTTATCTGGGAATATTCAGTTTTTCACCACAGAACTCAAAAATCTACCAAATGTCCCTTCACAGATTATACCAAAACAAAGGTTTATCTCTATGATGTAAAGGCACACATCACAAAGAAGTTTCACAGGTAGCTTCTTTCTAGTTTTTATCTGGGGATATTCAGTTTTTCACCACAGGCCTCAAAGTGCTCCCAAATGTCTCTTCTCAGATTTTACCAAAAACAGTGTTTACAACCTCCTGAATCAAAAGAAAGGTTTAACTCTGTCAGGTGAATCCAAACATCATAAAGCACTTTCACAGATAGATTCTTTCTAACTTTTATCTGGGGAAACTCGATTTTTCACCATGGGCCTCTACGGGCTCCCAAACATCCTTTCACAGATTCTACCAGAAAAGTTTTTGTAGCCTGGTGAATCGAAGAAAAAGTGTAACTCTGTGAGATGAATCCACACATAAAAAATCAATTTCAAAGGTAGTTTCTTTCTGGTTTTAATCTTGAGATATTTGATTTTCCACTACAGGCCTCAAAGGGGTCTCAAACGTCCCTTCACAGATTATATTAAAAGAATATTTCCAAACTACTGAATCAAAAGAAATGATTAACTCCGTACAATGAATCCACACATCAGAAAGCAGTTTCACAAATAGTTTTTTTCTAGTTTTTATCTGTCGATATTTGGTTTTTCACTACAGGCCTCTATGGCCTCCCAAATTTCCCTTTGCACACTCTACCAAAAGAGTGTTTCCAACCTTCTGAATCAAAACAAACGTTTACCTCTGTGAGATGAATCAACACATCACGAAGCTGTGCAGAGAGAGCTTATTTCTTGTTTTTATCTGGGGATATTCTGTTTTTCAATACTGGCCTTAAGGGGCTCAAAAAACTCCCTTGACAGATTCTAAAATAGAATGTTTGCAATCTAGTGAAGCAAAAAAATGGTTTTGCTTCGTGAGATGAATCCACACACCACTAAGCAGTTTCACAGACAGCTTCTTTTTAGTTTTTATCTTGGGATATTTGATTTGGTTTTTCACCACAGGCCTGAAAGGGCTCCCAAAAGTCCCTTCACAGATTATACAAAAAGAGTGATTGAATCCTGCTTAATTAAAAAAAGTTTGAACTTTGTGAGATGAATCCACACATTACAGAGCACTTTCACATATATCTGCTTTGTAGTTTTTAATCTGGGGATATTCAATTTTTCACCACAGGCTTCAAAAAGCTCCCAAATGTCCCTTCACAGATTCTACCAAAACTGTGTTTCTAAACTGTTGAAGCCAAAGAAAGGTTTATATCTGTGAGGTGAATTGACACATTGTAAAGTTGTTTCACAGATAACTTCTTTCTAGTTTTTATTTGAAAATATACTGCTTTTCAAAGTAGGCCTCAATGTTCTCCCAAATGTTTCTTCACAGTTTCTACCAAAAGGGTGTTTCCAACCTGCTGAATCCAAAAAATGATTTACCTTTGAGATAGATGCACACATCACAAAGAAGTTTCACAGATAATGTCTTTCTAGTTTGTATCTGGGGATAATCTGTTTTTTTACCATAGGCATCTATGGGCTTTCAAGTGTCCCTTTGCGGATTCTACCTAAAGAGTGTTTCAAACCTGCTGCATCAAAAGAAAGGTTTATCTCTGTAATATGAATTCACACATCACAAAGCAGCTTCACAGATATCTTCTTTCTATTTTTTATCTGGGGATATTCAATTTTTCACCACAGGCCACAATGGGCTCCAAAATGTCCTTTCGTACATTCCACAAAAATAGTGTTTGCAACCTGCTGGAAAAAAAAAAAAAAAAAGGTTTAACCCTATGAGATGAAACCACACATCACTAATCAGTTTCACTGATGGCTTGATTCTAGTTTTTACCTTGGAATATTTTCATTTTCACCAAAACTCTCTATGGGTGCCCAAATGTCCCTTCACAGATTCTACCAAAGAGTATTTCCAATTGCTGAATCACAAGTAGTGTTTATCTCTTGGAGATGAATCCACACATCGCAAATCAATTTTGCAGATAGCTTCTTTTTAGTTTTTATCTCGGGATATTCTGTTTTATTCAATGGCCCTCAATGGACTCCCAAATGTCCCTTCATAGATTCTCCCTAATGAGTGTTTTAAAACTGCTTTATCAAAATGAGGGTTTAACTCAGTGAGATGAATCCAAACATCTCAAAGCAGTTTGATAGATAGCTTCTTTCTAGTTTTTATCTGGAAATATTCGGTTTCTCACTGCAGGCCTCAAAGTGCTCCCAAATGTCCCTTCATAGATCTGCAAAAAGAATGTTTGCAATTTGCTGAATCAAAAGAAAGGTTTAACTCTGTGAGATTAATCCACACATCATGAAGCAGTTTCACTGATAGCTATGCCCTTTCTTTTATTTTGGAAGGTTTGGTTTTTGACCTTAGGCCTCTATGGGCTCCAAAATGTCCCAGAGCAGATTCTATGAAAAGAATCTTCCCAACCTGCTGAATACAAAGAACAGTTTAACTATGTGCAATGAATCCACAAATCACAATACAGTTTCACAGATAGCCTCTTTCTAGTTTTTATATGGGAATATTCTGTTTTTCACCATTGGCCTCTATGGGCTCACAAATGTTCCTTTGCGGATTCTACCTAAAGAGTGTTTCCAACCAGCTGAATCAAAAGAAAGGTTTACCTCGGTGAGATTAATCCACACATCACAAAGCAGTTTCACAGATATCTTCTTTTAATTTATATGCTGAGATATTCAATTATTCACCACAGGACTCAAAGGCTCCCAAATATCCATTTGCAGACTCTACCAGAACACTGTTTATAACCTCTAAACCAACAGAAAGATTAATATCTGTGAGATGAATCTAGACATCACAAAAGAGTTTCACAGATAGATTCTTTCTAGATTTATCTGGGGATATTCAGTTTTTCACCACAGGCCTCTATGGGCTCCCAAATGTCCCTTTGCAAATTCTACCTAAAGAGTATTTCAAACCTGATGTGTCAAAAGAAAGGTTTAATTCTGTGAGATAAATCCACACATAACTAAGCTGTTTCACAGATAGCTTCTTTCTAGTTGTTATCTGGGGATATTCTGTATTTTACCACATGCCTCTTTGGGTTCCCAACTGTCCCTTCACAGATTTTACCTAAGGAGGGTTTCAAACTTACTGTATCAAAAAAGGTTTAGCTCTGTGAACTGAATCCACACATCACAAAGCAGTTTCAAAGATAGATTCTTTCTAGTTTTAATCTCAGGATATTCAGTTGTTCACTACAGGTCTCAAGGGGCTCCCAGATGTCCTTTCACAGATTCTATTAAAAGAATTTTAGCAACCTGCTGAATCAAAAGGAAGGTTTAACTCTGTGAGTTGAATCCACACATCAGAAAGCAGTTTCACACATACCTTTTCTCTAGTTTATATCTCAGGATATTTTGTTTTACATCATAGGCCTCTATACGCTGCCAAGTGTTTCTTCACAGATTCTACCAAGAGAGTGTTTCCAACCTGGTGAATCAAAAGAAAGATTTAACTCTGTGACAGTTAAATTACAAAGAAATGTCACAGATAGCTTTCTTCTAGTTTTTATCGGGGATACTCAGTTTTTCATTGCATGCCTCTATGGGCTCCCAAATATCCCTTCACAGAATCTACCTAAAGTGTGTTTCAAACTCGCTGTTTCAAAAGAATGATTTAACTCTGTGAGATGAATCCACACATCACAAAGCAGTTTCACAGATAGCTTCTTTTTTCTTTTTTGTATCTGAAGATATTGGTTTTCTCAAAACAGACCTCAATTGTTTTCCAAATGTCCCTTTGCAAGTTCTACAAAAGGAGTATTTGCAGCCTGCTGAGTCAAAAGAAAGTTTTACCTCTGTGAGATGAATTCCCCAGATAAAAATTAGCTTCTTTCTAATTTTTATTTGGGGATATTTGGTTTTCCACCATAGGCCTTTATGGGCTTTGAAATGTCCCTTTGCAGAATATACGAAGAGAGTGTTTCAAATTTATCTCATCAAAAGAAGTGTTGAACTCTTTGAGACATATCCACAGATGACAACGCAGTTTCACAGATTGCTTCCTTTTAGTTGTGTGTATGGATATTCTCTTTTTCACCATAGGCCTCTATGTGCTCCCAAATGTCCCCTTGCATGTTCTATTTAAAGAGTGTTTCAAACCTGCTGTATGAACACAAAGGTTTAACTCTGTGAGATGAATCCACACATCACAAAGCAATTTCACAGATAGGCTTTTTCTAGGTTTTATCTGGGGAAATTCAGTTTTTCACCATAGGCCTCTATGAATTCGCAAATGATTCTTCTCAGATACTACCTAAATGGTGTATCAAATTTGCTGTATCAAAAGAAAAGTTTAAATCTGGGAGATAAATCACTGGATGACAAAGCACTTTCACAGATTGATTCTTTCTGGTTTTTATCTGGGGATATTCAGTTTTTCACCATAGGCCTCTATGGGATCCTAAATGTCACTTTTGAGATTATACCAAAAAAGTGTTTCAAAACAGCTGTATCAAAAGAAATGTTTAACTCTGTGAGTGAATCCACACATATCAAAGCAGTTTCACAGATAACTTGTTTCTAGTTTTTATCTGAGGATATTCTATTTCTCACCACAGGCCACAAAGGGCTCCCAAATGTCTCTTCACAGATTCTACAAAAAGAATCTTTACAACGTGCTGAATCAAAAAAATGGTTTAACTCTGTGCGATGAATCCAAGCATCAAAAAGCAGTTTCCCAGATAATTTCTTTCCAGTTTTTATCAGGATATTCGGTTTTTCACCATAGACCTCTATGGGCTCCCAAATGTCCCTTTGAAGATTCTACCAAAAGAATGTTTCAAACCTGCAGAATCAAAAGAAACGTTTAACTCTGCGAGATGAATCCACACATCAAAAGCAGTTTCACAGATAGCTTCCTTCTAGTTTTTGTCTGGAGATATTCTGTTTTCCACTGCAGGACTCAAAGGACTACCAAATGTCCATTTGCAGACTCTACCAAAACAGTGTTTCCAACCTGCTGAATCAAAAGAAAGATTAAATTTTGAGATGAATCCACACATCGCAAAGGAGTTTTGCAGATACCTTTTATCTGGTTTTTATCTGGGGATATTCACTTTTTCCCCATAGGCCTCTATGGGCTGTCAAGAGTCCCTTTGCAAATTCTACCAAAAGAGTGTTTCAAATCTGCTGTATCAAAATAAACCTTTACCTCTGTGAGATGAATCCACACATCTCAAAGCAGTTTCACAGATAGCTTCTTTCTAGTTTTTATCTGGGGAAATTCGGTTTTTCACCAGAGTCCTCAATGGTTTCCCAAATGTCCCTTCACAGACTCTAACAAAAAAGTGTTTCCCACCTGCTGAATCAAAAGAAAGGTCTTACTCTGTGAGATGAATGCACAAATTACAATATAGTTTCACAGATAGGTTCTTGATCATTTTTATCTGGGGATATTCTATTTTTCACCACAGGCCTCAAAAAGCTCCCAAATGTCCCTTTGCAGATTCTACAAAAAGACTGTTTGCAATATGCTGACTAAAAAAAAAATGTTTATCTCTGTGAAATGAATCCATGCATCACAAAACAGTTTCACAGATAACTTCTTTCTTGTTTTTATCTGGAGATATTCTGTTTTTCACCATAGGTTTCTGTGGGCTTAAAAATCTCCCTTCAAAGATTCTACCAAAAGATTGTTTCCAACCTGCTGAATCAAAAAAAAAATGCTTAATTCTGTGAGATGAATCCACACATCACAAAGAAGTTTCACTGATAGCTACTTTCTAGTTTACATCTGGGAATATCCGGTTTTTCACCATAGGCCTCCATGGGCTCTCAAATGCACCTTTGTAGATTCTACCTAAAAAGTGTTTCAAACCTGCTGTATCAAAAGAAAGGTTTAATCTGTGAGATGAATCCACATATCACAAAGCAGTTTCACAAATAACATCTTTCTACTTTTTATCTGGAGATATTCGGTTTCTTACCATAGGCGTCAGTAATCTCCCAAATGTCCCTTCGCAGATTCTACAAAAAGTGTTTTCAAACTGCTGAATCAAAAGAAAGGTTTAACTCTGTGAGATGAATCCAAACATCACAAAACAGTTTCACTGATAGATTCTTTCCAGTTTTTATGTTGGAATATTTGGTTTTTCACTGTAGGCCTCAATGAAATCCCAAATACCCCTTGAGAGATTCTACCAAAAGAGTATTTCCAAACTACTGAATCAAAGAATGATTTAATTCTCTGATCAATCCACATCACAAAGAAGTTCCTCAGATAGCTTCTTTCTACTTTTTATCTGGCTATATTCAGTTTTCAACTTAGGCCTCAAAAGACTCCCAAATGTTTCTTCACAGATTCTGCAAAAAGAGTGTCTACAACCTGTTGAATCAAGAGAAAGTTTTAACTCAATGAAATGAATACTCACTTTACAAAGCAGTTTCACAGATAGCTTTTTTTCTGGTTTTTACCTGGGGATATTCTGTTTTTCACCATAGTTCTCTATGGGATCACATATGTACCTTTGCAGATTCTATCAAAAGAGTGTTTCCAACCTGCTGAATCAAAATAAACCTTTATCTCTGTGAGATGAATCCACATATCAGAAAGAAGTTTCACAAATCCTTTCTTTCTAGTTTTTATCTGGGGATAATCAATTTTTCACCATGTGCCACTATGGGCTCTGAAATGTCCCTTCACAAATTTTACTGGCTGTATCAAAAGAAACTTTTACTCTGTGAGATGAATCCACACATCAGAAAGCAGTTTCACAGATAGCTTCTCTCTAGTTTTATATGGGGAATTTTTTTTTCACCATAAGCATCTATGGGCTCTGAAATATCCCTTGGCAGATTCTATCTAAAGAGCATTTCCAACCTGCTGAATCAAAAGAAAGGTTTCAATCTGTGTGATGAATCACATGTCAGAAAGCAGTTTTACAGATAACTTCTCTCTAGTTTTTATATGAGGATATTCTTTTTTCACCAGAGGCCTCTATTAACTCCCAAATGTCCCTTCACATATTCTGGTAAAAGAGGGTATCAAACCTTTACTAAAAGTAAGGTTTAACTCTGTGAGATAAATCCACACATCACAAAACAGTTTCAAAGACAGCTTCTTTCTAGATATTTTCTGGGGATATTCTGTTTTTCGCCATAGGCCTCAATGGACCCCTAAATGTCTTTTCAATGATTCCACCAAAAGAGGGTTTCCACTCTGCTGATTCAACAGAAATGTTTAACTCTGTGAGATTAATCCACACATCACAAAGAAGTTTCACTGATAGCTACTTTCTAGTTTTCAACTGTGAATATTTGATTTTTTACAAAAGGCCTCTGTGGGCTCCCAAATGTACCTTCATAGATTATACCTAAAAAGTGTTTCAAACCTGCTGTATCAAAAGAAATGTTTAGCTCTAGGATATGAGTCCACACACCAGAGAGAAGTTTTACAGATAGCTTCTTTCTAGTTTTTCTTGGGGATGTTAGGTTTTTCATCACTGGTATTTATGGGCTCCCAAATGTCCCTTTGCAGATTCTACCAAAAGAGTGTTTCCAACCTGCTGAATCAAAGGAAATGTTTAACTCTGTGAGATGAATCCACACATCACAAAGAGTTTGACAGAGAGATTCTCTTTAGTTTTTGTCTGAGGATATTGTTTTTTTCACCATAAGCCTGTATGGGCTCCTAAATTTCCCTTCAAAGATACTACCTAAAGAGTGTTCCAAACTTTATGAATCAAAAGAAAAATTTAACTCTATGAGATAAATCATCATGTTACAAAGCAGTCTCACACATAGCTCCTTTCTAGTTTTTACCTGGGGATATTCCGTTTTTCACCAGAGGAATCTGTGGGCTCCAAAATGTCCCTTTGCATATACTACTTAAAGAGTGTCAAAAATCGTTTATCATAAAAAAAGATTTTAATCTGTGAGATGTATCCATACATCACAAAACAGTTTCGCAGATAGCTTCTTTGTAGGTTTTATCTGGGGATATTCTGTTTTTCACCACAGGCCACTATGGGCTCCAAAATGTCCCATCGCAGAGTCTACCTAAAGAATGATTCAAACCTGCTCTATCAAAAGAAACGTTTCCTCTGTGAGATGAATACACACATCAGAAAACAGTTTCACAGATAGCTTCTTTATAGTTTTTATCTGGTGATATTAGGCTTTTCACTACAGGCCTCAAAGGGTTCCCAAATGTCCCTTCGCAGATTCTACAAAAAGAATGTTTGCAACCTGTTGAATCAAAAGAAAGATTTAACTCTGAGATGAATCCACACATCACAAAGCAGTTTCACAGATAAATTATTTCCAGTTTTTATCTCGGGATATTTCATTTTTCCCCATAGGCCTCCATGGGTTCCCAAATGTCCCTTTGCAGATTCTACAAAAAGAGTGTTTCCAACTGACTGAATCAAAAGAAAGGTGTAACTCTGTGAGATGAATCCACACATCACAAGGAAATTTCACAGATTGCTTCTTTCTAGTTTTTATCTGGGGATATTTGGTTTCTCACCAGAGGCATCTATGGGCTCCAAAATATCCCTGTGCAGATTCTACCTAAAGAGCATTACAAACCTGCTGTATGAAATGCAAGTTTTATCTCTGTGAGATGAATCCACACATCACAAAGCAGTTTCACAGATAGCTTCCTTGTGGTTTTTATCTAGAGATATTCAGTTTCTCACCATAGGCCTCAATGGTCTCCCAAATACCCCTTTACTGATACTGTAAAAAGAGTGTTTTCAACCTACTGAATCAAAAGAAAGGTTTTTCTCTGTGAGATGAATCCACAGATCGCAAAGCAGTTTCACTGAGAGCTACTTTTTATTTTTTATCTTGGAATGTTCATTTTTTTCTACACAGACCACAATGGGCTCCCAAATGTCTCTTTTTAGATTATGCCAAAAAAGTGCTTAAAACCTGGTGAATCAAAAGAGTGATTTAACTCTGTGAGATGAATCAACACACCACGAAGCAGTTCCATAGATAGCTTCTTTCAAGTTTTTATCTGCAAATATTTGGTTTTTCATCATAGGTTTACATGCACTCCAAAACGTTCCTTTGCAGATTCTGCCTAAAGATTGTTTCAAACGTGGTGTATCTAAAGAAATGTTTAACTCTCTGAGATAAATCCAAACATTACAAAGCAGTTTAACAGATAGTTTCTTTCTAACTTTTTTGAAAAATATACCGTTTTTCACTATAGGTCTCAATAGGCTCCCAAATGTCCCTTTGTAGATTCTTCCAAAAATGTGTTTCAAATTTGCTGAATCAAAAGAAATATTATTTATTTGAGATGAATCCACATATCACAAAGCAGTTTCACAGATAGCTTCTTTTTTTTTTTTTTTTTTAAATCTGGGGATATTCAGTTTTCCACAATAGACCTCAATTGGCTCCCAAGTGTCCCTTCGCAGATTCTACCAAGAATGGTTCCAACCTCCTGAATCAAAAGAAAGGTTATTTCTGTGAGTGAATCCACATATCACAAGAGGTTTCACAGATTGCTTCTTTCTAGTTTTTACCTTGGGCTATTCCATTTTTCACCATAGGTCTCTACAGGCTCCCAAGTGTCCCTTTGCAGATTCTACCTAAAGAGTGTTTCAAAACTATTGTATGAAAAGAAAGGTTTAACTCTGTGAGATGAGTCCACACATCACAAAGAACGTTCAAATATAGCTTCTTTCTAGATTTAATCACGGGATATTCTGTTTTTCACTACAGGTATCGTGGGGCTCCCAAATATCCCTTAACAGATTTTTTTAGAAGACTGTTTGCAATCAGCTGAATCAAAAGAAAGGTTTAATTCTGTGAGAGGAACCCACACATCAGAAAGCAATTTCAGAGATAGCTTCTTTTCAGTTTTTATCTGGGGGATATTCTGTTTTTCACCGCAGGCTTTAAAGCCCTTCACACATTGTACGAAAAGAGTGTTTCCAACCTGCCGAATCAAAGGAAAATTTTAACTCTGTAAGATGATGCCACCCTTCACAAAGCAGTTTCCCAGATTGCTTCTTGCTAATTTTTTTCTGGAGATATTTGGTTTTCAACCATAGTCTATGCACCCCAAAATGACTGTCACAGATTCCGACTAGTGTTTCAAACCTGCTGATCCAAAGAAATGTTTAACTCTCGAGATGAATCCACACATCACAAAGAAGTTTCACAGATAGCTTCTTTCTACTATTTATCTGGGGATATTCTCTTTTTCACCATAGGCCTCTGTGGACTCCCAAGTATCCCTTCACAGATTCTACCAAAATATTGTTTCCAACCTGCTGTATCAAAAGAAAGTTCTACCTCTGTAAGATGGATCCCCACATCAGAAAGAAGTTTCACAGATAGCTTCATTTTAGTTTTTATCTGAGGATATTGTTTTTCACCATAGGCCTTTATGGGCTCCAAATGTCCCTTCCCAGATTCTGTCTAAAGGGCGTTTCAAACCTGCTGTATTAAAAGAACATTTTATCTCTGTGAGATGAATCTCCACATCACAAAGCAGATTCACTGATAGCTTCTTTTTAGTTTTTATGTTGAAATATTCAATTTTTCATCACACACTTCAATGGGATCCCAAATGTCCCTTTGCAGATTCTACCAAAACAGTGTTACCAACCTGCTGTATCAAAAGAAAGATTTATCTATGGAGATGAATCCACACATCACAAAGCAGTTTCACAGATGTCTTCTTTCTCGTTTTCATCCAGGGTATTTCTTTTTTTCACTATAGGGTTCTATGGGCTCCTAAATGTCCCTTCGCAGATTCTACCAAAAGAGTGTTTCCAACCTGCTAAGTCCAAAGAATGGTTTAACTCTGTGAGATGAATTTACACATCACAAAGCAGTTTCACAGATAGCTTTATTCTAGTTTTTATGAGGATATTCTTTTCTTCACCATAGGCCTCTATGGGTTCCCAAATGTCCCTTCACAGATTCTCCCTAAAGAGTGTTTCAAATCTTCTCTAGCAAAAGAAAGGTTTACCTCTGTGAGTTGAATCCACACATCACAAAGCAGTTTCAACAATAGCCTATTTCTAGTTTGTATCTGAGGATACTCTGTTTTTCACCATAGGCCACTATAGGTTTTCGAAGGTCCCTTTGCAGACTCCACTTAAAGAGTGTTTCCAATCTGCTGATTTAAAAGAAAGGTTTAACTCTGTAAGATGAATCCATACATCAAAAATGAGTTTCACATATAGCTTCTTTCTCATTTTTATCTAGGGACACTCTGTTTTTCACCATATTCCTCTCCGGGCTCCCAAATTCCCTTTGCAGATTCTACCAAAAGAGTGTTTCAAACCTGCTGAATCAAAAGAAATGTTTAACTCTGTGAGATAAATCCACACATCACAATTCAGTTTCACAGATATCTTCTTCCTAGTTTTTATCTGGGGATATTTATTTTTTCCCCAGTAGCTTCAATGGGCTCCCAAATGTCTCTTTGCTTATTCTCCAAAACAAGTGTTTTCAACCTGCTAAATCAAAAGGAAGTTTTAATTATATGAGATGAATCCACACATCACAAAGCAGTTTCACAGATAGCTTGTTTCTATTTTTTTTTTCCAGGTATATTCCATTTTTACCCATAGGACTCAATGGGCTCCCAAATGTTCCTTCACAGAATATCCAAAAAGAATATTTTCAATCTGCTGAATCAAAAGAAAGGTTTAACTCTGTGAAATGAATCCACAAATTGCATAGCTGTTTAACAGATACCTTCTTTTGAATTTTTATCTGGTGATATTCTGTTATTCCCCATTGGCCTCAATGGTCTCCCAAATGTTCCCTCTCAAATTCTACAAAAAGAGTGTTATTAACTTGCTGAGTCAAAAGAAACGTTTAACTCTGTGAGATCAACCTACACATCACAAAACAGTTTCACATATAACTTTCTTCCAGTTTACACCTGGGAAGATTCGTTTTTCCCCCATGGGGCTTAATGGGCTCCCAAATGTCCCCTCGCAGATGTTCCAAAAAGTGTTTTTAACCTGTTGAGTCAAAAGAAAGTTGTAAGTCTGTTAGATGAATCCACATATCACAAAACAGTTTCACAGATACTTTCCTTTTAGTTTTTACCTGAGAATATTTGATTTTTCCTCATTAGCCTCATTGGGCTCCAAAACATCCCTTTGAAGATTCTCCAACAAGAGAGTTTCCCACCTGCAGAATCCAAACAAAGGTTTAACTCTGTGAGATGAATCCACACTCCACAAAGTAGTTTCACAGATAGCTTTTTTTTCTAGTTTTTATATGGGGATATTACATTTTTCCCCATACACTTCACTGGGCTCCCAAATGTACCTTTGCAGTTGCTACCTAAATAGTGTTTCAAAACTGCTGAGTCCAAAGAAAGGTTTAATTTTATGAGATGAATCCACACATCACTAAGCAGTTTCACAGATATCGTCTTTCTAGTTTTTATCTGGGGATATTTGGTTTTCTGCCACAGGCCTCTATGGGCTTGCAAATGTCCCTTCGCACATTCTACCAAGACAATGTTTCCATCCTGGGGAATCAAAAGAAAGGTTTATCTCTGTGAGATGAATCCACACATCACAAAGAAGTTTTACAGATTGCTTCTCTCTACTTTTTATCTTGGGATAGTCAACTTTTCATTATAGGGCACTGTGGGCTCCCAAATGTTCATTCACAGATTCTACCTAAAGAGTGTTTGAAACCTGCTGTATCATAAGAATAGATTTATTCTGTGAGATGAATCCATACATTACAAGGAAGTTTCATAGATAGCTCATTTTTAATTTTTATCTGGGAATATTCAGTTTTTCACCAGAGGCTGCAAAGCACTACAAAATATCCTTTCACAGATCCTACCAAAACAGTTTTTCCAACCTGCTGAATCAAAAGAAAGGATTAACTCTGTGAGACTAATCAACACATTATAAAGCACTTTCACAGAGACCTCCTTTCCAGTTTTTATCAAGAGATATTTGAGTTTTCAACATACGCCTCAATGGACTTCCAAATGACCCTTCTCAGGTTCTATAAAAGGAATGTTTCCATCCTCCTGAATGTAAACAAAGATTTTACTTTTTAAGATGAATCGACACATCACAATGCAGTTTCGTTGATATCTTCTGTTTAGTCTCTATCTGCGGATATTCGATTTTTCACCATAGGCCTCAATGTGCTCCAAATGTCCCTTTGCAGATCCTCCAAAAAGAGTGTTTCCAACCTTCTGAATGAATAGAAAGGTTTAACTCAGTGAATTGAATCCACACATCAGCAAGCAGTTTCCCTGATAACTTCTTTCTAGTTTTTATCTTGGAATGTTCAGTTTTTTACCATAAGCCTCTTGGGCTCTCAATGTCCTTTCATGGATTCTACAAAAGAAGTATTTGCAACTTATTAAATCAAAAGAAAAGTTTAACTCTGTGAAATGAATGCACACATAACAAAGCAGTTTCACAGATAGTTTTTTCTAGTTTTTATCTGGGGATATTTGCTTTTTCTCCATACAAAGGACAAGAACTCATCCTTTTCTATGGCTGTATAGTATTCCGTGGTGTTTATGTTCCACATTTTCTTAATCCAGTCTGTCACTGATGGATATTTGGGTTGATTCCAAGTCTTAGCTATTGTGAAAAGTGCCACAATAAACTTACGTGTGCATGTGTCTTCATAGCAGCATGATTTATACCCCTTCGGGTATATCCCCAGTAATGGGATGGCTGGGTCAAATGGCATTTCTAGTTCTAGATCCTTGAGGAATCGCCACACTGTTTTCCACAATGGTTGAACTAGTTTAGAGTCCCACCAACAGTGTAAAAGTGTTCTTATTTTTCCACATCCTCTCCAGCACCTGTTGTTTCCTGACTTTTTAATGATTGCCATTCTAACTGGTGTAAGATGGTATCTCATTGTGGTTTTGATTTGCATTTCTCTGACAGCGAGTGATGATGAGCATTTTTTCATGTGTCTGTCAGCTGTGTGAATGTCTTCTTTTGAGAAGTATCTGTTCATATCCTTTACCCACTTTTTGATGGGATTGTTTGCTTTTTCTTGTAAATTTGTTTGGGTCCTTTGTCAGATGAGTAGATTGCAAAATTTTTCTCCTATTCTGTAGGTTGCCTGTTCACTCTGATGGTAGTTTCTTTTGCTGTGCAGAAGCTCTTGAGTTTAATTAGATCCCATTTGTCAGTTTTGGCTTTTGTTGCCATTGCTTTTGGTGTTTTAGACATGAAGTCCTTGCCCATGCCTATGTCCTGAATGGTATTACCTAGGTTTTCTTCTGGGGTTTTTATTGTTTTAGGTCTAACATTTAAGTCGCTAATCCATCTGGAATTAATTTTTGTATAAAGGATCCAGTTTCAACTTTCTACTAATGGCTAGTCCATTTTCCCAGCACCATTTATTAAATAGGGAATCTTTTCTGATTTCTTGTTTTTGTCAGGTTTATCAAAGACCAGATGGCTGTAGATGTGTGGTATAATTTCTGAGGGCTCTGTTGTGTTCCATTGGTCTATATCTCTGTTTTAGTGTCAGTACGATGCTGTTTTGGTTACTCTAGCCTTATAGAGTCATTGGTAGCTTAATGGGGATGTCATTGAATCTATAAATCACCTTGGGCAGTATGGTCATTTTCACAATATTGATTCTTCCTATCCATGAGCATGGTATGTTCTTCCATTTGTGTATGTCCTCTTCTATTTCACTGAGCAGTGGTTTATAGTTCTCCTTGAGGAGGTCTTACATCCCTTGTAAGTTGGATTCCTAGGTATTTTATTCTATTTGAAGCTATTGTGAATGGGAGTTCATTCATGATTTGGCTTTCTGTTTGTCTGTTACTGGTGTATAAAAATGCTAGTGATTTTTTCACATTGATTTTGTATCCAGAGACTGCTAAAGTTGCTTTTCAGCTTAAAGAGATTTTGGGCTGAGACGATAGGTTTTCTAAATATACAATCATGTCATCTGCAGACAGGGACAATTTGACTCCTTCTTTTCCTAAATGAATACCCTTTATTTCTTTCTCTTGCCTGATTGCCCTAGCCAGAACTTCCAACACTGTGTTGAATAGGAGTGGTGAGAGAGGGCATTCCTGTCTTGTGCCAGTTTTCAAAGGGAATGCTTCCAGGTTTTGCTCATTCAGTATGATATTGGCAGTTGGTCTGTCATAAATAGCTCTTATTATTTTGAGATACGTTCCATCAATACAGAATTTATTGAGCGTTTTTAGAATGGAGGGCTGTTGAATTTTGTCAAAGGTCTTTTCTGCATCTATTGAGATAATCATGTGGTTCTTGTCTTTGGTTCTGTTTATATGCTGGATTAAGTTTTTGATTTATGTGAGTTGAACCAGCCTTGCATCCCAGGGATGAAGCCCACTTGATCATGGTGGATAAGCTTTTTGATGTGCAGCTGGATTCGGTTTGCCAGTATTTTATTGAGGATTTTTGCATCGATGTTCATCAGGGATGGTGGTCGAAAATTCTCTCTCTCTTTTTTGTTGTGTCTCTGCCAGGCTTTGGTATCAGGATGACGTTGGCCTCATAAAATGAGTTAGGGAGGATTCTCTCTTTTTCTATTTATTGGAATAGTTTCAGAAGGAATGGTACCAGCTCCTCCTTGTACCTCTGGTAGAATTTGGCTGTGAATCTGTCTGGTCCTGGACTTTTTTTGGTTGATAGGCTATTAATTATTGCCTCAATTTCAAAGCCTGCTATTAGTCTATTCAGGGATTAAACTTCTTCCTGGTTTAGTCTTGGGAGAGCATAAGTGTACAGGAAATTATCCATTTCTTCTAGGTTTTCTAGTTTATTTGCATAGAGGTGTTTATAATATTCTCTGATGGTAGTTTGTATTTCTGTGGGGTCAGTGGTGATATCCCCTTTATCATTTTTTATTGTATCTATTTGATTCTTCTCTTTTCTTCTTTATTAGTCTTGCTAGTGGTCTATCAATTTTGTTGATCTTTTCAAAAAACCACCTCCTGGATTCATTGATTTTTGGAGGGTTTTTTTTGTGTGTCTCTATCTCCTTCCGTTCTGCTCTGATCTTAGTTACTGCTTGCCTTCTGCTAGCTTTTGAATGTGTTTGTTGTTGCTTCTCTAGTTCTTTTAATTGTGATGTTAGGGTGTCAATTTTAGATCTTTCCTGCTTTCTCTTGTGGGCATTTAATGCTATACATTTCCCTCTACACATGGCTTTAAATGTGTCCCAGAGATTCTGGTATGTTGTACTTTTTTTCTCATAGGTTTTAAAGAACATCTTTATTTCTGCCTTCATTTCGTTATGTACTCAGTAGTCATTCAGGAGCAGGTTGCTCAGTTTTCACGTAGTGGAGCTGCTTTAATTGACTTTCTTAGTCCTGAGTTCCAGTTCAATTGCACTGTGGTCTGAGAGACAGTTTGTTATAATTTCTGTTCTTTTACATTTGTTGAGGAGTGCTTTACTTCCAACTATGTGGCCAATTTTGGAATAAGTGCGATGTGGTGCTGAGAAGAATGTATATTCCGTTGATTTGGGGTGGAGAGTTCTGTAGATATCTATTAGGTCTGCTTGGTGCAGAGTTGGGTTCAATTCCTGGGTATCCTTGTTAACTTTCTGTCTTGTTGATCTGTCTAATGTTGACAGTGGGGTGTTAAAGTCTCCCATTATTACTGTATGGGAGTCTAAGTCTCCTTGTAAATCTCTAAGGACAGGCTTTATCAATCTGGGTGCTCCTGTATTGGGTGTATATTTATTTAGGATAGTTAGCTCTTCCTGATGAATTGATCCCTTTACCATTATATAATGGCCTTCTGTGTCTCTTTTGATCTTTGATGGTTTCAAGTCTGTTTTATCAGAGAGTAGGATTGCAACCCCTGCTTTTTTGTTTGTTTGTTTGTTTTCCATTTGCTTAGTAGATCTTCCTCCATCCCCTTATTTTAAAGTTATGTGAGTCTCTGCTTGTGAGATGGGTCTCCTGAATATGGCAAACTGATGGGTCTTGACTCTTTTTTTTTTTTTTTTTGAGACGTAGTCTTGCGCTGTTGCCCAGGCTGGACTGCAGTGGCTGGATCTCAGCTCACTGCAAGCTCTGCCTCCCGGGTTCAGGCCATTCTCCTGCCTCAGCCTCCTCAGTAGCTGGGACTACAGGCGCCCGCCACCTCACCCAGCTAGTTTTTTGTATTTTTTTAGTAGAGACGGGGTTTCACCGTTTTTTTAGCCAGGATGGTCTCGATCCTCGATCTCCTGACCTCGTGATCCACCCGTCTCGGCCTCCCAAAGTGCTAGGATTACAGGCTTGAGCCACCGCACCCGGCCAACTCTTTATCCAATTTGCCAGTCTGTGTCTTTTAATTGGGCCATTTAGTCCATTTACATTTAAGGTTAATATTGTTATGTGTGAACCTGATCCTGTCATTATGATATTAGCTGGTTATTTTGCCTGTTAGTTGATGCAGTTTCTTCCTAGCATCGATGGACTTTACATTTTGGCATGTTTTTGCAATGGCTGGTACCGCTTGTTCCTTTCCATGTTTAGTGCTTCCTTCAGGATCTCTTGTAGGGCAGGCCTGGTGGTGACAAAATCGCTACTAGGTTGGGGAAGTTCTCCTCGATGATATCTTGCAGAGTGTTTTCCAACTTGGTTCCATTTTCCCCGTCACTTTCAGGCACACCAATCAGACGTAGATTTGGTCTTTTCACATAATCCCATATTTCCTGGAGGCTTTGTTTATTTCTTTTTACTCTTTATTCTCTACACTTCTCTTCTCGCTTCATTTCATTCATTTGATCTTCAATCTCTGATACTCTTTCTTCCAGTTGATCGTGTTGGTTAGTGAAGCTTGTGCACTTGTCACATAGTTCTTGTGTCATGGTTTTCATCTCTATCAGTTCTTTTAAGGTCTTCTCTGCATTGATTATTCTAGTTATCCATTCATCCATTCTTTTTTCAAGGTATTTAGTTTCTTTGGGTATGTAGTTCCTCCTTTAGCTCTGAGAAGTTTGATCAACTGAAGCCTTCTTCTCTCAACACATCAAAGTCATTCTCGGTCCAGCTTTGTTCTGTTGCTGGTGATGAGCTGTGTTCCTCTGGAGGGAGAGATATGCTCTGATTTTTTGAATTTCCAGCTTTTCTGCATTGCTTTTTCTCCATCTTTGTGGTTTTATCTGCCTTTGTTGTTTGATGATGGTGACATACTGATGGGGTTTTGCTGTGGGTGTCCTTTCTGTTTGTTAGTTTTCTTTCTAACAGTCAGGACCCTCAGCTACAGGTCTGTTGGAGTTTGCTTGAGGTCTACTCCAGACCCTGTTTGCCTGGGTATCAGCAGTGGATGCTGCAGAAGTTAAAATATTCATGAACAGCGAGTGTTGCTGACTGATTCTTGCTCTGGAAGTTTCGTCTCAGGGGTGTACCCAGACGTGTGAGGTGTGAGGTGTTGGTCTGCACATAGTGGGTGATGTCTCCCATTTAGGCTACTCAGGGGTCAGGGACCCACTTGAGCAGGCAGTCTGTCTCTTCTGAGATCTCACCCTCCATGCTGGGAGAACCACTGCTCTCTTCAAAGCTGTCAGACAGGGACATTTACATCTGCAGAGGTTTCTACTGCCTTTTGTTTAGCTATGCCCTGTCCCCAGAGGTGGAGTCTACAGAGGCAGGCAGGCCTCCTTGAGCTGCAGTGGGCTCCACCCAATTCGAGCTTCCCAGTGGCTGGCTTTGTTAACCTACTTAAGCTTCAGCAATGGCAGGTGCCCCACCCCAAGCTTCGCTGTCACCTTGCAGTTAGATCTCAGACTGCTGTGCTAGCAATGAGGGAGGCTCCGTGGGCGTGGGACCCTCTGGGTCAGGTGTGGAATATTATCTCCTGGTGTGCCATTTGCTAAGACCCTTGGTAAAGCACAGTATTAGGGTGGGAGTTACTCGATTTTCCCCGTGTTGTGTGTCTCAATTTCATTTGGCTAGGAAAAGGAATTCCATTCCTCCTTGCACTTCTCAGGTGAGGTGATGCCTTGTCATGCTTCAGCTCTCCTTGATGGGGCTGCACCCATGGACCATGCCCCACAAAATGTATGTTGGCAATGGCTAAATGAATACATGATACAGAGGCCTAAATGAAGATACATGAATGGAGTGTGTGGGCATCAGTTAGCAGCTGGGAAACAGGTGTCTCTCAGACCTCTCATCCTCCAGCAAGTGTGGAATGTGCCCATGCCCATGAGTGTATACATCTGGAGTGTATACACTCCTCTCAGTGTCCCATGTGGAGGAACAGAGGGAGGGTAGGGTTCTGCTTTTCTGGCTGCTACTTTTGCTGTCACTATCCCCAGGTGCAATCTGGCTTAAAATCTAGGTTTTAAGTAGTAAAGATAAGAGGCTTTTCTGTGTCCTGGGATAGGAAGCCAGGGATCTGTGTAGGCCTGTGGTTGGGTGCACATTAGTTTTGTGACAGGATGAGAGCTACAGTGGTTTTATTAATCATGATAGGCCTGGCCTGGTTGTAGCTCCAGGTGAGGGGGAGGGAGTCAGCAGTGGTGGTCCTATAGACATCCATGTGCCCAGCCCTGGTCTGCCTGCCCTCAGGCACGACAAGAGGCACCACCACAGGCCCTGCCTTGCCTCCCTACTCTCTACACACCAGATGGGAATACTCGGAGTCTACAATCTGAATGTATTATTCTCCCATTTTGACCCAAGCTGCCTAACACACAGTGTGGGTAGGGTAGATGAAGTGGGGGTCGGGTGGATGAATGAAGGGCTTGGGGAAAAGCAGGGCTGGATCATGGATCCTGGGGAAAATTTAGAGATACAGGAGTGGTTGTCACCTATCTGTGGATCCTAGGTTCCTACATGGTCCTTACCATGCAGCACCTTCTACAGAGACTAGCTCTGGGGAGTTTGAGGATCCCTATAGCCCCAGGCTGCTTCCTGTGCCCCCCCTGCTTGTATTCCTTCCCTTGTGTGATGTCAGAGCCCAACATGGAGGAGGAGGTTGTTGCCCTTTGAGCCTGAGGGAGCTGTGTCTGACTGGGGCTCCTTCCTGGTGTTTTACAAAGAGCTACTTTTGAATATGGTCTGTCCAGATACCTTGTTTCAAAGGAATTGAGCATGAGCTAGCAAGAATAGCAACCCCACAGTTGATAAACAACTTTTTCTTGTTTTTAAACCATCACATCTTCATTTCACATTGGAATAAAGTAAGTGAAACCTGCTACCCCAGCCTTGCCTATGTGTTCTGTAACCCAGTCTCATTTGATTGTGTGGGCTGTTGTTAGAAATGTTATGAAAAGTGGAATATGCATAAATTAGATGGAATGTAAGGCTATGCTTATAATGCCATTTGAGTGGGAGGTAAGAGGATGGAGTCACAGACACGCAGCTGGGGTTTACCCAACTACCACTTACTAGGTTCATGAGAGTGTGGCACAGGTGAACATCGCCTGACATTGGTGACAGAAGACAAAAAGTCGGCATGAAGGCCAGGTGGGGGAGAGGTGCAAGGCAACTTTCTGCTTCCCAGATGAGGCACAGCTCCTGATCTGAATGGACCAGCCTCATATGACATTCCCCTACACACAAAATTTGACGTTAAATATGTATCTTTTTGTAATCGTCACATTTTACATAGTATAATGTCTTCAAGGTTCATCCATGTTGTAGCATGTATCAGCATTGCATTTTTTTTGTGTGTGTGTGATGGAGTCTCTTTGTCACCCAGGTTGGAGTGCACAGCAATACAGTCATGACTCACTGCAGCCTCAACCTCCCTGGGCTCAAGTAATCCTTCTGACTCAGATGGAACTCCCCTATGGCTGGGACTACAGGCACACACCATGAAGGCCAGCAAATTTTTGTACTATTTGTAGAGATAGGATTTTGCTATGTTGCTCAGGCTGGTCTCAAATTCCCAGGTTCAAGACATCCTCTCATCTTTGCCTCCCAAAGTTCTGAGATTATAAGCATGAGCCACCATGCCCATCAGCATTGCCCAGTCTCTCATCATTTTAAAGCTAAATAATATTCTGCTGTGTGTCTATACTACATTTTCTTTATCTGTTTATCTCTTAGAAGATGCCTGGGTTTGTTTTTACATTTTGTACTGTAAATGATGCTGCTATAAAAATTGGTGTAAAAGCATCGTTGCGTAAGTGAATAACATTTTTAAACCCGAACACATCACTGCATGCAGTTCTTAGATTGAATAACAGACGCCAGACCTGGTGGCTCACACCTGTAATCCCAACTTTGGGAGGCTGAAGTGGGCAAATCACTTAAGTTCAGGAGTTCAAGACCAGCCTCGGCAACATGGTGAAATCCCGTCTCTACTAAAAATTCAAAAATTAGCTGGGCATGGTGGTGCATCCTTGTAGTCCCAGCTATTTGGGAGACTGAGGGACAAGAATCTCTTAAGCCCAAGAGGCAGATGTTGCAGCTTAAGTCCTTGCATTTAATTATTTTGGTTACACCTGTAGTTGAAACACATGGAAGTGTTCCACCTGTTGCTGGGACATATGGTAATTCTATGTAGAACTTTCCGATAAACTGCCAAACTATTTGTCACAGTTAATAAACCATTTTATATTCTCACTAGTCATGCAACAGGGTTCCACTTCCCCCACATCCTAGCCAGTACTTGTTCTTTTCCATTTTTGTTGTTTTGATTTTTATATAGCCACCCTAATAGATGTAACATGCTATCTTGTGGTTTTGAGTTGTTTGTCCCTAATGTCTGGTGATGCTGAGCATTTTTCTGTGGACTTATTGACTCAATATAGATGCAAGTCCTCTTCCCTTTTGTAAGTACTGTTGTTGTTTTGTTTTGCTATTGAGTTTTAGAAGTTCTTTTTATATTATGCTTATTATATTATACTTTATGTACCTAGTCAGATACATGATTTGTAAATCTTTTCTCCCATTTGCTGGTTGTCTTTTCACTCTGTTATTCATGCTTTTTGTACCAAATTTTAGTAGACACGGGTTTGTTTTGTTTTGTTTTTTGGTATCAAAAAAACATGAACAACAGAGTATTTTTCATATCAAAAAAACTGAAAAGTTTCACATTTTAATCAAGTTCAATTTATCTGTTCTTTTCTCTTTTTTTAATTTTGGGGCCTATGCTTTTGGTGTAACAGTCAAGAAACCATGACCAAATTTAATGTTATAAGATTTTACTTATGCCTTTTCCTAACAATTTTTAAAGTTTAACTTTTTAAAACTTTTATAGTAGGTTTGGGCGTACATGTGAAGATTGTTACATAGGTAAACATATGTCACAGGGGCTCACTCTACAGATGATTTCATCACCCAGGTATTAAGCCCAGTACCCAATAGCTATATTTTCTGCTTCTCTCCCTCCTCCCACCCTCTAACTTCAAATGGATCCCAATGTCTTTGAGTTCCTAAGTTCTTATCATTTAGTTCCCACTTACAACTGAGAACACGTGGTACTTGTTTTTCTGTTCCTGTGTTAGTTTGCTAAGGATAATATCCTCCAGTGACATCCATGTTGCCACAAAACACATAATCTCTTTTTTTGGCTGCAGAGTATTCCAAAATGTGCATGTGGCAAATATTCTTTATTTAATCTGTTGCTGATAGTATTTAGGTTTATTCCATTTCTTTGTTATTGCTAATAGGGCTGCAATGAACATTTGCATGTATGTGACATTATGGTAAAATAGTTTCTATTTCTCTGGGAATATATGCAGTAATAGGATTGCAAGCAAAACTATTGAGTGGTAGTTCTGCAGTTAGCTCTTTGAGAAATTGCAAAACTTCTTTCCATAATGGTTGAATTAATTTACACTCCCACCAACAGTGTGTAAGTTCCTTTTCTCTACAACCTCGCCAGCATTTGTTGTTTGACTCTTTACCTATAGCCTTTCTGACTAATGTGGGATTGTGAGATGGTGTCTCACTGTGGTTTCTTTCTTTCTCTCTTTCTTTCTTTCTTTCTTTTTCTTTCTTTCTCTTTCTTTCCTCTTTCTTTCTCCTTCCTTCCTTCCTCCCTCCCTCCTTCCTTTCTTTCTTTCTTTCTTTCTTTCTTTCTTTCTTTCTTTCTTTCTTTCTTTCTTTCTTTTCTTTCTTTCTCCTTTCTTTCTTCTTCTTTTTTTTTTTTTTTTGACGGAGTCTCACTCTGTGGCCAGGCTAGAGTGCAGTAGCACGATCTCAGCTCACTTCAAACTCCATGTCTCAGGTTCAAGTGATTCTCTTGCCTCAGCCTACCAAGCAGCTGGGACTAATGGCTCATGCTACCACACCTAGCTAATTTTTGTATTTTTAGTAAAGATGCGGATTAACCATGTTGGCCAAAATGGTCTCAATCTCTTGACCTTATGATCTGCCTGCCTTGGCGTCCCGAAGTGCTAGGATTACAGGCATGAGCCACCACACCAGGCCATCTCATTGTGGTTTTAATTTTCATTTATTTAATGATCAGTGATGTTGAGGTATTTTTTCATACACTTGTTGGCCATACGTAGGTCTTCTTCTAAAAAGTGTCTGTTCATGTCCTTTGCCCTGTTTTTAATGAGGTTGTTTCTTTTGTTGTAAATTTAAGTTTCTTATAGAATGCTGGATATTAGATCTTTTTCAGATGCATAGTTTGCAAATGTTTTCTTCCCCTCACTAAGTTCTCTGTTTACTCTGTTCATAGTTTCTTTTCTGCTATGAAAAAATCAGTTTAATTAGATCCTCCTTGTCAATGATTTCTTTTCTTCCTATTGCTTTTGGTGTTTTTGTCATGAAATCTTTGACTGTTTCCATGTCCAGAATTGTATTGCCTGGATTGTTCTCTAGGGCTTTTATACTTTTATGTTTTGTATATAAGTCTTCAATAAATCTTGAGTTGACTTCTTTTTGTATATGGTGTAAAGAAGGGGTCCAGCTTCAATCTTCTGTATATGGCTAACCAGTTATCCCAGCACCATTTGTTGAATACAGAATCTTTTCCTTGTTGCTTTTTTTTTGTCAGCTTTGTCAATTATCACATGGTCGCAAATGTGCAGCCTTATTTCTGGGCTCTCTATTCTGTTCCATTTGTCTATGTGCCTGTATTTGTATCAGTATCATGCTGTTTTGGTTACGTAGCCTTATAGAATAGTTTGAAGTCAGGTAACGTGATACCTCCAGCTTTGCTCTTTTTGCTTAGGATTGCCTTGTCAATTTGTACTCTTTTTGGTTTTATATGAATTTTAAAATAGTGTTGTTTAGCTCTGTAAAGAATTTCATTAGTATTTTAATGGAAATAGCATTGAATCTGTAAACTACTTTGTCCAGTATAGCCATTTTAGTCATATTGGATCTTCCTATCCATGAGCAAGGGATATTTTTACATTTGTTTGTGTCTTTTCTGATTTATTCAAGCAGTGTTTTGTAATTGTCATTGTAGAGCTCTTTCACCTCCCTGGTTAGCGGTATTCCTAGATATTTTATTATTTCTGTGGCAATTGTGAATGGAATTGCCTTTCTGATTTGGCTGTCAGTATTGCTACACTACCAGTGTTGCTAGTGTATAGAAATGCTAGTGATCTTTGCACATTGATTCTGTATCTTGAAACTTTGCTGAAGTTGTTTACTGACTAAAGAAGCTTTGCAGTTGAAACTAAAGGGTTTTCCAAATATAGAATTATGTTTCTGCAAACAGAGATAGTTTGACTTTCTCTCTTGCTATTTGGATGTGCTTTATTTTTTGTCTTGGCTGATTGCTCTGGTCAGGACTTCCAATACTATGTTGAATAGAAATGGTGAGAGAGGGCATTCTTGCCTTGGCTGGTATTCAAAGGGAATGCTCCCAGCTTTTGCCCATTCAAAAGAATGTTAGCAGTGGATTTGTTATACACAGCTCTTATTATTTTCTGCATCTATTGAGATAATTGTGTGTGTTTTATTAGTTCTGTGTATGTGATGAATTACATTTATTGATTTGTATATACTGAACCAACCCTGCATCCTAAGGAGGCAGTCTACTTGATCATGATGGACTCTTTTTGAAATGCTGTTGGATTCGGTTTGTAAATATTTTGTTGAGAACTTTTGTGTTGATGTTCATCAAGAATGTTGGCCTAAAGTTTTCTATATATATTGTGTCTCTGCCAGGTTTTCGTGTCAAGATAATGCTGACCTCATAGAATGAGTTGTGGAGGAGACTCTCCTCCTCAATTTTTTGTGATAGTTTCTTTAGGAATTGTACCAGCTCTTCTTTGTACATTTGGTAGAATTTGGCTGTAAATTCATAAGGTCCAGAGCTCTTTCTGATTGGCAAGCTGTGTATTACTGATTAATTTCAGAGCTTGTTTTTGGTCTGTTTAGGAAATCAATGTCTTCCTGGCTCAGTCTAGGGAGTGCGTGTGTGTCTAGGAATGTATAAATCTCTTCTAAGTTTTCTAGGTTGTGTGCATAAAGGTGCTCATGGTAGTACTGACCCCACATAAATAAAAACAACCATTAAAAACCACTAAAGTTTTAACACTTATTTTTATGTACTGAATTTATTTTTATTTAATTTTTTTACATGGAATGTGATAAAGATTTAACTTTACTGGTTTAAATGTGGACTTGTATTCCCAGAATCACTTGTTGAACAAACTGTCCTTTCCTTTACATGATGGTTTAGGCACCTTTGTCAAAAGACAATCAATGATTTATGCATGGGTATTTTTGGGGGGTTACCCATTTTATTTGTTTAGTCTCTATCATTGTTTTTATGCCAGTATCAAACAGTTTTAATTATAGAAGCTTTGTATGTTCTGAAATTTAAAATTGTGAGCCACCTAACTTTGTTCTTTTTTAAAGATTATTTTAGACATTCAGAGCACCTTCAAATTTCATATGAATTTTAGAATGGGCTATTCTGTTTTTGCAGAAGAAAAGTTTGAAAAAATAAAACATTGGGGTTACAGTACATCTGTACACTACTTTGGCTAGTATTGCCATCTTAACTTTTGGTTGTCATTTAATTTTTTCCAATAAGTTAACTAATTTCAGTGTGTTCTAAATATGTTTAATTGTGTTTTATTTTCATTTCCTCTCACCTGTCATTCACCCAGCCAGAATTACATTACTTCACATATAGAACTTCCATTTCTGGGGCCTGGCACAGTGACTCATGCCAGTAATCCCAGCACTTTGGGAGGCTGAGGTAGGTGGATTGCCTGAAGTCAGGAGTTTGAGACAAGGATGACAAATATGGTGAAACTCCATCTTTACTAAAAATACAAAATTTAGATGGGCCTGGTGGTGGGACCGTGTAGTCCCAGCTAATTGGCTGGCTAAGGCAGCAGAATAAACAGAACCTAGGAGGTGGAGGTTGCAGTGAGCTAAGATGGTTCCATTGCACTCCAGCCTAGGAGACAGAGAAACTCTATCTAAAAAAAAAAAAGAAGAAGAAGAAGAAGAAAAAGAAAGAAAGAGAGAAAGAAAGAAAGAAGGAAAGAAAGAAAGAAAGAAAGAAAGAAAGAAAGAAAGAAAGAAAGAAAGAAAGAAAGAAAGAAGGAAAGAAAAGAAAAGAAAAGAGAACAGAAAAGAAAAGAAAAGAAAAGAACTTTCATTTCTCTAAAGTCCTTGGTAATTGTATTTATTCCTGTTTCTTTAAATCTTTAACAATCCCACAACAAAAAACAACCAACCTTAGTCTTCATGTCGAAAATCTTCAGTGGATCTTTTTTTATCAGAGGATTGCTTAGTGCAATATTTAATGAAAAAGATGCATGAGTTTAAGACCAGCCTGTTCAACATGGTAAAACCCTGTCTCTACTAAAAATACAAAAATTTGCTGGGTATGGTGGTGGGCACCTGTAATCCCAGCTACTTGGGAGGTTGAGGCATGAGAATTGCTTGAACCTGGGAGGTGGAGATTGCAGTGAGTCAAGATCATGCTACTTCACTTCAGGGTGGGCAACAGAGTGAGACTCTGTCTAAAATAATAGACCAAAAAAAATGCATTTTAGACTAACAAAGAGACATTTACAGAACATTTCATCCAACAGATGCAGAAAACACATTCTTTCATCAGCACAAGAAACATTCTCCAGAATAGACCATGTGTAAGGCCACAAAACAAGTCTCAACACATTTAAAATAATTGAAATTATATCGAGTATCTTTCCTGACCACAATGGAATAAAACTGGAACTCAAAAACAAGATGAACTTTTGAAATTGTACAAATACATGGAAATTAAACAATATGCTCCTGAGTGATCAATGAAGAAAATTTTAAAGTTTCTTTTCTTTTCTTTCTTCCTTTCTTTTTTTTTTTTTTTTAAGATGGGACTTGCTATGTTGCTTGGACTGGTCTTGAATTCCTGACCTCAGGTGATTCACCCGCCTGGGCCACCCAAAGTACTGGGAATGCAGGCATGAGTCACAGCACATGGCCTAAAAGTTTTTTAATGGATACAAAAGTACAGCTAGATAGGGGGAATAAGTTCTAGCGCTCTAAAGCACAATAGGGTGACTGTAATTAACAACAATTTATTGTATATTTTCAAATAGCTAGAACAGCAGATTTTAAACCTCCCAACATAAAGAAATGATAAATGTTTGAGGTGATGGATATACTAATTACCCTGATTTGATCCTTATACAGTGTAAACATGTATCAAAATATCACAATGTACCCTGTAAATATGTATTAGGTATCAAGTATTAGGTAACAATTAAAAATAATAACAGCTGGGGCCATGTACAGTGGCTCATGCCTGTAATCCTAGCACTTTGGGAGGACAAGGTGGGACGATCATCTAAAGTCAAGAGTTCGAAACCAGGCTGGCCAATATTATATAACCCTGTCTCTACTAAAAATACAAAATTATCTGGGCATGGTGGCAGGCATCTGTAATCCCAGCTACTCGAGAGACTGAGGCAGGAGAATCACTCGAACCTAGGAAGCGAAGCTTGCAGTGAGCCGAAGTTGTGCCATTGCACTCCAGCCTAAGCAACAAGAGCAAAACTCCGTCTCAAAATAATAATAATAATAATAATAATAATAATAACAATAATAACAACAACAACAGCTGGACACAGTGGTTCATGTCTATAATCCCAGCACTTTAAGAGGCTGAGGTAGGAGGATAGCTCAAGCTCAGGAGTTTAAGACCAGCCTGGGCAACTCAGTGAGACCCCATCTCAAAAGAAAAAACAAACAAACAAAATAATAAATAACCAAATGTGTGACATAGCAGCACAAGAATCTGGCACTGGAGTGTTCTCTGTCCCTGGGCATCCATTATCTATATCCCTGTCCTGTCTGCGAAACAGCTTTCAGGAGTTCTGGGAAACTACAGGAACAGCCCTGACAACAATAAACATAAAAAACACATGCCAGAGGACCTAAAATGCCCCAACAACAGAGTGTGCTTCCATCCTATGGAGCAGCAAATGCTTGATGGGCGTTATTTCTTTCTTTCTTTCTTTCTTTTTCTTTTTTTAAGTAGCTAAGAACAATTGCTCTGAAGACGCAAAGCTAAACTAACTGCCAAACATGGCCTGACAGTGTAGCTGCAAACTTTGTTCCTGATCCAATGATAAAAGAACCTTTCAGTTTTGCAGAAGCCTTCTGTTGCTGCCGCCTGCCATGGGACAGGAAAGAAGCACCTGTGAGCAAGGGCCATGCACTCAGTATACCACTGCTGACTCCTAAGTGCCTGAAATTTCATCTAGAGAATTCGTTTTAGAAGTTAGATGATTAATTATATTCATTTATTTTAAAATATATATTTATATAAATATATCTATATATAAATATATATATTTTAAAATAAATGTTTTAGTTAAATCATTTTGTTTTATTTATGTATTTTTATTATTATCATTGATTTCATTTATTTATATTTCAAAATATTTACATAATCAATATTTAAATAATTATTAATTTTAATACTAATTAATAATAATTGTATTTATTAATTTCATTAATTATTAATATTGCATTAATGTTTTGTTTAAAACATTTTATTGTTTAATTTTTAAATGAATAAAAATATATTTGTTATATAAATGTATTTTTTAAATAAATATGTATGTAAAACTGGACACAGTGGCTCATGCCTGTGATCCCAACACTTTGGGAGGCCAAGGCAGGTGGATCACCTGAGGTCAGGAGTTCGAGACCAGCCTGACCAACATGGTGATACCCCGTCTCTACTAAAAATACAAAATTAGCCAGTTGTGATGGCACAGCCCTGTAATCCCAGCTGCTTGGGAGGCCAAGGCTGGAGAATCACTTGACCTGGGAGGTGGAGGTTGCATTGAGCTGAGATCGCACCATTGCACTCCTTCCTGGGCAACAACAGTAAAACTGCCTCAAAAGAAAAAAAAAACTGTACTTTTTTTTTTTTTTTTTTTACTGTTACAATGGCAATAATAGAAGCTTTTCTTTCCAGGAGCTCTAAGTGAAATTAATGAGAATTCTCATGACCCTAGGAAAAGAGATTTAAAAACCAAACACATAGGCCGGGTGCTGTGGCTCATGCCTGTACTCCCAGCACTTTGGGAGGCTAAGGCGGGTGGACTGCTTGAGTACAGGAGTTCAAGACCAGCCTGGCCAACATGGTGAAACCATGAAACCCCATTTCTACTACACATACAAAAATTAGCCAGGCATGGTGTCATGCACGCCTGTAGTCTCAGCTACTCGGGAGGCAGAGGCAGGAAAATCATTTGAACCTGGGAGGTGGAGGTTGCTGCAGAGAGCTGAGATCAAGCCACTGTACTCCAGCCCAGGCAACAGAGGCCATCTAATTATTTTATTGTTATTTATTTATTTATTTATTGAGACATATTTTCACTCTTGTTGCCCAGGCTGGAGTGTAATGGCTGACCTCGGCTAACTGCAACCTCCGCCTCCTGAGTTCAGGCGATTCTCCCACCTCAGCCTCCCATGTAGCTGGGATTGCAAGGCACCTGCTAATATGCCTGGCTAATTTTTGAATTTTTGTAGAGAAAGAATTTCACCATGTTGGCCAAGCTGATCTTGAACTCCTGATCTCAGGTGATCTGCCCTCCTCAGCCTCCCAAAGTGCTGGGATTACAGGCGTGAGCCACCGTACCTAGACAGTTCTCTTTTCTTTATGAATAGCAAGGCAAACTGGAATGGATTCACCTGGGAGCGGTGGACATGCCCTGGAAAGCATCATGGTTAGATCCATGTGAGACTGGTTAGTTTTACTGTGTGTGTTACCCATGTGTTGCCCATGTGTTGCTACCATGGTAATCCTGCTCAGTAGGAGAGGAACCATAGGTTAAGACATTTGGTGTATGTGTTTGGCTGAGGAGCCAATGGCGTAGAGCTACCATCTGTGGGATTATGACTGAATGCCTCTAGGTCAGAATCCCACCCAGGAGGAATAATACGGCATTGCTCCGGCGCCTCGGCTGACCTTGGATAGCCAGTCCTCCACCGTCCCTGATGGTGGGCCACTCCACCCTGCAAGGGGCATGCCCCACAGCACCGGGAATGACTCTGGTGGAGAGAGCCCCTCGTCCTGGGAAATGGGCTGCTGCCAGAAAAGCAGTCACCCCCTCACCCATCACATAATATGTTTGTGGGGAACCTGATGATAAACTATTCATAGACACCCTGCTTCTGGGTCAGGGTTTTCTATGGAGAAGAGGGGGTCCCTTGCTTGGATCTATTAAAAGTCAGTCCTCCATACAAGGGTCCCTCCACCCGTTTGCGAGGGACCTTGTGATGTGGGGTGTCCTGTGTAATTCAGTCCTTGACATCTACCTTCCTTTCTCCCTCCTGTTGCCCCCAGGGACCTCATTCCCAGGAATGCTCATGCCCACCTGCCCCAGAACCCCAGAGCACGCAGCGGGTGTCTCTCATGAGAGCCCGTCAGCGTCCATTTGTTTTCCAAGGTGACGCGCCAGGGGTTGCTGAGGTAGGGGTGGTGCCCCTGCTTGGCATTCCCCCATTCCAATTCTGCCTCCTTCCTGCATCCCGCTGGGAACTCCTCCAGGGGCTGGGATTGGATTAGTCGAGCTGGGATTGGATTCCTCGAGCATGGTGAGAATGACTGAGGCATGGGTGTTGGAGGGTGTGACCCCGCCACCTCTGTCTGTGTAGTGTTCGCGATTGCCCAGTAGTGGCCTTTTGGGTCACAGCCCCTCTCTCTGCCCCAACCGCGCGGGGATGGGATATGAAGCAGTCACTGCCCTTGTGCCTTTCCGCTTCTCTCTGCTGCCCAGGTCAACCAGCAGACAGCGGGAGAAAGGCGGGCAGGTCCGCAATGTTAGATGGCCACAAAGGTGGGCCGGCTCCGTGTGATAAAATTCCAACTGGGTCTGATCGCTTCCGTCTGCGAACACTGGGTCGCCCAGATGTCAGCGGCGAGCGCTGACCTTGACCATCAACTTGGGATTTCTAAGGAAGAACAGGTAACTCTGGTGAGCAGCACTGCCACGTGCATCCGCTAGACGTCGTTCTTTCACTACGTCGTTTCTACCTCTCCAATTGTTAACTACAGTACTTTCAGTTACTTTTCATTTTGTTTTTCTTTTTTCTTTTACTTTTCTTACTCCTCTTTCTACACACCGAAGTTGCTGTTGTTTTGCATTTACTTTTTATTTTATTTTAAGACAGTTTGGAGTGTGAGAATGCAATCTCGGCTCACCTCAGCCTCGACTTTCCTGGGCTCCTTCTGGTGATCTTGCCATCTCAGCCTTCCAAGTGACTGAGACTGCAGGAATTGCTTAATTCTGGGATGTCAAAGCTGTAGTGAGCCGTGATCATACGACTGCCCTCCAGGCTGAGTGACAGAGAAAGACCTTGTTTCATAAAGTAAGAGAGACAGGTTGAAGAAAAATCTCCTTGAACTTACTACAATTAATTGTGAAATTACCTCTTACATTGTTATATTTTTCATTCCCACTAGTTTGTTTATTATTATTGCTGTTGTTGTTATTATTTCTCTGTATTATTGTTTGTTATTATTGTTATTGTTTTTATTATTTATCTAGTTATTTAGAGATGGAGTCTTGCTCTGTCACCCAGACTGCAGTGCAGTGGCACACCCTCGGGCCACTGTAGCCGCCCCTGCTAAATGTGGGTTTAAGTTTGAGACCAACCTGGGCACTATGGTGTAGCACCGTTTCTACTAAAATCTGTCACTGACATTTCCAGGACCATTGAAAGCGGCCGGTGCAAGTTCGGAGGCTGAGGCAGGAAGTTCGATAGAGCCCTGGAGTTTGAGACCAGCCTGGACAACAGACTGCAGCTCCACAGGCCTGGACTCAGCCCCACCACCAGAAGCCCCATCCCCGGAGCCCAAGCGATGTTCCCACCTCGGGATCCAAAGAAGCTGAAACTACAGGCACCCCACTATAACACCGGGTAACTTCTATTTATTTACGACTCTTGAAATGGAGCCTCGGCCTGTCAGCCTCTGTGGTAGAGTGCAATGGCGTGATCCCAGCTCACTGCAGCCCACCTCCCTGTCTGGGCAAAGGGATTCTCCTGCCTCAGCCTCCCGAAAGAAAGAGACCAGCCTGAAGATCGGGTCGACAAGTGAATTAGGGATGGTCTCTCTCGATCTCCTGATCTGATTTATCCTCAATATTCCCAGTGGCGGATGAGCCATTATGTCGCACTTTGAGATATCTGAGCAGTTGTTGGCTATTTGAACTCCTGGTTTAATTTTCCGACTCAGTTCTCCCAGAAGAGCATGGTCGCTCGAGAGCTTTACTGGGGACTGTCTTTGAGCGATGCCGAGCGCCTATTTATTTTATCGTCTGTTTCTATTTCTTCTTTCTCTTTTCTTTTTCATTTTTCTACTTTTTACATCTCTGTCTCTCTTTCTCTACATTTATTTTTCTTGATCTTTTTTACTTTCTCTCTTTTCTCAATTTGTTTCCTCCCGTCCCTCCATCTGTCTGTCTTTGTGTGGATTCTGGATGAGTCTCCTCATTCTGTATCCCCCTGTGTATCACAAGCCTCTGAGACTTTCACTTTGTGGTTTTTCCTCCTTGTTGCCTAAAATGCATTCACTGTTCTTTTATTTCAGTACTCTGTGAATGGTTGAGGGCTGGGAAAAAAAAAATGGACCGTGAATTTGATTGGTTTCACGAGAGACATGGGAGACCAAAGAAAGTACTATGAATGTACGATAAGGACTTTGCTAAATGCCCAGTTTACTCTCCCAACCTGGTTCATAAAAGTACAGATGCATTTGGCAGATTGAGAGATCTCTGTGTAGTTGTGACCCTGCAATTACACTTGACGAGAGTTGTGATGACAGATGGGCAGCACAGAAACCTGCCCTTCTTTGGTGCCAATTGAGCATGGTAATAACAGATTCGGAACGGCCTATGTCTCAACCTGATAGTCCTGTTTTTCTGCTCTGGTCTTTAGGAATGAGTGTGGCCTTCCTGTGCTCTGCCATTTTCTTGCATTTTTCTTTTTACATACATTCATTCACTTATTTGTTTATTAATTTATTTGAAATGGACTCTCTTTCTGTCACCCAGACTATGGTGTGGCAATCTCAGCCTCCCTGATTCCAGTGATTCTCCTGCCTCAGCCTCCCAAGTAGCTGGGATATAGGCGCATGCCATGTTTTTTTATTAGAGGCGGGATTTCACCATGTTGCCCAGGCTGGTCTTGAACTCCTGACCTTCAGGGATCCGCCTGCCCCAACCTCCCAAAGTGATGGGATAACAAGCAAGAGCCACATCATCTGGCCTAAATTGCAACTTTTCAAAATAAATAAATTAAAAAATATATATATCTAGGGCATCACCTAGTGGCCACTGTTATTGAAAGTCAAGGTGGCACTGAGGGAGGTCTGGCTGACTTCACAGAGCCTGGGGCAACTGGTTTCTCTCCATCTCTTCTGGAAGCCCTTCCCTCTCTCCCTTGCTGCCTAGGGAACTTCCACCCTGCTCAGTCCCCTGTTGTTCTTTTATCCCCCTGGGTAAATGGTGTCTCGTTCTGTCGCCCAGGCTGTGGTGTGGTCTCCACTGGCTGCAATCTCCACCTCCCACCTCCCTGGTTCCAGGGATTCTCCTGCTTCAGCCTCCTGAGTAACTGGGATTACAGGTGCATGCCGCCCTACCCAGTTAACTTTTTTTTTTTTCAGTAGAAACAGGGTTTCACCATGTTGGCCAGGCTGATCTCGAACTCCTGACTTAGTGATCCACCAGCCACAGCCTCCCAAAGTGCTGGGATGACAGTCATAAGCTACTGTGCCAGGCCACCTTCATTGATTTTAACTGGAGATTCTAGATTAGAGGCACACTTCATTCTATACCACAGAATGACTTCTTTATCCTGCTGACTTAGGAAAGCCAGGTTTCTTGTTATTCATTTCAAACCGAGAGTCACCTCATGTTTGGAAAACGGATCCGCTCCCAAGTTCAGTGGAGTAATGTGGCATGTAGGACGAGGGACTGTGCCTTCTGATTTGGTCTCCATGGTGGGCCTAGGTTTGGAGCTCAGTGTGGACCAATGGCTCCCTCAGCCTTGGGTTCCATCGGCCCCACCACTGGAACGAGGGCCTTGGCAGACTCTGGCCCTCCCTGGCCCTTAAGTCTCCAGTAGAATCCCCATCCCGAGCTCGTATGCCCCAAATGAATGTGGCTCACGCCTCTCCAGAAACATTTGAAATCTATCCTCTACCCATGGTCACCTAAAACCACAGGAGCACTGAACACTCAGCCGCCATCCACCTCACTGGTTTTGGGAGAGAATGCTGAAAGTCTCTTGCCGACTCTCTCTTGACTTGAGTTCTTCAAGGGCATGTAGTCAGGACATAGCGAGACCAGATGTATTAAGTCAGGCCAGGTGTGGTGGCTCATGCCTGCAACCCCAACGTTTTGGAAGGATGAGGTGGTGGCAGGATTCCTTGAGCTCAGGAGCTTGAGACTAGCCCTGGACAACATTGCCAAAACCCGAGATGCGTGCCTGTGGTCCCAACTGTTGAGGAGGCTGAAGTGGGAGAATCACCTAACCATGGGGGAAGTTGAGGCTGCAGTGAGCCATAATGGTGTCACTGCACTCCAGCCTGGGCGAAAGACAGAGCGAGACCCTGTCACAGACAGACAGATAGATAGACAACAGATATATTATGTCCTTCTTGGGGTAGGAAGCAAAAATTACAGAATACAGCATCTAAGTTTTTAAAAAATTTTAAATTTCAATCTATTTATTTATTAATTTTGAGTCCAGATTATGAAACCAGATAATTTTTGTATTTTCGTAGAGACAAGGTTTCACCGTGTTGCCAAGGCTAGTCTCAATTGCCTGGGATCCAGGAATCCACCCACCCTCAGGTTCCCAAAGTGTGGGGATGACAGGCATGAGCCGATGCTCCTGATAGCATTTTTGTTTCCTTTTTTTTAATCGTTTGTCTTTCTAGGAGTTTCAAGGCAGAGTGTTTGGCTGGCTTGTTTAAATTCACTATAAATAGAAATTGAGGATGTCAGCTTCTGGCCTCGTAGACTCTGAGCTCACGAGTCCCCTGGTTTGTCTATCATGGGACTGTACATGTAAGAAGTAAAAAAGTCGTAACGTTTAAAATAAGTAATTTTGTTGTACGGAAATACACGGATGCATCCAAAACACAGAAACAATTCTTTTAAAAGTTGTCTTAGTCCTGGTGGGTGTGCCAGTGATTCTTTTAGGTTTAGACCTTGACTGAGATAATTTCCAGTCAGTCTCTGGACAGAAGTTCCAAATGATCCAATGGGTGAGGACTTAAACTGTGTCTTTCAGTGGCCCTGGTTGATTAGTTGTGGGGACCACCTGGGAGGGCACAGTGACCCACTGTGGGGTCCTCCATCTTTCCCCTTCTCCTTTCCCACCCCTTCAAGTGATCCTAATTCATTCCAGGCTGACACTCTCATTGGCAGACGTCAGGCATCACATTTCACTGTTACTCTGAAAACAAGGCCTCAAGGAGGCAGGAAGCTCATGGTGCCTGTGCACAGCCTGGGGCAACAGTGTCTTCTCCATTGTGCCCATCCTCTGCATACACCCCCAAGTTCCTCCCTCCCTTGTTGCCTAGGGAATTGCCACCCTGATGAAAGGGTCTAATTGTTCTTGGACCAGTTAAAAAAATAAATATGCAAGGCATGGTGGCTCACAACTGTAATCCCAGCACTTTGGGAGGCAGAGGTGGGTGGATCACGAGGTCAGCAGTTCAAGTTAAGACTGGCCAGTATGGTGAAACTCCATTTCTACTAAAAATACAAAAAATAGCCAGATATGGTGGTGTGTGCCTGTAATCCCAACTACTCAGGAGGCTGAGGCAGGAAAATTGCTTGAACCTGGGAGGTGAAGGTTGCAGTGAGCCAAGGTCACACCACTGCATTCCAGACTTTGGTGACAGAGTGAGACTGTCTAAAAAAAAAAAAAAAATGCCAGGCACAGTGGCTCACGCCTGTAATCCTGACAATTAGGGTGGCCGATGTGGGGGAATCACCTGAGGTCGGAAGTTCGAGACCAGCCTGACCAACATGGAGAAACCCTATCTCTACAAAAAATACAAAGTTAGCCAGGCATGGATGGTGGTGCTTGCCTGTAATCCCAGCTACTCAGGAGGCCAAGGAAGGAGAATCACTTCAACCCGTGATGCAGAGGTTGTGTTGAGCCTGCACAACAAGAGTGAAACTCTATCTCCAAAAATAATAGTAATTTGCTGTGGTCTCCAGGCTGGTCTCAAACTCCTGACCTCAAGTGATCCATCTGTCTCAGCCTCCCAAAATGCTGAGATTACATGCATGGACCACTGGGCTTGGCTATGTGTAATTTCTCAACTCGGCTCATTTATTGACTGGGGACCATAGGCATCTGAGCTGCTTCCTCAGAGAACTTACTTGTGCTTCAGGATCTGTTCACACAAGATCAGGTCCACAGCATTTCTATGTTCATGCTGGAGTGCTCCTGTGCACACACACCCACATGCCAAATGTGTGACGAGCAGCTGAGCTCACATGTTAACTTCGTGGCTCCACGGTTGGGCATTTGGTTTTTACTAACAGCCAGAGGCTAGCTGAGAGAGCCCTATCGCTCCAAAGAAGGATGGTTATCTGCAGATAATGGCAGGGCCTTGCTCTGAAATCCTCAGGGATTTCAGTGATTTGGAATGGCCTATGTCTCAAACGGGTGGTCCTGTTTTTCTGCTCTGGTCTTTCGGAACAAGTGGAGCCTTCCCATGCCACCTCCTTGCACTTTTTTTAACATTCATATATTCACTTATTCGTGTATTTTTTAGAGGTGGGGTCTCCCTGTATTGCCCAGGCTGGAGTGCACTGGTAGGATCATAGCTCACTGCAACCTTGAACTGCTGGGCTTAATGTGATCCTCCTCCGCCTCAGTCTTCTGAGTAGCTGGGCCTACAGGCGTGAGTGAAAGCCACAACACAACACAACGCCTGGCCAATTATCTTCCTTCTTTTTTATTGTGTTTGTGTTTCTTTTCTGAGACAAGGTCTCACTCTGTTGCCTGAGCTGGAGTGCAGTTGTTCCCGGACCAAACTGAGGGTCGGGATGCATATTGTTGTGACCTGATAACAAGATGCAGATTAACTGAAAAAGAAGGGAGTTTTTATTTCTGTGACCACTTACAGGGAGAAAGCCTGGAAAATATAGCCAGACTGTCTCAAAATTACAAAGGTTTACGAGCTTATATACCTTCTTCTAAGCTGTGTATGCATACGAGTGCATTCATCTAAGCACGGAAGATATTGTCTTTTTTTTTTTTTAAGACAGTCTTCCTCTGTTGCCCAGGCTGGAATGTGGTGGTGAGATCTTGGCACACTGCAACCTTCAGCTCCCGTGATCAAGCAATTCTAGTGCCTCAGCCTCCCAAGGAGCTGGGATCACACGCGCCCACCAGGTTGCCTGGCTAATTTTTGTATTTCCCTTAGAGATGGGGTTTTGCTATGTTGACCAGGCTGGTTTGAAACTCTTGACCTCAGGTGATCTGCCCGCCTTGGCCTCCTAAAGTGCTTGGGTGATGGGCGAGGGCTGCTGTGCCCAGCCTGCTTCTTTTGTTACTAGAGGTGGGCTCTCTCACTGTCATGGTATAAACGTCTGTATTGTGGTATATGGCGCGCACGTGTGTACGTGCCTAGGTGTGTGTGTTTCTCCATGTTTTCCCCAGTCATGATGTTTCTTCCCCTCACAGGAACTCTGGTAGATTAGTTGTGGGAAACTCCTGGGAGGGTGCTGGCCTGACACTTCCATCCATTGTCATCAGGCATCATCCAGCAGTCACCATTTTTGAAGTCTAGGTGGCACACAGGACGCTGTGGCTGCCCGCCCACAGTGAGGAGCTAGTGTGGCTTCTCTCCACTCCCCCTGCCCCCGTCCCCACCCCTTGGAGGCTCATCCTACCTACATCCATCCGTCCCCCAACTCCCTCGTTGCCCAGAAACCTCTGGAGATTCTGGCTGGTCCAGATTGTTGATCTTTTTGATCAGTGTTTTTCCTTTTCCTTTTCTTTCTTTGCATGTTTAACTCGCATGGACTCTTCTGCCTGGGTTTTACAGGTGGCAGCTCCACCCTAGGCCTTTTCATTAGTGGGGACTTTTCTGATTCTCCCCAGATGTAATGAAAGCAGATAGATGTCATGCATGTGTGGGACTAAATGGCATTTCCTAGAAATAACCAAATGAGTGTAGAGGAAGAAATATGCACTGCACACCATTGAAGGCAGTGATGGCAGCACTATGAATTAGGTGTCACTTATGGAGTCAGCTTGTTTCATGGGTTGCCCTCCATGTTCCCCCACCCACCCCAGGCTTGAAAACATTCCAGAGTGACCTACTATGCCTCTGTCTCTTCCCCCTCCTTTTTCTGTCCCCTCCCTTTCACCTCAGTTTCTCTCCTTTGACTCTGGCAGCTTGCCTCTTCCTCTCTCCCTCCCTCCCTAGGGAAACTCAACCACACTGGCTGGGCTGTCGTAGTCACTGTTTACCATTGTGCTATGTTTCATAGTTTTCTTCACCGGCTGGCATATTCATAAAGTAGAAAGTTCATAATCGCCCTGCACTGGGCCTTTCATTTCTGTCTTCCTAATTTCTTTCTCCAGTTCTCTTTTTCTTTCTTTCTTTCTCTCTTCCTTCCTCCCTCCCTTCCTCCCTCCCTCCCTCCCTCTCTCTCTCTTTTCTTTCTTTCTTTCTTTCTTTCCTTCTTTCTTTCTTTCTTTCTTTCTTTCTTTCTTTCTTTCTTTCTTTCTTTCTTTCTTTCTTTCTTTCTTTCTTTCTTTCTCTCTCTCTTTCTTTCCTTCCTTCCTTCTTTCTTCCTTCCTTCCTTCCTTCCTTTCTTTTCTCTTTTCTCGCTTTCTCTTTCTTTCTTTTCTTTCCTTCTTCTTCTTTTTTTTTTTTTGAGACAGAGTCTCACTGTGTCACCCAGGCTGGAGTGCAGTGGCTGGAGTGTAGTGGCTGGATCTCAGCTCACTGCAAGCTTCCCCTCCCAGGTTTACGCCATTCTCCTGCCTCAGCCTCCCGAGTAGCTGAGACCACAGGCGCCCGCCACCTCGCCTGGGTAGTTTTTTGTATTTTTTAGTAGAGATGGGGTTTCACCATGTTAGCCAGGATGGTTTCAATCACCTGACCCCGTGATCTGCCCGTCTCGGCCTCCCAAAGTGCTGGGATTACAGGCTTGAGCCACCGTGCCCGGCCTCTTTCCTTCTTTTTCTTCCATTTCTTTCTTCTTTCACTATGTCTTTCCATATTTCTCTCTTCCTTCTTCTTCTTTCTTTTTCTTTGTCTTTTATTTTTTTGAGATGGAATCTCACTCTGTCACCCAGGCTGGAGTGCAATGGTGTGATCTGGACTCACAGCAACCTTTGCCTCCTGGGTTCAAGCGATTCTTCTGCCTTAGCCACCACCACTCCCCTCCACGAGTAGCAGGGACTACAGGCACACACCACCACACCCAGGTAATTTTTGTATTTTTAGTAGAGACAGGGTTTCACCATATTGGCCAGATGGGACTTGAACACCTGACCTGGTAATCTGCTCACCTTGGCCTATCACAGTGCTGGGATTACAGCCATTGTAGCAAGATGAGCCACAGACAAAACTCAGACACCAGATTAAAGAAGGAAGTGGTTTATTCAGCCAGGAGCATTGGCAGATTCGTGTCTTAAGAGTCGAGCTCCCCAAAAAAGAAATTCTTGGCCTTTTTAAAGGCTTACAACTTTAAGGGGTCCACATAAAAGGGTCGTGATAAATTGAGCAAGTGTGAGAAACGTCACTGGGGGCTACATGCATCAGTTAACAGAACAAAAAGTTTTACAATGCTTTTTTCATACAGTGTCTGGAATTTACAGATTACACAAGTAGTTTAGGCCAGGGGTTGATGTTATTATTATTACTTTTTTAACACCTAGGGCTGGGTGGTGGTGCCAAGGTTGTCTGGCTATTTATCTTACTTTTGTTTCTTTCTAACTTTTTGTTTTCTCTCTTTCCTCCTGTCTCGTGAACAAGGCAAGGTGAGGGAAGGAGGGCAGCAGGAGTAGTAGTGGTCTCCTTCCTTACCATGAGTCAGCATGCCTGGCTATTGTTTCTTTTTAAAATATTTTTTTCTTTTAGAATTTGACCTCGTTCTTTGTTTCCTTTATATCTTTTTCTTGAAGGACCCGCAGCCTTCATTCGTTCACGTTTTTGAGACAGAGTCTCGCTCTTTCACCTGGACTGCAGTGCATTGGCCTGACCACAGCTCACCACAGCCTCAATCTCCTGAGCCCAAGAGAAGCTCTTGTCTCAGCCTCTTGAGGAGGTATAACTACAGATACATGTCATTGTGCATGGCTAACTTTTTTTTTCTTTAAGTAAAGACAGGGTCTTGCTATGTTGCCATAGCTGGTCTCAAACTCCTGGCCTCAGGCGATTCTCCCATGTAACCTCACAAAATGTTGGGATTATAGATGTGAGTCACCATGTCATGCCCTCTTTGTTCTTTTTTTCTCTTTTTTCTTTTCTTTTATTTCTTTCTTTCTCTTTCTTTCTTCCTTCTTTTATTCTTTTTTCTTCTTTCTTTTTTCTTTCCTCTCTCTGTTTTTTCTCCCTGCTTTCCTTCATTTCTTTCCTCATTCTTTCTCTCTTTCATCTTTCTTCCTTTTCTATGTGTCTTTCTCTCTTTATATTTCTTTCTGTAGATTTTACAAATTCTGCCTCTCTCTGTTTCCCATTTCCTTCCTCCATCCCTCCCTCACTGCTCCCTTCCCCCTCTCTTTCCTTTCCTCAGTCTGTCTCTTTTCTCTATTCCCTTTCTCCCTCCCTCCCTCCCTCTGTCTTTGTCTGGATTCTGGAAGACATTCCTCATTCTGTATCTCCTTGTCTCATAACTGACCCACGAATGAGTCCTGTTTCTTCTTTCTCCCTCCGAGATGCATCTTCAAACACCCACATGCCATGGGTTGTCTTTTGACTCTGTCATGGTGTATGCAGACACACGTCTGGGGAATCATTTATGTGAAGTTGGAGTGGAGGGGCTGCATTTTTGGCCTCGAGAAGAACTTGTCAACTCAGTTTGGGTTTCGCGGTCACAGGCTGCCCTGCCATCTGGATCTGTTTTGCTGATGTTCGAGACACTTGTTGACTGCTGTTGGGCTCCATCTGGCAACTGATTTATATAGTTCTCTTGGTTTCCAGAGGTCCGGTGGCAGCTTCTGAGGGAAAAAACCATCCCACTGTGACTTAGGCAGAGCTCCAGAAAGCCTGTGGCCATCAGTGGGGCTGTCCCAGTCTTGCCAGAGCTCTGGCGTGTCATTTGAGAGTCAGAGCTCGGGCATGCAGGGCTTTGTGGGAGTAGGCTGTCGCCATGCTTCCTTACCTAATGGCAGTGTAGGGCTATCCTGGCTGGTCGACCAGCATGCTGAAACTCCCGAGGCCTGACCTGAGACTTGCAGGTACCTACTAGGCATGGTGCAGGTGGCTGGAGATGCCCTTGCTGGCCCAGTCATAGGTCTGTGCAGGTCCTGGCCATCTGAGACACATGCCAAATTATTTTCCAAGTCCCCATGGGGGAGTCGGGGACCATCTTCTGCCACCCTCCAGTTACTGGTGAGTGATCACCGGGCCCAGCCCCAGTGCCTCTGCCCTGATCTTTTTTTCCAAGTCCTTGTGCAGAGTCAGAGAGTGGTCCCCGAGTGTGCATGTTGTCTGAGAGGTGGCACCTGGCTGGGCTTTGGTACCTCTGGTGTAATCTGGTCATGAAAGGGGCTGGCTGAAAATGATTCTGAGTCTCGCTCTGGAGACACAAGCCAGCCCCTATGTTGCACAGATGACTGGGAGGGTTTCTCTGGCCCACTGCTGGTCCTGCGTGTATCCTCCAGTTGACCAGAGGGCCCTGGGTGCTCCATGTCTGGCTGCCATGGTGGACTTTTGGGAACAGGTATCTGGGTCACGTGTTTCTGAGTCGGTGGCGTGGTTCGTGACTCAACACCCTGCCCCTAGGCAAGGTATGTCTTTCATTCTGAATCAGCATTTTGGGACACCAGGTTGTTGCCAACAGGCTGTCTGGTGATTAGATTGGGCCTCTAGATGTGTGTGAAGCTCTAGTGTACCAGTGACTCAGCTAACCAGTCCTGCTCCACTTGAGCTGTTTGTTGGGACCCGTGAGTCTGCTCTCACACATCCTAGTGTCATAACTGCCAGTGCCACCCCAGGTCTCTGGGCCTCTGACTCACCTAGAGATGGTGGGGATGGCAGGGAAGGCAGTGTGGACTCCCCTGACCCATGTGCTCTCTGCTGCAGGCACATGGGGTGGGTTAGAACAACCTCAATCTGTTGGCTCTGTGCTGTGCATGACAGGTGTTCTCTTCCTTGAATTGTCCGCCATCCCTATCCTGGAGTGAGGCTGGCTGGGCTGTTCTACTCACTGACTTTGGCAAGACTGACTATCGCTCCACCACCACCCTGCTATGGGGCTTTTCACAATCGATGTGATGATGTCAGGCCCCCTAGACCGGGTCTAAGCCATGAGGGGCTAGGGACGGACATTCATAGCGAATGTGAATGCTCTTGTTCTGCATGCGGGGCCCCTCATCTCTCCTCCATGCTCATGGGTGGTGCATTGGGAGGCATAGGGCATGGAATTTGGCACAATCTTGCTGCCCTCATGCCTTGTGCCTCGTGGGTTTGATGAGATCGGTGGGGTCCTCTGATGCAGCTGGCACATCTGCACTTGCTTTCTGTGGTTGTTGCCTGCAGGGTGGCCCTGGCACTTCTCTGTGGCTGTGGGGGCCTGTCTCTCTGGAACATGGTGCTTCCTTTTCCCTGCTGGCTCTGCCTGGGCCTTTGTGGTGAACCTGGAGCACTCCAGATTGTCCCTCATGTGCCTGAGACAGAATGGTGGTGTGTCGTGCCAATGCCAAGCGCCCTCTCCTACGGCCACCACCGCGGTGTTTATAAGTGTGTCCTGAGGATGTCATTGGGTGGGGTGAGGGGGTGGGCTGTGGCAGGCCACTCCCACTCACAAAAGGATGCTGCTTCATCCCTTGAGTGCACATCTCATGCTCCACTCTGCCAAGTGCATGCAAGAAGTGTGAGTGATTGTGGTAAGCTTCTGCCTACCATTTTGGTGTGTGATCCTCAGGGAGACCTTTTGCTTCAGAGAAAAAGTTGGGTAAACGAAGGAAAATCTGAGGGTGAGTGCATGCATGCCAGACAACAACCCTGATAGAAAGCACTCAACGTTGCCACAGGCTTTTGGTCATAAGGCGGACCCCTCTCTTCCCCAGGCATCCAGGAGCACCCCTGCAGACACAATGATGGGCAACTGGCAGATGGGGAGTGTGACCAAAACTTTGTGAGAAAGTCTTCTCTAGTAATATGAAAGGCAACCCAGTGGGGTATGGGATTTCCCAGTTCAAGGCATCTGCATGTAATAATGATTCCCTTGATATGCATAAGCAGAGTTCCCTACTTTTACCATAAACAGGACAGAAGGAGATAGGTACTCAGGCCCTGTGGAGGAAATTGAGTGCAGCTCCTTTCCTACAGCAGCACAGCCTTCCACCTATGAGTCAAAAAATCGTGACAAACCAAAAGTCAGCCAACACGCAGACTTCACAAGAAAGTCTTTTTCCCATCCCAGGACAGAGGACATGGCTAGATCACGATCCCTGGCCATGCCCTAGTTGGTGAGTAGAAACCATGACTCTGGCAAAAGGTGCATATGACCCTTGGGAAAGGTCCCTGTGGGTAGCAGCATGGGTGGAGGGGGTGTGAATAGGCAAGCAGGGACTCAGAGGGGGACAAGGAAGGGCAGGCAAAGAAAAAAGTTTTGAGGTTGAGGAGAAGGCTGGTGGTCCACAGGGGAGGTATAGACAGGCTGGAGAAAAAAGTAGCAAGGCCAAAGAGGAGGTTGGGGTGCCCCACCAGAGGTCAGGGACTTCCCGGCAGCCCACACGCCTGACCCAGGGGGGTCGTGAAGTCCCTGGTTCCCACCCACGGTGCATGTCTCTCCCATTGAAGGCACCCCCAGGTAGCAAAAATTCCCCTGGGGTATGGAGAGAGGTGGCCAGGCTTTCAGGGGGAGGTTGAGGCAGGCCTGGGATGAAAGCAGCAAGGCCAAAGAGGAGTCTGAGGTACCCTGCCGGTGGTCAGGGCTTTCCTGGCAGACCCTGTGCCTGACCCCAGTGGGTCACGGAGTCCCTAGCTCCCTGCAGGTGTGTGTCTGTCTGCCACCGAAGGTAACACAAAGCAGCAAGAAGTCCCCCAGGGGGTGGAGAAAGGCATCCAGGCTTTCAGGGGGAGGTTGAAGAGACCGGGGTGCCCTGCCAGAAGTCAGGGCCTTCTTGGCAGCCCCCGTGCCCGATCTGTGGTGGTCGTGGAGTCCCTAGCTCCCACCCAGGGTGAGTGTCTCTTCCACTGAAGGCACCTCAAAGCGGCAAGAAGTCCCCCAGGGGACAAAACAGGTGGTCAGGCTATCATGGGGAAGTTGAGGCAGGCCTGGGACAAAAGCTGTGAGGCAAAAGAGGAGGCCAGGGTGCCCTGCTGGAGGTCAGGGCATTCCCGGGAGCCCCCATGTCTGATGCGGGAGGGTCGTGGAGTACCTGGCTTCCACCTGGGATGCGTGTCTCTCACACCAAAGGCACCCCAGAGAGGCAAGAAGTCCCTAGGGCAAAGGAGAAACGTGGCCAGGCTTGCAAGGGGATGTTGAGGAGGACAAGATGCCCTGATAGAGGTCAGGGCTTTCCTGGCAACACCTGTGCCCGACCCAGGGGGGTTGTGGAATCCCAGGCTCCCTCCCGGGTGCGTGTTTCTCCCAATAAAGACACTCTAAAGTGGAAATAAGTTCCCGGAGGAAGGAGAGAGTGACCAGGCTTTCAGGAGGAGGTTGAGGTAGGCTTGGGACAAAAGTGGCAAAGCCAAAGAGGTGACCAAGATGCCCCATCAGAGGTCAGGGCCTTGCCGGCAGACCCTGCACCTGACCTGGGGGGGTCGTGGAGTCCCTGTCTCCCACCCGGGATGCATGTCCCTCTCACTGAAGGCACCCCAAAGATGTAAGAAGTCCCCTTGGGAATTTAGACAGGCAGCCAGGCTTTCAGGGGAAATTGAGACAGGCATGGGACAAAAGCGGCAAGGCCAAAAAGGAGGTTGGGGTACCTCGCCAGAAGTCAGGGCCTTCCTGGCAGCCCCTGTGCCCAGCCCTGGGGCATCATGGAGCAGCTGCCTCCCACCTGTGGTGTGTGTCTCTCCTACAGAAGGCACACCAAGGCGGCAAGAAGTTCCCGGGAGATGGAGACAGGTGGCCAGGCTTTCATAGGGTGGTTGAGACAGGCCTGGGACAAAAGCTTTGTGGCAAAAGAGGAGGGCAGGGTGCCCTGACGGAGGTCAGGGACTTCCCAGTAGCCCCTGTGCCTGAACTTGGAGGGTCGTGGAGTACTTGGCTCTTGTCCAGGGTGTGTGCCTCTCCCACTTAAGGCACCCAAAAGTGGCAAGAGATCCCCCATGAAATGAAGACAGCCAGGCTCTCAGAGGGAGGTTGAGGCAGGCCTGGAACAAAAGTGGCAAGGCCAAAGAGGAGGCCGGGGTGCCTTGCAGGATGTCAAAGCCTTCCCAGCAGCACCCGCTCCCTACCCAGGGAGTCAGTAGAGTCTCTGGCTCCCACCCGGGGTGCATGTCTCTCCCTCCGAAGGCACCCCAAAGCGGCAAGAAATCCTCCAGAAGATGAAGACAGGAGGGCAGTCTTTCAAGGGGAGGTTGAGGAAACAGGGGTGCCTGGACAGAGGTCACGACCTTTTTGGCAGCAACCTCACCCAACCTGGGGAGGTCATGGAATTTCTGGTTCTCACCCATGGTGCGTGTCTCTCTCACCTATGGCACCCCAAAGTGGCAAGAAGTCTCCAGGGGCAGGAACACAGGAGGCCAGGCTTTCAGAAGGAGTATGAGGCAGGCCTGGAATAAGAGGTGAGGCCAAAGAGGAGACCGGGGTGCCCCACCCTAGCTCAGGGCCTTTTGGGCAGCCCCTGCACCGAACTTGGGGGAGTCGTTGAGTCCATGGCTCCCAAACAGGGTGGATGTTTCTCCCACCAAAGGCATCACAAAGTGGCAAGTATTGCCCGGTGGGGTGGAGATAGGTGGCCAGGCTTTCACGGGGAGGTTGAGGCAGGCAGGGGCAAAAGCAGTGAAGCCAAAGACAAGGCTGGGGTGCCCCGCCAGAGGACAGGGCTTTCCCGGCAGCCCCCACTGCTCCCATCTCAGTCTTGGCCAGGACTGACCCTACTTACCTTCCATGATTAAGACTGTATGGCCATAGACTCCAGCAGGGAGCCTCTGGCTGCCCCAAGAGCCCTGATGCTGATGCGGCGGATTCCCATGAGGAGGTCCCGGCTGTTCAGAACACGCATGTGGGTGAAAAAGGAGGCCAGAAGAGTCGGGGGGGGGGGGTGGGGAATCCCAGAGACACGAGGGGGAAAGAGTGAGGGATCGGGAAGCCAAAAGCATACAGCAGCTGGTATTCCCTGGCTGTCTCCCATCCAAGTACTGGTGAAGCCTGACTCTGCTTGCCTTTTGAGATTAGGGTGGTATAGAGGTAGATGCCAGCTGGAGGCACCTGGCGGTCACAAGGGACCACAGTGCTGCCACAGCAGTACCTCATGAAGAGGTGCAGGGCTGCGGTGGGGGCACAGGCAGGCAGAAAAGAAGGAGAGAAGAGTCAGGGAAGGTTGAGAAGCCCAGTGACACAAGAGGGAAAGAGTGAGGGAGCAGAAAGCCAAAAGCCTACAGCACCAGGTATTCCCAGGTGGTCTCCCATTGAAGTACTGGCCAGGCACAACGCTGCTTAGCTTTTGGAATCAGAGCAGTATGGCCATAAATGCCAGCAGGGGGCACCTGGTAGGATCAAGGGCCCACGGTGCTCTCACAGTGGACCCCCATGAGGAGGTCCGAGAGAAGAATCAAGGGGTTGTTGGAAAGTACAGCGACACGAGGGAGAAAGAGGGAGACAGCGGGAAGCCAAAAAACACAGCACCTGGTATTCCTAGGGTGTCTCCCATCCAACTACTGGCCAGGTCCAACCCTGCTTAGCTTGAGGGATCAGCATAATATAGACGTTGATGCCAACAGGGGGCCCCTGACGGCCCCCAGATCCTGTGGTGCTGCTGCAGTGGACCCCCAAGAGAAGGTCCTGAATTGCAACAGGGGCATAGGCATTCAGAAAAGGTCGAGGGAAGTATCAGAGGGCAGTTGGGAAGCCCAGTGACACGAGGGGGAAAGAGGGAGGGAGCAGGAAGCCAAAAGCCTACAGAGCCTGGTATTCCCAGGTGGTCTCCCATCCAAGTACTGGCCAGGCCTGACCCTGCTTAGTTAATGGGATCAGAGTGGTATGGCCATCATCACTGGCAGGGCCCACCTGGCAGCCCTAAGAGCCCATGGTGCGGAAGTGGCAAAATCCCATGGGGCAGTCCCGGGCAGCAGCAGGGCCTCAGGCAGGCACAAAACAGGAGCAAAGAATCAGTGGGCAGTTGGGAAGCCCAAGGACAAAAGGGGGAAAGAGGGAGGGAGGAAGAAGCCAAAAGCCTACTGCTCCTGTTATTCCCAGGTGAACTCCCATCTAAGTATTGACCCAGCCCAACCCTGCTTAGCTTCCAATATCAGAATGGTATTAGCATAGACGCCAGCAGCAAATGGCTGAAGGTCCAAACAACCCGCAGTGCCACAGCAATGGACACGCATAGCACAATCCTGGGCTGCAGAGGGAGTGCAAGCAGGCAGAAAAGGGAGAGCAAAATGTGAGGGGGCAGTTGGGAAGCCCGGTAACAAAAGGGGGAAATAGGGAGGGAGTGAGAAGCCAAAATCCTACCACCCTCAGTATTCCCAGGCAGTCTCCCATCCAAGTACTGACCCGGGCCGACCCTGCTTAGCTTCCAAGGGCAGGGTAGTATGGCCATAGACGCTGGTATGGGGTGCCTGGCAGCATCAGAAGCCTGAGGTTTGGCAGCAGTGGACCCCCATGAGGCAGTCCCGGGCTGCAGCGAAGGTGCAGGCTGGCAGAAAAGGGAAAGCAAAGAGTCAGGCTGTGGTTGGGAAGCCCAGTGACCAAAGCGGGAAAGAGGGAGGAAGCAGGAAGTCAAAACCCAACACCTCCGGTATTCACAGGTGATCTCCTAACCAAGTAGTGAGCCAGCCAGACAGTGCCTAGTTTCCGAGTTTAGACTGGCAAGGCCACAGACGTCGTCAGGAAGTGCCTGGTGGCCCAAGGATCCCACAGTGCGGCAGTGGTGGAGCTCCCACTAGGCAGTCCTGGGCTGTGGTGGGGACAAAGTCAGGTGGAAAAGGGGGAGTGAATAGTCAGGAAGTGGTTGGGAAGATGGTGAACAAAAGGGGGAAAGAGGAGCAAGAAGCCAAAGTCTACTACCCGTGGTATTGCCAGGTAGTCTCTCATTTAAGTACTGACTTGGCCTGACCCTGCTTAGCTTCACAGGTCAGAGTGATATGGCCATAGACCCTGGAAGGGAATGCCTATCAGCCCCAGAAGCCCAAAGTGCAGCAACAGTGGATCGCCACAAAGCTGTCCCAGGCTGCAGCAGGGTCTCAGGCAGGTGAAAAATGGGGTGCGAAGTCAGGCGGTGATTAGGAAGCCTGGAGACAAAAGGGGGAAAGAGGGAAGGAGCAGAAAGCCGAAAATCTACCATCCTCCTTATTCTCAGGCAGTGCCCTATTTAAGTACTGACCTGGCCCGACCCTGCTTAGGATCTGAGGTCAGGATCGTATGGCCATAGATGCCAGCAGGGGATGCCTGGCGGCCACAGGAGCCCACAGTGCAGCAGCAGGGGGCGCCAACAAGGTGGTCCTGGGCTGCAGCAGTGTCACTGTCAGGAGAAAAAGGAGGAGTGAAAAGTCAGGTGACGGTTGGAAAGCACGGCAACAAAAGGGGAAAAGACCAAGGGAGCAGGAAGCCAAAGCCTACTCCCACCGGGATTCCCTGGTGGTAACCCACCCAAGTACTGACTTGGCCTGACTCTGCTTGGCTTCTTGAAGTCAGGGCAGTATCACTGAAAACGTCAGCTGGGGGCATCTGGCGGCCCCAGGAGCCCACAGTGCAGCAGCAGCAGACTCCAAACACTCAGTCCTAGGCTGTGACAGTGGCAGTGGCGGTGGCGCAGGTGGGCAGAAATTAGGGAGCGAGGAGTCAGGGAGCACATGGGAATCCTGGTGACAAAAGGGGGAAAGAAGGAAGGCACGGGAAGCCAAAAGCCTACCACCCCAGGTATTCCCTGGCAGTCTCCCATCCAAGTATTGACCTGGCCCAACCCTGCTTAGCTTCTGATATTAGGGTGGTATGACAGTAGATGCCAGCAGATGCCTGGCAGCCCAAGGAGCCTACAGTTTGGCAGAGGCAAACCTCCAGAAGTTGTTCCAGGTTGCAGTGGGGACGCAGGTGAGTGGAAAAGGGGAGCAAAGAGTCAGGGGATAGTTGCTAAGCCTGGCAAAAAAAAAAAAAAAAAGAGGGGGAAAGAGAGAGGGAGCAGCAAGCCAAAAGCCTACAGACTACTCTGGGTATTCCCAGGCAGTCTGACATACAATTACTGACCCCACATGACTCTGCTTAGCTTTTGAGGTCAGGTTGGTATGGTCTTAGACGCCCATAGGGGAAGCCTTGTGGTCTCAGGAGCCTGCAGTGTGGCAGCCGCGGACCCCCAAAAGTGGTCCCCACATGCAGCGGCAAGCACAGGCGGGTGGAAAAGGGGTAGCAAAGAGTCAGCAGGCAGGTGGGAAGTCCAGTGACAAAAGAGAGAAAGGGGGATGGAGTGAGAAGCGAAAAGACTATTGCACCCAGTATTCCCAGGTAGTCTCCCATTTAAGTACTGACCTGGCCTGATCCTGCTTAGCTTCCCAGATCAGTGTGCTATGGCAGTAGATGCTAGCAGAGTGCACCTGGTGGCCACAGGAGCCCATAGTGCAGCAGCGGCGAACCTCCATGAGGTGGTCCCAGGCTGCGGCGAAGGCACAGGCTGGCATGAAAATGGGACCAAGTAGTCATTAAGCAGTTGGGAAGTCCAGCTACAAAAGGGGAAAAGAGAGAGGGAGCAGGAAGCCAAAAGCCTACCACCCCCCAGTATTCTCAGGTGGCCTCCCATCCAAGTACTGACCTGGATCAACCCTGCCTAGCATTTGAGGTAAGTGTGGTATGGCCGTAGATGCTGGCAGGAGGCACCTGGCAGCCCCAGGAGTCCACTCTGCAGCAGCAGCAGACAATCAGGATGCAATCTGTGGGTGTGGCAGAGGTGCAGGCAGGTGGAAAAGGGGGAGTGAGGAGTCAGGGCAATGGGAAGCCTGGCAAAAAAAAAAGGAAAGAGCGAGGAAGAAGGAAGTCAAAACCTACTGCCCGCAGGATTCCCTGGAGGTCTCCTATCTGCGTACTGACCTGACCCAACCCTGCTTAGCCTCTGAGATCAGGGTGGTATGGCCGTAGATGCTGGCTGACTGTGCCTGGCTGCCCCAGGAGCCTGTGGTGCACCAGTGGCAGACCCTCACGAGGCAGTCCCAGGCCACAGCGGGGGTGCTAGTGTGTGGAAAAATGGGAGCAAAGAATCAGGGAGTGGTTCTGAATCCCAGCAACAAAAGTGGGAAAGAGGGAGGGAGGGAGCGGGAAGCCAAGAGCCTACCATCCCATTCTTCCCAGGCATTTTCCCATCCAAGTGGGATGGGAAACTGACCAGGCCTGACACTGCTTAGCTTCCGAGATCAGGATGTTATGGCCATAGATGCCAGCAGGGGGTGCTTGGCATCCCCAGGAACCCAGGATGCGGCAGTGGTGGACACCCATAAGGCAGTCCCAGGCTACGGGGTGAACTCAGGCGGGTGAAAAAGGGGGAACGAACAATCAGGGAATGGTTGGAAAGCCTGGGGACACGAAGGGGAAAGAGGGAGGGAGCAGGAAGCCAAAAGCCTACAGCTCCCAGGATTTCCAGGTGGTCTTCCATCAGCGTACTTACCTGATCCGACCCTGCTTAGCTTCATGAATTTAGGGTGACGTGGCTGTAGATGCCAACAGAGGGCTCCTGGGGGCTCCAGGAGACAGCTGTGTGGCAGCAGCAGACCCCCTGGAGGTGGTCACGGGCTGCTGTGGAAGCCAGTCTGGGGGATTAAAAAAAGCGAAGTCAGGTGGTGGTTGGGAAGCCCAGCAATAAACGGGAAAAAGAGGGAGGGAGCAGGAAGCAAAATACCTACCACTCCTGTATTCCCAGGTAGTCTCCCATCCACATACTGACCTGGACCGACACCGCTTACCTTCAGAGTTCAGGATGGTATGGCCCTACACACCAAAGGGGGCACCTGGCAGTCCCAAAAGCCCTTGGTGCGGCAGCAGCGGGCCACCAAGAGGCGGTCTTAGGCTGAGGCAGGGATGCAGGTGGGCAGGAAAAGGGTAATGAAGCATCAAGGGGTAGTTTGGAAGCCTGGAGACAAAAGGGAGAAAGAGGGACAAAGCAGAAAGACAAAAGCCTACCACCCCGGGTATTCCCTGGCGGGCTCCCAACCAAGTACTGACCCGGCTCAACCCTGTTTAGTTTTCTGAGGTCAGGGTGGTATGGCCATAGATGCCTGCAGGGGACGCTTGATGGCCCTAGAGCCCGTGGTGCGGCAGCTAAGGAGCCCCCAGGAGGTGATCCTGGGATGTGTGTGGGTGCAGGCGGGCAGAAACAGGGCAGTGAAGGGTCAGTCGAGAATCCCGGTGGCAAAAGGGGAAAGGGAGAAAGCTTGAAGCCTTTCCCTCTCGTGATGCCAGGCTTCCCAACTGCCTCCTGACTCCTCTGTTTACCTTTTTCTCCTGCCTGCGCCCCTGCTGCCCCCGGGACCTCCTAATGGGGATCCACGGTGGCAGCACCTTGGGCCCTTGTGGCCACCAGGCACCCCATGCTGGCATCTAGGGCCATACCACCCTGATCCCAGAAGCTAAACAGAGCCACACTGGTCAGTACTTGGATGGGAGACCACCTGGGAATTTTGGCTTTCCACCCCCTCCCAATTTCCCCCTCATGTCGCCAGGGTTTTCAATGGCCTACTAATTCTTCCCTCACCCTTTGCCACCCACCTAAGCTTCTGTCACAGCCCAGGAACTCCTATTGAGGGTTCGTGGTGCTAGTTCTGTGGGACCTTTGGGCCACCAGGCACCCCCTGTTGGCGCCTAGGGCCATATCACACTCATGCCAGAAGCTAAACAGGGTCAGGACTGGCCAGTACTTGGATGGAAGACTGTTTATGAATTTTGGCTTCCTGCTCCCTCCCTACTTCCCCCTCGTGTCCTCAGGGTTCACAACCACACACTGACTCTTCTCTATTCCTTTTCTGCCCACCTGTGCTTCCATCGCAGCCCGGGAACTCCTCCTGAGGGTTTGCGGTGGCAGCCACTTGGGCCTTTTGGGTAACCAGGTGCCCCGGCCTGTGTCTACAGCCATATCACACTGATTCTGGAAGCTAAGCACAGTCAGGCCTGGCCAGTACTTGAATGGGAGACTGCCTAAGAATTCTGGGTGCTGTAGGCTTTTGTCTTCCCGCTCCTTCTTTCCCCTTTGTGTCACTGAGCTTTCCAACCGCCCCTTGACTCTTCTCTGCCCCTTTTCTGGCAGGCTGCCCACCCTCTACAGCCCAGGACCTCTTCCCGGGGGTCCACAGGGGCAGCACCACGGGCTCTTGAGGCCGCCACGCACCCCCTGTCAGTGATTATTGCTATATCACCCTGATCCAAGAAGCTAAGCAGGGTCGGGTCTGGCCAGCACTTAGATGGGAGGCTGCTTGGGAATTTGGGGTTTCCGCTCTCTACCTCTTTCACCTCGTGTAGCCAGGCTTCCCAACCACCTCCTGACTCCTCTCCTTTTCCACACACCTGTGCTTTAACTGAAGCCTGGGACCTCCTCATGGGGGTCCACCAGGCAACCCCTACCATCGTCTATGCCCATACCACTCTGATCCTGGAAGCTAAGCATGGTCAAGCCTGGCCAGTAAGTAAATGGGAGACAACCTGGGAATTACCAAGTGCTGTAGGCTTTTGGCTTTCTGCTCCCTGCCTCTTTCCCCTTCATGTTACAGGGCTTACCAACCACCGCCTGACTCTTCTCTTCCCGTTTTCTGCCCACCTGCATCCCCACTGCAGTACAGGACTTTGTCCTGGTGATCTGCGGTGCCAGGACCTCGGGCCCTTGGGGCCGCCATGAGTCCCTGTTGGGGGCAATACCACCCAGATCCTGGTAGCTAAGCAGGGTCGGTCCTGGCCAGTACTTGGATGGAAAACAGCCTGAGAATACTGGGTGCTGTAGGTTTTTGGGTTCCCACTCCTTTCCTGTCCCCCTCGTGTCACCAGGCTTCCCAACTGCCCCGTGACTCTTCGTTCCTCCTTTTCCAGCCACCTGAGAACCCGCCGCAGCCCGAGACCGACTCATGGGAGTCTGTGGCAGCAGCAAAGTGGGCTTTTGGAGTTGCAATGCGCCCCCTGCTAGCTCTACAGCCATACCACCCTGATCCCAGAAGCTAAGCAAGGTCAGGCCTGGCCAGTACTTGGATGAGACCATCCTGCTCTCTCCCTATTTCCGCTCGTATTGCCAGGCTCCCCAAATGCCCCCTGACTCTTCCATCCCCCTTTCCCATCCACCTGCGCCTCTGCTGCAGCTTGGAACTTCATCGTGAGGGGCTGTGATGGCACGACAATGGGCCCTTGGGGCTGCCAGGTGCCCCACGACGACGTCTATGGCCATACCACCCTAATCATGAAAGCGAAGCAGGGGAGACTTGGAGGGGAGACTGCCAGGGAATACCGGGTGCTGTAGGCTTTTAGCTTCTTGCTCTCTCCCTCTTTCCTCCTGGGGTCAACAGGCTTCTCAACCACACCCTGACTCTTCTCTCCCCCTTTTCCACCCGAGTGCACCCCCGCAGCTCGGGACCTCCTCCTGGGGGTCTGTGGCAGCAGCACTGCAGGCCCTTGGGGCACCATGTGCCATGGTTTGGCATCTATGGCCATACCACCCTAATTTTGAAAGCTTAGCAGGATCAGGCCTGGCCATTACTTGGATGGGAGACTGCCTCACATACCAGGTGCTGTAGGCTTTTGGCTTTTTGCTCCCTCCCTTTTACCCCCTTGTGTCACCAGGCTTCCCAGCCGCCCCCTGACTCTTCTCTTCCCCTTTCCTGCCCGCCTGTTGCAGCCCGGGATTTCCTCATGGGGGTCCGTAGCAGCAGCACCCTGGGCCCTTGAAGCCACCAGGCGCCCTCTGCCAGCATATATGGCCATACCACCCTGATCTCCAAAGCTATGGAGGGTCAGGTCTGACCAGTACTTGAATGGGAGATGGCCTGGGAATTCTGGTTTCCTCTTTTCCACTCGTGTCGCCAGGCTTCCCAAACGTTCTCTGACTATTCTTTCCCTTTTTTGTGCCCACCTGTGCCCCAGGCACAGCATGTGACCTAGTCCTGGGAGTCTGCAGTGGCAGAACCGCAGGCCCTTGGGGCCTCCAGGTACACCATGCAAGTTTCACAGCCATATCACTCTGATATCAGAAGCTAAGCAGTCGTGCCTGGCCAGTGCTAGGATGGGGGTCCGTCTGGGAACACTGGGTGATGTAGGCTTTTCACTTACAGCTCCCTCCCTCTTTCCCCCTTCAGTTGTCTTGATTCACAACCATTCCCTGACTCTTCTCTCCCCTTTTTACACCCAACTGCATCCCAGACACAGCCTGGGACTTTCTCATAGGATTCTGCAGTGGCGGCAGCACTGTGGGCTGTTGGAGCCACCAGGAGTCCCCTGCAGGCGTCTACGACCAAACCGCCCTGATCCTGGAAGCTCAGCAGGGTCAGGCCTGACCAGTACTTTGGGGAGACTGCCTAGGAATTGCGAGTGCTGTAGGCATTTGTCTAGTATGGAAGACCACCTGGGAATTTCATCTTCCAGTTCCCTTTCTCTCCCCCTCATGTCACCAGGCTTCCCAGCTGCAACTTTACTCTTCTTTCCCCTTTTTCCACCTGCCTGGGTTCCTGCCACAGCCCGGGACCTCCTCCTAGGAGTCTGCAGTGGCAGCAACATGGGCCCTTGTGACCACCAGGCACCCCATGCTGGCATCTGCAACCATATCACACAGATCCAGGAAGCTAAGCAGGGTCAGGCCTGGCCAGTACTTTGATGGGAGACCGCCTAGGAATTTCGAGTGCTGTAGGCATTTGGCTTCCTGCTCGTTTCCTCTTTTTCCCTCATGTTGCTGAGTTTCCCAATTGCCCCCTGACTCTTCTCTTCCGCTTTTCAGGCTGTCTGCTCCCTTGCAGCAACCTGGGACCTCCTCATGGGGGTAAGTGGCATCAGCAGTCTGGGCCATTGGGGCCGCCAGGCTCTCCCTGCAGGCGACTAAGGCCATATCACCCTGATCCCAGAAGCTAAGCAGGGTTGGGCCCGGCCAGTACTTGGATGACAAGACTGCCTGGGAATACCATGTGCTGTAGGCTTTTGACTTCCCACTCCCTCCCTCTTTCCCCCTCAGGTCACCAGGCTTCCCAAACACCCCTTGATTCTTCTATCCCCATTTTATGTCTTCCTGTGTTCCCCCTGCAGCACTGGACCTTCTCCCGGGGGTCCCCACAGCAGCACTGTGGAAATCTTGAGGCTGCAAGTTGACACCTGCCAGCATCTGCAACCATATTATATTGTTTCTGGAAGCTTATCAGGGTCAGGCCTGGCCAGTACTTGGAGGGTAGACCACCTGTGAATACTGGGTGCTGTACACTTTTGGGTTCCCTCTCCCTCCTTCTTACCTGTTCGTGTCTCCTGCCTTTCCAACCACCCCCTTCACTCCTCTCCCCCTTTTCTGCCCACCTATGCCCCTGTCGCAGCCCGGGACCTTCTCCTGGTGGTTGGCAGAGCAGCACTGCGGCAACCTTGGCCCGACAGCTTCCGGCATCTATGGCTACACCTCCCTCATCCCAGAAGCTGAGCAGGGTTGAACCTGGCCAGTACTTGGATGGCAGACCACCTGGGAATATCCGGTGCTGTAGGCTTTGGCTTCCCACTCCCTCCATCTTTCCCCCTCATGTCTGTCTGAGCCTACAGAGTACCACCCTGATCCTGGAAGCTAAGCAGGGCCAGGCATCGTCATTGGTTGGATGGGAGACTGCCTGGCAATACCGAGTGTTGCAGAGTTTTGGATTCCCGCTCCCTTTCTTTCCCATTTGTGTTGCTGGTGTTTACAACACCTCGCCACCTTACTCTTCTCTCCCTTTGTCTGCCCACCTGTGTCTCCACCACATTTTGGGACTTCCTAGTGGGTGTCCCCTGCTGGCATCTATGGCCATACCACACTGATCCTAGAAGCCAAGCAGTGTCCGGACTGGCCAGTACTTAGATGGGAGTCTGGGAATACCGGGGGTTGTAGACTTTTGGCTTCTGGCTTCTTCCCTCTTTTCCCATCATATTGCCAAATTTCCCAATCTGCCCCTGACAATTCTCTCAACTATTTCTGCCTACCTGGGCCTCCACCACAGTGCTGGATCTCCTCATGAAGGTCCATGGAGGCAGCACTGTGGGTTCTTAGGGACTCCAGGCACCCCCTGCCAGCATCTACTGTCATACCACCCTGATCCCGGAAGCTAAGCAGGGTAGTGCCTGTCCAGTACTTGGATGGGAGACTGCCAGGGAATACTGGGTGCTGTAGGCCCTTGGCTTCCAGTTTCCTCCCTCTTTCTCCCTTGGGTCGCCTCACTTCCAAATTACCCCTTAACACTTCTCTCCGCCTTTTCTGCCTGTCTGCACTAAGGCCGCAACCCAGGATCTCCTCATGGAGGCCCACCATGGCAGCTCTGTGGGCTGTCAGAGTGGCCAGGAGCCCTCTGACTGCATCTACGGCCATACCACCCTCATCCAGGAAGCTAAGCAGGGTCGAGCCCAGCCAGGACTTGGACTGGAGACTGCCTGGGAATACCAGAATTGATAAGTTATTGGCTTCCTGCTTTCTAACTCTTTTCCCCTTAAGTCGCCACACTTCCCACCTGGCCTCTGACTCTTTTTTCTCCATTTCTCACCTGCCTGCTTTCCTCTGCAGCCCGGGACCCCTTTGTGGGGGCTCGCCGTAGCAGGTCTGCATGTCCTTGGGACAGTCAGGTGCCCGCTGCTGGCATCTACGCCTATGCCAGCCTGATCTCGGAAACTAAGCAGGGTCGGGCTTGGCCAGGACTTCGATGGGAGATCCCCTAGGAATACCAGGAGTGGTGGGCTTTTGGTTTCCCACTCCCTCCCTCTTTCACCCTTGGATCACCATGCTTTGTAACCTCCCCCTCACTCTTCTCTCCCCTTTTCTGCCTGCCTGTGCCCGGCCGAAGCACTGGATTTTTTCATGGGGTCCTGCTGCGGCAGCTCCGTGGGCCCTTGGAAAAGCCAGTCACCCCCTGCTGGCAACTATGGCCACACTACCCTGATGCCGGAAGCTAAGTGGGGTCAGGCCCATCCACGACTTGATGGGAGACTGCCTGGGAATACCGGAATTGATGGGTTTTTGGCTCCCCACTCCAGCCCTCTTTACCCATTTGGTCGCTGGGATTCCCAACCACCCCCTAACTCTTCTCTCCTTTTCTGCCTGCCTGTGCCCCCACCGCAGCCCAGGACCTCCTCGTGAAGGCCCGCTGTGGAAGTTCTGCAGGCCTGTGGAGCAACCAGGTGCTTCCTCCTGGCATCTATGCTCATACCACCCTTCTTTCGCAAGTTAAGCAGGTTCTGGCCTGTACAGAACTTGGATAGAAGATTACCTCGGAATACCAGAAGTGGTGGGCTTCTGGCTTCCTGCTCCCTCCTTCTTTCCCCCATTGGTAGCCACACTTGCCAACCAACCCCTGAGTCTCCTCTCCTGCTTTAGAACCTGTCTGCACCCCTGTTGCAGCCCGGGATCTCCTTGTGGGGGCCCGCCGTGGCAGCTCTGTGGGCTTTTGAGGTGACCAGTCTACTCCTGCTGGCGTCTACGCCAATACCACCCAGATCCCGAAAGTGGGATCAGACCCAGCCGGGACTTGGATGGGAGAGTGCCTGAAAATACCAAAAGCAGGGCTTTTGGCTTCCCACTCTTTCCCTCTTTCCACCTTCAGTTGTCACGCTTCCCAACTGACCCCTAACTGTTCTCTTCCACATTTCCACCCACCTGTTCCCCCGCCCCAGGACCTCCTCATGAAAGCCCACTGTGGCAGTTTTGCAGGCCCTTGGGGAGACCAGGCGCCCCCTGCCGGCATCTACGGCCATACCACCCTAATCTTGGAAGCTAAGCAGGGTTGGGCCTGGCCAAAACTTGAATGGGAGACTGCCTGTGAATACTGGCGGCTGTAGGATTTTAACTTCCCGCTCCCTCTCTCTTTTTGGTTGCCACTCTTCCCAACTTCCCCCTGACTTTTCTCTCCCTTTTTCCCATCAGCCTGTGTCCCCACAGGGTCTACGGCTGTACCACCCTGATCCTGGAAGCTAAACAAGGTCCAGCCTAGCCAGGGATTGGATGGGGAAACCACCTGGGAATAACAGAAGCCATGCGTTTTGGGCTTCCTGCTCTCTCCCTCTTTCCCATTTGGATCGCCATGCTTCCCAGCCTCCCCGTGACTATTTTCTTTCCCTATTCTGCCCACCTGCACCTGCAATGCAGCCTGGGACCTCCTCATGGGGGCTCACCGTGACAGCTCCTAAGAAGGGTTTGGCCTGGTTTGTACTTTAATGGGAGATTGACTGGGAATTCTAGGCGGGCAGTGGGCTTTTGTCTTCCTGCTCCTTTCCTCTTTCATCCTTGGGTTGCCATGCCTCCCAATTGCCCCCATTTTGGCTGCCCACATCCCCTACACAGCCCTTGACCTCCTTGTGGGGTTCCACGTGGCTGCTCTGTGGGTCCTTGGGGTGGCTAGTCACCCCCTGCCAGCACCTACAGCCATATCACTCTGATTCCAAAAGCTGAGTAGGGTCGGGTCCATCAAGGACTTGGATGGGAGACCACCTGGGAATACCGGAAGCAGTGGGCTTTTGGCTTCCCTCTGTTTCCCTCTTTCACCCTTGGGTCACCACATTTCCCAACCCATTTCCTGATTCTTCTCTCTCCCATTTCTGCCCACCTGTGCTCCCGCCACAGCTAAGGACCTCTTCATGGGGTCCCACCATGGCAGCAATGTGGGCCCTTGGGGTGGCTAATCACCCCCTTCTGGCATCTATGGCCATACTACTCTGATCCCAAACACTTAGCAAGGTCAGGTTTGTCCAGGACTTTGATGGGAGACCGCCTGAAAACACCAGAAGTGGTGGGCTTTTTGCTGCTCCCTTTCTCCTTCTTTCCCCCTTCAGTTGTCAGGCTCCCAAACCGCCCCCTGACATTCCCTCTTTTCCACCCGCCTGCACCTCTGACACAGCCCAGCATCTCCTTGGGAAGAACTGCTGTGGCAAATTCGCAGGCTTGTTGGGTAGCCAAGACCTTCTTGCCAGCGTCTGTGACCATACCACCCTGTACCTGTAAAGCTAAGCAAGGTTGGGCCTGGCCAGAACTTGGATGGGAGATCACCTTGGAATACTGGAAGTGTTGGGCTTTTGCTTCTTGCTACTCCCTCTTTCACCCTTAGGTATCCATGCTCCCCAACAGATCCCTGACCCATCTGTCCCCATTTTCCACTCGCCTGCACTCTTGTCACAACCCAAGATCTCCTCATGGGGGACCCCCGTGGAAGCTCCGCAGGCCCTTGGGGCAGTCCTGCACCCCCTGCTGGCATTTACGGCCATACTACTCTTTTCCCAGAAGCTAAGCAGGGTCGGGCTTTCCCAGGACTTGGATGGGAGACCGCATGGGAATAACAAAAGTGGTGGCCATTGGCTTCCATCTCCCTTCCTCTTTCCCCCTTGGGTCGCCATGCTTTCCAACTGCCCCTTGACATTTCTCTTCCACTTTTCTGCTCACCTATGCCTTTGCTGCAGCTCAGAGACTCCTCATGAGGCCTGCCCCAGCAGCTTTATGGGCCCTTGAAGTGGCCAGTCACCCCTTTCCCATGTTTAAGAACATACCACCCTGATCCCAGAAGTTAAGCAAGGGAGGGCCTGGCCAGGACTTGATTGGGAGATTGCCTGCGAATATCGGAAGCAGTGGGCTTTTCGCTTCCCACTCCCTTCCTTTTTCTCCCTTGGGTCTCTGTGCTTCCCAGTCACCCCCTGACTCTTCTCTCCCACTTTTTTTTGCCTCCTGCTCCCCTGCCACAACCTGGGGCCTTCTCTTGGCTGCCTGCCGTAGCATCTCTGTGGGCTTTTGGAGTGGCCAGGTACCCCCCAGCCGGTGTCTGAGGCCATACCACTGTTACCCTGAAAGCCAAGAAGGTTCACGACTGGGCATGGCTTGGATGGGAGACCTCCTGGGAATACCGCAAGAGGAGGGCTTTTGGCTTCCTGCTTCCTCCCTCTTACCCCCTTGGGTCACCACGCTTCACAACCACCTCCTGACTCTTCTCTCCTTCTTTTCTGCCTGCCTGCACCACTGCCATAGCCTGGGACTTTCTTGTGGGGTCCCAGGGCAGCAGATCTGCAGGTCCTTGAGGAGGCCAGGGTGCCACTGTTGGCATCTATGGCCATACCACCCTGATCCTGAAATCTAAGCAGGGTCATGCCCAGCCAGGACTTAGATGACAGATCTCCTGGGAATACTGGAAGTGGTGAGCTTTTTGGCTTCCCGCTCCCTCCCTCTTTCACCCTTGGGTCCCTATGCTTCCAAACTGCCCCCAACTCTCCTCTCCCCCTTTTCTGCCCCCCTGAGCCACCGCACCAGCCTGGAATCTCCTCGTGAGGGCTCGTTGTGGTAGCCCCATGGACCCTTGTTGCAGCCAGGCATCACCTTCTGACATCTACAGCCATAGCACCCTGAACCCAGAAGTTAAGCAGGGAGACATGCCGGGGCAGGACTCGTGTGGGAGACCAACTGGGAATAACAGAAGCAGTGGGCTTTTGGCTTCCTGCACCCTCCCTCTTCCCCTTTGGGTGGCCACACTTCCCAATCGCCCTCTGACTGTTTTTTTCCCCTTTTCTGCCCATCTCCATAAATGCTGCAGCCTGGGATTTTCACGTGGGGGCCCGCAGTGGCAGCTCCACTCCCTTGGGATGTCCAGTCACTTGTCAGCATATAAGGCCATACTACCCTGGTCCTGGAAACTAAGCAGGATAAGGCTTGGCCAGGAATTGGATAGGAGATTGCCTGGGAATACTGGAAGAAGTGGACTTTTGGCTTCCTGATCCCTCTCTCATATCCCCTTGGGTCAGCATGCTTCCCAACTGCCCCCTGACTCTTCTCTCCTTCTTTTCCACCCACCTGCACCATTGCTACAGCCTGGGACTTCCTCGTGGGGTCCCAGTGTCGCAGCTTCATGGACCTGTGGGGCAACCAGGCACCCCCTGTTGGCATCTATGGCCATACCACCTTAACGCTGGAAGATAAGCAGGGTCATGTCCGGCCAGTACTGGGATGGGAGTCCACCTGGGAATACTGGAAACATTAGGCTTTTGGCTTCCTGCTCCCTCCTTCTTACCCATTTGAGTCACCACTGACCCTTCTCTCCCCCTTTTCCATTAGACTGCACCTTTGCTGCAGCCTGGGACCTCCTCGTGGGGATCCACTGTGGCAGCCTCGCAGGCCCTTGGAGTGGCCAGGCCCCCCTTGCTGACTTGTACGTCCATGCTACCTTTATCCTCAAAGCTAAGCAGGGTCGGGCCCAGCCAGGACTTGGTTGGAAGACTGCCTGGGAATACTGGAAGTGGTGGGCTTTTTGGCTTCCTGCTCTCTCCCTCTTATCCACTGGTTTTTTATGATTCCCAATCACCTACTGACTCTTCTGTTCCTCATTTCCACCTGCCTACAGCCCAACACAGCTTGGGACTTCCTTGAAGGGGCCCACTGGGGCTTCTCTGCCAGTACTTGGGGTGGCCTGAAGCCCCCTGGTGATGTCTACTGCCATACCACCCTGATCCTGGAAGCTAAGCAGGGTCAAGTCCAGCTAGGACCTGGATGGCAGACTGTCTGGGAATACCGGAAGTGGTGGGCTATTAACTTCCCACTCCCTCCCTATTCCGCCTTGGATCACCACGCTTCCCAGTCACACCCTGACTCTTCTCTCTCCCTTTCCCACCTGCCTGCGTCTCTGAGGCAGCCTGGGACTTCCTCATGGGGGGCCGCCAGGACAACTCTGCAGACTCTTGAAGTGGCCAGGCGCCCCCTGCCGGCGTCTCTGACTATGTTGGAAATGAAAGCTTAGAGCCTTAAAGAAAACAAGCACTCAAACAAAGGATTTCCTGCAAGGTGAATTTACTTCCGCAGAAAGGTGCTGCTCGAAAGCCTGATTTCCTTGAGAGCACACATGAAAAGGGAAAGCAGGGGTTTTAATTTCTAACGCATTGAGTTCCTACTGCTGTGTCCTATCTCCATTCACCAGAGCTGGACCACACAATCTAAACTGATCCCGATTGACTAAAAACTTCAACTCTCCTAAACAGTTAAATTCATGAAAGGAAGTAAAGGATGCAAGGGTATCACTTGCGGGGCACTGAGAAGCTAATAACATTCCAAAATAAGGTAAGGAACATATGTTACAAGTTAGGACACACCTGGGCATATTCAGGCAAGTCAGGGAACTAGTGAGCGAGGCCATGAAAATCAAAGAATAAGGAAACAGAACATGCTTCTTTGACTTAATTACTTCTCACCTTCAAGGAAGAACTTCACTGTATTTAATAGGCTGTACCACCCAGATCCCAGAAGCTAAGTTGAATCGGGCCTAGTCAGGACTTGGATCAGACAATGCCTCGAAATAACAGAAGCTGTGGGTTTTGGGCTTCCAGCTTTCTTTCCCCCTTCAATCACTGGGCTTCCCAACCATCCTCTGACTCTTGTCTCCTCCTTTTCAGCCCACCTGTGCCCCTGCTGCAGCCTGGACCTCTTCATGGAGGCCCGCCACAGCAGCTCTGTGGGCCCTTGGGTCAACCAGGCACCCTGTGCTGGCATTTACAGCCATACTACTCCAATCCAAGAAGCTATGCAGGGTCGGGCCTGGTAAGGACTTAAATGGGAGACTGCCTGGGAATACTGAAAGTGATGGCCTTTTGGTTTCCCACCGTCTCCCTCTTTCCACCTTGAGTCACCACACATCTCAACTCCCCACCCAACTCTTCTGTCCCACTTTTCCTCCTGCCTGCACTCCTGACATAGCCTGGCACCTCTTCGTGGGGGCCCACCGCAGCAGCTTTGTGAGCCCTTGGGGTTGCCAGGTGCTCCCTGCCACCATCTACGGACATTATGCCCTGATCCTGGAAGCTAAGCAGGGTCGGACTTGGCCAGGACTTGCATAGAAGACTGCTGGGGAATAGCAGAAGTGATGGTCTTTTCGCTTCTCGCTCCCTCTGTTTACCCCTTGCGTCACCATGCTTTCCAACCGCCCCCTGACTCTTCTCTTCCCCTTTTAAACCCACCTGTGCCCCTGTGGCAGCTCAGGACATCCTCGTGGGGGCTTGCCAGGGCAGCTCTGCTAACCCTTGTGGTAGCCAGTCCCTGCCAGCTGGTGTCTAATGCCATACCACCCTGATCCTGGAAGCTAAGCAGGGTCGGGCCTGGCCAGGACTTGGACGGGAAACCGGCTAGGAATACTGGAAGCAGTATGCTTTTGGCTTCCCGCTCCCTCTTTTCCCCTTAGGTCGCCACGCTTCCCGACCGCCACCTGACTCATGTCTCCTTTTTATTCCACCCACCTGAGCCCTCGTCAGAACCCAAAATCTCCTTGTGCGGACACACTGCTAAAGCTCCTCAGTCTTTTGGGGTTGGCAGGCGCCCCCTGACAGCATTTACAGCAAAAACACCTCGATTCTAAAAGCTAAGCAGAGTTAGGCACAGCCAAGAATTGGATGGGAGACCACCCGGAAATACCAGAAGTGGTGGGCTTTTGGCTTCCCACTCCCTCCCTTTCTGCCCTTTAACCGCCCCCTGACTCTTCTCTCCCCTTTTGCCAACAACCTATGCCTCCACCACAGCCTGGGGCCTCCTTATAGGGGCCCACTGTGGAAGCTCCGTGAGCCCTTGGGACAAACAGATGCTTCCTGCTGGCGTCTACCAGCATACCACACTGATCTCGATGCTAAGCAAGGTCTGTCCTGGCTAGGAGTTGGATGAGAGACTTCATGGGAATAGTGGGAATAAGCTTTTGGCTTCCCGCCCCCTGCCTGTTTCCCCCTTGAGTTGCCACTCTTTCCAACCTCCCCATGACTCATCTCTCCCACTTTTCCACCCTCCTGTGCCCCCACCACAGCCTGGGACCTCCTCATGGGGTATGCTGAGGCAGCTCCGTGGGTGTTTGGGGTGACCAGGCACCCCCTGCCAGCGTCTATGGCATTATCTCCCTGATCCCACAAGCTAAGTAGGGTCAGGCCTGCCCAGAATTTGGATGGGAGACTGCCAGGGTATACCAGGGATGGTGGACTTTTGGCTTCCTGTTCCCTTGTTTTTACCCCTTGGGTCGCCACATTCACCAACCACCCCCTGACTCTTCTCTCTGACTTTTCCACCTGCCTATGCCCATTCCACAGCCCAGGACATCCTCTTGGAAGCCCGCCACAACAGGTCCCTGGGACCTTTGGGAGGCCAGGTACTTCCTGCTTCCATCTACAACCATATCACCCTGATCCCAGAAGCTAAGCAAGGTCGGCCTCAGACAGGACTTGGATGGGAAACCGCCTGGGAATACTGGAGGTGATAGGCTTTTGTCTTCCTGCTCCCTCCCTAGCTCCCTTTGTGTCTCCACACTTCCCAACACACCCTGACTTTTTCCCATTTTCCTCAGGCCTGCACCACCTACACAGCCTGGGACCTCTTCATGAGGGCCTGATGCAACAGCTCTGCATGTACATGGGGCAGACAGGCACCCCTGTGGACATCTATCACCATACCAGCCTGTTCCTGGAAGCTAAGCAGGGTCTGGCCCGGCCAGGACTTGGATGGGAGACAGCCTGGGCATACTGAAAGCACTGGGCTGTTTGCTTTCTGCTCCCTCTCTTTCTCTCTTGGGTCACTGGGCTTCCCAACTGCCTCTAAGTCTTCACTCCCACTTTTTTGCCCACCTTCACTCTCACCGCAGCATGGGACCTCCTCATGGAAGCCCATTGTGGCAGCTCCACAGGCCCTTGGTGCTGGCAGGGGTGCCAGCATCTACGGCCATACCGTCCTGATCCTGGAAGCTAAGCAGGGTTGGGCCTGGCCAAGACTTGGATGGTAGACCGCCTGGGAATACTGGAAGCAGTGAGCTTCTGACTTCCCGCTTTCTCCTTCTTTCCCCCATCAGTTGTCAGGCTTCCCAACCACCCCCTGACTCTTCTCTCCCGCTTTCCACCCTGCCTGCACCCCTGCTGCAGCCTGGGACCTCCTCTTTGGGGCCTGCCGAGGAAGCTCTGTGTGCCGTTGGAGCAGCCAGGTGCCCCATGCAGGCGTCTATGGTCATTCCACCCTGATTCCAGAAGCTAAAGAGGGTCGGGTCAGGATGGAACTTGGATGGGAGACTGCTTTGGAAAACTGCGGGATGTGGGCTGTTGGCTTCCCGCTCCCTCCCTCTTTCCCCCTTCAGTGGCAACTCTTCCCAACTGCCCCCAACTCTCTTCTGTGCCTATTCTGCCTGCCAGTGCCCCTGACGATGCCCGGGATCTCCTTATGGGGGTCCACTGCTGCAGCACCACGGGCCCTTGTAGTGGCCTGGTGCTCCCTACCAGCGTCTACATCCATACCACTCTGATCTTGACAGCCAAGCAGGGTCGGACCTGGATAGTACTTGGATGGGAGACTGCCTGGGAAACTGGGTGTTGTAGGCTTTTGGCCTCCTGCTTCCACCCTTTCTCCCTCATGTCGTGGGGCTTCCCAAGTGCCACCTGACTCCTCTCCTCCTTAGCCACCTGCCTGTGCCACCACCACAGCCTGGGGCCTTTTTGTGGGGGTCCACAGAGGAACTATTGCAGGCCCTTGTGGCCACCAGGCATCACCTGCCAGCATCTACAGCCATGCCACCCTAATCCTGAAAGCTAAGCAGGGTCTGGACTGGCCACTACTTAAATGGCAGACCACCTGGGAATATCGGGTGCTGTAAACTTTTGGCTTCCTGCTCCCTCCCTCTTTCCCCTTCATGTTGCCAGGCTTCCCCACCACTAGCTGACTCTTGTCCCCGTCTTCCACATTCCTGCTTCCTCACCACAGCCTGGCACTCACTCCTGCTCTTCTGGGGACCCTTGGATCTGCCAAGAGCACCCTGCCAGCATCTATGGCCATACCACCCTGATCCCTGAAAGCTAAGCATGATCAAGCCTGGCCAGTGCTTGGATGGGAGACTGCCTGGGAACACCCGGTGCTGTATGCTTTTGGCTTCCCTATCTTACTTTCTTTCCCCCTCGTGTCGTCGGGCTTCCCAGATTACCCCTAAGTCTTCTTCACCCGTTTTCCCTCCATCTGTACCCATGCCAGTCTGGGACCTCATCATGGGTGTCTGCGAGGTGCACCCTTCCGGCATCTACGACCATACCTCCCTGATCCCAGAAGCTGAGCAGAGTCGGACCTGGCCAGTACTTAGACAGGCGACTGCCTGGGAATACTGAGTGCTGTAAGATTTTGGCTTCCTGCTCCCTCCCTTTTTGCCACCTGTGTCACCACGCTGCATAACCATCCCCTGACTCTTCTCACCTCATTTTTTGCCTGCCTGCTTTTTCGCCACAGTCTGGGATCTACTTGTGGGGGTTCCGTGTGGTAGAACCACAGGTTCTTTGGGCCGCCAGGCATTCCCTGCTAAAGTGTATGGCAATATCACCCTGATCGTGAAAGTTAAGGGTCAGGCCTGACCAGTACGTGATAGTAGAATGCCTGAGAATACCAGGTGCTTCAGGCTTCTGGCTTTCCAATCATGCCTTCTTTCACCCTCATGTCACAGATCTTCTCAACAACCCCTTGACTCTCTTCTCCCCCTTTTTGCCCACCTGCACCCCTGCTGCAGCCCAGGGTCTCCTTGTGAGAGTTTGCCACAGCAGCACTGAGGGTCCATGGGGCGGCCAGTTGCTCCCTGCCATTGTCTGTAGCCATGCCACCCTGATCTTGGAAGCTAAGCAAAGTTGGGCCTGGCTAGTAGTTGGATGAAAGACCATCTTGGAATGCTGGAAGCTGTAGGCTTTGGGCTTCTTTCTCCATCCCTTTTCCCCCTCGTGTCGCAGAACTCCCCAACCACCCTCTGAGTCTTCTCTCCCCCTCTTCCACCCACTTGTGCCTCAATCAAAGCCCAGGACCTCCTCATGGGGGTTAGATGTGGCAGCACCACGGGTCCTGGGTACTGCCAGGTGCACCATACCAGGGTCTATGGCCATCCCACCCTGATCCTGAAAGCTGGGCAGAGTCAGGTCTGGCCAGTAGTTTGATCATAGACTGCCTGGGAATACTGGGTGCTATTGGTTTTTGGCTTCCTGCTTTCTCCCTCTTTCCCCTTCATGTGGCCGGGCTTCCCAAACACCTGCTGTCTCTTCTTCTCCCTTTTCTGCCCACCTGTGCCCCCACAGCTGCTCAAGACCTCCTCTTGGGGGTCCCCTGTGGCAGCACTGCGGGCCTTTGGGGCTGCTAGGTGCCTTCTGCTAGCATCTACAGCAAAACCACCTTAATCAAGAAAGATAAACATGGTCCGGCCTTGCCAGTATGTGGATGGGAGACCGCCTAAAAATACTGGGTGTTGTAGTCTTCTGGCTTCCCGCTCCCTCCTTTCCTCCACGTGTCGCCATGCTTCCTAACTGCTCCCTGACTCTTCTGTCCTTTTTTTCCACCAGCATGTGCCCCCTCCACAGCCTGAGACTTTCTTGTGAAGGTCTGCAGTGGCAGCTCCTTGAATCCTTGGGGATGCCAGGTGCCCCATGCCAGTGACTACAGCAATACCACCCTGATCCAGGAGGCTAAGCAGGGCCTGGCCAGTACTTGGGTGGGAGACTACCTGGGAATAACAGATGCTTTCAGCTTCTGGTTACCATGCCCTTTTTTCTTCCCCTTCCTGTCACCAGGCTTCCCAACCTCACCCTGACTCTTCTGTCACCCTTTTCTGACCACCTGCTCTTCCGCTGTAGCTTGCAACCTTGCTATGGGGATCCGCAGTGGCAGAACCACAGGACCTTATGGCCCCAGGCACCCACTCCCAGAGTCTACAACCATACCATCCTGATCCTGGACACTATGCAGGGCTGGGCCTGGCCAGAATATGCATGGGAGACTGCCTGGGAATACTGGGTGCTATAGGATTTTGGCTTTCCTCTCCCTACCTCTTTCTTACTAGTGTCGCCGAGCTTTCCAACAGCCCCCTTACACTTCTCAATTGGCCCCTGACTCTTCTCTTCCCCTTTTCTGCCCACCTGTGCACCTGCCACAGCTCGTGACCTTCCTGTGGGGGTTTGCAGCAGCAGCACCATGGGCTCTGGTGGCCGTAAGGCATCCCCTGCTGACGTCTACAGCCAGTAGCTCAGTAGTGTTGGGCCTGGCCAGTACTTAAATGTGAGACCAGCTGGGAATACCAGGTTTTGTAGGCTTTTGGCTTCCCGTTCCCTCCCTCTTTCCCCCTCCTGTTGCCGGAGTCCCAACCGCACCCGGACTTTTCACTTCCCTGTTTTGCCCACCTGCGCCCTCATCACAGCATGGGATCTTTTTGTAGGGATCTGCTGCAGCAGCACCACAGGCCCTTGAGGCTACCAGGTGCCTCCTGCCAGAGTCTACGGTCATGCCACCTGATTCCAGAAACAGCAGAATCGGGACTGACCAGTGGTTGAATAGGAGACTGCCTGGGAATAGCAGGTGCTTTAGGCTCGTGGCTTCCTCCTCCCTCCTTTTTCCCCTCTCATGTTGCCAGGATTCCCAACTGCTCCCTAACCTTCTGTCCCCCTTTTGTGCCCACCTGCACTTCTGCTGCAGCCCAGGACCTCGTTGTGGGTTTCCACAGTGGCAGCACCGTGGGACCTTAGGGTCACCAGGCATCCCCTGTTGGCATCTATGGCCATACCACCCTGATCCCAGACTCTAAGAAGGGTTGAGCCTGGCAAGAACATGGATAAGAGTCCTCCTGGGAAAACCGGGTGCTGTAGGGTTTTTGCTTTCTACTCCTTCCCTCTTTCCCAGGAGTGTTACAGGGTTTCACAATTTTATCCTGACACTTCTCTCCTTTTTTGTGTCTGTCTGCATTTCTGCTGCAGCCCGTGACATCCTCATAGGTGTCCAAGGCAGCAGCACCACAGGCCCTCGGGGTCGCCAGGCGTCCCCTGCTGGTGACTTTGGCCATACCACCTTGATACCAGAAGCTAAGCAGGGTCAGATCTGGCTAGTACTGGGATGGGAGACCACCTGGGAATACCGGATGCTGTAGGATTTTGGCTTTCTGCTCCCTCCCTCTTTTCCCCTTCTGTCACTGGTCTTCCCAACTGTTCTTTGACTCTTCTCTCACACTATTTTTCCTGCCTGCACCCCCGCCACAGCCCAGAACCTCCTCGTGGGTGTCCATGATGGCACCACCGCAGATGATTCCCACACATAGGAATACCAGGTGCTGTAGGCTTTTGGCTTCCTGCTCCCTTCCTCTTTCCCTCTCGTATTACCTGGATTCCCAACCTCCCCCTGAGTCTTCTGTCCCCCTTTTTCACCTGGCTGCACACATGCCACAGCCTGGCATTCCCTCTTGGGGGACCGAGGCAACATCATAACGGGCACTTGGGGCTGCCAGGCATTCTCTGCCAGCCTCTATGGTCATACCATCCTGATTCCAGAATCTAAGCAGCGTCTGGCGTGTCCAGTACTTGGATGGAAGATTGCCTGGGAATACCAGGTGCTGGTTGCTTTTGGTTTTCTGCTATCTCTCCCTCACGTGTCACTGGGCTTCCCAAACGCCCCCTGACTGTTGTCTCCTTTTCCGCCTGTCTGCACCCCCGCCACAGCCTGGAAACTCCTTGCGATGATCTGTGGCGGCAGCCCACCAGCCCTTATGTCCCCTAGGCTCCCTGTACTGGCGTCTAAGGCCATACCATTCTGATCCATGAAAATAAGCAGGGTCTGTCCTGGCAAGTAGTTGAATGGGAGACCGCCCGGGAATACTGAGTGCTGTCGGGTATTAAATTCCCGCTCCCTGGCTCTTTCCCCCTCGTGTTGCCAGGCTTCCCAACTGCTTTCTGACTCTTCTCGCCCCTTTTCCTGCATGCCTGCGACCCCACTGAAGCTCAGGACATCCTCATGGGGGTTTGCGGTGACAGCACCACTGGCCCTGGGGGCCACAAGGCACCTCCTGTCTGCATCTACGGTGATACCACCCTGATCCTGAAAGCAAAGCAGGGTCAGGTCTGGCCAGTACTTGGAATGGAGACTGCTTGGGAATACTGGGTGCTGTAGGCACTTGGCTTCCCGCTCCCTCCCCCTTTTTTATTCATGTTGCTGGGCTTCCCAACCTCCCCCTGACTTTTCTCTCCCCCTTTTCCTCCTGCCTGTGTCCCTGCTGCAGCCTTTGTTGGGGTCCGTTGTGGCAGTACTGTGGGACCTTGGGGTGGAGAGGCGCCCTCTGCTGACGTCTAGGGTAACACCATCATGATCCCAGAAGCTAACTAGGGTGGGGCCTGGCCAGTACTTGCATGGCAGAGCACCTGAGAATACTGGATGCTGTAAGCTGTTGGCTCTTCGCCCCTTCTCCCTCATGTCACCAGGCTTTCCATCCGCCCCATGACTTTTCTATCTCCCTTTATGCCTGACTGTGGCCCCACTGCAGCCCGGGACCTTTTCATGGGAGTCCACTGCAGCTGCACCGAGGTCCCTTGAGACCGCCAGGCAGCCCTTTCTGGTGTCTATGGCTATAACACTCTGATCTCAGAAGCTAATCAGGGTAGGGCTAGCCAGTACTTTGATGTAAGAGTGGCTGAGAATACCAGGTGCTGTAGGCTTTTGGCTTCCCACTCCCTCTTTCCTCCTCGTGTTGCTGGGCGTTCAACCTCCCCTTACTCCTCTCCCACTATTCTGACAGCCTGTGTTCTCGCCAAAGCTTGAAATCTCCTTCTTGGGGTCTCCAGCAGCAGCACTGTAGGCCCTTGGGGCCACCAGGCACCTGATGCTGGTGCCTATGGCCATACTACCCTGAGACCAGAACCTAAGCAGGTTCAGGCCTGGCCTGTACTTGTATGGGAGACAGCCTGGAAACACCGGATGCTGTTGGCTTTTGGCTTCCTGCTCCCTTTCTTTTTCTCCCTCATGTCGCTTGGCTTCCCAACACTCCTCGACTTTTCTTTCCTCATTTTCTGCCCGCCTGTGCCCCTGACGCAGCCCAGGACCTCCTTCTGGGAGTCCGCAATGGTGCTCCATGGTCCCTTGGTGCCTCCAGGTGCCTCCTGCTGGGATCTATGTCCAAACCACCCAGATTCCAGAAGCTAAGCAGTGGTCAGTACTTGGATGAGAGACCACCTGGGAATACTGAGTGCTGTAAGCTTTTAGCTTCCTGCTTCTTCCCTCTTTCCTGCTCATGTCACCAGGATTCCCAACCACCCCCTGACTCTTCTCTCCCCCTTTTCTGCCTGCCTGCATCCCTGTCACAGCCCAGGACTTCCATGTGGGAGTTTGCAGTGGCAGTACGGCTGGTCCTTGAAGCCGCCAGGCATCCACTGCCGGGGGCTACAGTCATACCACCCTAAACCTGGAAGCTAAGTAGAGTCAGGCCTGGCCAGCATTTGTATGGAAGACTGCCTGGGAATACTGGGAGCTGTTGGCTTTTGGTTTCCTGCTCTCTCTGTCTTTTCTTATCCTGTCACCAGGCTTCCCAACTGTCCCCTGACTTTTCTTTCCTCATTTTCCACCCGACTGCGTCCCTGAGGCAGCCCAGGACCTCCTCATGAAGGTCTGCAGTGGCAGCATTGCCCACCCTTTCGTCTGCCTGGCGTCCCCTGCTGGCATCTACAGCCATGCCATTCTGATCCCTGAAGATAAGCAGAGTCGGGCCTGGTCAGTACTTGAATGGGTGACCACCTGGGAATATCAGGTAGGCTTTTCGCTTCCTACTCTCTCCTCTTTGCCCCACATGTTGCCAGGCTTTCCAACCGCCCCCTGAATCTTCCTTCCCCCTTTTCCATCTGACTGTGCCCACACCACAGCCTGGGACCTCCTTGTGGATGTCCGCGGTAGCAGGACCGCCAGCCCTGTAATTCGCCAGGGCCTCCCTGCCGGCGTCTACGGCCATACCATTCTGATCCGCAAAGCTATGCAATGTCGGGACTGGCCAGACCTTGGATGGGAGACTGCATAATACCTGACACTACAGGGTTTTGGCTTCCCACTTCCTCCCTGTTTCCCTTTCATGTCACCGGTCTTCCCTATCATCCCCAGACTATTCTCTTCTCCTTTTTACCCACTTGCACCACCGCCACCACAGCCTGATACCTTTTTGTGGAGGTTCGCCACAGCAGCACAGCAACCTTGGGACCAGAAGGCACCCCCTGCTGTTATCTATGGCCATATCACCCTGATCCTGGAAGCTAAGCAAGGTTGGGCCTGGCCAGTACTTGGACGTGAGATGACCTGGGAATACTGGAGTACTGTAGACTTTTGACTTTCTGCTCCCTTCCTCTATCACCCTCGTGTCATCAAGCTTCCCAATTTCCCTTGACTCTTTCCTCCCCCTTTTCTGCCTGTCTGCACCCATTTCGCAGCCCAGGACCTTTTCATGGGGGCAAGCTGTGGCAGCACTGTGGGCCCTTGGGGCTGCCAGGAGCCTCCTGCCATCATCTATGGCCATACCACCCTGATCCTGGAAGCTAAGCAGGGTCGGGCCTGACCAGTAGTTTGATTGGAGGTTGCCTGGGAATACCGGGTGTGGTGTGCTTTTGGCTTTCTTCTCCCTTCATCTTTCCCTCTCATATTACCAGTCTTCCCAACCACCCCCGACTCTTCTCTTCCCCTTTTTTGTCCACTGCATTCCTGCCACAGCCCAGGACATCCTCCTGGTGTATCTTTGTGGCAGCAATGCAAGCCGACTTCTAGTGCCATACCACTCTGATCCTGGAAGCAAAGCAGGGTCGTGCCTGGTCAGTACTTTGATAGGAGACTGTCTGGGAACACTGAGTGCTGTAGGATTTTGTGTTCCTGTTCACTCCCTCTTTCCCTGTCATGTCACTGGGCTTTTCAAATGCCCCCTGACTTTTCTCCCTTTTTTCCCCACCAGCTTGGATCCCCACAGTAGCCCAGGACATTTTTCTGGGAGTTTGTATTGGCAGCACTGTGGCCCATTTATGGGCCTGCCAGGTGCCCTCTGCCAGCGTCTATGGCCATACCACCCTGATCCCAGAGCTAAGCAGGGTCAGTCTTGGCCAGTGCTTGTAAGGGAGACTATGTTGGAATACCGGGTGTTGTAGACTTTTGTCTTCCCTCTCTCTCCCTTTTTCCCCTTGTGTCATTGGGCTTCTCAACCACCATCTGATTCTTCTCTGCTTATTTTCCCCATTTCTGCGTCCCTGCTGCAGCCCAGGACCTTTTCATGGGGGACCACCGTGGCAGCACTGCAGCCCCTTGGGGCTCCTAGGTTTTCCCTGGCAATGTCTACAGCCATTGATGCCAGAAGCTTAGGAGAGTCAGGCCTGGCCAGCACTTTGATTGGAGACTGCCTGGGAATACCAGGTGCTGTAGGCTTTTGGCTTTCCACTCCATCCCTATTTTCCCCTCATGTGGCCCAGCTTCCCAATTGCCCTCTGACTCTTCTCTCTCCCTTTTGTATCTGCCTGCGTCCCCACCACAGCCTGGGACCTCCACCTGGTGGTTGGTGACGGAAGTACTGTGAGCCCTTGCAGCTGCCAGGCGCCCCCTACCGGCGTGTACAGCCATACCACCCTAATCCTGAAGGGTTAACAGGGTCGGGCCAGGTCAGTACTTGGATGGGAGACTGCCTGAGAATACTGGGGCTGTATAGGCTTTTGGCTTCTTCCCAGCTTTTTCTGTCGTGTTGCCAGGCTCCCCAACTGCCCCCTGACTCATCTCTCCCCATTTTCTGCCTTCCTACATTCTCACCACAGTCTAGGACCTTCTCTTGGGGATTTGTTGAGGTAGCACTGTGGGCGGCCATACCACCTTGATCATGGAAGCTAAGCAGGGTTGGGTCTGGTCGGTACTTAAATGAGAGACCACCTGGGAATGCGGGTGGTGTAGGCTTTTGACTTCTTGCTCCCTCCTTCTTATCTGCACGTGTCATAGGGCTTCTCAATCGCCCCTTCACTCTTCTCTTTCCCTTTTCCGCCACCTGCACCTCTGTTGTAGCCCAGGACCTTCCAGTGGTGATCCGTGGTGGCAGCACTGTGAGCTCTTGGGCCACCAGGCATGCTTTGCCAATGTCTACAGCCATACCACCCTGATCCTGGAAGCTAAGCAGAGTCAGGCCAGGCCAGTATTTGGATGGGAGACTGCCTGGGAACACCAGATGCTCTAGGCTTTTGGCTTCCCTCTCCCTACCTCTTCCTCGTGTAGCCGGGGTTCCCTACTGCCCCCGACTCTTCTCTTCTCTTTTTCTGCACACCTGTGCCCTCATGCAGACTTGGACCTCCTCTTGGGGGTCACCAGGAACAACACCATGGGCACTTGGGGATGACTGGCGCCCCTGCCGGCGTGTATAGCCATATCACCCATACATCAGAAGCTAAGCAGTGTTCGACCTGGCCAGTACCAGGAGCTGCAGGCTTTTGGCTTCTGCTTTCTCCCTCTTTACTCATGTCACTGGGCTACCCCATCACCCCCTGATTCTTCTCTTCCCCTTTTCTGCTTTCAAACACCAACCTGGGACCTTTCTGTGGCAGTTCATGGTGGGAGCACTGTGGGCACTTGGGGCCGCCAGGCCTCCCTGCCAGTATCTACTGCCATGCCACCCTGATCCCAGAAAATAAGCAGGCTCAGGCCTGGCCAGTACTTTGATAGGAGACTGCCTGGGAATACAAGGTGCTAAAGGCTTTTGGCTTCCTGCTTTCTCTCTATTTCCTCTTTGTGTTGCTGGGCTTCCCAGATGCTCCCTGACTCTTCTCTCCCCGTTTTCTACCCCGCTGCACACCTGCCATGGCCCAGGACCTCTGCCTCATGAAGCATTGTGGGTCATTGCTGCCGCCAGGTGCCCCCTGCTGCATTTATGGTCATACTACTCTGAACCCAGAAGCTAAGCAGGGTCAGGTCAGGACAGTACTTAGATGGGAGAGTACCTGGGACTACTGGGTGCTGTAGGCTTTTGACTTCTCTCTCTCTTTTCCCATCAGCTCGCTGGGCTTCCCAACTGCCCCCTGACTCATCACTCCTTATTTTCCGCCTGCCTATGTTCTCGCCTAAGCCTGGGACCTCTTCATGGGGATTTGTGGTGGCAGAACCACAAGCCGGTGGGGATGCCAAGCATTCCCTGCTGGCGTCTATGGCCATACCACCCTGATCCGGGAAGCTAAGTAGGGTCAGGCCTGGCCATTTACTTGGATGGGAGACCACTTGAGATTACAAGATGCTGTAGTTTGGCTTCACACTGCTTTCCTCTTCTCCCCTTGTGTCATCAGCCTTCCCAACCACCCCTGACTCTTCTCTCCCTTTTTCCAGCCACTGAGATTTCCTCTTGCTGAGGTGAGAGCATTGTGGGACCTTGGGGCCACCAGGTGACCCCTGCCAGCATCTACTGCCCAAAGCTAAGCACGGTCGGGCATGACCAGTACTCGGATGGGGAGACCACCTGGGGATACCGGGTGCTGTAGGTATTTGGCTTATGGCCCTCTCCTTCTTTCCCCTTCATGTTGCCAGGCTTCCCAACTGCCCCAACTCTTTTCTCCCCCTTTTCTTCCCACCTGCACCCCCTGACTCATCCCCAGCTTTGGACCTCCTCTTTGGGGTCCATGGCAGCAGCACCGTGGGCCCTTGGGGCTGCCAGGTGCCTGCTGTCAGCGTCTGTGGCCATGAAACCCTGATCCAGAAGCTAAGCAGAGACAGGTCTGGCAAGCACCTGGATGGGAGTCTGCCTAGGAATACTGGGTGCTGTAGGCTTTAGACTTCACTGTCTATCTTTCCCTTCCTGTCACCAAGCTTCCCAACCGCCTCCATCTTTCTCTCTTCCATTTTTACCTGCCTGCATCCCCACTGCAGCCAGGGACCTCCTCCTGGTGGTCTGCAGTGGCAGCACCGTGGGCCTTTGAGGCCACCAGATGCTCCCTGTCTGGGCCTACGACCATGCCACCCTGATTCCGGAAGCATAGCAGGGTTGTGCCTGGCCAGTATGTGGATGGGAGACAGCCTGGGAACATGGGATGTTTTTGGCTTTGGCTTCCTGCTCCTTCTCTTTCTCCCTTGTGTCTCCGGGCTTCTCAACCACCCACTAACTTTTCTCTTTCCATTTTCCATCTGCCTGTGCCCCTAGACCCCAGACCTTCTCCTGTGGGTCTGTGGTGGTGCACTGTGGGCCCTTGGTGCTGCCAGGCATCTCCTGCCAGCATCTATGGCCATACCACCCAGATCCCAGAAGCTAAGCAGGGTCAAACCTGGTCAGTATTCGGATGGGAGACCACCTGGGAATATAGGATGTTGTGGGTTTTTGGCCTCCCACTTTCTCCCTCTTTCCTCCTCGCGTCACTGGGCTTCCCAGATGCCCCTGACTCTTCTTTGCTTATTTTTCGCCCATCTGGGCCACTACTGCAGCCCAGGGAATTTTCCTGTGGGTCTGCGGTGGCAGCACTGTGGGCTCTTGGGGCCACCAAGTGCCCCTTGTGGGCATCTATGGCCATAGAACACTGATCCTGGAAGCTAAGCAAGGTCGGGCTTAGCCAGTACCTGGAAGGGAGACTGCCTGGGAATACCAGGTGCTGTGGGGTTTTGTCTTCACTCTTCCTCCCTCGTGTCACTAGACTTCCCAACCATGCCCTGACTCTTCTCTCTCCATTTTCTTCTCTCCTGTATCCCCGCTGCATCCTGGAACTGCTTGTGGTGGTCTGTGGTGGCAGCACCATGGGCCCATACGTCCACCGGGCGCCCCCTGCCGGCGCCTACAGGCATACCATTCTGATCCCAGAAGTTAAATAGGGTCAGGTGTGGCAAGTACTTACATGAAAGACTGTCCCGGAATACTGGGTGCTGTAGGGTTTTGGCTTCTGGCTCCCTCCCTCTTTCTCCCTCATGTCACCGGGCTTCCCTACCACCCCCTGACTCTTCTCTCCCCACTTGCAACTTGCCTGTGCCCCGCCACAGCCCAGGACCTCCTTGTGGGTATCCGCAGCGGCAGCGCCGAGAAATCTTGGTGCCACCAGGTGGCCCCTGTGGGTGTCTACGGCCATACCACCCTGATCCTGGAAGCTAAGCATCGTCGAGCCTGGCCAGTACTTGGATGGGAGACTGCTTGGGAATATCGGGTTCTGTAGGCATTTGGCTTCCCACTCTCTCCCTCTTTCCCCCTTACCTCACCAGACTTCCTAACTGCCCCTGACTACTTTCTCGCTCTTTTCATCTCGCCTGCTCCTCTGCTCCAGCTTGGGACCTCCTTGTGAGGGTCCGTGGCGGCAGCCCCATGGGCCCTTGGGTCCACCGGGTGCACCTTATCGTTGTCTATGGCCATAGAGTTCTGATCCAGTAAGTTAAGCAGGGCCGGGTCTGGAAAGTATATGGATGGGAGACTGCCTGGGAATACCCAGTGCTGTAAGCTTCAGACTTCCCTCTCACACCCTCTTTTCCCCTCGTGTCGTCAGGCTTCCCAACCACACTCCTGACTATTCTCTCTTCCATTTTTGCCTGCCTGAGTCCCCGCTGCAGGCTGGGACTTCCTCATGGCGGTCTGTGGCAGCAGCACTACGGGCCCTTGGGGCCACCAGGTGCTCCCTGCTGGTGTCGGTGGCCATGCCACCCTGATCCAGAAGCCAAGCACAGGTGGACCTAGCCAGTAGTTGGTTGGAAGACCGCCTGGGAAAACGGGGTGCTGTTGGCTTTGGCTTCCTGCTCTGTCAGAGGGCTTCCCAACTGTCTCCTGACATTTCTATCCTCATTTTCAGCCTGTCTGCGCTCCCGACGCAGCCTGAGACCTTTCCCTGTGGGTGCAACATGAGCCGTTGGAGCTGCAAGGCACCACCTGCTGGCATCTACGGCCATACCACTGGGATCCAGGAAGTTTAGGATGGTCCATCCTAGCCAGTACTTGGTTGGGAGACCACCTGGGAATACTGGGTGCTGTAGGGTTTCGGCTTCCCACTTTCTCCCTTTCTCCCTCGTGTAGCTGGGCTTCCCAGATGCCCCCTGACTCTTCTCTGCTTATTTTCCACTTTACTGGACCCCTGCCACAGCCAGCAGCACTGCTGGCCTTTGGGGCCTCCATACATGCCCTGCTGGCACCTACAGCCCTACCACCCTGATCCCTGAAGCTAAGCAAGGCTGAGCTTGTCCAGTACCTGGAAGGGAGACTGCCTAGGAACACTGGGGGCTGTGGGCTTTTGTCTTACAGCTCCTTCCTTCTTTCCCCCTCTTGTCACCAGGCTTCCCAACCAACCCCTGACTCCTCTTCCCCTTTTTCACTCTCCTGCCGCCCCCATCCACCACATGGATGACTGCTGCCGTGGTCATCCATGGCTGCAGCACCATGGGCCCAGTTGTCCACCCGGTGTCCCCTGTTGGCATCTACGACCATACCATTCTTATCCTGGAAGCTAAGCAGGGTAGGACTTGGCCAGTACTTAGATGAAAGACTGTCTGGGAATACCAGCCGCTGTAGGCTTTTAGCATCTGGCTCCCTCCTTCTTTCCCCCTTGTGTCGCCGGACTGCCCAACTGCCCCATGACTTTTCTCTTTCCCTTTTTTGCCTGGCTACACCCCCGCTGCAGCTCAGGATTTTTTTGTGGTGGTCTGCCGTGGCTGCACTGCATCCCCTTGGGGCCGCCAGGCACCCTCTGCCAGTATCTATGGCCATAATACCCTGATCTTGGGAGCTAAGTAGAGTCAGGCCTGGCCAGCACTTGGATGGGAGAATGCCTGAGAATACCAGGTGCTCTGGGCTTTTAGCTTTCTGTTCTCTCCCTCTTATCTGCTTATGTCGCCAGGATTCCCAGCTGCCCACTCACTCTTCTCTACCTCTTTTTTGCCCATCTGTGTCCCAGTGCAGCCTGGGACCTCTTCATGGTGGTCCATGACAGCAGCACTCTGGACCCGTGGTGCTGCCAGGTGCCCTTTGCCAGCATCTGCAGCCACACAACCCCAATCCCGGATGGTAAGCAGGGTTTGGCCTGGCCACCACTTAGATGGGAGACTGCCTGAAAATACTGGGTGCTGTAGGCTTTTGGCTTCCCACTCCCTCCCTCCTTCTTCCCAGTCTTGCTGGGCTACCCCTACACCCTGACTCTTCTCTCCCCCTTTTCTGCATACGTGTACCCCCACCGCAACGCGGGACCTTTCCATGAGAGCTTGTGGTGTCAGCACAGTGGGCCATTGGGGCCACCAGGTGTCCCCTGCTGGCATCTATGGCCATATCACCTTGATTCCAGAAGCTGAGCAGTGTCGGGCCTTGCCAGTACCTTGATGTGAGACCACCTGGAAATACTGGGTGCTGTACACTTTTGGCATCCCGCTTTCTCTCTCTTATCCCCTTGTGTCGCCAGGCTTCCCAACCACCCCCAGACTGTTCTCTCCTTTTTTCCTCCCCATCTATACCTCTGCCGCAGTTGGGACATCCTCATGAGGATTCACGGTCATGGCACTGTGGGGTCCTAGCGACCAGGTGTTCCCTGTCATTGTCTATGGCCATACTAACCTGATCCTGGACGCTAAGAAGGGATGGTCCTGGCCAAAACTTGAATAGGAGTCCTCCTGGGAATACCAGGTGCTGTAGGTTTCTGGCTTCCCACTCCCTCCCTCTTTCATCCTCGTGTCGCCAGGCACAAATCACCAACCAACCTTCGAACTACACCCTGACTCTTTTCTCAACCTCTTCCACCCACCTGCGTCCCCACCACAGCTAGGAACCTTTTTGTGCGGGTCCGTGGTGGCAGCATCATGGGCCCTTGGTGTCACCAGGCACTCCGTGCCCTCATATACAGCCATACCACCCTGATCTTGGAAGCTATGGAGGGTCTTCTCTGGCCTGTAATTGGATGGGAGACTGCCTGGTAATACCCGGTGCTGTAGGCATTTGGCTCCCTCTCCTGCTCATGTTGCCAGGCTTCCCAACTGCCCTCTGACTCTTCCCTCCCCCATTTTCACCCACCTGGGTCCCCACAACAGCCTGGGACTTCCTTGTGGGTGTTGGCAGTGGCAGAACTTCAGGCCCTTGGGGTTTCCAGGAGCCCCCTGTCAGGACCTATGACCATACCACCCAGATTTCGGAAGTTAAGCAGGGCAGGGCCTGACCAGTACTTGAATGGGAGACTGCCTGAAAACACCAGGTACTGTTGGCTTTTGGCTTCCCACTTCCTCTCTCTTTACCCCTCATATCACCAGGCTTCCAATCAGCCCCCTGGCTTTTCTCTCCTCATTTTTCACTCTCCTGTCCCCCCGACGCAGCCCAGGACCTCCTCCTGCGGATCTGCAGCCATGCACTGTGGGCTCTTGGTGCTGCCAGGCGCTTCCTGCCAGCGTGTATGGCCATACCACTCAGATCCCGGAAGCTATGCAGGGTCGAACCTAGCCAGTACTTAGATGGGAGAGGCCTGGGAATATTGGGTGCTGTAGACTTTTGGCTTCCTGCTCCCTCCCTCTTTCCCCTTCATGTTCCTGGGCTTCCCAACCACCATCTGACTCTTCTGTTCCCCCTTTCTGCCCACATGCGTCCCTGCTGCAGCCCGGGACCTCCTCCTGAAGGTCCCCAGCAACAGCACTATGGGTACTTGGGGCCGCCAGGTGCCCTCTGCTGGTGTCTACAGTCATATTACCGTCATCCTGGAAACTAAGCAGGGTTGGGTCCGGCCAGTACTTGGATGGGAGATTGCCTGGGAACACCGGGTGATCTTGGCTTTTGGCTTCCCATTCAGTCTCTCTTTCCTTTTCGTGTTGCCAGTCTTCCCAGCTGCCACCTGCCTTTTCTCTCCACATTTTCAACCCTCCTGTGCCCCCACCACAGTCCAGCACCTCCTTGTGAAGGTCGGTGACAACAGTGCTGCAGGCCCTTCCGTCAGCCAGGAGCCCCCTGCCAGCGTCTATGGCCATATTATTCTGATTCCCAAAGATGAGCAGTGTCAGGCCTGGCCAGTACTTGTAAAGAGACAACCTGAGAATACTGGGTACTGTAGGGTTATGGCTTCCTGCTACCTCGTTCTTTTCCTATCATGTCACTGAGTTTCACAACCACCCCGTTTCCTTCCCCTTTTCTGCACATCTACTCTCATGCTGCAACCCAGTACCTCCTTGTGGGTGTTTGTGGTGGCAGCACCACCAGCCCTGGGAGCCGCAAGGTGCCCCCTGCTGGCATCTATGGTGATACTACCCTGATCCCAAAAGCTAAGCAGTGTCGGGACTGGCAAGTGCTTAGATGGGAGACCTCCTGGGAATATGGGCGCTATAAGCTTTTGTCTTCTCACTTTCTCCTCCTTTCCTGCTCATGTCGCCAGACTTCCCAACTGCTCTCGATTCTTCTCTCCCCATTTTCTGCACGCTTGCTCCCACACTGCAGCCCAGGACCTCTTTGTGGGGGTTGGCTGCAGCAAAACCACTGGCCCTTGGGGCTGGCAGGTGCCCCCTGCCAGCATCTACGGTAATACCACCCTGATCCTCAAAGCTAATCAGGGTCGGGCCTTGCAACTATTTGGATGGGAGAGCATCTGGGAATACCAGCTGCTATAGGCTTCTGGATTCCTGCTCCCTCCCTCATTTTCCCTCATGTCTCAGGGCTTCCGAGCCACCTCTGACTGTTTTCTCCCACTTTTTTCCCGCCTACGTCCCCACCTCAACTTGGTATTTCCTTGTGTGGGTCTGTCACGGCAGCTTAGAGGTCCCTTGAAGCCACCAGGCATCCCCTGCTGGGGTCTACGGCCATACCACCCTGATCCCGGAAGCTACTGCACAGGCTCGGCCCTGGCCAGTACTCACATAAGAGACTGCCTGGGAATACCGGCTGCTGTAGGCTTTTGACTTCTTGCTCCCTCTCTCTTTCCCCCTGGTGTCTCCGGGCTTTTCAACCACCCCCTGACTCCTCTGTCACTTTTCTGACTGCTTGCACCTTTGCCCCAGGCTGGGACGTTCATTCTTTTTGGAGTCCAAAATGCCAGCACTGCAGGAACTTGGAGCCACAAGACGCCCTTGGCTGGCATCTACAAACATACCATTCTAATCCCAGAGGTCAAACAGTGTCAATCCTGGCCATTACTTGGACGTGAGACTGCCTGGAAATACTGGGAGCTGTAGGATTTTTACTTCCTGTTCCCTCCCTCTTATCCACTCATGTTGTAGGGCTTCCCAACCACTACCTGACTCCTCTCCGTTTTCGCCTGACTACACCCCTGCCGCAGCCTGGGACCTTTTTGTGGGGATCCACCGCAGCAGCACCACAGGCCCTTGGTGCTACCAGGCGCCCCATGCCATCATCTAAGGGCATAACACCCTGATCTCAGAAGTTAAGCAGGGCCAGGCCTGGCCAGTACTGTGATGGGAAACCGCCTGGGAATACTGGGTGCTGTAGGCTTTTGACTTCTTGCTCCCTTCCTTTCCTTTTCATGTCACCAGGTTTCCCAATTGCCCCCTAACTCTGCTCTTCCCTTATTTTGCCAGTCGACTCCCCCACCACAGTCAGGAACCTTCTTGTGGGGGTCCACCAGGTGCCTCTTGCCAGCATCTACAGGCATACCACCCTTATCCCAGCAGCTAAGTAGGGTCGGGCCTGGCCAGTACTTGGATGGGAGACTCCCTGGGAATATCAGTGCTGTAAGATTTTGGCTTCATGCTCCCTCTTTCTTTCCTTGTCTTGTCTCCAGTCTTCCCAACTGCCTTCTGACTCTTCTCTTTCTCTTTTCTGCCCGCCTGCATCCGGGTCAGATCTTGGGACCTCCTCTTGGGGTTCTACCGCAACAGCACGGGGGGCACTTGCAGCTGCCAGGTGTCCCCTGCTGGCGTTTATGGGCATAACCCCCCAATTCCGGAAGTTAAGTATGGTCAGGCCTGGCCAGTAGTTGGATGGGAGACCACCAGAGAATACTGGTTGCTGTAGACTTTTGGCTTCCACCTCCCTCCCTCTTTCCCTCTCGTGTCCCTGGGTTCCCAAACCACCCTGTGACTCTTCTCTCCCCGTTTTCTGCCCGCCTGCACCCCCGCCGCAGCCTCGGTCCTCCTCCTGGTTGTCAGTGGCCAAAGCACTGCAGGCCCTTGTGGTCGTCTGGTGCCCCCTGTCAGCGTCTATGGCCATAACACCCTGATTTCAGAAGCTAAACAGGGTTGGGCCTGGCCAGGTTTTGGATGGAAGACTGCCTGGGAATATCGGGTGCTGTAGGCTTTTGGTTTCCTACTGCCGCCCTCCTTCCCTTTCATGTCGCTGGACTTCCCAACTACCCCCAGAATCTTCTCTCCCAGTTTTCCGCCTGCCTGTGCTCCACCACAACCTGGAACATTTTTGTGAATGCCCACTTTGGCAGCACCGTGGGTCCTTGGTGCTTCCAGGCACCCCCTTCTGGCATCTACGGGGATAACACGGTGATCTCAGAAGCTAAGAAGCTGTGGCGGGGCTGGCCAGTACTTGGGTAAAAGACAGCCTGGGAATATCAGGTGCTGTCCGCTTTTGGTTTCTCGCTTCCTCCTTTTTTTTTTTTTTTTTATTCATGTCGCTGTGCTTCCCAATTACCCCCTGTCTCTTCTCTCCCCTTTTGTTGCCCGTGTGCACCCCCACTGCAGCCAGGGACCTCCTTCTTGAGGTCCACGGCAGCAGCACCTCTGGCACCTATGGGCATAACACCCTGAACCTGAAAGCTAAGCATGGTTGGACCTGGCCAATACTTGGATGGGAGCCCGCCTGGGAATACCGGTGCTGCAGGATTTTGACTTCATGCTTCCTTTCTTTCCTTCTTATGGTGCCGGTCTTCCCTGACTGCCCCGTCTCTCCTCTTTCCCTTTTCTGACCACCTGTGCCCCGATGCAGCCCAGGACCTCCTCTTGGGGTCTCCTGTGACAGCATGGGGGGCCCTTGTTGCCCCCAGGTGCCCCCTGCCAACATCTACGGGAATACAACCATGATGTCTGAAGCTAAGGAGGGTCGTGTCTGGCTAGTACTTGGATGGGAAATCACCTGGGGATACAGGGTGATCTAGGCTTTGGGTTTCCCACTTCCTCCCTTTTTCCCCCTCATGTCACCGGGCTTCACAATGACCCCCTGATTTTTCTCCCAATTTTTTTCTGCCTGCACTGCCACCAGAGCCCAGGACCTCTTTGTGCGCGTATGTATGGGGAGCACAGTGGGCCCTTGGGGCTGACAGGCATCCCCGACAGTGTCTACGACCGTCCCACTCTGATCCCTGAAGCAAAGAGCAGGGTATGACCTTGCCAGTACTTGCATGGGAGACTGCCAGGGATTACTGGTTGCTATAGGCTTTTGACTTTCTGCTCCCTCCTTTTTTTCCAGACATGTCACTGGGCTTCCCAACCACCCTGTGAGTCTTCTCTGCCTCTTTTCTGCCCTCCTGCTCCCCAGCCACAGCCTAGGTCAACCTCATTGGGGTCAGTGGTGGTAATACTGCATACCCTTAGGACTGCCAAGTACACCCTGCTGGCATCTACAGCCATACCACTCTGATCTCAGAAGTTAAGCAGGGTCCAACCTGGCCAGTGCTTGGATTGTAGACTCCCTGGGAATAATGGGTGCTGTATGCTTTTGGCTTCCCACTACCTCTCCTTTTACCCTTCAGGTCACTGGGCTTCTTATCCACCCCTTCCCTGTTCTTTCCCCCTTTTGTGCCTGCCTATGCCTCACCACATCCTGGGACCTCCTCCTGGGCATCAGCAGTGGAAGAACTGCGGGTCCTTGTGGCCACCAGGTGCCCCAGGCCGGCGTCTACTACCGTACCACCCTGATCCCGGAAGCTAAGCAGGGTTGGGCCTGGCCAGTAATTGGATAGAACGCCTGTGAATACCAAGTGCTGTTGGCTTTTTGCTTGCCCCTTTCTCTGTCTTTTCCTCTCATGTAGCTGAGCTTCCCAACTGCCCGCTGACTCTTCTCTCCCACATTTCCACCCACCTGCGCCCCTGCCGCAGCCAGGAACCTCTTCCTGGGTGTCCACAGCAGTGGCACCACAGGTCTTTCAGGCTGACAGGCACCCCCTACTGGTGTCTACAGCCATACCACCCTGCTCTCATAAGTTAAGCGTGGTCGGGCCTGGCCAGTACTTGAATGTGAGAACAACTGAGAATACTGGGTGCTGTAGGCTTTTGGATTCCTGGCCCCTCCTTCTTTTCCCCTCATATTGTTGGACTTCCCAACTGATGTCTGATTCTTCTCTCTCCTATTTCTGCCCATCTGCACCCCGCTGTAGCCTGAGATCTCCTTGTGAATGTCTGCAGCAGCAACATTGTGAGCACTTGGGGCTGTCAGGTTTCCTCTGCCAGCGGCTAGCGTCATACCACCCTGATCCCAGAAGCTAAGCAGGACCGGGCCTGTCCAGTACCTGGATAGGAGACCATCTGGGAATCTGGGTGCTGTAGGCTTCTGGCTTTCTCCTCCCTCCCCCTTACTTTCTCATGTTGCTGGGCTTCCCAACAGCCCCCTGATTCATCTTTCCCCATTTTCTGCCATCCTGTGCCCCTGCTGCAGCCTAGGACCTCTTTGTAGGGGTCGGCAGCAGCAGTATTGCCAGCCCTTAAGGCCGCCAAGCACCCCCTGCTGACGTCTAGGGCCATACCACCCTATCCCAGATGCTAAGCAGGGTCGGGCCTGGCCAGTACTTGGATGAGAGACCTCCTGGGAATATCGAGTGCTTTTGTCTTCCCACTCCCTCCCTCTTTTCCCCTCATGTCACTGGGTTTCTGAACCACCCCCTGACTCTTTTCTTCCTCTTTTCTACCCACCATCGCCCACATTGCAGCTTGGGACCTTCTGCTGGGTGATGGCAGAGGAAGCACCATGGTCTCTGGGAGCCACCAGGTGCACCATGCCAGTGCCTATGGCCATACTCCCCTGATCCTGGAAGCTATGCAATGTCGGGCCTGGCTAGTACTTTGATGAGAGAATTCCTGGGAATACCAGGTGCTGTAAGCTGGCTTTCCTCTTTCTCTGTCTTTCCTTCTCGTGTTGCTGAGCTTCTCAAATGCCCCCCACCTTTTTTCATCATTTTCATGCCCCCACAGCAGCCCAGGACCTCCTGGTGGGGGTCAGGGTCTGGCCTGGCCAGTACTTGCATGGAAGACTGCCTGGGAATACCAGATGCTGTAGACTTCTGCTTCCTGCTTTGGACCTCTTGAACCCTAGTGTCACCAGGCTTCCCAATCACCCCCTGACTGTTCTTCACCCTATTCTGCCCACCTGTATCCTGGCCACAGCCTGTCACCTCTTCCTGGGGGTCCACCAACCCAGCACTGTGTTACCTTGGGCCTGCCAGGCACTCCTACTGGCATCTAAGGGCATACCACCATGATCCCTGAAGCTAAGCAGGGTCGGTCTCTGGCAGTACTTGCATGAAATACTGTCTGGGAATACCAGGTGCTGTAGGCTTTTGGCTTCCTGCTCCCTTTCTCTTTCCCGATCATGTCGCTGAGCTTCCCAACTGTTTCTTCACTCCTCTCTTCCTTTTTCACCTGCCTGCATCACTGCTGCAGCCTGAGACTTTCTCTTGTGGGTCTGCCACAGCAGCATGGTGAGACCTTGGGGTCCTAGGAATACCTAGGTGCTGTAGGCTTTTGGCCTCCTGCTCCCTCTTTTTTCCTTCCTCATGTTGCTGGTCTTCCCACCCGCCCCCTCTCTCTTTCCTCTGCCATTTCGGCCTGCATGCACCCCGCATCACAACCCAGGACCTTTTCACGGGGGTTGGTGGTGGCAGTTTTGCGGGCACTTGAGGTTGCCAGGCATCCCATACTGGCATCTACGGCCATGCCACCCTCATCCCGGAATCTAAGTATGGTCAGGCCTGGCCTGTACTTGGATGGGAGACCCCCCTAAGAATACCAGGTGCTGTAGACTTTTGACTGCTTGCTTCCTTTCTTTTTTCCTCTTGTGTCACCAGGCTTTCCAAATGCCCCCTGACTCTTCTATCCTGCTTTCCCATCTGCCTGCCACACTGCCACAGGCCAGGACATCCTTGCCAGGTGGGACCCTGCTAAGCTTCTGGGCTCGGACTCCTCCAGGTTAGCATGGCTCCAGGGTCCCCCAGGGCAGAACACCATGTGGTGGTCTTGGGTTGCAACAGGGACTCAGGTGGGTAGGAAAGGGGGAGCCAGTGAGACAGGGGGAAGTTGGGAAATGGGGCGACAGTTGGGAGAAGGCAGGAAGGACCTGAAAGCCAAACACCTCCAGCCCACGTGGTCCCCAAATGGCCCCCCATCCAAACGCCTGCCAGGCATGACTCTGTTTAGCTTTCATGCTTAGGGGCCCCCAGGCTGCTGTGGTGCCAGGGGCCACTGGGGCAGACCCCAACAGGGCAGTCCCAAACTGAATCAGTGGCATAGATGGGTGGAAAATGGGAGGCCAGAGAGTCAGTGGGTGGTAGAGATATGAGGTGACAAGTCGGGGAAGGTGGGAGGGACTGGGAAGCCAAAAGCCTGCAGACAGCGGTGTTCCCTGGCTACTACATATTCAAGCTTACACCAAGCCCTACCCTGCTTAGCTTCCAGGCTCAATCACCTTCTGTCTGCTATAAAGCCTGAAGCCACTGCACAGATCCCCAGGGGGTGGTCCCAGCTTGCAGCTGGGGTGCAGACAAGCAGGAAAAGGGGAGTCAGAGAGTCAGGGTGTGGTTGGGAAGCAGGGAAACAATCAGGAGAAGGTGGGAGGGAGCAGGATGCCAAAAACCTCCAGACACCAAGATTTCCAGGTGACCCCCGATTCAAGCCCCCACCAGACCCTCCCCTGTTCAGATTCTGGGCTCAGGTGCCCCCAAGTTGATATGGCACCAGGGTCTGGTAGGCGGGAAAGAGGGAGCCAAGGAATCAGTTGGTGGTTGGAAAGCAGGGTGACAATCGGGAGTATGCAGTAGTGAGTGGGAAACCAAAAGCTTCCAGCCCACTGGGTCCTTAGGCAGCTCCCCCCGACCCCATACAAGCCGCCACCAGGTCTGACTCTGCTTAGCTTCTGGGTTTGGGCACCACCAGGCTGCTAAGGCTCCAAGGGCCACTGGGGTGAATCCCCATGGGAAGGTGCTGGGCCATGACTACGGCATAGACAAATGGGAAAATGGGAGCTAGAGAGTCAGGAGGAATTTGGGAAGCATAGCGACAATCAGGAGAAAGTGGGAAAGAGCTGGAAGCCAAAAGTCTCCAGCACACGGTCTTCCCAGACGATCCCCAATCCAAGCCCTCACCAGGCCACACCTTGCTTAGCTTCTGGGCTTGGGAGCCTACAGGCTGCTATGGCACAGGGCACAGCCTGGGCATACCACCATGGAGTGGCCCCAGGTGGAGGCGGGGGTGTAGGCAAGTGGAAAAGGAGGAGCCAGAGAGTCAAGGGAAGTTGGGAAGAGGATCAGTGAGGGAGGAAAGGTGAGAGTGTGCAGGAAGCCAAAAGCCTCCAGTCCCTGGGGTCCCCATCTGGCCCCCTATCCAAGTCCCCACCAGAACCACCCTGCTTACATTCCAGGCTCAGATGCTTTCAAGGTGCTATTATGCTGGGAGCCACTGGGATAGACCCCTATGGAGAGGACAAAGGCAGCAGAGGAGACACAGCCGGGCAGGAAAGGGGGAGCCAGAGAGTCAGGGAATGATTTGAAAGTGGGTCGACAACTGGGGGAAGGCGAGAAGGAGTGGGAAGCCAAAAGTCTCCAGCCCCTGGTCTCCTCAGGTGGTCATCCAGCCAAGCCCCATCCAGGTCTGACCCTGCTTTACTTCCAGGCAGGGGAGTCCTCAGGCTGCTACAGCGCCTAGGGGCTGCTGGGACTGACCCACATGGGGAGATACTGGGTCACAGCAAAGGTGCAGGTGGGCAGGAAAAGAAAGGCTGGAGAGTCAGAGGGAGGTTGAGAATTGTGACAAGCAAGGGAAAGCGGACAAAGAGAGGAAACCAACAGCCTTTAGCCCCTGGTCTCTTCAGGCAGTCTCCCATCCAAGCCCCAACCAGGCCAGATCTAGCTTAGCTTTCAGGCTGGGGTGCCATCAGGCCTCTCTGGAGCATGGGGTATGCTGGGAAGGACCCCCACGGGGTGGTCCTGAGCAAGGCTGGGGCTCAGACAGGTGGCAAAGAGTGGGTCAGAGAGTTAAGGGTTGGTAGGGAAACTTTGCAAAGAGCGGGGGAAAACGGGAAGGGAGGAAAAAACCAAAAGGCTCCAGCACCTGGTCTCCCCAGGCAGTCCCACATCCAAGCCCCAGCCAGGCCCAACCATGCTCAGCTTACCAAATGCCGCTTCCCGGCTTCCCCCACTGGTTGCAATTCTTAACAACTGCGCCCTTACTCTCTGGACTCCCCTTTCCAGCCACCACCTGCTTGTACCCCTGCCATGGCCCAGGATCTCCCCATCGGGATCTGCCTTGCTAGGACTTGGATGGGGGACCACCTGAGGAGATTGGGGGATGGATGCTTTTGGCTTCCCTCTCCGTTCCCACTTTCTCCTGCTTGCAAAATTGCTTTCCAACTGCCCCCTGACATTCTGGTCTCCAATTTAACGCCAGCCTGCACCTCTGCTGCAGCTTGTGACCTCTTGTGGGGGTCCATCCTAGCAGCCCATGGGCTTCATATCAGCCTGAGGGTGCCCCTGTCTGAAAGTTAAGCAGAATCAGGCCTGGCTGGAGCATGGATGGGGGACCGACTGGGAAGACCAGGGGCTGGATGCTTTTGGCTTCTCGCTCCATTCCCTCTTTCCACCCGTTGTCCCAGTGCTTCGCAACTGACACCTTACTCTCTGGCCCCCACTTTACTGCTTGCCTGCACTCTTGCCATGGCCCGAGACCTCCCATGGGGGTCCGTCATGGCAGCCCCCAGGCGCCATAGCAGCCTGAGGACTCCCCAGCTTGGAAGCTAAGCAGATTCAGATCTAGCTGGGGCTTGGATGGCAGACCACCTGGGAAGACCGTGAGCTGGAAGCTTTTAGCTTTCTGCTCCCTTCCCACTTTCCCTTGCTTGTTGAAATGCTTTCCAACTGCCCCTTGACTCTCTAGCCCCCATTTTCCACCCACCTTGGCACCATGGCAGCCCCTGGCACCATGGCAACCTAAGGGTGCCCCAGCCTGGAATCTAAAAAGCGTCAGGCCTGGCTGGGGTTAGATGGAGGAATGCCTGGGTAGACTGGGAGCTAGAGACTTTTGGCTTCATGCTCCCTTCCCGCTTTCCTTCGCTTGTTGCCTCACTTCCCAATCACTCACAACTCTCTGGCATCCCTGTTCCCACATGCCTATACCACCGATGCCGACCAGGACCTCCCTGTATGGGTCTGCCCTGGCAGCCCCTGGTGCCATAGCAGCCTGAGGGCAACCTAGCCTGGAAGCTAAGCCATTTCCTCCCTGGCTGGGGCTTGGATTGGCTACTACCTGAGGAGACCAGGGTCTGGAAACATTTAGCTTCCTACTCCATTTTCACTTTCCCCTACTTGTTGCCCCGCTTCCCAATAACCCCTGACTCTCTGGCTACCTCTTTCTGGTCTGCCTGCACCCCTGCCGCAGCCCAGGACCTCCCCGTGTTTCCCTGGCAGCCCCTGGCACCATAGCAGCCTGAAAGCTTAACAGAGTTGGTCTGATACCCTTTCTTGCCTGCCTGAGTCCCTGCTGTGGCCTGGGACCTTTCCATGGGGTGCAACCTGGCAGCCCCCGGGCACCATAGCAGCCTGAGGGTGCCCCAGCCCCAAAGCTAAGCAAGGTTGGGCCTGGCTGGGGCTTGGATGGGGGACGACCTGGGGAGATCGAGGGCTGGAGGCTTTTGGTTTCCCGCTCCCTTCCCGCTTTCCCTCACTTGTCGCAATGAGGCAGAAATTTAAAATAATAAGTACTGCATTTATTCACTCCATGAAAAGTAACAGGCAAGGCAAGGGTTAAAAAGAAAAGAGCAAGTTTTCCTCAGCTTAACAGCTCACTTCAAGGACAGTTATAATATACCGCTGTCTGAATAGCCAAGGCCAAAGGAATGGGCTCCATACACCCTTTCTTCCAGAGCAAGGTTGAGGAAAACAAAAGAGAGAAAGACAAATTCCTTTACTGTTACTCCTTTCCTTGGTCTCTTAAGCATGATTATGTTTTATGAATATCTGTATTTAGCCAGTTCTTGTTTTTCTTTCAATGCAGCTGCAAAGCCACCAGTTATGCTAAGTCAACAGTAATACTACAGATAATGTGATCTGTCATTCATTGTATGATTAACTACTTTTGTTTTGACCCTGTAAGTTTGCTTATAAAAACCCTGCTCTGTCTTTGTTCTGGGCTCAGCCTGTTGGATATTAATCCACTGAGCCAGCGTGTACCTTAAATAAACAATCCTCCTGTTCTCTCATATTTTTCTCTCTGTTCCTCAGTTTACCGCAACAGCAACACTTCCCAACCACCCCCTGACTCTATGGTCCTCCCTTTCGCACTCACCTGCACCTCCACCGCAGCCCAAAACCTCCCTGTGGGGTTCCGCTCTGACAGCCCCCAGGCCCCAAAGCAGCCTTAGGGCACTGCAGCCTGGAAGCTAAGCAGGATTGGGCCTGGCTGGGGCTTGGGTGGGAGACTGCCTAGGAAGACCAGGGAGACTGCAAAGGCAGTTCCTGCTTTTGGGGATGCTTTTGGCTTCCCGCTCCCTTTCCACTTTCCCTGCTTGTTGCAACACTTCCCAACCATCCCCTCATTTTCTGGTTCCCCCTTTCCCGCCCACCTGTGGACCACCATGGCCCAGCACCTCCCCAGGGGCACCCGCTCCGGCAGCCCCTGGGCACCATAGAAGCCTGAAAGAGCCCCAGCCCAGAAGCTAAGCAGGGTCGGGCCTTGCTGGGGTTTGGATGGGGAGCCACCTTGGGAGACCGGGGGCTGGAGGCTTTTGGCTTCCCACTCCCTTCCTGTTTTCTCCCACTTCTTGCAATGCTTCCCAACTGCCCCCTCACTCTCTCTCCCTTTCCCACCCTCCTGCACCCTCTTTGCCACCAGGACCTCCCTGTAGGGGTTTGTCCCGGCAGTACCCAGGCACCATAGCAGCCTGAGGATGACCCAGCCTGGAAGCTAAGTGGGTCGGGCCTTGCTGGGTCTTGGAATGGTGGACCACCTCGGGAGACCAAGGGCTGGAGGCTTTTGGTTTCCTGCTCCCTTCCCACTTTCCCCTGCTTGTTGCAACACTTCCCAACCAGCACCTGACTCTCTGACCCCCCTTTCCTGCTTGCCTGCACCCTTGCCTTGACCCAGAACCACCCCATGGGCATGCTTCTTCGTAGCCCCTGGGCACCATAGCAGCCTGAGGGTGCCCCAGGCTGGAAGCTAACCAAGGTCAGGCCTGGCTGGGGCTCTGATGGAGGACGGCCTAAGGAGAAGGGGCACTGGAGGATTTTGAGTTCCTACTCCACTTTCACTTTCCCCCTTATGATAAGGCTTCCCAACCGCCCCCTGAATGTATGACCCCATCTTTCCCGCTCGCCTGTGCCCCCTCCACAGTATGGGACCTCCCCATGGAGGTCTGCCTTGGCAGCCCCCAGGCCCCATAGATAACTTAGGGTGCCACAGCCTGGATCTAAGAAGTGTGCCTGGCTGGGACTTGGGTGGAAGACTGCCTGGGGAAACCACAGGACGATGCTTTTGGCTTCCTGCTCCCTTCCCACTTTCCCTTGGTTGTCACACTTCCCAAACTTGCCCTTTCCCTCTGGACTCCACTTTCCCGCCCACCTGTGCCCCCAACAATGCCTGGGTACTCCCTGTGTGGGACTGCCCTGGCAGCCCCTGGCACCATAGCAGCCTAAGAGTGTCCCAACCCGGAAGCTAAGCAGGGTTGGTCCTTGCTGGGGCTTGGATGGGGGACTGCCTTTGGAGACCAGGGGCTGGAGGCTTTTGGCTTCCCTCTCCCTTCCTACTTTCTCCTGTTTGTCGCAACGCTTCCCAACTGCCTCCTAACTCTTTACCTCTCTTTTTTTCCAGCTGTCTGCACCCCTGCAGGGGCCTTGTACATCCCCTTGGGGGTTTGTCCTGGTGCCATAGCAGCCTGAGGGTGCCCCAGCCCGCAAGCTGATCAGGGTCGGGACTGACAGGGGCTTGGATGGGGACCACCTGGGGAGACCAAGGTCAGAAAGTTTTTGGCATCCCGTTCCATTCTCACTTTCTTTCAGTTGTCACAAGGCTTCCCAACCCTCCTCTGACTCTAGCCCCTCCTTGTCGCCTGCCTGTGCCACCACCTAGGCCCAGTAACTACCTATGTGGGTCCGTCCCCTCAGCCTTCAGGCGCCATAGCAGACTGAGGGCGATACAGCCAAAAAGGTAAGCAGAGTCAGGCCTGGCTTGGGCTTGGATGGGGGACCACCTTAGGAGACTGGGAACTGAGGGCTTTTGGCTTTCCTCTCCCATCCCACTTCCCCCAACTTGTCACAAGGATTTCCAACCTCCCATTGACTCACTGGGCCCCCGTTTCCTGTCTGTTTGTGTCCCCGCTGTGGCCCAGGACCTCCCCGTGGGGGTCCTGCCCAGTAGCTCCCAGGTGACATAGCAGACTGAGAATGCCCAAGCCCAGGAGCTAAGTAGAGTCTGGTCACTCTGTGGCTTGGATCTGGAATCACTTGGGGTGAATGGAATCTGAAGGCTTTTAGATTCCCGCTCCCTTCCAACTTTCCCATGCTTGTAGCAATGCTTCCTAACCACCCTCTGACTCTCTGGCCACCCTTTTCCCACCAACACTTGCCTGCGCCCCTGCTGCGGCCTGGGATATTCCCATATGTGTCCGTCCCAGCAGTACCCGGGAGTCTTGAATGTGGCTTGGATGAAGGAGCACCCAAGGAGACCGAGTGCTGGAGGCTTTTTGCTTCCCACTCCTTTCCCACTTTTCCCCACTTGTCACAACACTTCCCAATAGCCCTCTCACTCTCTGGTTCCCATTTACTCGCCCACCTGAGCCACTGCTATGGTCCAGGAACTCCCCTGAAGGGTCAGTCCTAGCTGCCCCGGGTGCCATAGCAGCCTGAGGGTGCCCCAGCCTAGAAGCTAAGCTGGGTCAGATCTGGCTGGGGCTTGGATGGGGAATCGCCTGGGGAGACTGGGGGCTAGAGGCTTTTGGCTTAGCACTCCCTTCTTACTTTCCTCTGCTTGTTGCAATGCTCTCCAATGCTGCTTGACTCTCTAGCCCCCCCATTTCCCTCCCGCTTGCACCCCTGCTGTGGCCCAATATCTCCCCTAGGGTTCTGTCCCAGCATCCCTTGGATGCTACAGCAGCCTGAGGGCACCGCAGCTTGGAAACTACTCAGAGTCAGGCATGGCTGGGGCTTGAATGGGGGACCACCTGAGGAGATTGGGGACTGGAGGCTTTTGACTTCCCACTCCCTTCTCGTTTTCCCCCACTTGTCGCAACACTTCCCAACTGCTCTCTGACTCTGGCCACCACTTTCCTGCGTGCCTGCACCTTCACCACAACCCACAGCCTCCCCATAGGGGTCCATCATGGCAGCCCCCAGGCGCCATAGCAGCCTGAGGGTGTCCCAGCCCAGAAGCTAAGCGGGATCAGTCCTGGAAGGGGGACTAAATCGGGAGGCTGAGTGCTGGAAGCTTTTGGCTTCCCACTCCATTCCTGCTTTCCCCGCTTGTCCCAAGGCTTCCCAACCACCCCCTGACTCTCTGGCCCCACTTTTCTGCTTACCTGCATCCCTGCCGCAGCTGAGACCTCATGGTGGGGGTCCATCCTGGCAGCATCTGGGTACCATAAGCAGGCTAAGGGCGCCCCAGCCCGGAAGCTAAACAGGGAGCTAAAGGCTTTTGGTTTCCTGCTCCCTTCCTGCTTTTTCCACTAGTCTCAATGCTTCCCAACCACCACCTGATTCTCTGCCCCCCTTCCCACCTGCCCTTATGCCCCCTGCAGTCCGGGACCTCCCTGTGGGGGTTTGTCCTGGGAGTCAGCAGGCACCATGGCAGCCTGAGGATGCCCCAACCCAGAAGCTAAGCAGCGTAAGGCCTTGCTGGGTCTTGGATGGGGCACCACCTGGGGAGACCGGTGGCTGAAGGCTTTTGGCTTCCCGCCACCCTCCTACTTACCCCCACTTGTCCCAATGCTTCCCAACTGCACCCTGACTCTGGCGCTTTTTTCCTGCCTACCTGCACACCCACAGCAGCCGAAGACCTCTCCCTGGGGGTCCGCCCAGGCAGCCCCGGTTGCCACTGCAGCCTGAGGGAGTCCCAGCCCCGAAGCTAAGCAGGGACTCTCCTGGTGGTGGCTTGGATGGAGGACCACCTGGGGAGACTGGGTACTGGAGGCTTTTGGGTCCCCACTCCCTTCCTGCTTTCCCTCACTCATCACAACACTTCCCAACTACCCCCTTTCTCTCTGACCCCCCTTTCATACCTGACTGCACCCCACCATGGCCTAGTACCTTCACGTGGGGGTCTGTCTTTTCAACCCCTGGGCGCCATAGCCGCTGAGGGCACACCTGCCCAGAAACTAAGCAGAGTGGGGCCTTGTTTGGGCTTGGATGAAGGACAGTCACAGGGGACCAGGGGCTAGACTTTTTTTGCTTGGAAAGGAATAGGAATAGGAATAGGAATAAGAATAGGAAGCCAAAATCCTCCAGTCTTTGGTTTCCTCAAGTGGTCCACCATTGAAGTCCCAGCAAGACCTGACCCTGCTTAGCTTTCAGGCATGGGTGCCCACATGCTGCTATGGCGCCTGGGGGCTATCAGGACGGAACCTCACCGGGAAGCCCCAGGATGCTTCGGGAGTGCAAGTGGGTGAGAAATAAGGGCCCAGAATGCCAGGAGGCAGTTAGGAAGCATTGCGACAAGCAGGAGAAATGGGAAGGGAGCAGGAAGCCAAAAACCTCCAGCCACCAGTCTCCCAAGGTGGTACCCCATCCAAGCCACAGTCAGACCCAACCCTGCTTAGCTCCTGAGCTGGAGCACCATCAGGCTGCCAAGGCACCTGGGGGCTGCTGGAATAAACCCCCATGGGGAAGTCCTGAGCCACACGGGGAAAGTGGGAAAGGGAGCGGGAAGCCAAAAGCTTCCAGTCCCTGATTATCCCAGGCAGTCCACCATCCAAGCGCCAGCCAGGCCCTACACTGCTTAGTTTCTGGGGTGGGGCGCCTCAGGCTGCTATATGGTGCAAGGGCTGCCATGGCCGACTCTGATGGGGAGGTCCAGGGCCCTGGCAGGGGTGAAGACATGCAGGAAAAATGGAGCCAGAGAGTCAGGGGATGGTTGGGAAGTGAAGCAACAAGCGGGGGAAAGTGGGAAGGGAGTGGAAAGCCAGATGCCTCCAGCTCCCAGTTTCCACAGATGGTCCCTTATCCAACCCCCAGCCAGGCGTGACTCTGTCTAACTTCCGGGCTGGGACACCTTCAGGCTGCTATGGCGCCGGGGGCTGCCGAGGTGGGTCCCCAAGGGGAGATCCTGGACCGTGGCAGGGGTGTAGGTGGGCGGGAAAGAGGGAGACAGAGAGTCAGAGGGTGGTTGGGAAGCAGAGCAACAAGCGGGGAAAAGTGGGAAGGGAGAGAGAAGCCAAAAGCCTCCAGTCCCAGGTCTCCCTAGGTGGTCCACCATTCAAGCCCCAGCTAGGCCTGACCACACTTAGCTTCTAGTCTGGTGCTCCCACAGGTGGCTATGGCAATGGAGGCTCCCAGGGCGGGCCCCAACAGGGAGTTTCTGGGTCAAGGCTGGGAAGCAGGCATGAAGAAAATGAGGAGGCAGAGAGTCGGGGGGCAGTTAGGAAGTGGGGCAAAAAGCACAGGAAGTGGGAAGGGAGCGTAAAGCCAAAGCCTCCAGTCCCCAGTCTCTGCAGGCAGTCCCCCATCCAATCCTCAGCCAGGAACAACCCTACTTAGCTTCTGGGCTCGTGTGCAATCAGGGTGCTCTACTGGGGCAGGCCCCCAAACGAAGGTCCCAGGCCGCGGTGGGAGTGCAGGTTTCTGAGAACATAAAAGCAAGAGAGCCAGGGGGAGGTTGGGAAATGAGTCAACAAGCAGGAGAAAGAGGGAAGAAAGTGGAAAGCCAGAGGTCTGCCCATGTGATCCTCCATCCAAGCCCCAGCCAAGTCAGACCCTGCTCAACTTCCGGGCACAGGCACCTTCAGGCAGCTATGGTGCCAAGAACTGCCCTGGCAGACCCCCATGGGAGGTCCAGGGCCAAGGCGAGGGTGCAGGCCCATGGGCAAAGTGGAGCCAGAGAGTCAGGGGGCAGTTGGGAAGCACAGCAACAAGTTGGAAAAAGCGGGACAACAGCGGGAGACCAAAATCGTCCAGCCTCTGGTCTCCCTAGGCAATCCCACATCCAAACCCTAGCCAGTACTGATCCTGCTTAGCTTTTGGGATGGAGGACCCTCAGGCTGCTACAGAATTGGCTGCTGCCCCAGTGGGTCCCCACGGTGAAGTCCTGGGTCACGGCATGGGTGCAGGCAGGTGGAAAAGGGGGAGCCAGAGAGTCAGGGAGCAGCTGGAAAGTGGGCCCACCAGCCGGGGAAGGCGTGAAGACAGTGGGAAGGAAAAAATCTCCAACTCCCCTTCTCCCTAAGAGGTCCACCATCCAAGCCACAGCCAGGCCCAACCCTGCTTGGCTTCTGGGCTCGGGCCCCATTAGGCTGCTATGGTTCCAGAGGCTGCTGGGCCGATTCCCACAAGGAGGTCCCAAGACATGGCAGGGGCACAGGTGGGTGGCAAAGGAGGAGCCAGAGAGTGAGAAGGTGGTTCAGAGGTGGAGTGACAAGCAGAGGAAAGCGAGAAGGAAGCGGGGAGCCAAAAGCCTCCAGCCCTTGTCTCTCCAGGCAGTAACTTATGCAAGCCTCAGCCAGGCACAACCCTGCTTAGCTTCCAAGCAGAGGCACCCTCAGGATGCTATGGCGAAGGAGGTTGCCGGGGCAGACACCCATGGGGTGGTCTTAAGTTGCAGCGGGGGTACACTCGGGCAGGAAAAGAAGAGCTAGAGAGTCAGGGGTGGTTGGGATGTGGGGTGAAAAGCGAGGGAAAGAAGGAAGAGAGCAAGAAGCCTGCAATACTCCAGCCACTGGTATCCCCAGGTGGTCTCCCATCCAAGCCCCAGCCTGGCCTCACCCTTATTAGCTTCCTGGCTCGGGCAACCTCAAGCTGCTGTGGGCCAGGGGCTGCCAAGGCAGGCCCCTACAGGAAGGTCTCGGGTCATGGCAGTCATAGGCGAGCGCAAAAGGGGGAGCCAGAGAGTCAGGGACCAATTGAAAAGCAGAGTCACAAGCGGGGGGAAAGCAAAAATGGAGAGGGAAGCCAAAAGCCTCCAACCCCCAGTCTCCCTAGGTAGTCCTCCATCCAAGCCCTGGCCAGGCCCGACACTGCTTAACTCACACGCTGGGGCACCTTCAGGTGGCTATGGCTACAAGGGCTGCCATGGTGGACTCTGACAGGGATGTCCAGGCAGTAGAGGTGCAGGCAGGCAAGGAAAAGGGAGCCAGGGAGTCAGTGGGCAGTTGGGAAGTGGGGCGACAAGCACAGGAAAGTGATAAGGGAGAGGGAAGGCAAAAGCCTCCAGCCCCCAGTCTCTGCAGGTGGTCTCCCATCCAATCCCCAGCCAGGCCTGACCCTACTTAGCTTACAAGCTCAAAGGCAATCAGGCTGCTATGGCGCTGAGGGCTGCCGGGGCAGGCCGGCACAGGGAGGTCCCATGATGTGTCGGGGGTGCAGGTTGGTGGAAAAGTGAAAGCCAGAGACTCAGGGGGTAGTTGGGAAGCAGGACAACAAGAGGGAGAAAGCAGGAAGAGAGCAGAAAGCCAAAAGCCTCCAGGCCCCAGTCTCCCCATGCAGTCCCCCATCCAAGCCTCAAACAGGTTTGAACCTGCTTGACTTCGGGGCTCCAGAGCCCTCAGGCTGCTATGACGCCAAGGTCTGCCACGGCAGATCCCCACAAGAGGTCCAAGGCCGCAGCGGGGGTGCAAGCAGGCAAGTAATATGGAGCCAGAGAGTCAGGGGGTGGTTGGGAAGCAAAGTGACAAGTGGGGGAAAGTGGGAAGGGAGTGGAAAGCCAAAATCCTCCAGCCACTGGTATTTCCAGGTGGTACCCCATCTAAGCCTCATTGAAGCCCAATGTGGCTTAGCTTCTGGGCTGAGAAGTCCAGGTTCTGTCACCAGGTGCTGTCGGGGTGAGTCCCCATGGCGAGGTCCCAAGCTGTGGTGGGGTGCAGGTGGGCGGGAAAGGGGGGACCAGAAAGGCAGGGACATTGGGAAGGGAGATGACACGTGAGAGAAAGTGGGAAAAAGTGGGAAGCCAAAAGCGTCCAGCCCCTGGTCTCCCTATGTGGCCCCCTATCCAAGCCCCATTCAGGCCCTACCCTGCTTAGCTTCCAAAGTCGGGCTTCCTGAGGCTGCTCTGGTGTCTGGTGCTGCAGGGGCCAGCCCCTTCATGTAGGTCCCAAGCTGCAGCGGGTGGGGGCAAGTGGGTGGTAAATAGGAAGCCATGGAATCAGGGTGTGGTTGGAAAGCAGGGCAACAAGCAGGGTAAAGCGGGAAGGGAGCAAGAAGCCAAAACCCTCCTGCCCCCAGTGTCCCCAGCCGGTCTTCCATCCAAGCCACAGTCACGCCCGACTCTGCTTAGCTTCAAGGCTCCAGTGCCCTCAAGCTGCTAGGGGGTGCTAGGGGCTGCTGGAGCAGGCTCCCATGGGGAGACACTGGGCCATGGTGGGAGTACAGGTGGAAGAGAAAGGGGGATCAAGAGAGTCAGGTGGCTGTGGGGAAGCACGGAGACAAGCTGGTCAAAGCGGGAAGGGAGGGGGAAGCCGACAGCCTCCAGTCCTTGGTCTCCCCTGATGGTCCCCCATCCAAGCCCCAGCCAAGCGTGACCCTTCTGAGCTTTCGGGCCAGGGCACCTTCAAGCTGCTATGGCGTCAGGAGCTGCTGGGGCCAGCCTCCAAGGGGAGGTCCTCAGGCACAGCAGGGGTGCAGGGTGGTGGTAAAGGGGAAGCCAGAGAGTCAGGGTGTGGTTAAAAAGCAGGACGACAAGCGGAGGAATGCCGAAAGAAAGCATGAAACCAAAAGCCTCCATCCCTGGTCTCCTCAGATGGTCCCCCATCCAAGCCACAGCCAGATACGACCCTGCTTAGCTTCAGGGCTGGGGCGCCCTTAGCCTGCTATGGCACTGAGCACTGCTGACCCCACAAGGAGGTCCAGGGCCACAGCAGGGATGCAGGCAGGTGAGAAAGAAAGTCAAGGATTCAGGGGGTGGTTGGGAAGTGGGGCAACAAGTGGGGGAAATGCAGGAAGAGAGCGGGAAGCCAAAAGCCTTCAGCCCCAGGTGTCCCTAGGCAGTCTTCCATCCAAGCCACAGTCAGCCCGACCCTGCTTAACTTCTGGGCTGAGGCACCATCAGGGAGCCATGGTGGTGGGAGCTGCTGGGGTGGGCCCCCATGGGAAGGTCCTAGGCTGAGGCAGATTGCCAGGTGGGCAGGAAAGGGGGAGCTGGGAGTCAGGAGAAGTTGGGAATTGGGGCAAAAACCATGGGAAACTGGGAAGGGAGCAGGAAACCAAAAGCCCTCAGCCCCTGGTCTCCCCAGGCAGTCACCCATTCAAACTCCAGCCACACCCTACCCTGATTATCTTCCGGGCTCGAGTGCAATCAGGCTGCTATGGTGCTGGGTTGCTGGAGTGGGCCCCAACAGGGAGGTCCTGCATAAAGGTGGAGGTGTGTGATGCCAAGAAATTGAAAGCCATAGAATCAGGGGATGACAATAAGTGGGGAAAAGTGGGAAGGGAGTGGAAAGCCCAGAGCCAAAGGCCCGGTCTGCCCAGATGGTCCCCCATCCAAGCCCCAGCCAGACTTGTCCCTGCTTGGCTTGCAGGCAGGGGTGCCCTCAGGGTGCTATGGCCCAGGGGGCTGCCTGGGCTGACCTCCAAGGATAGGTCCCGGTAGTGACAGGGGCACAGGTGGGTGGGAAAGTGGGAGCCAGGGAGTCACGGGGTTGTTGGGAAGTGGGGCAACATGTGAGGGGAAGCAGAAGGGAGCAAGAAACCAAAACCCTGCAGCCACTGATGTCTGCAGGCAGTTCCCCATGCAAGCCCCAGCCAGACCTGGCCCTGCTTAGCTTCCTGGCTGGGTCGTCCTTAGGCTGCTATGGCTCCAGGAGCTGCCGGGGTGAACTGATATGGGGAAATACTAGGCAGTGGCCGGGGTGTAGGCAGGTGGGAAAGGGGAGCCAGAGAGTCAGTGGGTGCTTGGGAGGTGGGGCGACAAGTGGGGGAAACTGGGAAGGGAGAAGGAAGCCAAAAGCCTTCAGCCCCCGTCTCCACAGGTGTTCCCCATCCAAGCCCCAGCCAGGCCCGACTTTTCTTAGCTTCAAGGCTCCAGTGCCCTCAGGCTGCTATGGCACTGGGGGCTGCCAGAGCATGCTCCCATGAGGGGATAGCGGGCCGTGGCGGGGGTGCATGTGGGCAAGAAAGGGGGAGCAAGAGAGTCAGGGGGCAGTTGGGAAGTAGGGAGACAAGCTGGGGAAAAAAGGAAGGGAGCAGGAAGCCAAAAACCTCTAGTCCTTAGTCTCCCCAGATGGTCCCCCATCCAAGCCCAAGCCAGGTCTGACTCTGCTCAGCTCCCAGGTTGGGACACACTCAGGCTGTTATAGAACTGGGGATTGCCAGGGTTGACCCACAGGGGGAGGTCCAGGTCCACGGCATGGCCTCAGGCGGGTGGGAAAGGAAAATTCAGTGAGGTTGTGGTTGCGAAGCAGGGCGACAAGCAGAGGAAAGCATGATGGGAGTGGAAAGCTTAAAGGCTCCATCCCCTGGTCTCCCTAGGTGATCCCCTATTCAAACCTCAGCTAGGATGGACCCTGCTTCACTTCTGGGATGGGGTGCCCTCAGGCTGCTATGGCACCAGAGGCTGCTGGGGTGGGATCCCCCAGGGAGGTCCCTGGTCGCAGCCAGGCAGAGGTAGACAGGAAAGGTGGATCCAGAGAGTTGGGGCGGTTGGAAGGTGGGGTGACAAGCAAGGGAAAGCGGGAAGGGAGCAGGAATCAAAAGCCTCCAGCCCCCAATCTCCTGAAGCAGTATCCCATGCAAGCCCCAGCCAGACCTGACCCTGACTAGCTTCTGGCCTGGGGCGCCCTTAGGCTGCTATTGCACCAGGGCAGAGCCATATGGGGAAATACTAGGCCGTAGCTGGGGCTCATGCAGGCAGGATCAGGGGAGTCAGAGAGTCAGTGGGCAGTTGGGAAGCAGGGAGACAAGCGGAAAAAAGCAGGAAGGAAGTGGGAAGCCAAAAGCCTACAGTCCCTGGTCTCTCCTGGCCTTCCTTCATCCAAGCCCCAGCCAGGCTTGACCCTGCTTAACTTCAAGGCTCTGGTACCTTCAGGCTGCTATGGCTCCTAGTGCTGCCTGAGCCGGCTCCCATGGGGAGATCCCGGGCCACGGTGGGGGCTCAGGCTGGCAGGAAAGGGGGAGCCTAAGAGTCAGGAAGTGGATGGGAGGCAGGGGGACAAAGGGGGAAAGTGGAAAGGGAGTGGGAAGCCAAAAGCATCCAACCCCCGATCTTTCCAACTGGTCTTTTATGAAAGCCCCAGTCTGGCACGACTCTGCTTAGCTTGTGGGCTGGGGCTCCCTCAGGCAGCTGTAGTGAAAGAGGCTGCCAGAGCGGCCCCGACAGAGAGGTCCTGGGCTGCAGCTGGGGAGCAGGTGTGCGGAAAAGGAAAAGCCAGGGCATCAGGGGTAGTTGGGAAGTGGGGCAGCAAGCGCGGGAAGTGGGAAGGGAGCATGAAGCCAAAAGAGTGCAGTCCCCAGTCTCCGCAGGTGGTCCCCTATCCAATCTCCAACCAGGCCCGACCTGACTTAACTTACGAACTCGGGTGCAATCAAGCAGGTATGGTGTCGAGGGCTGCCAGGGTGGGACCCCATAGGCAGGTCCCAGGCTGCTGTGGGGGCGCACATTGGCAGGAAAGTAAAAGCGAGAGAGTCAGGAGGCAGTTGGGAAGCAGGGCATCAAATGGGAGAAAGCAGAAAGACAGCGGAAAGCCAAAAACTCTGGACCCTAGTCTCCCCATGCGGTCCCCCATTCAAGTCCCATCCAGGTCTGAATCTGCTCAGATTCCAGGCACGGGCCCCCTCAGGCTGCTAGGACACCAAGGGCTGCTGTGACGGATCCTGACATGAGGTCCAGTGCCACAGTGGGGGAGCAGGGGGGCAGGTAAAATGAAACCAGAGAATCAGGGAGTGGCTGGGAAGCGGAAGAACAAGGAGGGGAAAGTGGGAAGGGAAGGGGAAGCCAAAAGCCCCCATCCACTGGTATCTTCAGCCGGTCCCCCATCCAAGTTCCAGCCAGACCCAACCTGATTAGCTTCTGGGCCTGAGCACAATCAGGCTGCTATGGTGCTGGGTTGCTGGGGTGGGCCAGAATGGGAGGTCCTGTGCAGAGGTAGGGGCTCAGGCTGGTAAGAAATTGGAAGCCAGAGAGCCAGAGGGGGCAGTTGAAAAGCAGAGCAACAAGCCGGGAAAAGTGGAAACGGAGCAGAAAGCCAAGAGCCAAAGGCCCGGTCTTTCCAGATGGTCCCCCATCCAAGCCCCAGCCAGGCTTGTCCCTGCTCACTTTGCAGGTAGGGTCGCCCTCAGACTGCTATGGCCCCAGGGGCTGCTGGGGCTGACCCCCACGGATAGGTCCTAGTAGCGACAGGGCCACAGGTGGGTTGAAAAGTGGGAGCCAGGGAGTCAGGGAGCAGTTGGGAAACAGGGCATAAAGGGGAAAAGCAGGAAGGAAGCAGGAAGCCAAAAGCCTCCAGTTGCAGCCTTTGCAGGCAGTGCCCCATGCAAGCCTCAGCCAGACCTGACCCTGCTAACTTTCAGGCTGGGGTGCCCTTAGGCTACTATGGCATCGGGGGCTGCCAGGGCGAACCAATACAGGGAAATGCCAAGCTGCAGCCAGGGTGCAGGTGGGTGGAAAAAGGGGAGCCAGAGTCAGTGGGCAGTTGGAAAGTTGGAAGACAAGTGGGGAAAACAAGGAAGGGAGCAGGAAGCCAAAAGCCTCCAGCCCCCTGTCTCCCTAGGTGTTCCCCATCCAAGCCCCAGCCAAGCCCAACCCTTCTGAGCTTTCAGGCCGGGGTGCCCTCACCCTGCTATGGCACCAGGGGCTGCCAGGGTGGGCCTCCAATGGAAGGTCCTTGGGCGTGGTGGGGGTTCAGTGTGGTGGGAAAGGGGAAGTGAGAGAGTCAGGGTGCGGTTGGAAAGCAGGGGGCGACAAGCAGGAGAATGCCAGAAGAAAGTGAGAAACCAAAAGTCTCCAATCCCCGGTCTCCCCGACGGTCCCCCATCCAAGCCACAGCCAGGCCTGACCTTGTTTAGCTTTAGGGCTGGGGCATCCTTAGGCTGCAATGGCTCCAGGGGCTGCTGAGGCTGATTCCTACAAGGAGTACCCTGGCCATAGCAGGGGTGCAGGCTGGCCAGAAAGAGAAAGCCAGGAAGTGAGGGGTGATTGGAAAGTGGGGCAACATGCGGGGAAAAGCAAGAAGGGAGCAGGAAGCCAAAAGCCCCCAGCCCCCGGTCTCCCTAGGTGGTCCCACATCCAAGCCCCAAACAGGTCTGATCCCGCTTAGCTTCCGGTTTTGGACATGCTCAGGCTGTTATGGCACCGGGGGCTGCTAGGACGAACTCCCACAGGCAGGTCCGGGTTTGTGGCTTGGCCGCAGGTGGGTGGGAAAGGGAAATCCGGAGAGTCAGGTGGCGGTTGTGAAGCAGGGCGACAAGTGAGGGAAAGCATGAAGGGAGCGGGAAGCCAAAAGCCTCAAGCCCCAGGTCTCCCAAGGTGATCCCCCATTCAAGCCTTAGCGAGGACCGACCTTGCTTCACTTTCGGGCTGGGGCACCCTCAGGCTGTTATGGCGCTGGGGACTGCCAGGGTGGGATCCCACGGGGAGGTCCTGGGTTTTAACAGAGTGGAGGCGGGTGGGAAAGATGGATACAGAGAGTCAGAGGGAGGTTGAGAATTAATACAACAAGCAGGAGAATGCGAAAAGGGAACCAGAAGCCAAAAGCCTACAGTCCCCGGTCTCCCCAGGTTGATCCCCATCCACACCCCAACCAGGCCCGATTCTGCTTATCTTCTGGGTTTCAGCGCCCTCAGGATGCTATGGCACAGGGGCCTGCCATGGGGAGCCCACATGGGGAGGTCCTGGGTCATGGCAGGGGCACCGGCAGGAGGGAAAGGGGGAGCCAGAGAATCAGGTGGCAGTTGAGAAGCGGAGCGACAAACGGGGGAAAGCAGAAAAGGAGAAGAATGCCAAAAGCCTTCAGTCCCTGGTCTCTCTAGGCGGTCCCCCGCCGAAGCACCAGCCAGGACCAACCCTGCTTAGCCTCAAGTCTGGAGCACCCTCAGCCTGTTAGGGGATCCAGGGCTTCCGGGGCAGACCCTCACCTGGATGTCCTGGGCTGTGGCAGGGGCACAAGGAAAGGGAAAGACAGAATGTCAGAGTGGGGTTGGGAAACGGGGCGACAACTGTGGGAAAGTGGGAAGGGATCGAAAAGCCAAAAGCCTTTAGCCCCCTGTCTCTCCAGGCAGTATCACATCTAAGCCCCTGCCCTAGGCCTGACTCTGCTTAGCTTCCGGGCTGGGACACCCTTGGGCAACTATGGCACAGCAGGCTGCAGGGGAGGTCCCAGGCCATGGCAAAGGCTCAGGCGGGAAGTGGGGGTAGAGTCAGGTGGTGGTTGAAAAGTGGGACTACAAAGGAGGGAAAGCAGGAAAGGAGAGGAAAACCAAAAGCCTTCAGTCCCTGGTCTCTCCAGGCAGTCCCCCACTGAAGCCCCAGCAAGGACTGACCCTGCTTAGCTTCCGGGATTGGGCATCCTCAGGCTACTATGGCACAAGGGGCTACCTGGACGTGCCCCCACAGGAAGGTCCCGGGTCGCTGCCAGGACGCAGGCAGTTGGTTAGGGGGAGTAAGAGAGTCAGGGGGCAGTTGGGAAGTGGAGCCACAAGTAGGGAAAAGCGGGAAGTGAGAGCCTTCAGTTTTTCACTATTGGCCTCAATGTGCTCCTAAATGTTCCATTGTAGGTTCTACAAAGAGGGTTTTCTATTTGCTGAATTAAAACAAAGGTTTAACCTTGTGAAATAAGTTTACAGGTCACAAAGCAGTTTCAAAGGGAGCTTGTTTTTACTTATCATTGTAGAATATTAGTGGATTTTTTTCCTACAGGTCTATATAAGCTAAGAAATGCCTTTCATAGATTCTACAAGAAGAATGTTTCCAACCTGTTGAATCAAAACAAAAGTTTAAATCTGTGAGATTAATCCACACTTAGCAAAGCATTTTCAAAGATAGCTTTTTTTAAAAAAATTTCTATCACAAGATATATATATATATTTTTTCCTATAGGACTCAATGAGCTCACAAATATCCCTTTAAAGATTCTACAAAAAGACTGTTTTCAACCTGTTGAATCAAACCAAAGGATTGAATCTAGGGAGATAAATTTACACCTCACAAAGCAGTTTCACAGAGAGCTTGTTTCTAGATTTTAAGGCAGGATATTAGGTTTTTCACTATAGTCCTCAGTGGACTCAGATATGTCCCTCTTTAGATTCTACAAAAACAGTGTTTTCAACTTCTCTAATCAAAACAAAAGCTTAATTTTTGAGATGAACCTACACATCACAAACCATTTTCACAGATAGCTTGTTTCTAGTTTTTATCATGGAGTATTCAGTTTTCACTATAGGCCTTTATAGACTCAAAAATGTTTCTTTGTATATTCTACAAAAAAATGTGTTTCCAAGGTGTTGAATAAAAACATAGGTTTAACTCCATATGACAAATCCATCGATTGCAATGCACTTTCACAGAGAGCTTCTTTTTAGTTTGCATTGCCAGATATACTGTTTTTCACTATAAGCCTCAGTAAGCTGAGAAATATTCCTTCATATATTCTACAACAGTGTTTTCAAACTGTTGAATCAAAACAAAGGTTGAAATCTGTGACACGAATTTACTCATTGCAAATCATTTTCACGGATAGATTGTTTATAGTTTTTATCACGGAATATTCAGTTTTTCCCAGTAGGCCTCAATGGGTTCAGAAATGGTCCATCGCAGATTCTACAAAAGCGGTGTTTATAACCTGTTGAACCAAAACACAGGTTCTGTTCCATGAGATGAATCCACACATCACACAGCATTCTCAAATGCAGCTTATTTTTAGTTTTTATCACAGGAAATTTAGTTCTACACTAAAGGCCACAATAGGCTAAGAAATGTCTTTTTGAAGACTCTACAAAAAGAGTGTTTCTAACCTTTTGAATGAAAACAAACCTTTAAGAATGTGAGATGAATCCACACATCACAAAGCATCTTCACAGACAGCTTTTTTCTTGTTTTTATTTCAGGACATATGGATCTTCTCTGAGGCCTCAATGGGCTCAGAAATGTCCCTTCACAGATTCTACAAAAAAAAAAAAAAAAAAAAAAAAGTTTTCAAACTGTTTAATCAAACAAAAGTTTACCTCGGTGAGATGATTCCACACATTGCAAAGCATTTTCACAGATAGCCTGTTTTGAGTTTTTATCCTGAAATATTTGGTTTTTAATATAGACTTCCATGGGCTCAGAAATGTTCTTTCATAAATTCTCAAAAAAACAAACAAACAAACAAACAAAAAAAAAACATGAAGTGTTTAGAGGCACTCAAGATGGCTGAATAGGAACAGCTCCAGCCTCTAGCTCCCAGCATGAGAGAAACAGAAGACAGGTGATTTCTGCATTTTCAACTGAGGTGCCGGGTTCATCTCACTGGGGCACATTGGACAGTTGGTGCTGGTCCACGGATGCAGCCTGACCAGTGAGAACTGAAGCAGGGCAAGGCATTGCCTCACCTGGGGAAGCACAAGGGGGAAGGGAATTCCTTCTCCTAGCCAAAGGAAAGTGAGACACACAACACCTGGAAAATCGGCCTCTGCTGCTGATACCCAGGCAAACGGGGTCTGGAGTGGACCTCAAGCAAACTCCAACAGACTTGCAGCTGAGGGTCCTGATTTTAGAAGGAAAACTAACAAACAGAAAGGATACCCACACCAAAACCCCATCAGTATGTCACCATCATCAAAAACCAAAGGCAGATAAAACCACAAAGATGGGGAAAAAGCAGTGCAGAAAAACTGAAAATTCAAAAAATTAGAGCACATCAAAGAAATGCAGCTCATCACCAGCAATGGAAAAAAGCTGGACAGAGAATAACTTTGACAAGTTGAGAGAAGAAGGCTTCGGTCGATCAAACTTCTCAGAGCTAAAGGAGGAACTACGTAACCAATACAAAGAAACTAAAAACCTTGAAAAAAGATTTTACGAATGGCTAACTAGAATAATCAATATAAAGAAGTCCTTAAAAGAACTGATAGAGATGAAAACCATAACACGAGAACTACGTGACAAATGCACAAGCTTCAGTAAGTGACTCGATCAACTGGAAGAAAGAATATCAGAGATTGAAGATCAAATGAATGAAATGAAGCAAGAAGAGAAGTGTAGAGAAAAAAGAATAAAAAGAAATGAACAAAGCCTCCAAGAAATATGGTATTATGTGAAAAGATCAAATCTACGTCTGATAGGTGTGCCTGAAAGTGACGGGGAAAATGCAACCAAATTGGAAAATATTCTGCAGTATATCATCCAGGAGAACTTCCCCAACCTAGCAAGGCAAGCCAACATTCAAATTCAGGAAATACAGAGAACGCCACAAATATACTCCTTGAGAAGAGCAACTCCAAGACACATCATTGTCAGATTCACCAAAGTTGAAATGAAGGAAAAAATGTTAAGGGCAGTCAGAGAGAAAGGTCGGGTTACCCACAAAGGGAAGCCCATCAGACTAACAGAAGATCTCTTGTCAGAAGCTCTACAAGCCAGAAGAGAGTGGGGGCCAACATTCAACAATCTTAAAGAAAAGAATTTTCAACCCAGAATTTCATATCCAGTCAAACTAAGATTCATAAGTGAAGGAGAAATAAAATCTTTCACAGAGAAGCAAATGTTTAGCAATTTTGTCACCACCAGGCCTGCCCTACAAGAGATCCTGAAGGAAGCACTAAACATGGAAAGGAACAACCAGTACCAGCTATTGCAAAAACATGCCAAAATGTAAAGACCATCAATGCTAGGAAGAAACTGCATCAACTAACGAGCAAAATAACCAGCTAATGTCATAATGACAGGATCAGGTTCACACATAACAATATTAATCTTCAATGTAAATGGACTAAACGGTCCAATTAAAAGACAAAGAATGGCAAATTGGATAAAGAATCAAGACCCATAAGTTTGCTGTATTCAGCAGACCCATCTCACATGCAGAGACACACATAGGCTCAAAATAGAGGGATGGAGGAAGATCTATCAAAGAAATGGAAAACAAACAACAAAAAAAGCAGGGGTTGCAATCCTAATCTCTGATAAAACAGACTTTAAACCATCAAAGATCAAAAGAGACAAAGAAGGCCAATGGTAAAGGGATCAATTCATCAGGAAGAGCTAACTATCCTAATATATATATGCACCCAATACAGGAGAACCCAGATTGATAAAGCATGTCCTTAGAGACTTATAAAGAGACTTAGACTCCCATACAATAATAATGGGAGACTTTAACACCACACTGTCAACATTAGACAGATCAACGAGACAGAAAGTTAACAAGGATATCCAGGAATTGAACTCAACTCTGCACCAAGCAGACCTAATAGACATGTACGGAACTCTCCACCCCAAATCAACAGAATATACATTCTTCTCAGCACCACATTGTACTTATCCAAAATTGACCACATAATTGGAAGTAAAGCACTCCTCAGCAAATGTACAAGAACAGAAATTATAACAAACTGTCTCTCAGACTACAGAGCAATCAAACTAGAACTCAGGACTAAGAAACTCAATCAAAACCGCTTAACTACATGGAAACTGAACAACCTGCTCCTGAATGACTTCTGGGTACATAACAAAATGAAGGCAGAAATAAACATGTTCTTTGAAACCAATGAGAAAAAAATATACAACATACCAGAATCTCTGGGACACATTTAAAGCCGTGTGTAGAGGGAAATATTTAGCACTAAATGCCCACAGGAGAAAGCAGGAAAGATCTAAAATTGACACTCTAACATCACAATTAAAAGAACTAGAGAAGCAAGAGCAAACACATTCAAAAGCTACCAGAAGGCAAGAAATAACTAAGATCAGAGCAGAACTGAAGGAGATAGAAACACAAAAAAAACCTCCAAAAATCAATGAATCCAGGATCTGGTTTTTTGAAAAGATCAACAAAATTGATAGACTACTAGCAAACCTAATAAAGAAGAAAAGAGAAGAATCAAATAGACACAATAAAAAATGATAATGGGGATATTACCACCGACCCCACAGAAATACAAACTACCATCAGAGGATACTGTAAACATGTCTATGCAAATAAACTAGAAAACTTAGAAGAAATGGATAATTTTCTGGACACTTACACTCTCCTAAGACTAAACCAGGAAGAAGTTGAATCCCTGAATTGACCAATATCAGGCTCTGAAATTGAGGCAATAATTAATAGCCTACCAACCAAAAAAAGTCCAGGACCAGATGGATTCACAACTGAATTCTACCAGAGGTACAAGGAGGAGCTGGTATCATTTCTTCTGAAACTATTCCAATCAATAGAAAAAGAGGGTATCCTCCCTAACTCATTTTATGAGGCCAACATCATCCTGATACCAAAGCCTGGCAGAGACACAACAAAAAAAGAGAATTTTAGACCACTATCCATGACGAACATCGATGCAAATATCCTCAATAAAATACTGGCAAACCGAATCCAGCAGCACATCAAAAAGCTTATCCACCATGATCAAGTGGGCTTCATCCCTGAGGTGCAAGGGCAGTTCAACATACACAAATCGATAAACGTAATCCATCATATAAACAGAACCAAAGACAAAAACCACATGATTATCTCAATAGATCCAGAAAAGTCCTTTGACAAAATTCAACAGCCCTTCATGCTAAAAGCTCTCAATAAATTTGGTATCAATGGAACGCATCTCAAAATAATAAGAGCTACTTATGACAAACCCATAGCCAATATCATACTGAATGGGCAAAAACTGGAAGCATTCCCTTTGAAAACTGGCACAAGACAGCGATGCCTCTCACCACTCCTATTCAACATAGTGTTGGAAGTTCTAGCTAGGGCAATCAGGCAAGAGAAAGAAATCAAGGGTATTCCAAAGCGTAGGAAAAGAAGAAGTCAAATTATCCCTCTTTTGCAGATGACATGATTGTATATTTAGAAAAAACCCCATTGTCTCAGCCCAAAAATCTCCTTAAGCTGATAAGCAACTTCAGCAAAGTCTGAAGATGGCAAAAATCAAATGTGCAAAAATCACAAAGCATTCTTATACACCAGTAAATAGACAGAGAGTCAACTATGAATGAACTTCCATTCACACAATAGTCAAAGAGAATGAAATACCAGAAACCAACTTACAAGGGATGTAAAAATATCCCTTTCATGAGGAATCCAAACCACTGCTCAGTGAAATAAAAGAGGACACAAACAAATGAAGAACATACCATGTCATGGATAGGAAGAATCAATATCAGAAAGTGGTCATACTGCCCAAGGTAATTCTTATAGATTCAATGCTATCCCCATTAAGCTACCAATGACTTTGTTCACAGAATAGAAAAAAACTGCTTTAAAGTTCATATGGAACCAAAAAGACCCTCACATTGCTAAGACAATCCTAAGCCAAAAGGAACAAAGCTGGAGCATTACCATGCTACTTGACTTCAAACTATACTGGCTAAGGCTGGGCGAGTAAAACGTAAAACCCGCATGGTACTGGTACCAAACAGAGATTTTAGACCAATGGAACAGAACAGAGTCTCTGTACACGCATCTACAGCCATCTGATCTGACAAACCTGCACAAAACAAGAAAATGGGAAAAGATTCCTATTTAATAAATGTGCTGGGAAAATTACAATATAAGTAGAAAGCTGAAACTGGATCCTTTCCTTACTCCTTATACAAAAACTAATCTAAGATGGATCAGAGATCTAAATGTTAGACCTCCAAAACCCTAAAAACTCTAGAAGAAAACCTTGGTAATACCATTCAGGACATAGACATGGGCAAGGACTTCATGTCTAAAACATCAAAAGCAATGGCAACAAAAGCCACAATTGACAAATGGGATCTAATTAAACTGAAGAGCTTCTGCACAGCAAAGGAAACTACCATCAGAATAAACAGGCAACCTACAGAATGGGAGAAAATTCTTACATAATCTACTCATTCACAAAGGGCTAACTATCCAGAACCTACAAAGAACCTTAATCAAATTTCATAGCAGCAAACAACTCCATCAAAAAGTGGGCAAACGCTATGAACAGTCACTTCTGAAAAGAATACATTCATACCGCCAACGGACACATGAAAAAATGTGCATCATCACTCGCCATCAGAGAAATGCAAATCAAAACCATTAATGAGATACCATCTCACACACCAGTTAGAATGGCAATCATTAAAAAATCGTAGAAAACAAATATGCTGAGAGGATGTGGAGAAATAGAACACTTTTGTGCACTGTTGGTGGGACTGTAAACTAGTTCAACCATTGTGGAAAACAGTGTGGCGATTCCTCAAGGATCTAGAACTAGAAATACCATTTGACCCAACCATCTCATTACTGGGGACATACCCAAAGGATTATAAATCATGTTGCTATGAAGACACATGCACATGTATGTTTATTGCGGCACTATTCACAATAGCAAAGACTTGGACCCAACCCAAATGCCCATCAGTGACAGATTGGATTAAGGAAATGTGGCACAGATACACGATGGAATACTATGCAGCCATAAGAAAGAATGAGTTTGTGTCCTTTGTACGGACATGGATGCAGCTGGAAACCATCATTCTCAGCAAACTATTGCAAGAACGGAAAACCAAATACCGTATGTTCTCACTCATAGGTGGGAATTGAATAATGAGATCACTTGGACACAAGAAGGGGAACATCACATGCCGGGTCCTATTGTGGGAGTGTTTAGTGGGGAGGGATAGCATTAGGAGATATACCTAATGTAAATGACGAGTTAATGGGTGCAGCACACCAACATGGCACATGTATACATATGTAACAAACCTGCACATTGTGAACATGTACCCTAGAACTTAAAGTATAATAATAAAAAGAAAAGAATGCTTTTCCTTACATAGCCTTTATACCCTACTAATTTTGAAATAAATTTATTGCATCTCTCTTTGTCAAAAAAAAATAAATAAATAAAGTGTTTAGAACCTGTAGAATCAAAACAAAGATTTAATTTTTTGAGGTGAATCCACACATTGCAAAGTATTTTAACAAATACTTTGCTTCTAGTTTTTATTGTTGGATATTTTGATTTTCATTACAGGCCTCAATAGGCTCATAAATGTTTCTTCATGGATTCTCTTTAAAAAAGTATTTTCAACCTGTTGAAACAAAACAAATGTTTAACTCGGTGAGATGAATCCACACATCACCAAGCGTTTGCACAGATAGCTTGTTTCTACATTTTATTGCAGAATATTTGATTTTTTGCTATAGGCCTCAGTGGTCTCAGAAATGTTCCTTCATAGACTCTTCACAAAGAGTGTTTCCAACATGATGAATCAAAAAAAAAAAAAAAAAAAAAAAAAGGAAGAAACTTTTAACACTGTGAAATGAATCCCCACATCACAAAGCATTTTAACAGATAGATTGTTTTCTACTTTTTATGGCAAACTATTTAGTTTTTCACTGTAGGCCTCATTGGGCTGAGAAATGTTTTCATAGATTCTACAAAAAGAGTGTTTCAAACTTGTGGAATGAGAGCAAAAGATTAACTCTCTGAGATGAATCCACTCATCACAAAGCATTTTAACAGGTACCTTTTTCTAGTTGTTATCATGGGATATTTGGTTTCTTACTACATGCCTCAATTAACTCAGAAATATTGTTTTGTAGATTCTACAATAAGAGTGTCTTCAGTCTGCTGAATCAAAGCAAAGGTTTGGAACAAGTGTGGTGACTGAAGCCTGTAATCCCAGCACTTTGGGAAACTGAGGTGGGTGGTCACCTGATGTCAGAAGTTCGAGACCAGCCTACCCAACATGGCAAAACCCCATCTCTTCTAAAAATATGAAAAATTAGTAGAGCATGGTGACAGGTGCCTGTAATCACAGCAACTCATGAGGTTAAGGTAAAAGAATTTCTTGGACCCAGGAGGCAAAGTTTACAGTAAACGGAGATCATGTAACTGCACACCAGACTGGGTGACAAAAATGAAAATTCATCTCAAAACAAACACAAGAACAAAGAAATAACCAATGGTTTAACTCTGTGAGAAACATCCAAAATTGCAACACATTTTAACAGATATTGCGCTTCTAGTTTTTAAGATGTGGTATTCTGTTTTGCACTATAGTCCTCAATGGGCTCAGAAATGTATTTTCCTAGATTCTACAGAAAGACTGTTTCCAATCTGCTAAATGGAAACAAAGTTTTAACTTGGTGAGATGAGTCTACACATCACAAAGCATTTTCACAGATAGTTTGTTTCTAGTTTTCTCATGAAATATTTGTTTTTTTACTAAAAGCTTCAAGGCTTCAGAAATGTCCCTTGTAGATTCTATGAGAAGAGTGTTTAGAACCCATTGAATCAAAACAAAAGTTTAACTTAGTGAGATTAATCCACACACCGCAAAACATTTTTACAGGTAGCCTTTTTTTTTTTTTTTTTTTTTTTTTTTAAGATTACATCACAAGATATTCACGTTTTCACTATAGACTTCAATTGGCTCTTAAATGTTTCTTCATGGATTCTACAACAAGAGTGTTTTCAACCTCCTGAATTAAAGCAAATGTTTAAATCTGTGAGATGAATCCACACAATGCAAAGCATTTTCATAGAGAACTTGTTACTAGTTTTTATAGTGGGGTGTTCAATTTTACTCTGTAAATGTCAATGGACTCAGAAATGTATTTTCATAGATTCTACAAATAGAGCGTTTCCAACCTGCTGAATAAAAACACAGGTTTAACACTGTGAGTTTAATCCACACATCATAAAGTACTTTTACAGAGAGCTTGCTTGTAGTTTTCACCATGAGATACTCACTATTTCATGCTAGTCCTCAATGGGCTCAGAAATGTTACTTCGTAGATTCCACAAAAAGAGTATTTCCAACCTGTTGAATCAAAAAGTGGGTTAACTTTGTGAGATAAATCCACACATCACAACGCATTTTCACCTATACCAGGTTTCTACATTTTATAGCTGGATATTTCATTTTTCACTATAGGCCTCTAAGGGCTCAGAAATGTGCCCTCGTAGATTCTACAAAAAAGAGTGTTTCAAACCAGCTTTAAAAAGCACAGATTCATCTCTGTGAGGTGAATCCACATATCATAAAGCATTTTCACAGACAGCTTTCTTTCAGTTTTCATAGTGGGACATTTAGTTTTTCACTACAGTTCTCAATGGGCTCAGAAATGTCCCTTCATAGATTCCACAAAAAGAGTGTTTCCAACTTGTTGAATTAAAAAAAAAAAAATAACTCTGTGAGATATGTACACATTTCACAAAGAATTTTCACATACACATTGATTCTACTTTTTTATAGTGAGATATTCAGTTTTTCACTATACGTCTCAATGGACTCAGAAATGTCCCTTCAGAGATTCTACATAAACAGTGTTTCCAACCTGTTTAATCAAGACAAAGTTTTAACTCTGTGAGATGAATCCACACACCACAACGAATTTTCACAGAGAGCTTGTTTCTAGTTTTTATCAAGGGGTATTTTGTTTTTCACTATAGGTCTAAATTGGTTCAGAAATATCCTTCATAAATTCTAGGAAATGAGTGCTTCCAATATGTTTAATAAAAATGAAGGTAAAACTCGGTGAGATAAATCTACACATCTGAAAGCATTTTCACAGATAGGTTGTTTCTAGTTTTTATGATGTGATATTCAATATTTTACTGTAAAACTCAATGATCTCAGAAATGTTCCTTCGTAGATTGTATAAAAAGCATGGTTCCAACCTGTTGAAGAATAAAAAAAGGTTTAAATCTGTAAGATAAATCCACACATTCCAAAGCGTGTTCACAGATAGCTTGTTTCTAGTTTTAATCACAGGATATTTTGTTCACTGCAGGTCCCATTGGGCTAAAAAAAATGTCCATTTGTACATTCTAAGAAAACAGTATTTCTAATGTGCTAAATCAAAACAATGGTTTAACTCTGTGAGGTGAATTCACACATTGGTAAGCATGTTAATGTACAGCTTCTTTCTTGCTTACATTGTGGGATATTTGGTTTTTCACTATAAGCCTCAATGGGCTCAGAAATTTCCCATTGTAAATTCTTCAGAAAGAGTGTTTCCAACCTGGTGAGTCAAAACACAGTTTCTATTCAGCGAGATAAATCCACACATCAGAAAGTATTTGCACACATAACTTTTTTCTTGTTTTTATCACAGGATATTTGTTTTTTCACTACAGGACTCAATATGCCCAGAAATGTCACTTCGCATATGGAAAACAACAACAACAAAAACCAACAGTGTTTCCAGCCTGGTGAATAAAAACCACAGTTTAATTCTGAATAATGAATTTACACATTACAAAGCATTTGGACAGATTGTTTGTTTCTAGTTTTCATCATGAAGTATCTTGTTTTTCACTATTTGCCTCAATAGGCTCAGAAATATCTTTTTGAAAATGTTACAAAAATTGTTTCCAACCAGTTGAATTGAAACAAAGGTTTAATCTGCAAGATGAAACCACAAACAATGCATTTTCACAAACAACTTCTTTCTAGTTTTCATCACGGGGTATTCTTTTGTTATTATTATACTCAATGGGCTTAAAAAATTCTTTTTGTAGATTCTACAAAATGAGTGTCACTTACTTGTCGCATGAAGAAAATAGTTTAACCTTGTGAGATAAATCCACACATTGGAAAGCATTTTCACACATAGATTCTTTCTAGATTTTAGAGTGGGATATTTGATTTTTCACTATGTGCGTCAATGAGCTCAGAAATGTCCCTTTGTAGATTTTACAAAAAGAATGTCTCCCACCTGGTGAATCAAAACACATATCCCATTCAGTGAGATGAATCCACACATCACATAGCATTTATGCAGATATTTTGTTTCTAGTTTTTATCATGGGAAATTCTGTTTTTCACTATTGCCTTCATGGTCTCAGAAATGTATTTTCATAGATGTTACAACAACAGTTTTTCCAACCTGTTCAATCAAAAGAATATTTAAAGTCTGGGAGATGAGTCCATACATGGCCAATCATTTTCACAGATAACCTGTGTCTAGTTTTTGTTGCAATGTTTTTCATTTTTCACTATAACCCTCAAAGGGATCAGAAATTCTTCTTTGTAGCTACTACAAAAGAAGTGTTTCTAGCTTGTTGAATCAAAAAGCAGGTTTTACTCTGTGAGATGAATCCACACATTACATGGAATCTTCACAGATAGCTTCTTTCTAGTTTTTATCACAGGACATTTAGTTTTTGAGTACAGGCCTCAATGGGCTCAGAAATGTTTAATCATAGATTGTATTTAAAAAAAAGTGTTTCCAACCTGCTGAATCAAAAGACAAGTTTAACCCTGTGAGAATAAACTACACACCCCAAAGCATTTACACAAACAACTTATTTCTAGTTTTTATCATGGAATATTCCATTTTTTATAGGCCTCAATTGGTTAACAAATGTCTCATAGTAACTTCTACAACACGAGTGTTTCCTACTTGTTGAATGAAAAAACCTGTTAACCTTTGTCAGATGAATCCATACATTGCAAAGCATTTTCACTGATAGCTTGTTTCCAGCTAGTATTGTTTTATATTTGGATTCCTCTATAGATTTCAATGTCTAAAAAAAGTCCCTTTATAGATAATACAGAAAGAGTGGTTCCAGCCTGATGAATCAAAACTCAGGTTCCATTCAGTGAGATAAATCCACACATCAGAAAGCATTTTTACAGGTAGCTTGATCCTAGTTTTCATCATGGGATATTCTGTTTTTATACTATCGGGCTCAGTAAGCTCAGAGATATCCTCTCGTAGATTCTACAAAAAGAGGTTCCAATGTGCTGTATCAAAATACAGGTTTAACTCTGTGAGATAAACCCATACATCATAAAGTATTTTCACAGATAGTTTGTCTTTAGTTTTCACCATGGGATATTCTGTTTTTACACTATAGCTGTAATGGGTTCATAAATGTCCACTTGTAGACTCTACAAATAAAATTTTTCCAACCAACTGAACAAAAACACAGAGCTAACTTTCTGAGATAAACCCACACATCACAAAGCATTTTCAAAAATAGCTTGGTTCTAGTATTCATCACAGGATATTTGTTTTTTCAATATAGTTGACTATTGGCTCAGAAATGTTGCTTTGTATATTGTATAAGAATAGTGTTTCCAACCTGTTGAATCAAAACAAAGATTTAACTCTTTGAGATGAATCTACAAATAGCAAAGCATTTTCTAGGATCACTTGTTTTTAGTTTTTATCATGGGATATTTGGTTTTTCACTATAGGCCTCAATAGGCTCAGAAACGGTTCTTCATAGATTCTACAAAAAGTGTCTTTTTAACCTATCGAATCAAAACAAAGATCTAACTTTGTGAGCTGAATCCACACATCACAAAGAATTTTCACAGACACCTTGTTTCTAGTTTTTATCATGGAATATTCTGTTGTTCACTATAGGCCTCCATGTGCTCAGAAAAGTCACTACATACATTCTACAAAAAGAGGTTTGCCAACATGCTGAATAAAAACAAAAAGTTTAACACTGTGAGCTAAATCTACACATTGCAAAGCATTTTCACAGATAGCTTGTTTCTGTTACTTTTGCAGGATATTCAATTTTTTACTATAGGCTTCATGTGGCTCAGAAACATCTTTTTGTAGATACCTCAAAAAAGTGTTGTCAACCTGCTGAATCAAAACAAAGTTTTAACTCTGTGAGATGAACTTCACAAAGCATTATCACAGAAAGCTTGTTTCCAGTTTTAATCATGAAGTATTTGGTTTTTCATTATAGCCCTTAATATACTCAAAAATGTCCCTTTGTAGATTCTACAAAAAAAGTGTTTTCAAGCTGCTAAACTAAGAAAACTTTTAACTCTGTGAGATAAATCCACACATTGCAAAGCATTTTCACAAACAGCTTGTTTCTAATTTTAATTGCAAGATATTCCATTTTTCACCATAGGCTCTTATAATCTCAGGAATTTCCCTTTGTAGATTCTATAAAAAAGTATTACCAACTTGTTGAATCAAAACAAAAGTTTAACTCTTTGAGTTGACCCCACACATCACAAAGCATTTTCACAGATAGCTTGTTTCTAGATTTTATCATGAAATATTCAGTTTTTCATTATGTGCCTCAATGGACTCAGAAATGTTCCTTTGTAGATTCTACAAAAATAGTGTTTCTAACCTGTTGAATCTAAAAAAAGGTTTTACTTTCTTCAATAAATCCATTCATCACAAAGTATTTTCATTGATAACTTGTTTCCAATTTTTATCACAGGATATTCAGTTTTTCACTATAGGCCTCAATAGGCTCAGAAATATTTCTCTGTAGATTTTTCAAAAACGTGTTTCCAACCTGCTGAATCAAAACAAAAGTTTAATTCTTTGAGATGAATCTACACATCACAAAGCATTTATACAGATAGCTTATTTCTATTTTTTATCACGAAATACTCAGTTTTACCTATAGGCCACAATGGGCTTAGAAATGTCTCGTCATAGTTTCTACAAAACGAGTGTTTTCTACTTGTTAAAAAAAAAAAAAGCTTTACTTTGTGAGATAAATTTACACACACCACAAAGCATTTTCGCAGATAGCTTCCTTCTAGTTTTTATCTGGGAATATTCAGTTTTTCATTATACACCTCGTATACACCTCATAAATTCTAAAAAAGTAGTTTTTCTAACCTGCTGAAACAAAACACAGAGTTAACTCTGTGAGATAATTCCACTCATAACAAAGCATTTTGACAGATGGCTTGCTACTAGTTTTTATCACAGGATTTTCAGTTTTTCAATATAGTCTTCAATGTACTCAGAAATGTTTCTTCATGGATTCTACAAAAAGAGTGTTTCCAACCTGTTGAATCAAAACAAAGGTTTATTTCTCTGAGATGAATCCACACATTGAAAAGCATTTTCTCAGATAGCTTCTTTTTAGTTTTTATTGTAGGATATTTGGTGTTTCACTGTAGGCTTCAATGAGCTCAAAAATGTTTCTTTGTAGATTCTACAAAAAGAGTGTTTTTAACCTATTTATTCAAAGCAAAGGTTTTACTCTGTGAGATGAATCCATACATTGAAAAATATTTTCACAGATATCTTGTTTCTAGTTTTTATCATGGGATATTCATTTTTTATAGGCCTCAATGGGCTTACAAGTGTCTCTTCATAGATTCTACAAAATGAGTGTTTTCTAATTATTAAATGAAGAAAAGTTTTAACTTCCTGAGATGAATTCACTCATCACAAACCATTTTCACAGATAGCTTGTTTTCAGTTTTTATCGTGGTATATTTGATTTTCCCTATAGATATCAATGGTCTGAAAAATATCCCTTCTTAGATTATATAGATAGAATGTTTCCAGTCTGGTGAATCAAAACTCACTTTCCATTCAGTGAGATAAATCTACTCATCAGAAAGAATTTTCACAAATAGCTCATTACTGACTTTCATCATGGGATATTCTGGTTTTTACTATAAGGGTTCAGTGGGTTCAGAAATATTCTCTCATGGATTCTACAAAAAGAGTGTTTCCAACGTGCTGTATTAAAACACACACTTAATTCTGTGAGATAAATCCACACCTCACAAAGCATTTTCACAGATAGTTTGTTTCTAGTTTTCATTGTGAGGTATTGGGTTTTTTAAATATAATCCTCTATGGGCTCAGAAATATTTCTTCATAGCTTCTACAAAAGCAGTGTTTTCAACCTGCTGTATCAAAACAAAAATTTTACTCTGAGATGAATATACACATCACAAAGCACTATCACAGATAGCTTGTTTCTAGTTTTTATCATGAGATATTATGTTTTTACTATAGACCTCAATTGACTCAAAACTATCTCTTCGTATATTCTACAAGAAGATCTTTTAAAACCTGCTGAATCAAAAGAAGGTTTAACTCTATGAGATTAAGTCACACATAGCAAAGCATTTTCAGAGATAGCTTTATTGTATTTTTCATCATGGGTTATTTGGTATTTCACTCTGGGCCTCAATGGGCTCAGAAATTTCCCTTTGTAGATTCTACAAAAAAGTGCTTTTAACCTTCTGAAGAAAATCAAACGTTTAACTCTGTGAGAGGATTTCAAACATCTCAAAGCATTTTCTCAGAATTCCTTGTTTTTAATTTTTATCACAGGATATTCGGTTGTTCACTATAGGCCTCAACAGGCTCAGAAACATAACTACGTAGATTCTACAAAAAGAGTGTTTTAAACCTGCTGAATCAAAGCAAAGGCTTAACTCTGTGAGATGAATTTAGATTTCACAAAGAATTTTCACAGGTAACTTGCTCCTACTTTTTTTTGTAGGATATTCCGTTTTTCACTGTAGTCGTCTATAAACTAAAAAATGTCCCTTCGTAGATTTTCTTTAAAAAAAGTATTTTTAACATGCCAAGTCAAAAAAGAGGTTTAACCCTTTAAGATAAATCCACATATCATAAAGCATTTTCACAAATAGCTTATTTTTAGTTTTTATTCTGATATATTCTGTGTTTTGCTATGGATTTCAATGGGCTCAGGGGTGTCCCTTCATAGATTGTAAAAAAAAAAGAAAAGAAAAGAAAAGAAAGAAATGAAATTCCAACTTGCTGAATCAAAAATGAAGGTTTAACTTTGTGAAATGACTCCACACATTGCAAAGCATTTTCACAGATAGCATGGTTCCAAGTTTTATCATGAGGTATTCATTTTTCATTATAGGCCTCAATGGGCACAGAAATGTCCCATTATAGATTCTACAAAAAAAGAGTGTTTCCAATCTGCTGAATCAAAAGAAAGGTTTTACTCTGTGAAATGAATTCATACATCATAAAATATTTCACAGATAGGATGTTTCTAAGTTTTATCACAGGATGTTCATTTTTTTTTTCATTATAGGCCTCAATGGCCTCAGAAATATTTGTTCATGGATTCTCCACAAAAAAAAAAAAAAAGTGTTTTATACCTGCTGAATCAAAACAAAAGTTTAGCTCTGTGAGATGAATCTACAGATCCCAAAGCATTTACCCTAATAGCTTATTTCTAGTTTTTATCATGGGATATTCACTTTGTATAGGCCTTAATGAGCTTAGAAATGTCTCTTCATTGATTCTAAACAATGAGCATTTCCTACTTGTTGAATAAAAAAATAAGTTTTAACTTTCTGAGATGAATCCACACATTGCAAAGCATTTTCACAGGTAGCTTGTTTTCAGTTTTTATTGTATATTTGATTTTTTTCTATAGGCCTCAATGGTCTAAAAAATATCCCTTTGTAGATTATACAAAAAGATTGTTTTCAGCCTGGTGAATCGAAACTCAGGTTTTACTCAGTGAGATAAATTCACACATCAGAAATCATTTTCACACATAACTTGGTCCTAATTTCCATCATGGATATTCTGTTTTTTAATACAGGGCTCAATGGGCTCAGAAATATCCCATCGTGGATTCTACAAAAAGAATGTTTCCAACTTACTGTATCAAAATACAAGTTTAACTCTGTGAGATGAATCCGTATATTGCAAAACAATTTTACAGATAGTTTGTTTCTTGTTTTTATTGTGGAATATTTGGTTTTCCACTATAGGCTTCAATGGGTTCAGGAATGTCTGCTTGTAGATGCTACAAAAAGAGTCTTTTAAACCTGATAAATCAAAACAATGATTTAACTCTGGAAAATGAATCCACACATTGCAAAGAAATTTCTCAGCCAGGCTCATTCTTTTTTTTTTTTTTTATCTCGGGATATTTGGTTTTTCACTATAGACCTCAATGGGCTCAGAAATGTCATTTCACAGATTCTTAAAAAATGTGTGTTCAACCTGGTGAATCAAGGCAGAGTTCCATCCATTGAGATGAATCCATACATCACAAAGAATTTTTAGAGAAAGCCTGTTTCTACTTTTCATAGATTTTACAAAAAGAGTGTTTCCCACGTGGTAAATCAAAACACAGGTTCCATTCGGTGAGAGGAATTCACACATCAGAAAGCATTTTCACAGAAAGCTTGTTTCTAGTTCTTTTAGCAAGATATTCAATCCTTCACCATAGGCCTTGATGGGCTCAAATATGTTCCCTCGTAGATTCAACAAAAGCAGTGTTTTCAACCTGGTAAATCAAAACCCATGTTCCATCCATGAGTCCACATATGATAAGGCATATTATCAGATATCTTGTTTGTAGTCGTTATTGCCAGATATTTGGTTTTTCACTATAGGCCTTCATGTCCTCAGAAATGTCCCTTTGTAGATTCTGCAAAGAGGTGTTTCCAAACTTTTGAAAATAAACAAATGCTTAACTTTGTGAAATAAATCCCCAAATGGGAATTTTCACAGACAGCTTGTTTCTCATTTTTATTGAGGAAAATTAAGTTTTTCACTATAGGCCTCAATGGGCTCTGAAATGTCTTTTTGTAGACTACACAAAAAGCGTCTTTTCAACCTGGTGAATCAAAACACAGATTCCATTCAGTGAGATAAATCCACACTTCAGAAAATATTTTCACAGAGAGCTTCTTCCTAGTTTTTATCCCAGGACATTTGTTTTTTCACTATTGGCCACAATGGGCTCAGAAATGTCTCTTTGTAGATTCTATGAAGAAGTGTTTCCAAACTGATTAATCAAAACACAGGATCTGTTTGGTGAGATGGATCCATGCAAAGGCAAGCATTTTCACAGAAAGCTTGCTTTTAGTTTGTATCTCAGGATATTCTGTTCTTCATTATAGGCTTTAATGGGCTCAGAAATGTCCCATCATAGATTCTACAAGAAAAGTGTTTCCAACTGGTTGAATGAAAACAGAGGTTTAACACACATCTGTTTTGAGATTAATCCACACATCACAAATCATTTTTACAGATAGCTTTTGTCTAATTTTTAAAGTGTGATATTTGTTTTTTTAACCATAGGCCTTAATGAGCTCAGAAATGTCCATTGGTAGATTCTATAAAAAGAGTATTTCCAAGCTGGTGAATTAAAGCACAGTTTCCATCTGTTGAGACGAATCAACACATCACAAAGCATATTTGCAGATATGTTGCTTCTAGTTTTTATCATGGGATATTCAGTTTTTTACTATAGACTTAATGGGTTCAAAAATGTACATTTGTAGATTCTACAAAAAAGAGTATTTTCATCCTGTCGAATGACAAGAGAGATTTAACTTTGTGATATGAAGTCTGCACATTGCAAAGCGTTTCTACAGATAGCTTCTTTCTAGTTTTTATCACTGGATATTTGATTTTTCACTATGGGCCTTAATAGGCTCCAAAATGTCCATTAATATGTTCTACAAAAAAAGTGTTTTCAAGCTGTTGAATCAAAAATGAGTTTAACTCTGTGATATAAATTCACACATCACAAAGCATTTTCTCATATAGCTTCTTCCTTGTTTTTAGAGCAGGATATTCCATTTTTCACTGTAGGTCTTGGAGGTCTCAGTAATGTCACCCAGGTGTCTCTTTCATTAGACTTCCTGGGTTAGGCCAGGTGTCTCTATCATTAGAGTGCCTGGTGTTGGCCAGCAATCTCTTACATTAGAATGCTTGTGATTGCCCAAGTGTCTCTATCAGTATAATACTTGTGGTTTGCCAGGAGTCTGTTCCATTAGAATGCCTGTTGTGGTTCAGGTGTCTCTAATTTTAGACTTACCATAATGAGAATTCTATAATAGGTCAAGTAATGAATAGTACGATTGGGATAAATATTATAGAAAAATAGTCTGATTTGAAGCTTAGTGTTAGCTCTAATGTTTGGATTGCTATTGAATGTCAGTTTGAAATAATTGTTTCTTGATCCAGGAAAATATATAGGGCTGTGGGAAGGAGGCTAGTAGTAAAAGTATACAATATAATTGTTTTTACATAGTTTGGGTATAAGGGATTTTTGGCGGGGTTAATAAAGGTAATAGTAATTGGGAGGATTAGAGAGGTCAGGGTTATTATGGTAATGGAGGTGTACATGGTTATTACCTTTATTTGGAGTTGCACCAAAGTTTTTGGTTCCTAAGACCAATGGATAACTGTCATCCTTTAAAAGTTGAGAAAGCCGTTTTGTTAAATACGGAGGCATGGATTAGCAGTCCTTGCACGCTTTCTCGGTATTTAAGAAGTAGTAGGCTTCTATGGTTAGATTCACAATCTAATGTTTTAGTTAAACTATGTTTACAAGAGGTGAAACTTAGAACAATACTAGGGTTAAGGGATGGGAGGAGAATAGGAGAAAGATATATAAGTATTAGTGTGTTTTCTCGTGTAAAGGAGGGTTTTATGTTAATAATATGATATGTAAGTACTCCTCGTTGTGTTGTGGTAAATATATAGAGGGAGTAAAGGGCTGTAATTAGTATATTGAGTCCTGTGAGTACAATGATAATGCATGATCAAGAAAATGAAGTTATTACTCCAAGGAGTTCTCCTGTTAGGTTGCTAGTGGGGGTAAGGCAAGATTAGCAAGATTTGCTGTAAACCATCAGAAGGCTATTAATGGAAGTAGGGTTTGGAATCCTAGAGAAAGTATTATAATGTGGCTGTGAGTTCATTCATAGTTTGAGTTTGCCAGGCAGAACAGTATGGATGAAGTGAGTCCATGGGCGATTATAAGGATAATTGCGCCAGTGAAGCTTCAGGGGGTTTGAATGAGGGAGATTATAATTAACAGGGCTATGTGGCTTACGGAGGAGTATGTGATGAGTGATTTCAGGTCTGTTTGTCAAAGACAGGTTGAGCTTGTTATGATTATACCTGATAAAGATAGCATGAGGAATGGGTAAGCTATGTATTCTGTTAAAGGGTTAAGAATAGAGGTGAGTTGTATTATGCCATAGCTGCCTAGTTTTAGGAGTACTGCGGCAAGAACTATTGACCTGGCAATGGGGGCTTCAACATGGGCCTTAGGAAGCCATAAGTGTAGGCCATATAGGGGCATTTTTACTATAAAGGCTATTATGCATGCTAGTCAAGTAAGGTTGTGGGGTCAGGTAGTTGCTAGTTTTTGAGCCATAAGTGTTAGTAATGTAACTTTTAGTGAGCCTAGGTTATTATAAGTATAGATTAGTACAATAAGTAGGGGGAGAGAGCCGGCTAGTGTATAGAATAGAAAGTATGTGCTTGTGTTGAGGCATTCTGCTTGGTTGCCTCACCGGGTGATGATAATTAGGGTAGGGATGAGGGTGGTTTCAAATAAAATGTAGAATATGACTAGTTCTGTGGCTATAAATGTTAGAATTAGGGAAATTTGTAGGAAAACCATTATAGAGAGGTAGAGTTTTTTTCGTTGGGGGGGATTCATTGTGTAAATGATACTGGCTTGCTGTAATTATGAGAGGTAAGAGTCAGGCAGTTAGTATTAGGAGGGGCATTGTTAGCGGGTCGGAAGATAAATAGGTTGAATAGTTGAGGAGATTGTTGTTAGTTTGGTTGAAGAATAGTAGGGGAATAAGGCTAATAATTAGACTATGTATGGTTAGATTAATTCAGATTATGTTGTTTTTGGAAAATCATGTTGTCAGTAGCAGTATAATTTTGGGGATAATTATTTTTAACATTGAAGTAAGCTTAGGTTGTGGATACAATCTAGGCCATATGTGTTAGAGATTGAGATTAATAAGGCAAGGTCTACTGCTGCTTCGCAAGCAGCAAATACTAACAGGGCAATGGGTATGATATTAGCTAAGGAGAAATGCATGTTTGAAGCTGTGAGAGTGCTTATAATAAAGAGTGACAGTATTATTCCTTCTAGGCACAGTAGGGAGGATATTAGATGTGAACAATAGGTTAATATGCCTACGAGTGAAATGGTAAATGCTAATGCAATGTTTATGTAGATGGAAGGCATTTGGTTAGTATGGTTATCATAATCTAATGAGTCAAAATCATTTGTTTTGTTTAAACTACTTACCAATTCAGCTCAATCTAGTCCTTTTTGAGTTCATTCATAGGCCAGACTAAGAATTAGAATGATAATTAATATGATGGATGATTTAATCATTATGGGGAGGTTTGTTGTTTGGAGGGCTCATGGTAGGGTTAGTAGTAGGGCAATTTCCAAGTCAAATAATAGAAAGGTGGTGGCAACTAGGAAAAATTTTATGGAGAAAGGAATATAAGCAGAGTTTAGTGGGTCAAAACCGCATTCATAAGGATTAGTTTTTTCTGTATAAGAATTAAGTTGAGGTAGTCAGAATATGATGATTACCAGTAGTAAGGTTAAAAGAGTGTTAATTGTTAAGGTTAATACTAGGTTAATTACTCTCTTTTGAATGCTATCAAAACTAGTTGATTGAAAGTCAACTGTACTAATTATACTGAATGAACAGGATCCTCATCAGTAGATAGAAATATAGAGGAACAGTCAGATGACATCTACAAAGTGTCAGTATCAAGCGGCGGCTTCCAAGCCAAAATGGTGATTTGATGTGAAATGATATAATAATTGGCGAATAAGACAGATAATAAGGAATGTAGATCCAATGATGATGTGAAGTCCATGTAAACCTGTGGCAACAAAGAATGTTGAACTTTAGATACCATCGGAAATAGTAAAGGGTGCTTCAAAGTACTCTGAGATTTGTAGTAGAGTGAAGTAGATGCCTAGTAGGATTGTAATGAGTAGGACTTGGATTATTTGTTTTTGATTGTTTTCTATTAGGCTATGATAGGCTCAAATGATTGTAACTCCTGATGTGAGTAATAGAGAGGTGTTTAAAAGAGGTACTTCTAGAGGATTTAGGGGAGTAATGCCTGTTGGTGGTCAGTGTCCCCCTAGGTGTGGGGTAGGGGTGAGGCTTGAGTGGTAGGATGCTCAGAAGAAACCGATGAAGAAGAAAACTTCTGAAATGATAAATAATACTATTCCGTAATGAAGGCTTTTTTGGACAGATGTTGTATGGTGGCCTTGATAGGTACTTTCTCAGACAATATCATGTCACCATTGGTATAAGGTTAGTATGTTAGTTAGTAGACCTACTGTTAGTAGAGTAGTGGAATAAAAGTGGAATCATATAATTAAGCCAGATGTTATTAGGAGGGCTGAGAGAGCCCGTGTTAGTGGTCAGGGACTGGGTTTGACTATGTGGTAAGTATGAGATTGGTAAGTCATTAAGTATTATCATGTAGATAAAGGCTGACCAAGAGTGTGAAAACATAGGCTTGGATCAGAGCGACTGTGATTTCTAGAATAGTTAATACTGGGAGTATGAAGATTAGTGTGGTGGCAGGGAAGCTAATGGTTGATAATGCTAGTGTGGCACTTCTGATCAGGTGCATTAGTAGATGGCCTGCTGTGATATTAGTGGTTAAGCGTACAGCTAGGGCTACTAGTTGAATAAATAAGCTAATGGTTTCTATGACTGCTAATATAGGAATAAGGAGTGTGGGTGTACCTTGTGGCAGAAAATGGGCTAGAGAGCTTTTAGTTTTGAAGCGAAGACCTATAACTACTGTTCCTGCTCATAGGGGAATTGCTATAGCTAGATTTATAGATAGTTGGGTGGTGGGTGTAAATGAGTGAGGTAGAAGTCCGAGAAGGTTGCTTATGATAAAAAAGATAATTAGGGATATCAGTATTAGAGATCAGGTTTGTCCTTTGGTGTTGTGAATTATTATTATTTGTTTTAGAGTGAGTTGGATTAGGTTTTGTTGAATAGTAATTAGTTGATTATTAATAAGGTGTTTGGAGGTTGGAAATAGTAATACAGGAAATAAAATGTTGGGTACTGCAGCAGGCTGGCTTAGGATTGTTGGAGCAGTGAATGGGGTAAATAGATTTTCATTCATTTTAATTGTCAGGGATTATTGTGGATTTGTGTATTAGGGTTTTATTTTGTGAGAGGGATAGGTAGTAATTTGTGTTTAATAGTTTTAATTGTATAATAAGAAATAGTGTGGGGAGTATAGTTATGATGATAGTAAATCATGTGGATGTATCTAGTTGGGGCATTTCACTGTAGAGAGGAATGTTTCTCTCAATCTTCAACTTAAAAGGTTAATGCTAGGGTAGCTGTACAGTGAGTCTGTAAGAATATTTTATAAGGAGTTATGGGGAAGGGATGTACTCGAAGTGTGAAGTAGGAAGTGGTACGTTTATAGGGTAAATACGGGTCCTATTACAAAAATTTTTAGTGGAATTAATTCTATGACGATAGGTATAAAGCTGTGGTTGGCGCCACAAGTTTCTGAGCATTGTCCGTAATAGACGCCTGGTGGTATAGCAGTAAATGTAGTTTGATTTAAGCGCCCTGGAACTGCATCTGTTTTTAGGCCTAGTGTGGGAACGGTTCACGAGTGCAAGAAGTCCTGGGATGTAATTATTATATGGATGGGGGCTTCAATTGGAAGAACTATTCAGTTGTCAACTTCTAGAAGTCGAAGGTCTCCTGGATTTAAGAATAATGGGGGGAGTATATAAGAGTTAAAGATCAACCCCCCCGTAATCTGTGTACTTGTAGGTTCAGTATCATTGGTGTCCAATTGATTTGATAGTAAAGGACGGGTTGTCGATTTCATCTGTCAGATATAGGATGCACAGGGATGGAAGGGCAATTAAGACTAATATGATCGCAGGTAAGATAGTTCAAATGGTTTCTATTTCTTGGGCATCTGTAATACTGGTGTTGGTTAGTTTCATTGTGATTGTTGAGGATAGGACATATAAGACTAGAAAGCTGATTAAGGATACGATTATAAAAGCATGGTCATGAAAAGCGATTAGTTCCTCTATAATAGGGGATGTGGCATCTTGTAGACCTAGTTGAACTGGGTGAGCCGTATAAGATATATAGGGTTTAACCTATAATTTAGCTTTGACAAAGCTATGAAATAATTTTTCTAATATCTCGTTGAAAAAGTTATAGGGGTTATAGGGTTGGCTTGAAACCAGTTTTAGGAGGTTCGATTCCTTCCTTTTTCGTCTAGTTTTAATATAGGTTGGTTCTTCAAACGTGTGGTAGGGCAGAGGGCAGCCATGCAACCACTCTAGGCTAGTAGAGGGCTGTTCGATTAATAAGACTTTACGCTTTGAGGCAAAGGCTTCTCAGGTTATGTAGATTATTAATATTACCGCTATTAGGGAGATGAAGGAGCCTATAGATGATAGAATATTTCATGTGGTGTAGGCATCAGGGTAGTCAGAATAGCGTCGGGGTATTCCGGGCAAGCCGAGAAAATGTTGTGGGAAGAAAGTTAAATTTACGCCTACAAATATAATGGCGAAGTGGGCTTTGGCCTAAGTTTGGTCTAGTGTATAGCATGAAAATAAGGGAAATCAATGAATAAAACTTCCTATGATAGCGAATACAGCTCCTATTGACAGGACGTCGTGAAAGTGGGCTACAACATAGTATGTGTCGTGTAGTACAGTATCTAGTGATGAGTTTGCTAACACAATACCAGTTAGGCCCCCTACGATGAAGAGAAAAATAAAACCTAAGGCTAAAAATATTGCAGGGGATCACTTGATATTGCCTCTGTGAAGTGTGACAAGTCAACTAAAGACCTTAACACCAGTGGGAATTGCAATAATTATAGTGGCGAAAATGAAGTAGGCTCGTGTGTCTACATCTATACCTACTGTAAATATGTGATGAGTTCATACAATAAAGCCTAAAAACCCAATTGATATTATAGCTCAAACTATACCTATGTACCCAAACAGTTCTTTTTTTCTGGAGTAGTATATTACAATGTGAGAGATTATTCCAAACCCAGGTAGAATGAGGATATAAACTTCGGGGTGGCCGAAAATTCAGAATAAGTGTTGATATAAGATGGGATATCCTCCCCCAGCAGGATCAAAGAAAGTGGTGTTGAGATTATGATCTGTTAGTAGCATGGTGATGCCGGCAGCTAATACCGGTAGAGAGAGGAGTAGTAGGACTGCTGTGATTGACTGTCCAAATAAATAGGGGGGTTTGGTATTGAGACATCGCAGGGGGTTTTATGTTAATAATAGTGGTGATGAAATTGATGGCTCCCAAAATAGAGGAAATGCCTGCTAGGTGAAGTGAGAAGATAGGTCTACAGAGGCTCCTGGGTGAGAGAAATTTCCTGCTAAAGGGGGATAAACTGTTCAGCCTGTTCCAGCACTGGCTTCTACTATGGCGGATGCGAGTAGTAGTAGGAAACAGGGAGGAAGAAGTCAGAAGCTTATATTCTTTAAGCGAGGAAATGCTATGTCAGAAGCGCCAATTATTAGGGGTACTAATCAATTTCCAAAAGCCCCCGATTATGATGGGTATAACTACGAAGAAAATTATAACAAACGCATGGGCTGTAATAATAACATTGTAAATATGGTCGTTGCCTAATAGGTTGCCGGGTTGACCTAATTCAGCTCGAATAAGAAGGCTTAGAGCTGTGCCTATGATTCCAGCTCATGTGCCGAATAGTAGATATAGAGTTCCAATATCTTTATGGTTTGTTAAGAATAGCCAACAGTTGATGAGCATAGTTGGGGGCGGGGGGTGGAGGGTAAAATGGCTGAGTAAGCATTAGGCTGTAAATCTAAAGACAGAGATTAAGTCCTCTTTTTACCAGCCCCGAGGTGATTTTCATGTTGAATTGCAAATTCAAAGGAGCAGCTTTAATTTCTGCCAGGGCTTCTCCCGCCTTTTTTCCCCTGCGGCGGGAGAAGTAGATTAAAGCCAGTTGATTAGGGTATTTAGCTGTTAACTAAATTTTTATGGGTTTGAGTCCTATTGATCTAGCAAGGGCTGAGCTAAATTAAAGTAATTGATTTGTGTTCAGTTGATACAGAGTAGAATTTTGCAGTCCTTATGTATCTCAGAAATTAAGCATGGTTTAACTTACTAAGGGCTTGGAGGCTCTTGGTCTTACTTAACCTGCATTTCCAGGGAATAGCTAGGGTTAGTGGGGAGATTGTTAAGAGGAATGTGGTAAGGGTAATAAATGGGGGGATGAGAAGTGTGGGTTTTGTGTTCTCGAATTGTCATTTTATTTTTATTTTGTTGGATGTAAGGAATAGTGTTATGGAGGTGGTGTAGATTAGGTGTATGTAAAAGTACAAGTTGAGTGGGGTTATGATAATTATGATGGTGGGGATGGTGAAGTTATTGTTTTTTGTGAGTTCTTGGATGGTAATTCATTTGGGCAGGAAGCCGGTTAGTGGGGGTAAGCCTCCTATAGATAGGAGAGTAGATGATATTAATGGTATTAATCAGGTTAGTTTGTTTCAAGTGCAAGATAGTATGAGAGTTGTGGTGTTTGAGTTTAGGTTGAGAGCTAGGAATGCAGTGGTTGTTATAATAATATATATAGCTAGGTAATAGATTGTGACATTTGGATTATATACTAGTGTTATTGTTATTCAGCCTATATGGGTGATTGAAGAGTATGCCAGAATTTTACGTAGTTGTGTTTGGTTAAGGCCCCCTCAACTGCCGACTATAATAGATAGAGTTGAGAGGGTTAGGAGAATGCTTGCATTAGTTGAAGGGTATATTTGATATATAATTGAGATGGGGGCTAGTTTTTGTCATGTGAGGAGGAGTAGGCCGGAAATTAAGGATGTCCCTTGAGTGACTTCTGGGACTCAGAAGTGGAAAGGAGCTATCCCTAGTTTTATAACTAGGGCTGTTGTTAAGATTAAAGATGAAAGCTGGCTGGCATTGCTTGTTATGGTCCAATGTCCGGAGAAGAAGTTGTTGGAAATGATTGCTATTATGAGAATTATAGATGCGGTGGATTGTATTAGGAAATATTTAGTAGCGGCTTCTGTAGAACGGGGGCTTGTCTTTTTTATTAGGATTGGGGTGAAGGCTAGTATATTTATTTCTAAGCCTGCTCAGGCGAGGAATCAGTGTGAGCTTAGTGACGTAATGAGAGTACCTGTGATTATGGTGGAGTAAATAATAAGTTGGGCTAGTGGATTAATTAGTACGGGAAGGGTATAACCAACATTTTCGGGGTATGGGCCCGATAGCTTATTTAGCTGACCTTACTTTAGGATGGAGTGTGGTGGGTAGCACGGAGAAATTTGGGTTCTCAGGGGTAGGTTCGATACCTATAATCCTAGAAATAAGAGGGTTAGGGCCTCTATCATTTACTCTATCAAAGTAACTCTTTTGTCAGACATATTTCTAGGTCTGAGGGGGGATGTTGGAGATTGCAGTAGGTGTTGAGATATGTCATATGAGAAGGGCTAGTGTGAGTGGGAGGAAATTTTTTCATAGTAAGTGTATGAGTTGATCATAACGGAATCGGGGGTATGCTGTTCGGATTCATAAAAATAGAGAGGTCAGGAGGAGTGTTTTGGTAACAAAGCATGTTGTGAATAGCTCTGGAGAATAAATGGAGTATAATGTGCCTAGAAAGATTGTAGTTGTTAGATCTAATATTTATGTATTCAACTATAAAGAATAGAGCGAATGGACCTGCGGCATATTTAATGTTAAAGCCTGAGACTAGTTCTGATTCACCTTCTGTGAGGTCAAAGGGAGCTTGGTTTGTTTCAGCTAATGTGGAAGTGAATCATATTATAGCCAGGGGTCATGATGGTAGGAGGAGTCAGAGATACTCTTGTGTTGTGATAAGTATATGAAGATTAAATGAGCCACTTATCAGTAAGAATGATAAGAGAATAATAGCAAGAGTAACTTCATATGAAATTGTTTGGGCGACAGCTCATAGTGCGTAGTTTGAATTTGATGCTCATCCTGATCAGAAAATGGAGTAGACAGCTAGACTAGATGTAGCTAGAATAAATAAAAGTCCCAGGTTAAAGTTGATTAGGGAGTTGGGTATGGGAAGGGAGTTTCATAGGAGAAGGGCAATGGAAAAGGCTAAGGCTGGTGCGGTGATGTAGAGAATGGTAGTAGATGTTGAAGGTTTTAAGGGTTCTTTAGTGAAGAGTTTTATTGCATCAGCAAAGGGTTGTAGTAATCCATAAGGGCCCACAATATTAGGTCCTTTGCGTAGTTGTACGTAGCCTAGTAATTTTCACTCAATGAGTGTGAGAAATGCTATGGCGGCTAGTGCAGGTATAATGAGGAGTAGAAGGTTTGTTGTGGACACGAGGTTAAGAAGAGGAATTGAACCTCTGATTGTAAAGTTTTAAATTTTATGCAATTGCCAGGCTCTGCCATCTTAACAAATCCTGTTCTTGGGTTGGGTGTGTGATGTTTTGTTAGATTGAGATTAGGTCATCTATGGAATGAGGGCACTTTATGAAGCGGGCCCTATTTCTCGCATCCTTTCGTACAGGGAGAAATATAGAATAGATAGAAACTGACCGGGATTGCTCCGGTCTGAACTCAGATCACGGAGGACTTTAATCGTTGAACAAACGAACCCTTGATAGCTGCTGCACCATTATGATGTTCTGATCCAGCATCGAGGTCATAAACCCTATTGTCGATATGGACTCTAGAATAGGATTGCACTGTTATCCCTAGGGTGACTTCTTCCGTTGGTCATGTTATTGGACCAATTATAGGTGTTGGTTCGCTTTGGCTTGTGTAGTCTTAGCATAGGTTATTCGGAGGTGTAGTTATGCTCCGAGGTCACTCCAACCAAAATTTTTAATGCAGGTGTAGTGGTTTAAAGGTCCGTAGATTTATGTGATCTTGGCTGCATTAATAAATTAAAACTCCATAGGGTCTCCTTGTCTTATTATTTTATGTCCACCTCTTCACGGGCAGGTCAATTTCACTGGTTGAAAGTAAGAGACAGTTGAACCCTTGTGGTGCCATTCATGCAAGTCCCCATTTAAACAACAAGTGATTATGCTACCTTTGCACGGTCAGGGTACCGCGGCCGTTAAACATGTGTCACTGGGCAGGCAGTGCCTCTAATACTAGTAATGCTAGAGGTGAAGTTTTTGGTAAACAGGCGGCGTTGAGTTTGCCGAGTTCCTTTTACTTTTGCTTTCCTCAAAAGCATGCCTGTGTTGGATTAACAGTATAAATAATACTGGCTTGTTTATATTTATTAATATTGGGCTGTTAAGCATCGGTGAAGTTTTTTGGTCTGATTTAGGCATATGCGGTGGAGAAAATATTCATGTTACTTATACTAGCATTGTTGCTTCTATGAAATAATAGATTAATCCAACGTGATGTGAGGAGTTCAGTAAGATGTTTGGGATTTTTTTAGATAATTGATGTTGAGCTTGAACACTTTCTTAATTGGTGGCTGCTTTTGGGCCAACTATGGGAATTTGATTTTTTTTACTCTCTATACAAGGTTTTTTCCTAATGTCTAAAGAGCTGTCCCTCTTTATACTAACAATTAAGTTTACAGGGGGATTGAGTGATTCTGCAGGTAAACTTAAGGTTGAACTAAGATTCTATCTTGGATATCCAGCTATCACCAGGCTCGGTAGGCTTGTCACCTCTACCCATAAATCTTCCCACTATTTTGCTACATGCGCTCTTTTAGCTGTTTTGGGGTAGCTCGTCTGGTTTCGGGGAATTTGGCTTTAGTTCTCTTTGTGAAATTGTCTCTAGTTAATTCATTATGTAGAAGGTATACGGGTGAGTCCTTGCTATTTTGTGCTTGGTTAATTTTTTTCATCTTTCCCTTACGGTACTGTGTCTATAGCGCCAGGATAAAATTTCTATTGCCTATACTTTTGTATGGGTAAATGATTTAGTATATGTTAATTTGGTGTTAGTGTTGATTAGATTTAGGGCTACTGCTAGCTCAAGGCAATCAAATGATATTGAGATCTTCCAGGTGTAAGCCGGATGCTTTATGTTAAGCTGTGCCTTGGTTTATCCAAGTGCACCTTCCAGTACACTTACCGTATTATGACTTATCTCCTCTATATAAATGCTAGGGGTGTTTAGTTAAGTTAGTCCTTAAATACACTTGAGGAGAGTGATGGGCAGTGTGTGCATGTTTTATGGCCTGATTCAATTAAGCACTCTATTCTTAATTTACTGCTAAATCCTCCTTGGACTCTTAGATTTCATAAGAGTTATAGTGGGGTTTTCTGGGGTAGAAAATGTAGCCAATTTTTTACCATCTCATAAGCTACACCTTGACCTAACGTTGTTGCGGGGGCATTTATGCTTACTTTGTGGACTTTATTAGGGTTTGCTGAGGATGGCGGTATATAGGCTGAGCAAGAGATAGTGGGGTGGATCGAGGTTTATCGATTATAGAACAGGCTCCTCTAGAGGGCTGTGAAGCACCGCCAAGTCCTTTGAGTTTTAAGCTGTTGCTTGTAGTATTCTGGTGAGTAGTTTTGTTGTTTTAACTATTGAAGTTTAAGGCTAAGCATAGTGGGGTATCTAATCCCAGTTTGAGTCTTAGTTACTGTGTGTTCAGAAATTTTAAAGCCACTTTCGTGTTTTATTTTACATCAGCTAAGGTTTTACAATTTAGATGGAGTTTAGTTTTATTGAACTAGATCTAAAACACTCTTTACACCGGTCTCTATTAGCTTGAGTTAATCATATGGCCATGGTGGCTGGCACGAAATTAACCAACCCTGAATGTAGCATAGCTTAGTTAAACTTTCGTTTATTACTAAAGGTTTGTCACTGCTGTCTCCCGTGGGGGTGTGGCTGAACAAAGTGTTTTGAGCTGCGTCGTGCGTGCTTGGTACTTACTCCTTTTGATCGTGGTGATTTATAGGGTGTCTTCACTGGAAAGGGGATGCTTGCATGTATAATCTTGCTAAGAGTTAATAGAAAGGCTAGGACCAAACCTATCTGTTTATGGGGCGTGCAAACCCGTCTAGGCATTTTCAGTGTCTTGCTTTAGGTAAATTAAGCTACATAAATGGGGAAAAATGCATAATTATGAAGTGCCACTTTTGGGGTTGTGATAGTAAGGGTATAGATCTGGTAGTGGGTAAGTGTGTAGGAAAAAAGGAAAGAAAGAAAAGAAAAGGAAGAAATTGAAGTTGAGAGTGGTAGGGTGAAGTAGATTTATATTAGTTGAGGGGTAGCAGTTGAAGTTATGCATAGCTAAAAGATGAAAATATAAGCTCTGGCTAAGTGGATTAAGGCTTTTGTTTTTGGGGTTTGGCAAAAGTGAGTTTTTGGGGAAAAAAGTCAGAGATGAGGGAGGGGGGTTTGGTAAAAATATGTTGTGATTTTATAGTGTAGCGAGGGATACGCTGCATAGTCAGTTATTGGTATGTCCTACAAGCATGAATTAAATAACACCTTATGGTATTATGCAGGGCTGGAATATTGAACGTAGGTGTGATCAACAATGGTATGAACCAGGAATCAAAGACAGATCCTGCGACATACGGTGTGGTGGGGCCAGCTTTCTGTGATGGGGTCATGTGCACACTTGAGATAAAAAATACCGAATGCATGGAGAGCTCCCGTGACTGGTTAATAGGGTGACAGACCCATGATCTATCGAGATGTCTTATTTAAGGGGAACGTGTGGGCGATCTTGATTATATGGCCCTAAGGTAAGAACCAGATGCCGGATACAGTTCACTGTAGCTACCCCCACGAATTATGGGCCCGGAGCGAGGAGAGTAGCACTCTTGTGTGGGATATTGAATTTCATGGAGGATGGTGAACAAGGGACACCTAAGTGAGGGGGGTATCCGTGGTGGCGAGGACTTTTTTGACTGAAATGTGCTATGTTTGATGAACGATGTAATGTGCTATGTACGAAGAATGAAAAACTGGGTTAGTTGATATTCTAAGGGAAGTACTTGGACTTTGGATATTAGTACTATGTGTTATAGTTGGCTGATTTATTAGAGTTCTTGCTTGTAAGCATGTTTTGAGGATTGCTAGTAAGTATGTAAGAATACGTGCTATATACAGTTAAGCAATTATGGTACTATGTAATATTCATGTTGGCTAGCAGTAAAGCACGAATTACATAGGAGTGTGTTAAAATAAATTAGTACTTAAGTTACATTTAAAGCTTGTACCCCAAAGAATACAGAAAGTAGTTCAAATTAGAATGCCAGTTTTGGGTGTTGGTGGTGAAGTTAAGTACTTTTTTTCTGAATTGCCCTAGGGAGAAGATTCCATTTCTGGTTTACAAGACTAGTGTATTAATTTGTACTACAAGGGCAGGTTCACTTGAATAGATTGTTTCCAGTTAAGGAGGCAAGTGGTATTAAGATTAGAATTGTGGTGAAGTATATCATGGATGCTATCTGTCCAATAATGATAAAGGGTTGGTTTACTGGTTGGCCTCCGATTCAAGTGAGAGTTAGTAGAATTGTGATTAGAAGTCAGAATAGGGATTGGTTAAGTGGGCGGAATGCTATACTTTGTTGTTGGGGTTTGTGGAGTATAGGTATGATCGTTAAGGTGAGGATTGATAGGAGGAGTGCTAATACTCCTAATTTATTAGGGACAGATCATAGGATTGCATATGTGAATAGGAAGTATCACTCTGGCTTAATGTGTGGGGGAGTACTTAGTGGATTGGCAGGAGTGTAGTTGTCTGGGTCGCTTAAAAGGTCAGGTGAGAATAATACTAATGTTATTAAGGTAAGAAGGAGAAGGGTTAGGCCTAAGATATCTTTGATTATGTAGTAGGGATGAAAGGTAATTTTGTCGGAGTGGGAGGAAATTCCGCAGAGGTTATTTGATCCTGTTTCGTGTAGAAATAGTAGATGTAGAGTTGTGAGGGCTGTGATAATAAAAGGTAGGATGAAGTGAAGGGTGAAGAATCGTGTGAGAGTGGGATTGTCAATGGAGTATCCGCCTCAGACTCAATGGACGAGATTGGTTCCGATATATGGAATTGCTGATAGTAGGTTTGTAATTACCGTGGTACACCAGAATAATATTTGGCCTCATGGGAGTACGTAGCCTATGAAGGCTGTTTCTATGGTTATAAGCAGAAGTGCAATGCCTATATTTCAGGTTTCCAGAAGAAAGGATGAGCTGTAATTTTTTTTTGGCTGGACGTCTTTCCCATTAGAATGCCTGAAGTCGTCAAAGTGTCTTTATTGTTAGATTTCCTGGGTTTGGCAATGAGTCTCTTTCATTAGACTGCCTGGGATCATTCAGGTGTCTCTATTAGTAGACTGCCTTAAGTCAGCCTGGAGTCTCTAACGTTAGATGCCTGAAGTGGCCCAGTTGTCTCTATCATTAGACTGTCTGGTTTCAGCAAGAATTATCTTTCATTAGGATACCTGGGGTCAGTCAGGAATCTCTCCCATTAGAATGTCTGGTGTCTCCCAGGTGTCTCTATCATTAGTATGCCTGGGATCGGCTGGCAGTCTCTCCTATTAGACTGCCAGGTGTTGCCAAGTTGTCTCTACCATTACATACCCTGGTGTTAGCCAGGAGTCTCTCCCATTAGATTTTCTGGTGTCAACCAGGTGTCTCTATCATTAGGCTCTCTGGGCTCAGACAGGAGTCTCTCCCATTACAATATCTGGAGTCGCCTACATGTCTGTATCATTAGAATGCCTTGGGTCAGCCGGTAGTATCTCCCATTAAAACACCTGCAGTTGGCCGGGCGTGGTGGCTCAAGCCTATAATCCCGGCACTTTGGGAGGCCAAGATGGACAGATCACGAGGTCAGGAGATAGGGACCATCCTGGCTAACATGGTGAAACCCCCTCTCTACTAAAAAAAATACAAAAAAAACCAACCAGGCGAGATGGTGGGCGCCTGTAGTCCTAGCTACTTGGGAGGCTGAGGCAGGAGAATGGCGTGGACCCAGGAGGTGGAGCTTGCAGTAAGCTGAGATCACACCGCTGCACTCCAGCCTGGGTGAGAGAGCAAGACTCTGTCTCAAAAACAACAACAACAACAACAACAACCACCAAAAAATGAACAAACAAAAAAAAAACACCTGCAGTTGGTTAATGTCTTCATCATTAGACTACTTTCAGTAGGACGGGAGTCTTTTCCATTATAATACCTGCAGTCACCTAGGTGTCTCTATCATTGGACTTCCTGTGGTTGGCCAGGAGTATCTTCCATTAGAATGCCTGGGGTCAACTGGGATCCTCTCCCATTAGAATGCTTGGTGTCACCCAGGTGTGTCTATCATTGGAATGCCTGGGGTCTTCTGAGAATATCCCCCATTAGAATGACTGGGGACTCCCAGATGTCTCTACCATTAGACTAATGTCAGCTGGGAGTCTCTTTCATTATAATGCCTGTAGTTGCCCAGGTATGCTTATCATTAGATTGCCTGGGGCAAACCAGGAGTCTCTATCATTTGTGTGGCTTGATTTGGATGGCAGTCTTTCCCATTAAAATTCCTGGGGTCTCCCAGGTGTCTCTATTATTAGACAGTCTGGTGTCTGACAGGAGACTCACCCATTAGAATGCCTGGTGTTTCCCAGGTGTTTCTATGCTTAGACTGCCAGTGTTCTACCAGGTGTCTCTCCCATTAGAACGCCTATGGTAGGCTGAAAGTGTCTCCCATTAGAATGCCTGTTGTCACCCAGGTGCCTCTATTATTAGACTGCCTGGGGTTGGGTGGGAGTCTTACTCATAAGAAGGCCTGCGGTCACCCAGTTGTCTTTACAATTACACTACCTATGGGAGATGCTCCCATTAGAATCTCCTGGGTCACCCATGTATCTCTATCAAAAGACTGCCTGGGATTGGTCAGGACTCTCTCCTGTTGTAATGACTTGTGTTGCCTAGTTGTCTTCATCATTAGACTGCCTGTAGTTGGATAAAATTCACTTCCATTAGAATGCCTGCATTCACCCAGTTCTCTCTACCACTAAATTGCCTAAAGTTGGCCAGGATTCTCTCCCATTCAAATGCTTGGTGTCGCCTACATGTGTCTATAATTAGGCTGCCTGTGGTTGGCAAGGAATCTCTTTTATTACAATGCCTTTGTCACTGAGGTGTGTTGATTCACAGACTGCCTTGCTTGGCCAGGATTCTGCCTGTTAGAATGCCTGGGGTCAGCTGGGAGTCTCTCCTATTAGAATGCATCAGGTCGAGGGGCGGAGCAAGATGACCGAATAGGAACAGCTCCAGTCTCCACTCCCTGTGCGAGCGACACAGAAGACAGGTGATTTCTGCATTTTCAACTGACGTACTGGGTTCATCTCACTAGGGAGTGCCAGACAATCAGTGCTGGTCAGCTGCTGCAGCCCAACCAGGGAGAGCTGAAGCAGGGCGAGGCATCGCCTCACCTGGGAAGCACAAGGGGGAAAGGAATCCCTTTTCCTAGCCAGGGGAACTGAGACACACAACACCTGGAAAATCAGGTAACTCCCACACAAATACTACACTCTACCAAGGAACTTGGCAAACGGGCACACCAAGAGACTATATCTCACACCTGGCCGGGAGGGTCCCACACCCACGGAACCTCCCTCATTGCTAGCACAGCAGTCTGCGATCTCGCGGCAAGGCAGCAGAGAGGCTGGGGGAGGGGCGCCCACCATTGCTGAGGCTTAAGTAGATAAACAAACCGGCTGGGAGGCTTGAACTGGCTGGAACTCACAGCAGCTCAAGGAGTCTTGCCTGTCTCTGCAGACTCCACCACTGGGGACAGGGGACAGCTAAACAACAACAACAACAACAACAAAAAAAAAGCAGCTGAAACCTCTGCAGACGCGAATGACTCTGTCTGACAGCTTTGAAAAAAGCAGTGGATCTCCCAACACGGAGGTTGAGATCTGAGAATGGACAGACTGTCTGCTCAAGTGGGTCCCTGACCCCTGAGTAGCATAACTGGGAGACATCCCCCACTAGGGGCAGACCTACATCCCCCACCTCACACCGTGGAGTACATCCCTGAGAGGAAGCTTCCAAAGCAAGAATCAGACAGGTATACTCGCTGTTCAGCAATATTCTATCTTCTGCAGCCTCTGCTGCTGATACCCAGGCAAACAGGGTCCGGAGTGGACCTCAAGCAATCTCTAACAGACCTACAGCTGAGGGTCCTGACTGTTAGAAGGAAAACTATCAAACAGGAAAGACACCCACACCAAAACTCCATCAGTTCGTCACCATCATCAAAGACCAGAGGCAGATAAAACCACAAAGATGGGGTAAAAGCAGGGCAGAAAAGCTGGAAATTCAAAAAATAAGAGTGCATCGCCCCCTGCAAAGGAATGCAGCTCATCGCCAGCAATGGATCAAAGCTGGATGGAGAATGACATTGACGAGATGAGAGAAGAAGGCTCCAGTCCATCAAACTTCTCCGAGATAAAGGAGGAATTATGTACCCAGCGAAAAGAAACTAAAAATCTTGAAAAAAAAATGGAAGAATTGATAACTAGAATAATTAATGCAGAGAAGGCCATAAACGAATGGACAGAGATGAAAACCATGACACGAGAAACACGTGACAAATGCACAAGTTTCAGTAACCGACTCCATGAACTGGAAGAAAGAGTATCAGCGATTGAGGATCAAATGAATGAAATGAAGCAAGAAGAGAAACCTCAAGAAAAAAGAAGAAAAATAAATGAATAAAGCCTGCAAGAAGTATGGGATTATATAAAAAGACCATATCTACGTCTGATTGGGGTGCCTGAAAGTGAGGGGGAAAATGGAACCAAGTAGGAAAACACTCTTCAGGATATCATCCAGGAGAACTTCCCCAACCTAGCAAGGCAGGCCAACATTCAAATTCAGGAAATACAGAGAATGCCACAAAGATACTCCTCGAGAATAGCAACTCCAAGACACATAATTGCCAGATTCACCAAAGTTGAAATGAAGGAAAAAATCTTAAGGGCAGCCAGAGAGAAAGGTCGGGTTACCCACAAAGGGAAGCCCATCAGACTAACAACAGATCTCTCAGCAGAAACTCTACAAGCCAGAAGAGAGTGGGGGCCAATATTCAACATTCTTAAAGAAAACAATTTTAAACCCAGAATTTCGTATCCAGTCAAACTAAGTTTCATAAGTGAAGGAGAAATAAAATGTTGCTTAGACATTTTGTCACCACCAGGCCGACCTTACAAGAGACCCTGAAGGAAGCATTCAACATGGAAAGGAACAACCGGTACCAGCCATTGCAAAAACATGACAAAATGTAAAGACCATCGAGGCTAGGAAGAAACTGCATCAACTAATGAGCAAAATAACCAGTTAATATCATAATGGCAGGAACAAGTTCACACATAACAATCTTAACCTTAAATGTAAATGGACTAAATGCTCCAATTAAAAGACACAGACTGGCAAACTGGATAAAGAGTCAAGACCCATCAGTTTGCTGTATTCAGGAGACCCATCTCACATGCAGAAACATACATAGGCTCAAAATAAAGGGATGTAGGAAGGTCTACCAAGCAAATGGAGAACAAAAAAAAGCAGGGGTTGCAATCCTAGTCTCTGATAAAACAGACTTTAAACCATCAAAGATCTAAAGAGACAAAGAAGGCCATTACATAATGGTAAAAGGATCAATTCAACAGGAAGAGATAACTATCCTAAATATATATGCACCCAATACAGGAGCACCCAGATTCATAAAGCAAGTCCTTAAAGACTTACAAAGAGACTTAGATTCCCATACAATAATAATGGGAGACTTCAACACCCCACTGTCAACATTAGACAGATCAACGAGACAGAAAGTTAACAAGGATATCAGGGAATTGAACTCATCTCTGCAGCAAGCAGACCTAATAGACATCTACAGAACTCTCCACCCCAAATCAACAGAATATACATTCTACTCAGCACCACATCGCAATTATTCCAAAATTGACCACATAATTGGAAGTAAAGCACTCCTCAGCAAATGTACAAGAACAGTAATTATAACAAACTGTCTCTCACTCCACAGTGCAATCAAACTACAACTCAGAACTAAGAAACTCAATCAAAACCGCTCAACTACATGAAAACTGAATAACCTGCTCCTGAATGACTACTGGGTACATAACGAAATGAAGGCAGAAATAAAAATGTTCTTTGAAACCAATGAGAACAAAGATACAACACACCAGAATCTCTGGGACACATTTAAAGCCGTGTGCAGAGGGAAATTTATAGCACTAAATGCCCACAAGAGAAAGCTGGAAAGATCTAAAATTGACACTCTAACATCACAATTAAAAGAATTAGAGAAGCAAGAACAAACACATTCAAAAGCTAGCAGCAGGCAAGAAATAACTAAGATCAGAGCAGAACTGAAGGAGATAGAGACACAAAAAACCCTCCAAAAAATCAATGAATCCAGGAGTTGGTTTTTTGAAAAGATCAACAAAACTGATAGACTGCTAGCAAGACTAATAAAGAAGAAAAGAGAGAAGAATCAAATAGATGCAATAAAAAATGATAAAGGGGATATCACCATCGACCCCACAGAAATACAAATTACCATCAGAGAATACTATAAACACCTCTATGTAAATAAACTGGAAAATCAAAAGAAATGGATAAATTCCTGGACACTTACACTCTTCCAAGACTAAACCAGGAAGAAGCTGAATTCCGGAATAGACTAATATCAGGCTCTGAAATTGAGGCAATAATTAATAGCCTGCCAACCAAAAAAAGTCCAGGACCAGATGGATTTACAGCTGAATTCTACCAGAGGTACAAGGAGGAGCTGGTACCATTCCTTCTGAATCTATTCCAATCAATAGAAAAAGAGGGAATCCTCCCTAACTCATTTTATGAGGCCAACGTCATCCCGATACCAAAGCCTGGCAGAGACACAACAAGAAAAGAGAATTTTAGACCAACGTCCCTGATGAACATTGATGCAAAAATCCTCAAAAAATACTGGCAAACCGGATCCAGCAGCACATCAAAAAGCTTATCCACCATGATCAAGTGGACTTCATCCCTAGGATGCAAGGCTGGTTCAACATACACAAATCAATAAACATAATCCAGCATACAAACAGAACCAAAGACAAAAACCACATGATTATCTCAATAGATCCAGAAAAGGCCTTTGACAAAATTCAACAGCCTTTCATGCTAAAAACGTTCAATAAATTCGGTATTAATGGAACGTATCTCAAAATAATAAGAACTATTTATGACAAACCCACAGCCAATATCATACTGAATGGGCAAAAATTGGAAAAATTCCCTTTGAAAACTGGCACAAGACAGGGATGTCCTCTCTCACCAGTGCTCTTCAACATAGTGTTGGAAGTTCTGGCTAGGGCAATCAGGCAAGAGAAAGAAATCAAGGGTATTCACTTAGGAAAAGAAGAAGTCAAATTGTCCCTGTTTGCAGATGACATGATTGTATATTTAGAAAACCCCATTGTCTCAGCCCAAAATCTCCTTAAGCTGATAAGGAACTTCAGCAAAGTCTCAGGATACAAAATAAACGTGCAAAAATCACAAGCATTCTTATACACCTGTAACAGACAAACAGAGAGCCAAATCATGAGTGAACTCCCATTCACAATAGCTTCAAAGAGAATAAAATACCTAGGAATCCAACTTACAAGGGACGTAAAGGACCTCTTCAAGGAGAACTACAAACCACAGCTCAGTGAAATAAAAGAGGACAAAAACAAATGGAAGAACATACCATGCTCATGGATAGGAAGAAGCAATATCATGAAAATGTTCATATTGCCTAAGGTAATTTATAGATTCAATGCCATCCCCATCAAGCTACCAATGACTTTGTTCACAGAATTGGAAAAAACTGCTTTAAAGTTCATATGGAACCAAAAAAGAGCCCGCATCTCCAAAACAATCCTAAGTCAAAAGAACAAAGCTGGAGGCATCATGCTACCTGACTTCAAACTATACTACAAGGCTACAGTAACCAAAACAGCGTGGTACTGGTACCAAAACAGGCATATAGACCAATGGAACAGAACAGAGTCCTCAGAAATAATACCACACACCTACAGCCATCTGATCTTTGACAAACCTGAGAAAAACAAGAAATGAGGAAAGGATTCTCTATTTAATAAATGGTGCTGGGAAAATTGACTAGCCATATGTAGAAAGCTGAAACTGGATCCTTTCCTTACTCCTTATACAAAAATTAATTCAAGATTGATTAGAGACTTAAATGTTAGACCTAATACCATAAAAACCTTAGAAGGGCTGGGCGCGGTGGCTCAAGCCTGTAATCCCAGCACTTTGGGAGGCCGAGACGGGTGGATCACGAGGTCAGGAGATCGAGACCATCCTGGCTAACACGGTAAAACCCCGTCTCTACTAAGAAATACAAAAAAAACTAGCCGGGCGTGGTGGCGGGCGCCTGTAGTCCCCGCTACTCGGGAGGCTGAGGCCGGAGAATGGCGTAAACCCAGGAGGCGGAGCTTGCAGTGAGCTGAGATCCGGCCACTGCACTCCAGCCTGGGCTACAGAGCGAGACTCCGTCTCAAAAAAAAAAAAAAAAGAAAAAAAAACCTTAGAAGAAAACTTAGGCAATACCACTCAGGACACAGGCATGGGCAAGGAATTCACGTCTAAAACGCCAAAAGCAACCGCAACAAAAGCCAAAATTGACGAATGGGATCTCATTAAACTAAAGAGCTTCTGCACAGCAAAAGAAACTACCATCAGAGTGAACAAGCAACCTACAGAATGGGAGAAAATTTTTGCAATCTACTCATCTGACAAAGGGCTAATATCCAGAACTTACAAAGAACTCAAACAAATTTACAAGAAAAAAACAACCCCATCAAAAAGTGGGTAAAGGATATGAACAGACATTTCTCAAAAGAAGACATTCATACAGCCAACAGACACATGAAAAAATGCTCATCATCACTGGCCATCAGAGAAATGCAAATCAAAACCACAATGACATACCATCTCACACCAGTTAGAATGGCAATCATTAAAATGTCAGGAAACAACAGGTGCTGGAGAGGATGTGAAGAAATAGGAACACTTTTACACTGTTGGTGGGACTGTAAACTAGTTCAACCATTATGGAAAACAGTATGGCGATTCCTCAAGAATCTAGAATTAGAAGTACCATATGACCTAGCCATCCCATTACTGAGTATATACCCAAAGGATTATAAATCATGCTGCTATAAAGACACATGCACACGTATGTTTATTGAGGCACTATTCACAATAGCAAAGACTTGGAATCAACCCAAATGTCCATCAGTCACAGACTGGATTAAGAAAATGTGGCACATATACACCATGGAATACTACGCAGCCATAAAAAAGGATGAGTTTGTGTCCTTTGTAGGGACATGGATGCAGCTGGAAACCATCATTCTCAGCAAACTATCACAAGAACAGAAAACCAAACACTGCATGTTGTCACTCATAGGTGGGAACTGAACAATGAGATCACTTGGACTCAGGAAGGGGAACATCACACACCGGGGCCTATGATGGGGAGGGGAGAGGAGGGAGGGATTGCATTGAGAGTTATACCTGATGTAAATGACGAGTTGATGGGTGCTGAGGGGTTGATGGGTGCAGCACACCAACATGGCACAAGTATACATATGTAACAAACCTGCACGTTATGCACATGTACTCTAGAACTTAAAGTATAATTAAAAAAAAAAAAAAGAATTCTGGTGGAAGAAATGCCTGGCCAATCTAGCATTTTAATGGGAGAGACACCTGTCTGAACTTATTCATTCTAACAAGAGAAACACCTGGCTGATCATATTCTTTCTCATGAAAGAAACACCTGGCCGACCTCAGACATTCTATGGTGAGAGTCTCATGGCCGACCACATGCATTCTAATAGAAGAGACACGTGGCTGACCTCAAGAATTCCACTGGGAACACACTGTTCCAAGATGGCTGAATAGGAACAGCTGCGGTCTGCAGCTCCCAGTGTGATTGACACAGAATACAAGTGATCTCTGCATTTCCAACTGAGGTACTTGGTTCATTTCACTGGGACTGGTTGGACAGTGGCTACAGCCTACGGAGAGCAAGCAGAAGCAGGGTGGGGCATCATCTCACCCACGAAATACAAGGGGCTGGGGGATTTCCCTTTCCTAGCCAAGGGAAGCCATGACAGACCATAGCGGCAAAATTGGGACACTGCCACCTAAATACTGTGCTTTTCCAACAGTCTTAGCAAACGACACACCCGGAGATTACATCTTGTGTCTGGCTCAGGAGGTCCCACACCCAAGGAGACTTGCTCACTGCTAGCACAGGAGTCCCAGATTGAACTGCAAGGCGGCAAGCCTGGCTGGGGGAGGGGCTTCCACCATTGCTGAGGCTTGAGTAGGTAAACAAAGCAGATGAGAGGCTCAAAATGGGTGAACCCCACCACAGCTCAGTGAGGCCTGCCTGCCTCTGTAGACTCCTGGGGGCAGGGCATAGCTGAACAAAAGGCAGTAGAAACTTCTGCAGACTTAAACATCACTGTCTGACAGCTCTGAAGAGAGCAGTGGTTCTCCCATCATGGTGTTTGAGCTCTGAGAATGGACAGACTGCCTCCTCAAGTGGGTCCCTGACCCCCATATAGCCTAATGTGGAGACAACTCCCAGTAGGGGCCAACTGACACCTCATACAGCTGGGTGCCCCTCTGGGATGAAGCTTCCAGAACGAGGATCAGGCAGCATTATTTGCTGTTCTGCAGCCTCCACTGGTGAAATGGGGAAAGGATTCCCTATTTAATAAACGGTGCTGGGAAAATTGGCTAGCCATAAGTAGAAAACTGAAACTGGATCCTTTCCTTACTCCTTATACTAAAATTAATTGAAGATGGATTAGAGACTTAAATGTTAGACCTAATATCATAAAAACGCTAGAAGAAAACCTAGGTAATACCATTCAGGACATAGGCATAGGCAAGGACTTCATGTCTAAAGCACCAAAAGCAACGGCAGCAAAAGCCAAAATTGACAAATTGGATCTCATTAAACTAAAGAGCTTCTGCACAGCAAAAGAAACTACCATCAGAGTGAACAGGCAACATACAGAATAGGAGAAAATTTTTGCAATCTACTCATCTGACAAAGGGCTAATATCCAGAACCTACAAAGAACTCCAACAAATTTACAAGAAAAAAACAAACAACCCCATCGAAAAGTGGGCAAAGTGTATGAACAGACAGTTCTCAAAAGAAGACATTCATACAGCCAACAGATACATGAAAAAATTCTCATCATCACTGGCCATCAGAGAAATGCAAATCAAAACCACAATGACATACCATCTCACACCAGTTAGAATGGCAATCATTAAAAAGTCAGGAAACAACAGGTGCTGGAGAGGATGTGGAGAAATAGGAACACTTTTACACTGTTGGTGGGATTGTAAACTAGTTCAACCATTATGGAAAACAGTGTGGCGATTCCTCAAGGATCTAGAACTAGATGCACCATATGACCCAGCCATCCCATTACTGGGTATGTACCCAAAGGATTATAAATCATGCTGCTATAAAGACACATGCACACGTACGTTTATTGTGGCACTATTCACAATAGCAAAGACTTGGAATCAACCCAAATGTCCATCAGTGACAGACTGGATTAAGAAAATGTGGCACATATACACCATGGAATACTCTGCAGCCATAAAAAAGGATGAGTTTGTGTCCTTTGTAGGGACATGGATGCAGCTGGAAACCATCATTCTCAGCAAACTATCACAAGAACAGAAAACCAAACACCGCATGTTCTCACTCATAGATGGGAACTGAACAATGAGATCACTTGGACTCGGGAAGGGGAACATCACACACCGGGGCCTATGATGGGAAGGGGGGAGGGGGGAGGGATTGCATTGGGAGTTATAACTGATGTAAATGATGAGTTGATGGGTGCTGACAAGTTGATGGGTGCAGCACGCCAACATGGCACAGGTATACATATGTAACAAACCTGCACGTTATCCACATGTACCCTATAACTTAAAGTATAAAATAAAATAAAATAAAATAAAATAAAATAAAATAAAATAAAATATAAGGGGGCAGGGCAAGATAGGCGAATAGGAACAGATCCAGTCTCCAACTCCCAGTGTGAGCAACACAGAAGACCAGTGATTTCTGCATTTTAAACTGAGATACTGGGTTCATCTCACTAGGGAGTGCCGGACAATCAGTGCTGGTCAGCTGCTGCAGCCCGACCAGCGACAGCTGAAGCAGGGCGAGGCATCACCTCACCTGGGAAGTGCAAGGGGAAAGGGAATCCCTTTTCCTAGCCAGGGGAACTGAGACACACAACACCTGGAAAATCAGGTAAATCCCAACCCAATACTGCGCTTTAAGCAAACAGGCACACCAGGAGATTCTATCTCACACCTGGCCGGGAGGGTCCCACACCCACGGAGCCTCCCTCATTGCTAGCACAGCAGTCTGCGATCTAACCACAAGGCAGCAGCAAGGCTGGGGGAGGGGCGCCCACCATTGCTGAGGCTTAAGTAGGTAAACAAAGCCACTGGGACACTCGAACTGGGTGGAGCTCACAGCAGCTCACGGAAACCTGCCTGTCTCTGTAGACCCCACCTCTGGGGACAGGGCACAGATAAACAACAACAAAAGCAGCAGAAACCTCTGCAGATGCAAATAACTCTGTCTGATAGCTTTGAAGAGAGCAGTGGATCTCCCAACACGGAAGTTGAGATCTGAGAAGGGACAGACTGCCTACTCAAGGGGGTCCCTGACCCCTGAGTAGCCTAACTGGGAGACATCCTCCACTAGGGGCAGTCTGACACCCCACACCTCACAGGGTGGAGTACACCCCTGAGAGGAAGCTTCCAAAGAAAGAATCAGACAGGTATACTCGCTGTTCAGCAATATTCTATCTTCTGCAGCCTCTGCTGCTGATACCCAGGCAAACAGGGTCTGGAGTGGACCTCAAGCAATCTCCAACAGACCCACAGCTGAGGGTCCTGACTGTTAGAAGGAAAACTATCAAACAGGAAGGACACCTACACCAAATCCCCATCAGTACGTCACCATCATCAAAGACCAGAGGCAGATAAAACCACAAAGATGAGGAAAAAGCAGGGCAGAAAAGCTGGAAATTCAAAAAATAAGAGCACATCTCCCCCGGCAAAGGAGCGCAGCTCATCACCAGCAACGGATAAAGCTGGACGGAGAATGACTTCAACGAGATGAGAGAAGAAGGCTTCAGTCCATCAAACTTCTCAGAGCTAAAGGAGGAATTATGTACCCAGTGCAGAGAAACTAAAAATCTTGAAAAAAGAGTGGAAGAATTGATGGCTAGAGTAATTAATACAGAGAAGGGCATAAACGAAATGAAAGAGATGAAAACCATGACACGAGAAATACGTGACAAATGCACAAGCTTCAGTAACCGACTCGATCAACTGGAAGAAAGAGTATCAGCAATTGAGGATCAAATGAACGAAATGAAGCAAGAAGAGAAACCTAAAGAAAAAAGAAGAAAAATAAATGAACACAGCCTGCAAGAAGTATGGGATTATGTAAAAAGACCAAATCTACATCTGATTGGGGTGCCTGAAAGTGAGGGAGAAAATGGAACCAAGTTGGAAAACACTCTTCAGGATATCATCCAGGAGAACTTCCCCAACCTAGTAGGGCAGGCCAACATTCAAATTCAGGAAATACAGAGAATGTCACAAAGATACTCCTCGAGAATAGCAACTCCAAGTCACATAATTGCCAGATTCACCAAAGTTGAAATGAAGGAAAAAATCTTAAGGGCAGCCAGAGAGAAAGGTCCGGTTACCCACAAAGGGAAGCCCATCAGACTAACAGCAGATCTCTCGGCAGAAACTCTCCAAGCCAGAAGAGAGTGGGGGCCAATATTCAACATTCTTAAAGAAAACAATTTTAAACCCAGAATTTCGTATCCAGTCAAACTAAGTTTCATAAGTGAAGGAGAAATAAAATCCTTTACAGATAAGCAAATGCTTAGACATTTTGTCACCACTAGGCCTGCCTAACAAGAGACCCTGAAGAAAGCACTAAACATGGAAAGGAACAACCGGTACCAGCCATTGCAAAAACATGCCAAAATGTAAAGACCATCGAGGCTAGGAAGAAACTGCATCAACTAATGAGCAAAATAACCAGTTAATATCATAATGGCAGGATCAAGTTCACACATAACAATATTAACCTTAAATGTAAATGGACTAGATGCTCCAATTAAAAGACACAGACTGGCAAACTGGATAAAGAGTCAAGACCCATCAGTTTGCTGTATTCAGGAGACCCATCTCACATGCAGAAACATACATAGGCTCAAAATAAAGGGATGGAGGAAGATTTACCAAGCAAATGGAGAACAAAAAAAAGCAGGAGTTGCAATCCTAGTCTCTGATAAAACAGACTTTAAACCATCAAAGATCAAAAGAGACAAAGAAGGCCATTACATAATGATAAAGGGATCAACTCAACAGGAAGAGCTAACTATCCTAAATATATATGCACCCAATACAGGAGCACCCAGATTCATAAAGCAAGTCCTTAAAGACTTACAAAGAGACTTAGACTCCCATACAATAATAAGGGAGACTTCAACACTCCACTATCAACATTAGACAGATCAACGAGACAGAAAGTTAACAAGGATATCCAGGAATTGAAGTCATCTCTGCAGCAAGCAGATCTAATAGACATCTAGAGAACTCTTCACCCCAAATCAACAGAATATACATTCTTCTCAGCACCACATCGCAATTATTCCAAAATTGACCACATGATTGGAAGTAAAGCACTCCTCAGCAAATGTACAAGAACAGAAATTATAACAAACTGTGTCTCAGACCACAGTGCAATCAAACTAGAACTCAGGAAGAAGAAACTCAATCAAAACTGCTCAACTACATGGAAACTGAACAACCTGCTTCTGAATGACTACTGGGTACATAACGAAATGAAGGCAGAAATAAAGATGTTCTTTGAAATCAATGAGAACAAAGATACAACATACCAGAATCTCTGGGACACATTTAAAGCCGTGTGTAGAGGGAAATTTATACCACTAAATGCACACAAGAGAAACAGGAAAGATCTATAATTGACACTCTAACATCACAATTAAAAGAACTAGAGAAGCAAGAGCAAACGCATTCAAAAGCTAGCAGAAGGCAAGAAATAACTAAGATCAGAGCAGAACTGAAGGAGATAGAGCCACAAAAAACCCTCCAAAAAATCAATGAATCCAGGAGTTTTTGAAAAGATCAACAAAATTGACAGACCGCTAGCAAGACTAATAAAGAAGAAAAGAGAGAAAAATCAAATAGATGCAATAAAAAATGATGAAAGGGATATCACCACCGACCCCACAGAAATACAAACTACCATCAGAGAATACTATAAACACCTCTATGCAAATAAACTAGAAAATCTAGAAGAAATGGATAATTTCCTGGACACTTACACTCTTCCAAGACTAAACCAGGAAGAAGTTGAATCCCTGAATATACCAATAGCAGGCTCTGAAATTGAGGCAATAATTAATAGCCTACCAACCAAAAAAAGTCCAGGACCAGATGGATTCACAACTGAATTCTACCAGAGATACAAGAAGGAGCTGGTACCATTCCTTCTGAAACTATTCCAATCAATAGAAAAAGAGGGAATCCTCCCTAAGTCATTTTATGAGGCCAACATCATCCTGATGCCAAAGCCTGGCAGAGACACAACAAAAAAAGAGAATTTTAGACCAATGTCCCTGATGAACATCGATGCAAAAATCCTCAATAAAATACTGGCAAACCGGATCCAGCAGCACATCAAAAAGCTTATCCACCATGATCAAGTGGACTTCATCCCTGGGATGCAAGGCTGGTTCAACATTCGCAAATCAATAAACATAATCCAGCATATAAACAGAACCGAAGAAAAGAACCACATGATTATCTCAATAGATGCAGAAAAGGCTTTTGACAAAATTCAACAGCCCTTCATGCTAAAAACGCTCAATAAATTCGGTATTGATGGAACGTATCTCAAAATCATAAGAGCTATTTATGACAAACCCAGAGCCAATATCATACTGAATGGGCAAAAACTGGAAAAATTCCCTTTGAAAACTGGCATAAGACAGAGATGCCCTCTCTCACCAGTGCTATTCAACATAGTGTTGGAAGTTCTGGCTAGGGCAATCAGGCAAGAGAAAGAAATCAAGGGTATTCAGTTAGGGAAAGAAGAAGTCAAGTTGTCCCTGTTTGCAGATGACATGATTGTATATTTAGAAAACCCCATTGTCTCAGCCCAATATCTCCTTAAGCTGATAAGCAACTTCAGCAAAGTCTCAGGATACAAAATCAATGTGCAAAAATCACAAGCATTCTTATACACCAGTAACAGACAGAGAGCCAAATCATGAATGAAATTCCATTCACAATTGCTTCAAAGAGAATAAAATATCTAGGAATCCAACTTACTAGGGATGTAAAGGACCTCTTCAAGGAGAACTACAAACCACCGCTCAGAGAAATAAAAGAGGACCAAAACAAATGGAAGAACATACTATGCTCATGGATAGGAAGAATCATTATCGTGAAAATGGCCATACTGCCCAAGGTAATTTATAGATTCAATGCCATCCCCATCAAGCTACGAATGAGTTTCTTCACAGAATTGGAAAAAACTGCTTTAAAGTTCATATGGAACCAAAAAAGAGCCCGCATCTCCAAGACAATCCTAAGTCAAAAGAACAAAGCTGGAGGCATCACGCTACCTGACTTCAAACTACACTACAAGGCTACAGTAACCAAAACAGCATGGTACTGGTACCAAAACAGAGACATAGATCAATGGAACAGAACAGAGTCCTCAGAAATAATACCACACATCTACAGCCATCTGATCTTTGACAAACCTGAGAGAAACAAGAAATGGGGAAAGGATTCCCTATTGAATAAATGGTGCTGGGAAAATTGGCTAGCCATAAGTAGAAAGCTGAAACTGGATCCTTTCCTTACTCCTTATACTAAAATTAATTCAAGATTGATTAGAGACTTGAATGTTAGACCTAATACCATAAAAACCCTAGAGGAAAATCTAGGTAGTACCATTCAGGACATAGGCATGGGCAAAGACTTCATGTCTAAAACACCAAAAGCAACGGCAGCAAAAGCCAGAATTGACAAATGGGATCTCATTAAACTAAAGAGCTTCTGCACAGCAAACGAAACTACCATCAGAGTGAACAGGCAACCTACAGAATGGGAGAAAATTTTTGCAATCTACTCATCTGACAAACGGCTAATATCCAGAACCTACAAAGAACTCAAACAAATTTACAAGAAAAAAAAAAACAACCCCATCAAAAAGTGGGCAAAGTGTATGAACAGACAGTTCTCAAAAGAAGACATTCATACAGCCAACAGACACATGAAAAAATGCTCATCATCACTGGCCATCAGAGAAATGCAAATCAAAACCACAATGACATACCATCTCACACCAGTTAGAATGGCAATCATTAAAAAGTCAGGAAACAACAGGTGCTGGAGAGGATGTGGAGAAATAGGAACACTTTTACACTGTCGGTGTGATTGTAAACTAGTTCAACCATTATGGAAAACAGTGTGGCGATTCCTCAAGGATCTGGAACTAGATGCACCATATGACCCAGCCATCCTATTACTGGTTATATACCCAAAGGATTATAAATCATGCTGCTATAAAGACACATGCACACGTACGTTTATTGTGGCACTATTCACAATAGCAAAGACTTGGAATCAACCCAAATGTCCATCAGTGACAGACTGGATTAAGAAAATGTGGCACATATACACCATGGAATACTCTGCAGCCATAAAAAATGATGAGTTTGTGTCCTTTGTAGGGACATGGATGCAGCTGGAAACCATCATTCTCAGCAAACTATCACAAGAACAGAAAACCAAACACCGCATGTTCTCACTCATAGGTGGGAACTGAACAATGAGATCACTTGGACTCGGGAAGGGGAACATCACACACCGGGGCCTATGATGGGGAGAGGGGAGGGGGGAGGGATTGCATTGGGAGTTATACCTGATGTAAATGACGAGTTGATGGGTGCTGACAAGTTGATGGGTGCAGCACAGCAACGTGGCACAAGTATACATATGTAACAAACCTGCACGTTATGCACTTGTATCCTAGAATTTAAAGTATAATTATAATAAAAAACAAATTAAAAAAATAAAATAAAATAAAAAGAATGCATCGGGTCACCCAGGGGTCTCCTTCGTTAGACTGCCTGGGGTCGTCCAAGAGTTTCCCCCATTAAAATGCATGGAATCATCCAGGTGTCTCTATCATTAGACCACCAAATATCGGCTGGGAGTCTATTCCATTAGAATGCCTATGATTGCCCAGGTGCCTCTGTTATTAGAATGCCTAGTTTCGCCCAGGACTCTTAAACTTAGATTACCTGGGGTCGGTCTGGAATCTCTCCCATTAGAATGCCTAAGGTCATTAAGGTGTCTCTGTTATTAGACTGCTTGGGGTCATCCAGAAGGCTTTCCTATTAGAATGCCTGGGGTCGTTAAGTTGTCTCTATCATTAGAATGCCTGGGTTAGCTGAGATTCACTCCCGTTAGAATGCCTGGGGTTGCTCAAATGTCTCTGTCAGTAGACTGCCTGGGTTTGGCCGGGTGTCTGTCCCATTAGAATGCCTGAGGTTGCTTAGGTGTCTCTATCAATAGACTGCATGGGGTCACCCTGGAACTATCCTATTAAAATGAAGGGGTCACCCAGTTCTCTCTATTATTAGAATGCCTGATGTTGGCCAGGAGTCTCTCCCACTAGAATGCCTGGGGTCATTCAGGTTTCTTTATCATTACAAAGCCTGGGGTCATCGAAAGTCTCTCCCATTAGAATACCTGAGTTTGCCCACGTATCCGTCATTAGACTTCCTGAAGTCAGCTCGAAACCTCTTCCATTAGAATGCCTGGTCTAGGTGCCTGTATCTTTAGACTGCATATGGCAGACCAAGCGTCTCTCCCATTAGAATGCCTGGGATATTTTAGGTGTCTCTCCCATTACATTGCCTGGGGTCTTTCAGGTGTCTTTATAATTAGATTGCCTGGGGTAGGCCAGGAGTCTCTTTCATTAGAATATCTTTAATCACCCAACTGTCTCTATTATTACAATGCCAGGGGTCAGCCAGGAGTCTATTCAAAAAGGATGCTTGGGGTCACGCAGGTGTCTATATCATTAAACTGTCTGTTGTCACCAAGATGTCTCTATCATTAAAATACCTAGGGTCAGTTGAAGGTCTCTCCCAATAAAATGCCTGGTTTTGCCCAGGTGTGTCAATCTTTGCAATGCCTGGGTTAGGCCAGGAGTCTCTCTTTTTGAAGTTACTCAGTCACCCAGGTGCCTGAGCTCAGCCAGGAGTCTACCTAATGGTAATTGCAGGGTTCACATCTCTATCTTTAGACTGCTTATGGTCAGTCAGGAGTCTCTTCCATTAGAATGCCTGGGGTCATCCAGGTGTCTCTATAATTAGAATGTCTGGAGTCGGCCTGGAGTCATTCCCATTAGAATTCCTGTGGTCACCCAGGTGTCTTTATTACTAGACTGCCTGGGGTCAGTCAGCAGGTTCTCCCATTAGAATGTCTGAGGTCAGCTGAAAGTCTGATGCTTGACTTGTGGCACTCAGGTGTTTCTGTAATTAGAATCCTTGGGTTAGCTGGGAGTCTCTCCCATTAGAATGCCTAGTGTCACTCATGTGTCTCTACTATTGGACTGCCTAAGTTAGGCCAGGGGTCTCTACCATTAGAATGTCGGGGGTTGTCCAAGTGTATTTATCATTAGAGTGCTGATGGTCAGCGAAGAGTCTCTTCCATTATGTTAGATATGGTGAGTTCCTCTTCAAAAGTTGTATTTTATGGTAAACAACCTTCCCGTCAGTTCCAATCTGTAACCCACATCTGTTCCCAATCTGTAACCCACATTTGCTCCCCCTCTGTAACCCAATCTGTAAAACCCACAGCTGTTCCTTATTTGGCCACTGTAGCCCCCACTCCTACTCCCTTTGAAGTAGCCAATCAGAATCAGCTTAGATTGTTTGGTCCAATTACGGCCAATGGGAATTGAACATAGTAGCAGAGACAGACAGCATTAGGGATTTAAAAAACCCTTCCCTCCTTTGTTGGGTGTTCTCTCACAGTGCCAGAAGAGCAAGGAGCATCCTTTTGCAGAAGTAAATTTACCTTGCTGAGAAGTCCTTTATTTGAGGGCTCATTTTCTTCGTGACTCCAAGCTCTTATTTCCAACAGCTTGGTGGCTTGTCTGGGATTCCCTTTCTCCTCCAGGGAGAGGTCCCTGATCATCTTTTGTGAGGAGATGCATCCCACTGCCTTGTTGTGCTGGCCTCAGGGGCAAGGGGGTAGAAACATCCCCTAGCCTCATGAATAAATCCAGACTCTCAGCAATGCAGGCAGAAAGCATCCTCACATACCATGGCAACCCGGTAACTCTGTGCACAGACCAAGGTAAGAAACATCATGGGGGTGACAAAGTATTTCCTTGGTGGTCGAGATATTTTGGAGGTTGAAAATGTGTGAATGAGACACACAATTGAGCCTCTAGAGAAAGAAAAGCCAAGAAATCTGTAGTAAGATGGGGTTGAGCCTCTAGAGAAAAGAGATAAAACATCTCTGGTAAGGGAGGTTGAGCCTCTAGAGAAAAGAAAGGCAAGAAATCTCTAGGATGAGGGATTGAGCCTCAGGCCAAATCTCCAGGATGGGAAATACCTCAAGTGAGAAAGAGAATGGAAAGGATAAAGCTGATAATAATATTCTTCCTGATAGTCCCCTAGGTCTCATGTTAAAATATTTGGAACATAATGAAAGCACTAAACACAAGAAAAAGCAACAGGTGATAAAATATTGTTTCATTTGGACTCAGTAACCAATTCTCAAACCCTCAGTTTTCTGGTCAAAGTTTGGGTCAAATGAGGATTGGATTTGTCAGCTTTTAATAGAATATGTTAATGACAAGACTATGGTCTCTGAGGAAGAAATAGATTATGCCCTGTGTTGGTGGCAGGGACCTGTCCTCTTTTACCCCCTAAAAACTACAGGAAGTAAGTATTCAGAGAATATGGTCCCTACCCCCTAAGAGTTCACCAGCATATGGGATCCCCTAGACCACTTTCCCCCATTTAATGCCCCTGATCCTCCTCCTCCTTACAACCCTGACTCTTGAGAATTATCTTCCTGTTAGCCTGCTTATTACCAGTCCAAGTACCATTTTCTAAAAAAAAAAAACAAAAAAACAAAAAAACAAAAAAAAAATTCAACGTGAGGTAGAGCAATGTGAAAAGGATATTCAAAACTTCCTTTTCCCCTCTACTTCCAAGGAATCAGCTCCAACCTTCTTCCCCTTAAGAGAAGTGCCCCTAGGAGGGAGAACCATTGGCTTCGTGAATGCCCCCTTAACAAGCTCAGAAGTTGAAAATTTGGAAAAAGAGCTCAATCCACTGTTAGATGACCCTTATGGGGTGGCAGATCAAATTGACCAATTTTTCAGACCCGAGTTATATACTTGGGCCATGTTAATGTTCATCCATGGCCTCCTTTTTTCAGAAGAAGAAAGGAGCATGATCTGTAGGGCTGCTGTGGTAACTTGGGAATGTGAACATCCTCCCAGTCAAAACGTTCCTGCCATGGACCAAAAATTCCCTGCCCAAGACCCCCAGTGGGACAATAACAAGCAGTTCACCAGGAAAATATGCAGGACCTTAGGGAAATGACAATGTAAGGAATATGGGAATCAGTACCCGGAATTCAAAATTTTTCCTGAGAATTCAACAAACAAAAAGGAAAGATGAAGGGCCTATGGAATTCTTAGGCAGACTAAAAGAGCAAATGAGAAAGTATGCAAGCCTAGATTTAGAAGATCCCCCTTGGACAGGGAATAATAAAGCTTCATTTTGTCACTAATAGTTGGCTAGACATCTCAAAGAAATTACAAAAGAGAGAAAATTGAGAAGACAGTCCCATGATCAAAATCACAGAAAGTATATGTAAGGAGGGACAAAGAGAAGCAAAACAAAAAGCAAAAATTATGTTATCCACCTTCCAGCAGAGGACTCCAAAAGATAAGGCCCACCCATATTACTCTCTGTCACCTGGAGACCCATACATCCCTAGACAAAATTTCCAGGGGGCCAGAACCTATAAAGGATCCCATTCCTATAAGGGATAAACAGAGACAAAGCCAAGGAACTCCGGAACAGGAAGGGAGGAAAGACAGAATAAATGTTTCAAACGTGGAAAAGTAGGTCATTTTAAGAGGGAATGCCCTGAATGGGTAAAAGAGAAGGAAGTAATCCTGCTTATGGCCTTTGAAGAATAGGGAAGTGAGGGGCTCTGTCTCTTTTACATTGAGTCCCACCAACAGCCCTTGGTAAATTTAGAGGTGGAACCCAAATATAAGGTCATAACCTCTTTAGTAGACTCAGGAACAGCTCACTCCACTGTTTGTTTCTCTCCACCTGCTATCATCTACTACAGCTGTTATTTTTTATCCAATAAGAAAACCAAAGTGGCCATTGTAGAAATAAATGACTTAAAGCAGACTTTAGCAATTGAGTCAGGATATCACGATGCAAATGCCTGAATGGAATGGATTAAATATTCAGTCTGCACTCTAAGCTACAGCGATTGTTACACTTGTGTGCATCATAGGACAGAGGCCCATGTTGTCCCCTTCCCACTTGGATGGTCTTCCAGCAGACCAGGCATGAGCTGTATAGTGGCTCTCCTCCAAGACCCTCAGTTTGGGGTATTAAATTCTGCCAAGCTCTCTCTCTCTCTCTGCTATTCCCTGAAGTCTGACACCCTGTGGGTCAGCACCGAAGGGCCATCCAGCGTGTCTCCCAATGCCAATTTTACCTCATGTCTCTCATGACAGGTGGAAAACTTGGCATTCTTTGGAAGTCTAACAGGATGCAGTGAGCTTCAGCCCTTCCAAGAGCTTATCAACTAGTCTGCCCTATTCATCCCTGAGCAAATGGATGGTGGTATTGTGGTGGACCCTTACTGGTAACTGGAGTGGTACTTGCACTCAATTGGCCATCCCTTTCACGCTGGTATTTCATCAACCAGAAAAGAAAAAAAACAAAGAAGAAGAGAGGCTCCTCATGGGTTTTTTAGCTCTCATGTTTATATAGATGCCATTAGAGTACTGCAAGGAGTACCAGATGAATTTAAGATCTGAAACCAAATAGCTTCAGGCTTTGCATCTGTATTGTTTGGGTGGGTGACTATATAACAAGCAATGATACTAGGTATGCCATTAGAGGAATAGGTGAGCAATTAGGACCTACTAGCCAAATGGCCTGGGAGAATAGGATAGAATTAGACATGACATTAGCAGGAAAAGGGTTGAGTTTGTGTCATGATTGTAACCTAATGTTGTACTTTTATCCGTAGAAAACTGGCTTGGTAAATGGAAAGGGCTAAATGATTTCAATATTTACCTCTCTTGCAATTGTTATAGGTGTACTTTTTCTTCTAGGAAGCTACATCATACTATATATTCATGGATTCGTGCAGAGGCTTATAGAAACTGCTCTCACCAAATCCTTTAATTCTCCCCCAACTATTGGAAAACCAAACAAAACAGCAGAGTCAAAACATCCTAAAAAAGTTTGAAGGGGAAGAATTATGAAAATCAACAGGGGGAAATTGTTAAATACAATGAATTCCTCTTCAAAGGTTTTATTTTACAGTAAACAACCTTCCCCTCAGTCCCAAACTGTAACCTACTTCTGTTCCCAATCTGTAACCCAATCTGTAACCCATATCTGTTCCCAATCTGTAAAACTCACATCTGTTCCTTTTTTGGCTGCAGTAGACCCCACCCCTGCTCCATTTGAAGTAGCCAATCAGGATCAGCTTAGATTGTGTTGTCCAACCCTAGTCAATGGGGATCAGATACAGTAGCAGGGACTGACTGGGTTAAGTATAAAAGCCCCTTCCCTCCTTTGTTTAGTGTGGTCTCCCAGCAGCCAGAAGAGTGAGCAGCACCCTTCTGCAGAAGTAAATTTGCTTTGCTGAGAAATCCTTTATTTGAGTGCTCATTTTCTTTGTGACCCTGATCTATTATTTCCAACACATTAGAATGCCTGGGGTTGCCCACACATTTTTATCATTGGACTACCTGAGGTTGACCAGGAGTCTCTCCCATTAGAATGCCTAGGGTGATACTGGAATCTATCCCATTAGATTGTCTGTAGTCGCCAACGTGTCTCTACCATGAAAATGCTTGGGGTCACCCAGGTGTCTATATAATTTGAATGCCTGCGGTCAGCCAGGATTCTCTCATATTAGAAGGCCTGGAGTTGCTCAGATGTCTTAATCATTATACCACCTGTAATAAGCCTGTAGCCTCTTTTATTTGAACGGCTCCTTTCACCCAGGTGTCTCTATCATTAGAATGCCTCCGGTCTGCTTGGAGTCTCTCTCATTAAAATGCCTGGGTTTGCCTAGATGTTGCTATCACTAAGCAGCATGGGATCAGCCAGGAGTCCCTCTCATTAGAATGTTTGATTGCTCACATGTCTCTATTATTTGACTGCCTGGATTTGGCCAAGTGTCTCTCCCATTTGAACGCCTGTGATCGCCCAGATTTCACTATAATTAGACTGCTTGGGGTTGGCCAGGAATCTTTCTCAATAGAATAACTGGGGTGGCCCAGTTGTCTCTATCCATAAATGGCATGGGGTTGGCCGGGGTCTCTACCAATAGAGTACCTGGGGTCAGCCAGAAGTTTCTTCCATTAGAATGCCTGGAGTCTCCCAGGTGCCTCTATCAATAGACTGCCAGGTTTCTGCCAGGAGTCTCTCACATTGGAATGCCTGGGTTCAGCTGGAAGTGTCTTCCATTAGAATGCCTGTGGTTTCCCAGTTTCCCCTATCAATAGACTCCTGGGGTCAGCCCAGAGTCTCTCCCATTAGAATACCTAGTATAGCCCAGGTGTCTCTATTGTTAGACCGCCTGAGTTCAGACAGGAGTCTCTCCCATTAGATTGCTTGCCATTGCCCACGTGTCTCTGCTATTAGAATGCCTAGCGTCGGCCAGAAGTCTCTCCCATTAGAATGCCTGGAGTCACCCAAGGATCTTTAGAATTAGACTGTTTGGTGTCAGCCAAGAATCTCTCTCACCAGAATGTCTTTGGTCACCCAGGTGTTTCTATCTGTAGACTGCCTAGGTAGACCAGAGTCTTTTATTAGAATGCCTGGGGTTGGCTGGGAGGCTCTCCTATTAGAATGTCTGGGGTCACCCAGTTGTCTCTTTAATTAGGCTGCCTTGGGTGGACCAGGAGTCTCTCCCATTAGAATTTTTGGGATTGTCCATGTGCCTCTATCATTAGACTTTCTGAGGTCACCAAAATCTCTCCCACTAGAATGTCTGTGGTTAGAAAGGAGTCTTTCACATTAGAATGTCTGGGGTCACCAAGGTGTCTCTATAATTAGAATGTCTATAGTTGGCTGAGAGTCTCTCCCATTAGAACATCCAGGGTTGCCCAGGTGTCTTTATTATTCAATTCTCTGATATTGTCAAAGAGTCTCTCCCATTAGAATTTCTGGTGTCACCCAGGTTTCTGTATACTTAAACTGCCTAGAGTCAGCCAGGAGTCTCTCCCAGCAGAATTCCTGCTGTCGCCCTGGTGTCTCTATCATTAGAATGCCTTGGATAAGCTGGGAGTCTTTCCTATTAGAATGCCTGTGGTGACCCAAGTGTCTCTATCCTTAGATTGCCTGGAATAAGCCTGGAGCCTCTTTCAATCTTTTAAATGCCTGGGGTTACCCTGGTGTCTTTATCATTAGGCAGTATGGGGTTGGCTGGGAGTCTCTCCCATTAGAATGTTTGCGGTCACCCACATGTCTCTATTATTAGACTGCATGGGTTTGGCTGGGTGTCTCTTCACTTAGAATGCCTAGGGTTGCCCAGGCGTCTTTATCATTAGACTGCCTGAGGTCAGCCAAATACCTCTCCCTTTAGAATGCCTAGGGGGTACATCTGTCTCTATCAATAGACTGCCTGGTGTAAGCCAAAAGTCTCTCCCATAAGGATGCCTGGGATTCAGACAGGAGTGTCTCCCATTAGAATGCCTCTGGTCTCCCAGTTGTCTCTATCAATGGACTGCCTGGGGTCAGCCCAGAGTCTCTTCCATTAGAACGCCTGGGGTCACCCATGTGTCTCTATTGTTAGAATGTCATGTGTCGTCCGAGGAGCCTCTCCTGTAAATATGCCTAAGGTCACCTAAGTATCTGTATCATTAGAGTCTCTGGGGTTGGATGGGAGTCTCTCATATTAAAATTCCTGGTGTTGCCCAGATGTCTCTATTGTTAGATGACCTAAGGTTGTCAAGGAGTCTCCCCCATTAGATGCCTGGAGTCATCTGGGACCCTCTTCCAATAGAATGCCTGGAATCGCCCAGGTGTCTCTATCATTAGAATGTCTTGGTTCGGCCCAGGGTCTCTCTCATTGAAGTGACTTGGTCGCCCACGTGTCTTTATTATTAGTCTGCCTGGGCTCGGCCAGAAGTCTCTCCCATTAGAATGCCTAAGGTCATCCAGATGTCTCTATTATTAGACTACCTAAGTTCGGCCAGGAGTCTCTTTCATTAGAATATCTGGGGTCGCCCAGGTGTCAATATAGTTAGATGGCCTGTGGTCAGCCACAAAAGTCTCCCATTAGAACGCCTAGGGTCGTTCACCTGTCTCTATCTTTGGACTGCTTGGGATCATCCAAGAGTCTCTCCCTTTACAATGCCTGGGGTCACCCAGGTGTCAAAATAATTAGACTGCCTGGTTTTTTCCTGGAACCTTTCTTATTTGAATGCCTGGGGTCACCCAGTTGACTCTATCGTTAGACTGCTTGGGGTCAGTCTGGAGTCTCTCCCATTAGAATGCCTGTTGTCACTCAGATGTCTCTACTCTTAAACTGTCTTGGGTCAGCCAGGAATTTCTCTTATTACAATACCTGGGGTCGGCTGGGAATCTCTCCCATTAAAATGCTTGGGGAAACCAAGGTGTCTCTATCATTAGACTGCCTGGAATCAACCTGGAACCTCTTTTGTTAGAATGCCTGGGTTTACACAGTTTTCTCTATAATTAGAATGCCCGAATTTGGCTGGGAGCCTCTCTTACTGGAATGCCTGTGTTTACCTAGGTGTCTCTATCATTAGGAGGCATGGGGTCAACTGGGAGACTCCCATTAGAATGTTTGCCATCGCCGACATGTCTCTATTATTAGATTGTCTGGGGTTAGCTGGGAGTCTCTCCCATTAGAATGCCTGGGTCGCCCAGGTGTTTCTATAATTAGACTGCCTGTGGTTGGCCAGGAATAACTTCCATTAGAATGCCTTGGGTCACCCAGATATCTCTATCCATAGACTGCCCAAGATTGGCAAGGAATCTATCTTATTAGTACGCCTGGGGTCAGCTAGAGTCTCTTTCATTAGAATGCCTGGGGTAGCCCAGGTGTCTCTACTTTTAGAATGCCTGTGGTTGGCAGGTGGCCTCTCCTATAAGAATGCCTGGGGTCTCCCAGGTGTCTCTATTGTTAGACAGCCTGGGATCAGCTGAGAGCCTCTTTTTTAGAATGGCTGGGGTCACCCACGTGTTTCTATCATTAGACTGCTGGGGGTCAGCCTGAAGCCTCTCCCATTAAAATGCTTGTGGCCACCCAACTTTCTCTATCATTAGACTGCAGGGGGTCAACCAGAAGTCTCTCCCATTAGAATGTCTGGCGTCTGCCGGGAGTCTCTATCATTAGAGTGCCTAGGTTCGCTCAGGTGTCTCTATCATTAGGCTGCCTGGGTTTGGCCTGGAGTCTCTTTCATTAGAATGCCTGGGGTCGGCTGAGAGTCTCTCAAATTAAAATGCTCTATCATTAGTTTCCCTTGGGTCGACCAGAATTTTCTCCCATTAGAAATCCTGGTGCTGCCCAGGTGTCTGTATTTTTTGACATACCTGTGGTCACCAAGAAGTCTCTCCCATTAGAATTCCTGGTGTGGCCCAAATATCTCTATCCTTAGACTGCCTGAAGTTGTCCAGGAGTCTCTCCCATTAGAATACCTAGAGTTGGTTGGAATCTGTCCCATTAGAATGCATGGAGTGGCCTAGGTGTCTCAATCATTAGATTTTCTGCATGTGGCCAGAGGTCTCTCTCATTGTAGGGACTCGGTCGCTTAGGAGTTGCTATCATTAGTTTGCTTGGGCTCTGCCAGGAGCCTCTTACATTAGAAGGCCTTAAGTCTCCCAGGTGTCTCTATCATTAGACTACCTGAATTCAGATGGGAGTCTCTTTCATTAGAATGCCTAGGGTTGCCCAGGCGTCTTTATTAGTAGACTGCCTTGGATGGCCCAGAGTCTCTACCATTAGAATGCCTGGGGTCATCCAGGTGTCTCAATCTTTAGACTGCTTCAGGTCAGCCAGAAGTCTCTGCTATTAGAACGCCTGGGGTCGCCCAGCTGTCTCTATACTAGACTGCCTGAGGTCAGCCTGGAGTTCTTCTCATTACAATTCCTGTTGTCACCTAGGTGTTTCTATCACTAGACTGCCTGGGGTTGGTGAGCTGTGTCTCCCATTAGAATGCCTGGGGTCGTCCAAGAGTCTCTCTCATTAGAATGCCTCAGGTCTCCAAGATGTCTTCATCATTCAAATGCTTTGGTTGGCTGGGAATCTTTCCCATTAGAGTTCTTAGGGTGACTCAGATGTCTCTATTAAATGACTGCCTGGGGTCTCTGCCATTAGAATGTCAGGGGCCACCCAAGTGTCTGTATCATTAGAGTGCCTATGGCCGGCCAGGAGTCTTTTCCACTAGAATACCTGGAGTCGCTCTGGTGTCTCTATCATTAGACTGCCTGGTGTTGGGCAGGAGTCTCTCCCATCAGAATGCCTGAGGTAGGCCAGGATTTCCTGCCATTAGAATGCTAGAGCTCTCAGAGGTGTGTTTTCTATTAACGTTCGGATGGCCAGTAGTCTCTGAATGTCTGAAGTTGTTCGAATGTCTCTATCGTTAGACTGACTGAGGTTGGCCAGGAGTCTCTTCTATGAGACTGCCTGGTGTTGGTGGGAAGTCTCTCCTGTAAGAATGCCTGGAATCGTCCAGTGTCTCTATCATTAGACTGCCTGGGGTCAGAGGAAGTATCTAACATTAGAATGCCTGGGGTTGCCCAGGTGTCTGTATCTATAGACATATGTCTCTATAATTAGACAACCTAGGGTTGCCCAATAGTCTCTCCCATTAGAATGTTTGGAGTCGCCCAGTGTTGCTATAATTAGATTACCTTTGGTCGGATAGAAGTCTCTCCCACTAGAATACCTGGGGTAGCCCAGGTAACTGTATCATTAGAATGCCTGCTGTCGGCCGAAAGTCTCTCTTATTATAATGCCTGAAATCACCAAGTTGCCTATCATTAGACTGCCTGGAGTTGGACAGAAGTTTCTCCCATAGAATGCCTGCAACCACTTACTTGTCTCTGTCATTAGACTGCCAGGAGGCAGCCGGGAATCTCTCCCATTAGAATGCCTAAAGATGACTAAGTGTCCCAAACTTAGACTTCCTGGGTTTGGCTTGTACTCTCTCCCATTAGAATGCCAAAGGTCACCCAGGTGTCTCTGTCATTAGATTGCCTGGGGTCTCCCCCATTATAATGCTTGGGGTCACCAAGGTGTCTTTATAATTAGACTGCCTGGGGTCTGCAGGAGTCTCTCTCATTAGAATGCTTGGAGTCACCCAGTTGTCTCTTCAATTAGACTCCCTTGGGTCAGCCAGAAATCTCTCTCATTGAAATGCTGAGTTGGCTAATAAGAGATTCTCCTATTAGAATGCCTGGGGTCACCCAGGTGTCTCTTTAATTAGAGTGCCTTGGGTTGGCCAGGAATCTCTCTCAATAGAATGCCTGGGATTGCACATGTGCCTCTATATTATATTGCCTGGGGTCGGCCAGGAGTCTGTCCCATTAGAATGCCTGTGGTGTGTTGAGAGTCTCTCACATTGGAATGCCTAGGGTCACCAAGGTATCTCTACTATTAGAATGCCTTGGGTCAGCCAGAAGTCTCTCCCGTTAGAATACCTAGGGTCACACAGTTGTCTCTATAATTAGACTGACGGGTTAGCTAGGAGTCTGTCTTATGGAATGCCTGGTGTCAGCCGGTAGTCTGTTCCATTAAAATGCCTGGGATTGCCAAGCTGTCTCTATTATTTCACTGACTGTGGTCAGCCAGGAGTGTCACCTATTAAAGTGTCTGCAGTCTCTTAGGTGTCGCTATCATTAGACTGCTTGGGTAAACTGGGAGTCTCTCCCATTAATATGTATGGTTTTGCCCAGGTGTCTTTATCATTAGACTGTTGGTGTTTGCCAGGAGGTTCTCCCATTAGAATGCCTGGGGTTGAACGGGAGTCTCTCCTATTGGAATGCCTGTGGTCTCTTAGGTGTCTCTAGCATCAAAATGCCTGGGATCAATGTGGGTCTCTCCTGTTAAAATGTCTGGGGGTGCCCAGGTTTCTTTATCTTTAGACTGCCTGGCATTGGACAAGAATCTCTCCCATTAGAATGCCTGGGGCCACACAGGTCTTTCTATTATTAGACTACCTGGCGTTGGCCAGGAGTCTCTTCCAATGGAATGCCTGGGGCAGGCCAGGAGCCTCTTTCATTAAAATGTCTGGGGTCACCCAAGTGTCTCTATCATTAGACTGCCTAGGGTCGGTGGGGATTCTCTCACATTAGAATGTCTGAGCTCCTCTGCATGTCTTTTTAATTAGAATGTCTATGGTCTGCAAGGAGTCTCTCTCACTACAGTGCCTGGGGTCAACCAGGGTGTCTATCATTAAAATGCTTGGGGTCGCCCAGATAGCTCTATCATTAGAATACCTCAAAATGGCTAAGAGTCTGTCCCATTAAAATGCCTGGGGTCTACCAGGTGTCTCTATCATTAGAATGCCTGGAGTTGGCAGGAAGTCTATCCCATTAAAATGCCTGGGGTGGTACAGGTGTCTCTATCATTAGACTGCCTTGATTAAGCTGGGAGTCTATCCCATTAGAATGCCTGAGGTTGTCCATGTGTCTCTGTCATTAGAATGCCTATGGGCACCTTGTGTTCCCAACACTAGGCTGCCTCGGTTCAGCCTGGAATCTTTCCCATTAGAATGCTTAAGGTCGCTCAGGTTTCTCTATCATTAGAAAACCTGAGTGTGGTTGGGAGTCTCTCCCATTAGAATGCCTGGGTTGCTCAGTTTCTCTATCATTAGACTACCTGGTGTCATCCAGGAGTCTCTTTCATTAGAGTACCTTGAATAGCCCAAGTGTCTTTATAATTAAACTGCCTGGGGTCAGTCAGGAGTTTATCCCATTGGAATGCCTGGGGTCATCTAGGTGTTTCTTTCCTTAGAGCTCCTGGGGTTGGCCCAGGCAGGAGTTTCTTCCATTAGAATCCCTGAAACACCCACTTTTCTCTATCATTAGACTTCCAGGGCTCTGCTGAGAGTCTCTCCCACTAGAGCACCTAAAGTCGACCAGGTATACCAACCTTAGATTGCCTAGGGTCAGCCAGGAGGAGTCTCTTCCAATAGAATGCATGGGTTCGCCAAGGTGTCTCCATCATTACACTGCCTGGTGTCGGCAAGAAGTCTCTCCCACTAAAATACTGAAGGTCAGCTAAGAGTCTCTCCCATTAGAATGCCTAGAGTTGTCCAGTTGTCTCTATCATTAGAATGCCTGGGTTCAGCTGTGAGTCTCTTTCATTAAAATGCCTGAGATTACCCAACTGTCTCTATCATTAGACTGCTTGTAGTCAGATAGGAGTCTCTCCCTTTGAAATACCAGGGGTCTCCCAGCTGTCTGTATCATTAGACTGCCTAGGGTTGGCAGGTGTCTCTCCCATTAAAGTGCCTGAGATCACCCAAGTGTCTCTATCATTACACTCTCTGCAATTGGCCAGCGGTCTCTCCCATTAGAATGCCTCTGGTGATTCTGACATTAGACTTTCTGGGGTCGGCCAGGAGTCTCTACCATTGGAATGCATGCGACCACCCAGTTGTCTCTATCATTAGACTGCCTGGGGTCGGCTGAAACTCTCCCATTAGAATATCTGGGTGCTTGCAGGTCTCTTTATTGTAAGACTGCTTGAGGTCGACCAGGAGTCTCTCCTATTAGAATGCCTGGGATCTTTCAGATGTCTCTATCATTAGAATGCCTGCGGTTGGCAAGCAGTCTCTCCAATTAGAATGTCTGTGGTGGCCCAAGTGTCTCTATCAGTAGACTGACTGAGGTCAGCCAGGTGTCTCTCCAAAAAGAATGCCTGGGGTCGGCAGGGAGTCTCTCATTAGAATGACTTTGGTCTCACAGAAGTCTCTATCATTAGACTCCCTAAGAGTGGCTGGGAGTCTCTTTCATTAGAATGGCAGGGGATGCCTAGATGTCTTTATAATTAGACTGCATAGGGTAAGCAAAAACTCTCTCCCATTAGAATGTCTGGTTTCTTCTAGGAGTCTCTCCCATTAGAATGACTGTTGTGACCCTGGTGTCTCTATAATTAAACTCCCTGAGGTCGGTCAGGAGTCTTTCCCATTACAACGCCTGCGGTCTGCAAGGTGTTTTTATTATTTGTCTGTGGTCTGCCAGGAGTCTCTCCCATATGAATGCCTGGGGTCGCCAAGTTGTCTCTATAATTAGACCACCTAAGGTCAGACAAAATCTCTCATTAGAATGCCAGAAGTTGCTGAGGTGTCTATCATTAGACTGGCTGGGGTTGGCTGGGAGTCTTTCTCATTAGACTGATGAAGGTCACCCAGGTGTTTCTGTCATTAGGCTACCTGGGGTTGGCCAGGAGTCTCTTCCATTGGAATGCCTGGAGGGTCGCCCAGATGTCTCTATCACTAGACTACTTGGGGTCAGCAAGGAGTCTCTCCTATTAGAATGCTTTGGGTAGCCCAAGTGTTTTCATTCTTAGACTGTCTGGTGTTGGCTAAGAGGCTATCCCATTGGAATGCCTGGGGTCCCCTGGGAGTCCCTCCCATTAGAATGCCTGGAGCCACCCAGTTGTGTCTATCATTAAACTGCCTGGGGTTGGTCCGGTGTCTCTCACATTAGAATGCTTGGGTTTGCACAGGTGTCTCGATTTTTAGACTGCCTGGGTTCAGCCAGGAGTCTCTCCAATTAGAATATCTGGGTTTGTCCAGAGTCTATCACATTAGGATGACGAGGATCTCCCAGGGCTCTGTAATTAGACTGCCTGGGTCAGCCAGGAATTTCTCCCATTAGAATTTCTAGAATTGACAAGGTGTCTCTAACATTAGACTGCCTGGGGTTGGTTGGGTGTCTCTCCCATTAGAATTCTTGAGGTTTGTTGGATGTTACTATTTTTATAATGCCTGGGGTCGCCTGGGTGACTCTATTATTAAAATCCCCGGGTTCGGACAGAAGTCTCTCCCATTAGCATGCACAGGGTCACTCAGGTGTCTCTACCATGAGACTGCCTGGGGTTGGCTGGGAGTGCCTGCCATTATAATGCCTGGGGTCGCCCAGGTGTCTCTATAATTAGAGTCCCTGGAGTCAGCCGGGAGTCTCTCCCATTAAAATGCTTTGGGTCGCCCAGGTGTTTCTATTATTAGACTGCCAGGGGTCTGACAGGAGGTACTCCCATCAGATTGCCTGTGATCAGTTAGGTGTCTCTATCATTAGACTGTCTGAGAACAGCCAGGAGTCTCTCCAATTAAAATACCTAAGGTCAAGTGGGAGTCTTTCCCATTAGAATGCCTGTGGTTGCCCAGGTGTCTATCATTAGACTGCCTGTAGTCAGCCGAGGGTCTCTCCCAGTAGAACGCCTAAGTTCACCCAAGTGTCTTTATTGTTACACTGCATTGGGTGAGCCAAGAGTCTCTCCTACTAGAATGCTTGGAATCTGCCAAGAGTCTGTCCCATTAGAATGCCTGGGGTGGTCAAGGTGTCTCTATTATATAACGTCTGGGGTTGGTCGGGGGTCTCTCTTATTAGAATGCCTGAAGTTGACCAAGTATCTCTATAATTACACTACCTGGGGTCGACCAGGAGACTCTCCCATTAAAATGCCTGGGGTCACTTATGTTTTTCTATAATTTGATTGCCTGGGATCAGCCAGGAGACTCTCCCAAGAAAATGCCAGGGGTTGGCTGGGAGTATCTTTTATTAGAGTGATTGGGGTCCACCAGTTGTCTCTATTATTATGCAACCTGGGGTTGGTCAGGAGCCTCTTTCATTAGAATACCTGGTTTTGTCCGAAAACCAATTCCATTAGAATGACTAGGGATGCCCAGGTGTTTCTATAATTAGACCGCCTGGGTCCGCCAGTACTTTGTCCCATTATAATGCCTAGGGTCAACAAGGTGTCTCTATCATTAGACTTCCTGGAGTCGGCCAGGAGTCTCCCATAAAAATGCCTAGGGTCGCCCAGGTGTTTCTATCTTTAGACTGCCTGGCATCGGCCAGAAGTCTCTCTAATTAAAATGCTTTGGTCGCCCAGATGTCTCTATCATTAGACTGCATGGAGTCAGGTGGGAGTTTCTCCCATTGGAATGCTTGGGGATGAAAAGGTGTCTCTATCATTAGACTGCCTGAGGTCAGCCAGAAGTCTCTCCCACTCAAATGCCTGGGTTTGCCCAGGAGTCCCTATTCTTAGACTGCCTGGGGTTGGCCAGGAGACTCTCCAATTAGAATACTCAGATTTCTCTGGGAGTCTTTCCCATTAGAATGACTATGGTGGCCCAGATGTCTCTATAATTAGACTACCTTGCTTTGTCCAGGAGTCTCTCCATTAAAATGCCTGGGGTCGACCATGTATCTCTATCATTAGACTACCTGAGGTCGGCCAGAAGTCTCTTCCATTGGATTGCCTGGGGTCGGATAAGAGTCTCTCTTCTTAGAATTTCTGGGATTGCCCAAGTGTCTCTATCATTAAAACGCCTGTGGTCAGCTGGGAGTTTCTTCCATTAGAATGCCAGTGGTCGCAAAGGTGTCTCTGAAATTAGACTGCCTGGGGTCGGTCAAGAGTCTCTCCCATTAGAATGACGGTGGTCTTCAGGTGTCTCTAATCAGAATGCCTGGGGTGGGCCAGGATTCTCTGTCAATACAATGCCTGGGATCTCTCAGGTGTCTCTATAATTAGACGACCTGGGGTTGGACAAAAGTCTCTCTCATTAGAATACTAAGGGTTGCCCAGGTGTCTCTACTATTAGACTCTCAGGGGTCAGCTGGGAGTCTCTTCAATGAGAATTCCGGGGATCGCCTAGGTGTTTCTGTCATTAGAATACCTGGGGTCGGCCAAGAGTCTCTCTCATTGAAATGGCTGGGGTCGCCCAGGTATCTTTAGATTGCCTGGGGTTGGCCAGGAGCCTCTACCATTGCAATGCCTGGGAGATTTTCCCATTGAAACCCCTGGGTTGGCCTAGTTTTCTTTATCATTAGGCTTCCTTGAGTCAGACAGACGACTCTCCAATTAGCAAGGCTGCAGTCGCCCAGGTGTCTCTATCATTAGACGTCCTGGGAATGGCCAGGAGTCTCTCCCATTAGAATGCCTGCGGTTGGCAGGAAGTCTCTTCCATTAGAACGTCTGGGCTCTCCCAAGTGTCACTACCTTTAAAATGCTTTGGTTTAGACAAAATTCTCTCCCATTAAAATGCCTTGGGTCGTTAAGCTGTCTCTATCATTAGAATTTACAGGGTCGGCCAGCAGACTCTCCCATTCGAATGTCTTGTGTCACCCAGATGTCTCTATAATGAGAATGCCCTGGGTCCGCCAAGAGACTCTACCATTATAATACGTGGGGTGGCCCAGGTGTCCCTATAGTTAGACTGCCTGTGGTCAAAAAAGTGTCTTTCCCATTAGAATGCCTGGCATCCCTCAGGTGTCTTCATTCTTAGACTGTCTCTGGTCAGCCAGGAGTCTCTTCCACTAGAATGCCTGGGGTCTGCCGAAAGTCTCTCCCATTAGAATGCCTGGAGTCACCCAGATATCTCTATCATTGGACTGGATGAGGTTGGGTCAGAGTCTCTCCCATTAGAATGACTGGGGTCACTGAGGTGTCTCTATAATTAGACTGCCTGGGTAAGCCCAAAAGTCTCTCCCTTTAGAATGCCTGTTGTCGCCCGGTTGTCTCTATCCTTAGACTGCCTTGGGTCGGCCAGAAGTCTCATCTATTAGAATGCCTGTGGTCGTCGGGGCTTCTGTAACATTATAATGACCGGGTTGCCTAGGTGTCTTTTTTATTAGACTGCCTGGGGCGGCCGGGGTTCTCTATCAGACTGCCTGTGGTTGCCCAGGTGTCTCTAATAATCAAATTACCTGGGGTTGGACAGGAGTCTCTCTAATCTGAATGCCTGGAATAAACCAGGTGTCTCTATCATTAAACTGTGTTGTGTTGGCTAGGAGTCTCTCCCTTTAGAATGCTGGAGGTCGCCCAGGTGTTTCTGTAATTAGACTACCTGAAGTCTGTCCAATGGAATGTCTAATGTCACTCATGTGTCTCTATCATTAGACTGCCTCAGGTCATCCAGGAGCTTCTCTTATTGGAATGCCTGGGTTCACCCATGTGTCTCTATAATTAGAATGCTTGGAGTCAGCAAGGAGTCTCTCCCTGTAGAATGCCTGGGGTGACTCAGGTCTCTCTATCCTTAGACTTCCTGGGGTTGGCCTGGGGTTTCTCTTTAGAATGCTTGGGGTTGGCCTGGGGCATCTCTTATTAGAATGCCTGGAATCTCTCAGGTGTCTCTATCATTAGACTCCCTGGGGTTGGCTGAGATTCTCTCTCATTAGAATGCCTGGGGTCGCTGAGGCGTCTCTATCATTAGACTGTCTGGGGTCTACCGAGAATCTCTCCCCTTAGAATGCCCAAGGTCACCCAAATGTCTCTATCACTAGGCTGTCTGGGGTCTACCAAGTGTCTCTCCCATTGGAATGTCGGGTCGCCCATGTGTCTCTATCTATCATTTGACTGGTGTCAGCCAAGAGTTTCCCATTTGAATACCTTCAGTTGGCCAGGAGTCTCGTCAATTAGAATGCCTGGGGTAGTCCAGAAGTCTTTCCTATTAAAATGCTTGGGGTCCTCTAGTTATCTCTATCATTAGGCTCTCTCGGTTTGGACAGGAGACTCTACCATTAGAATGTCTGTGGTTGCCCAGGTGTCTCTATCATTAGACGACCTAGGAATGGCCAGGAGTCTCTTCCTTTAGAATGCCTGAGGTCACCCAGGTGTCTCTATCATTGGAATGTGTGGGTTTGGCTGGAAGTCTCTCCCATTAAAGTGTCTTGAGTCATTCAGGTGTCTGTATCATTAAAATGAATGGGGTCGGCTGGCAGTGTCTCCCATTAGAACGACTGATGTCATGAAGGTGTCTCTATAAAGACAGGTTTTGCTTCACAAGGTGTCCTTATTCTTAGACTGCCTGTGGTCAGCCAGGAGTCTCTTGCATTAGAATTCCTGGGGTCAACCAAAAATCTCTCCACATATAATGACTGTGGATGCCCAAGTGTCTCTATAATTAGACTGCCTGGTGTCAGCCAGGAGTCTCTGCCATTAGAATGCGTGTGGTTGGTCAAGAGTCTTTTCTATTAGAATGCCTGGGGTCTCCAAGGTGTTTCTATTATTAGACTGCCAGAAGCCTGGAGCTGTCCAGGAGTCTTTTCAGTGAGAATGCCTGGAGTCGCCGAGGTGTCTCTATTATTAGACTGCCAGAAGTTGGCCAGAAGTCTCTCCCATTGGAATGCTTGCAGTCGCCCAGTAGGCTTTATATTTAGAATGCCCGTGGTGGGGCAAGAGTCTCTTCCAAGAAAATGCCGGGTGTCGCCCAAGTGTCTCTATCATTAGACTGCCTGCAGCCGGCAGAAAGTCTCTCCCGTTAGAATGCCTGAGATCACCCAGGTGTCTTTATCATTAGATTGCCTATCGTCGGTCGGGAGTGTTTTCCACTAGAATGTCTGGTGTCACTCAGAAGTCTTACTCTTCAGATTGCCTAAGGTTGGCCAGGAGTTTCTTCATTAGAATTCCTGGGGTCAGCTGAGAGTCTCTTTTATTAGAATGACTGGAGTCATCCAGGTGTCTGTATCATTACAGTATCTTGGGTCACCCAGAACCTCTCCTATTAGAATGCCTGGGGTAGCCTAGGTGTCTTCATAATTAGACTTCTTGGGCTCAGTCAGGAGTCTCTCCCATTAGAATGGCTGGGATGGCCCAGGTTTCTCCATTGTTAGACTGCATGCTGTCTGCCAGGAGTCTCTCCCATTAGAATGCCTGGAGTCACCCAGGGCTCTCTAGCATTAGACTTGCTGGGGACAGCCAGAAGTCTCCACATTAGAATGCTTGGGGTCAGAGGGAGTATCTCCCATTAGAATGACTGGGGTCGTCCAGGTGTCTTTACCATTAGAATGTCTGGAGTAGGCCAGGAGTCTTCCATTTTAGAATGCCTAAGGTCACGAAGTTTCTCTATAATGAGACAGTGGGGTTAGCCATGAGTCTCTCCTGAAGGAGCACCTGGTGTCTGCTGAAATTTTCTGTCATTAAAATACCACCAAAATGCTTGTTGTCTGTTGGGAGTCTTTTCTATTAGAATGCCTGGAGTCTCCGAGGTGTCTCTATTATTACAAAACCTGGGGCCATCCAGGAGTCTCTTTAGTTAGAATGTCTGGAGTCATCCATTTGTGTCTGTCATGAGAATTTCAGAAGTCTTCTGGGAGTCTCTCCCATTACAATAGCATGGGTCTCCCAAATGTCTCCTTTATTAGAATGCCTGCTGTTGGCCATGAGTCTCTCAGCTGGGAATCTCTCCCATTAAAATGCCTAGGGTCACCCAGGTGTCTCTATCATTAGAATGCCTCGGGTCACCGTGGTGTCTTTCCTGTTAGAATGCCTAGGATCACCCAGGTGTCTCTATCATTAGAATGCCTTGGGTCATCGTGGTGTCTTTCCCGTTAGAATGCCTGGGATTCCCCAGGTGTCTCGACCATCAGACTGCCTGGGGTCAGCTGTGAGTCTCTCCAATTAGAATGACTGGAGTCTCCCAGGGGTCTCTGTCATTGGGCTTCCTGGGGTCAGCCAGGAGTTGCTCCCATTAGAATACCTTGGACTGACTGGGAGCCTCTCCCATTAGAATGTGTGGGGTTGCCCCAGTGCCTCTAACATTAGACTGCCTGGAGTCGGTCAGGAGTCTCTCTCATTAGAATACCTGGGGTCGCCTAGGTGTCTCTAACATTAGACTGCCTGGGTTCATCCAAAAGCTTCTCCCGTTAGAATGCCTGAAGATGCCAATGTGTGTCTATAATTAGAATGCCTGGGGTCTGCCAGGAGTTTCTCCCATTAGAATGCCAGAGGTCGTCCAGTTGTCTCTATTCTTAGAAGGCCTGCGTTCAGCCAGGAGCCTTGCATTAGAACGCCTGGTGTTGGCCAAAATTCTCTTTCACTAGAATGCCTGGGATCACCCTGGTGTCTCTATCATTAGATTGTCTGGCGTTGGCAGTAAGTCTCTTTCATTACAATGCCTGAGGTTGCCCAGAGGTCTCTATCATTAGCTGCTTAGGGTTAGGCAAGAGCCTCTTCCATTCCAATTCCTAGTGTCGCCCAGGAGTCTCTATAATTAGACTCCCTGTGTTCAACCAGGAGTCTCTCCCATTGGAATGCCTGGAATCACTTATGTGTCTGTACCCTTAAACTGCCTGGGGTCAGCTAGGAGTCTCCCATTAGAATACTTGGGGTAGGCTATAAGCCTCTCCAATTATTATGCCTGGGGTCAGTCAGGTGTCTCTATTATTAGAATGACATTATTAGAATGACTCTATTATTAGAGTCAGTAGGGAGTCTCGCCTCCATTAGAATATCTAAGGTCATCTAGGTGTCTCCATAATTAGACATTTTGTGGTCAGCCAAAAGTCTCTTCCAAAAGAATGCCTGCATTCTTCCAGAAGTCTCTCCCATTAGAATGCCTGAAGCCGCTCATGTCTGTTTATAATTAGACTGCCTGGGGTGGGTCAGGAGTCTCTGCCATTAGAATTCCTGAGGACACCAAGCTGTCTTTATCATGAGACTCCTTGGTGTAGCCCAGGTGTCTTTATTATTAGGTTTCCTGGGTTGGCCAGGAGTATCTTTCATTAGAATGCCTGCAGTCGCCCAGGGTTCTCTATTGTTAGAATTCCTAGGGTCGTCAGGGAGTGTCTCCCATGAAAATGCCTGGCGTCTTCCAGATGTCTCTACCATTAGTCTGCCTGGGGTCAACCAGTATCCTCTACTATTAGAATGCCTGGCGTCTCCCAGGTGTCTCTATAATTAGATTGCTTGTGTAAGCTAAAAGTCTCTCCCATTTAAATTAGTGGGGTCGCCCAGGTGTCATTATTCTTAGACTGCCTAGTGTCAGCCAAGAGTCTCTGGTATTAGGATGACACCTGATGTCGCCCTGGTGTCTCTATAATTAAACTACCTGGGGTTGGTGTTGGCCAAGAATCTCTCTCATCAAAACGCCTAAAATTGACAAGGTGTTTTAATCATTATACTGCCTGAGGTCGGCCAGGGGTCTCTCCCATCAGAATGCCTGGCTTTGGCCAGGAGTCTTTTGGATTAGAATACTTGGGGTGACCCGGGTGTCTTTATTATAATGCCTAGGGTCTTCTTGGAGGCTCTCCCATTAGAAAGCATGCTACACCAATGCATCTGTATCATTAGACTCACTGGGGTCAGCTGGGAATCTCTTTTATTAGAATGCCTGTAGTGGGCTGGAAGTCTTTCTCATTAGCATTCCTGTGGTTGGCAAGGAGTGTTTCCCATTAGAATTCCTGGGATCGCTCAGTTTTCTCTATGATGAGAATACCTGTGATCTGCCATGAACCTCTCTCATTAGATGCCCTCTGTCACCCAGGTGTCTCTCCCATTAGAATGCCTGGCATTGCCCAGTCGTCTTTATCATTAGAATGCCTGGAATAGGCCAGGAGTCTCTCCCAGCAGAATGCCTACTGTCACCCAGGGGTCTTTATTATTAGACAGCCTGGGTTGGGCCAAGAGTCTCTCCCATTAGAATGCCTGGCACTGCCCAGGTGTTTCCATCATTAGACTGTCTATGTTTGGCCAGGAGTCGTTCACAGTAGAATACCCGTTGTTGCACGGGTGTCTCTACAATGAGAATGTCTAGGTTCTTCCAGGAGTCTCTCTCATTCAAATGCCTGGGGTCACCCAGGTGTCTCTATCATTAGACTGCCTTAGATCTGCCAGAAATCTCTTATTTTAGAATGCCTGTGATCGACCTCGAGTCTCTCCCATTAGAATGCCTTGGGTTGCCTAGGTATCTGTATCATTGAACTGCCTAGTGTCTCCCTGGAGCCTCTTCCATTGGAATGCCTGTGTCACCCAGTTATTCTTATCTTTAGACTGCCTAAGGTCAGATGGGAATCTCCCCCTTTAGAATGCAAGGAATAGCTCAGTTATCTCTACCGTTAGACTGCCTAGTGTTATCCAGGAGTCTCTCCTATTAAAATTCCTCATGTCTCCCAGGTGTCTTTATTATTAGATTGCATGGTGTCGGCCAAGAGTTGCTACCATTAGAATGCCTGGGGTGGGCCAGGAGTTTCTCCCATTTGAATGCCTGAGGTCGTTAAGCTGTCTCTGTTACTAGACTGACTGGAATCAGCGGGAATATCTTCTGTTAGAATGCCTGGAGAGGCCCGGGCGTCTCTCTTGACCACACCTGCCTGTGGTCAGCCAGGTGTCTCTCCCAAAAGAATGCCAGGAATCGCCATGTTGTCTCTATCATTAGGCTGCTTGGGGTAGGCCAGGAGTATCTCCCATTAGAATGCCTTGTGTCACCCAGGTGTCCCTATCTTTAGAATACCTGAGGTCAGCCAGGAGTCTCCACCAATAGAAAGTCTTGGGTCACCCAAGTGTCTCTATCCTTAGGCTACTTCGGGTCGGACATGTTTCTCTGCCATTAGAATGCATGGGGCAGCTGATAGTCTCTCTTTAATTAGAATGCCCTGTTGTCACCCAGATGTCTATAGCACTAGAATGCCTAAAGTCCTCCGGGAGTCTCTCCCATTAGAATGCCTGCGGTCACCCAGGTTTTTCCAAAATTAGACAGCCTGCGTTTGGCGGTAAATCTCTCTCATTAGAATGCCTGGGGTCGCCCAGGTGGCTCTACTCTACTGACCTGGGTCCACCAGGAGTCTCTTCCATTATAATGCCTGGGTTTTCCCCGCCTTCCTGGACTTGACCAGGAGTCTCTCCCATTACAATGCCTGGGGTCGCCCAGGTGTCTCTGTCATTAGCCTGCCTCTATTCAGCCAGGAGTCTTTCCAATTAGAATGCCTGGGATTTCTATTATTAGAATGATTGTAATAGCCCCATGTGCCTATAATTAGACTGTCAGGGGTCAGCCAGGAGTCTTTCCCATTACAATGCCTGTGGCCCGGCAGGTGTCTTTATCCTATGATTGCCTGTGATTGGCCACAAGTCTCCCATTAAAATGCCTGGGGTCTGCTGGGAGTCTGTCCAATTAGATTGCCTGGGGTTGATATTGTGTCTCTATCATTAGACTGCCTGGGTTTGACTGTGTGTGTCTCTCTTTAAAATGACTGATTTCCTTAAGCTGTCTGTATGATTAGATTTCCTGGGGTCGCCTAGGAGTGTCTCCCATTAGAATGCCTGTGATGCACCATGTGTCTTTATTCTTAGACAGCCTGGGGTAGGCCATAAGTCTTTCCCTTTAGAATGCCTGGGGTCAGAAGAAAGTCTCTTCCATTAGAATGGCTGGGCTCTCCCAGGTGTCTCTACATTTAAAATGCTTCGGTTTAGACAAAAGTCTCTCCCATTAAAATGCCTTGGGTCGTTAAGCTGTCTGTATCATTAGAATTTATGGGGTGGGCCAGCATACTCTCCCTTTCAAATGTCTTGTGTCACCCAGATGTCTCTATAATGAGACAACCCTGGGTTGACCAGGAGACTCTACCATTATAATACGTGGGGTGTCCCTGGTTACCCTATAATTAGACTCCCTGAGGTGAAAAATGTGTCTCTCCCATCAGAATGCCTGGCATCACCCAGTCATCTTTATTATTAGAATGCCTGGAATAGGCCTGGAGTCTCTCTCCGTAGATGCCTACTCTCGCCCAGGGGTCTTTATTATTAGACAGCCTGGGTTGGGCCAAGAGTCCCTCCCATTAGAATGCCTGGCCTTGCCCAGATGTTTCCATCATTAAACAGTCTAGGTTTGGCCAGGAATCATTCACATTAGAATACCTGTAGTTGCCCGGTGTGTCTACAATGAGAATGTCTAGGTTCTTCCAGGAGTCCTCCCATTCGAACGCCTGGGGTCACCCAGGTGTCTCTATCATTAGACTGCCTTAGATCTGCCAGAAATCTCTATTTTAGAAATTCTGTGATTGACCTCGAGTCTCTCTCATTAGAATGCCTTGGGTTGCCTAGGTGTCTCTAACATTGAACTGCCTAGTGTCTCCCGGGAGCCTCTTCCATTAGAAAGCCTGTGTCACCCAGTTGTTCCTATCTTTCGACTGCCTGGGGTCAGATGGGAATCTCTCCCATTAGAATGCAAGGAATTGCCCAGTTATCTCTATCATTAGACTGCCTAGTGTTATCGTGGAGTCTCTCCTATTGAAATGCCTCGTGTCTCCCAGGTGTCTTTATTATTAGATTACATGATGTCAGCCAAGAGTTGCTGTCTTTAGAATGCCTGCGGTGGGCCAGAAGTTTCTCCCATTTGAATGCCTGAGGTGGTTTAGCTGTCTCTGTTATTAGACTGACTGGAATCGGTGGGAATATCTTCTATTAGAATGCCTGGAGAGGCCCAGGTGTCTCTCTTGACCACACCTGCCTGTGGACAGCCAGGTGTCTCTCCCATAAGAATGCCAGAAATCACCAAGTTGTCTCCATCATTAGGCTGCTTGGGGTCAGCCAGGAGTCTCTTCCATTAGAATGCCTTGTGTCGCCCAGGTGTCTCTTATCTTTAGAATGCTTGAGGTCGGCCAGGAGTCTCTCCCATTAGAATGTCTTGGGTCACCCAAGTGTCTCTCTTGTTAGACTGCTTGAAGTCGGACATGTTTCTCTGCCATTGGAATGCATGGGGCAGCTGATAGTCTCTCCTTAATTAGAATGCCTGGTTGTCACTCAGGTCTCTATATCATTAGAATGCCTAAGGTCATCTGGGTGTCTCTCCCATTAGAATGCCTGGGGTCGCCCAGGTGTTTCCATCATCAGACTGCCTGTGGGTGGCTGTAAATCTCTCTCATTGGACTACCTGGGGTCTCCCAGGTGGTTCTATTATACTCACCTGGGTCCACCAGGAGTCTCTTCCATTATCATGCCTGGGTTTTCCCAGCCTTCCTGGGCTTGACCAGGATTCTCTTCCTTTAGAATGCCTGTGGTCGCCCAGGTATTTCTATCATTAGCCTGCCTGTATTTGGCTGGGAGTCTTTCCAATTAAAATGCCTGGATTCTCTATTATTAGAATGACTGTAATAGCCCCATGTGCCTATATTTAGACTGTCAGGAGTCAGTCAGGAGTCTGTCCCATTAGAATGCCTGTGGCCCCTCAGGTGTCTTTATCCTAAGATTGCCTGTGGTTGGCCACAAGTACCCCATTAGAATGTCTGGGTTCCACTGGGAGTCTCTCCCATTAGAATGCCTGGGGTTGATATTGTGTCTCTATCATTAGACTGCCTGGGTTCAACCGGGTGTGTCTCTCTTTAAAATGCCTGAGGTCCTTAAGGTGTCTCTCTCATTAGATTGCCTGGGGTCGCCTGGGAGTCTCTCCCATTAGAATGCCAGTGATGCACCAAGAGTCTTTATTCTTAGACAGCCTGGGGTAGGCCACGAGTCTTTCCCATTAGAATGACTGGATCGGTCAGGAGTCTCTCCCATTAGAATGCCTGATGTCAGCAGGAAGTCTCTTCCGTTAGAATGTCTACTGCCCTGGGTCCACCAGGAGACTCTACCATCATAATACACGGTGTGGCCCAGGTGTCCCTATAGTTAGATTGCCTGTGGTCAGCAAAGTGTCTCTCCCTTTAGAATGCCTGGCGTCACCCAGGTGTCTTCATTCTTAGACTGTCTCGAGTCAGCCAGGAGTCTCTTCCACTAGAATGCCTGGGGTCTGCTGAAAGTCTCTCCCATTAGAATGCCTGGAGTCACCCAGGTGTCTCTATCATTAGACTGGAAGGGGTTGAGTCAGAATGTCTCCCATTAGAATGCCTAAGGTCACCGAGGTGTCTCTATAATTAGACTGCCTTGGTAAGGCTAAAAGTCTCTTCCTTTAGAATGCATGCTGTTGCCCAGTTGTCTCTATCCTTAGACTGCCTTGGGTCGGCCAGAAGTCTTATCTATTAGAATTCCTGTGGTCTTCGGGCTTCTCTTACATTATAATGACCGGGGTTGCCTAGGTGTCTTTTTTATTAGACTGCCTGGGGTCGGCCAACAGTCTCTATTAGACTGCCTGGGGTTGCCCAGTTGTCTCTAATAATCAAACTACCTGGGGTTGGACAGGAGTCTCTCTAATCTAAATGCCTGGAATAAACCAGGGGTCTCTATCATTGGACTGTGTTGTGTTGGCTAGGAGTCTCTCCCTTTAGAATGCTGGAGGTCGCCCAGGTGTTTCTGTAATTAGACTACCTGAAGTCGGTCCAATGGAATGTCTGATGTCACTCATGTGTCGCTATCATTAGACTGCCTCAGGTTGGCCGGGAGCTTCTCTTATTAGAATGCCTGGGTTCACCCATGTGTCTCTATAATTAGAATGTTTGCAGTCGGCAAGGAGTCTCTCCCTATAGAATGCCTGGGAGGATTCAGGTCTCTCTATCCTTAGACTTCCTGGGATTGGCTTGGATTCTCTCTTTAGAATGCTTGGGGTCAGCCTGGTGTATCTCCTATTAGAATGCTTGGAGTTGCCCAGCTGACTCCATCATTAGACTCCCTGGGGTTGACTGAGAGTATCTCTCATTAGAATGCCAGGGTCGCCCAGGCATCTCTATCATTAGACTGTCTGGGGTCTACTGAGAATCTCTCCCAAGGTCACCCAAATGTCTATCACTAGGCTGTCTGGGTCTGCGAAGTGTCTCTCCCATTAGAATGCCTGGGGTCACCCATGTGTCTCCATGATTAGACTGGTGTCAGCCAAGAGTCTCCCATTAGAATACCTTCAGTTGGCCGGGAGTCTCTTCCATTACAATGCCTGGGATAGTCCGGGAATCTTTCCTATTTAAATGCTTGGAGTCGCGTAGTTGTCTCTATCATTAGGCTCTCTTGGGTTGGACAGAAGACTCTACCATTAGAAGGTCTGTGGTTGCCCAAGTGTCTCAATCATTAGACGACCTGGGAATGGCCAGGAGTCTCTCCCATTAGAATACCTGAGGTTGTCCAGAGGTGTTTCCCATTAGAATGCCTGAGGTCGCCCAGGAGTCACTATCATTAGAATGTGTGGGTTTGGCTGGGAGTCTCTCCCATTAAAATGCCTTGAGTCGTTTAGGTGTCTATATCATTAAAATGAATGGGGTCAGCTGGCATTGTCTCCAATTAGAACGACTGCTGTCACAAAGGTGTCTCTATAAAGACTGGTTTTGCTTCACCCGATGTCCTTATTCTTAGACTGCCTGTGGTCAGCTAGGAGTCTTTTGCATTAGAATTCCTGGGGTCAACCAAAAATCTCTCCAATTATAATGACTGTTGATGCCCAAGTGTCTCTATAATTAGACTGCCTGGTGTCAGCCAGGAGTCTCTGCCATTAGAATGCTTGTAGTCAGTCGAGAGTCTTTTCTATTAGAATGCCTGAGGTCTCCAAGATGTCTCTATTATTAGACTGTCAGAAGCCTGGGGCTGTCCGGGAGTCTCTTCAGTGAGAATTCCTGGAGTTGCCCGGGTGTCTCTATTATTAGACTGCCAGGAGTTGGCCAGAAGTCTCTCCCGTTAGAATGCTTGCGGTCACCCAGTAGGCTTTATTTTTAGAATGCCCGTGGTAGGGCAAGAGTCTCTTCCATGAAAATTCTGGGTGTTGCCCAAGTGTCTCTATCATTAGACTGCATGTGGCCGGCGGAAGTCTCTCCCATTAGAATGCCTGAGATCACCCAGGTGTCTTTATCATTAGTTTGCCTATCGTCGGTTGGGAGTGTTTTCCACTAGAATGTCTGGTGTCACTCAGAAGTCTTACTCTTCAGATTGCCTAAGGTTGGCCAGGAGTTTCTTCATTAGAATTCCTGGGGTCAGCTGAAAGTCTCTCTTATTAGAATGCCTGGTGTAGCCTAGATATCTTTATAATTAGACTTCTTGGGCTCAGTCATGGATCTCTCCCATTAGAATGGCTGGGGTGGTCCAGGTTTTCCTAATATTAGACTGCATGCTATCTGCCAGGAGTCTCTCCCATTAGAAAGCCTGTGGTCGCCCAGGTGTCTCTATACTTAGACTGCCTACTGTTGGCCAGGAGTCTCTCATTAGAATGCCTGCAGTCGTCCTGGACTTTCTCCCATTACAATGCCTTGGGTCGCCCACTTGCCTCTACCATTGGACTGCGTGGGTTCCACCGAATGTCCCTCCCATTACAATGCCTGAGGTTGCACAAGTGTCTTTATTATTATGCTGCCAGGGTTTGCCCAGAAGTCTCCTTCATTAGAATGCCTGGGGATTCCCAGGAACCTCTAACCTTAACCTGCCAGGGGTTGCCATAAATCTCTCCCTAGAGAATGCTTGGGGTCAGCTGAGAACCTCTTCAATTAGAATGCATTGGGTGACCCAGGTGGCTCATCATTATAATGCCTGTATTAGTCTGGGAGTCTCACCCATTAGAATGCCTGGGGTAATTTAGATGTCTATAGAATTAGATTGTCTGAGGATCAGCCAGAGATAATACCTGTGTTTGACTGGGAGTCTTTCCCATTAGAATGCCTATGGTCGCTCATGTTTTGTTATCATTACAATTTCTGGGTTCAGCTGGGAGTCTCTCCCATTAGAATGTCTGTAGCCACTCAGGTGTCTCTATCATTAAACTGCCTGGCATCGACTGGGAGTCTCTGAAGTAGAATGCCTCGGGTCAACCAGGTGTCTCTATCGTTTGACTGCCTGGTGTCAGACAAAAGTCTCCTCATTAGAACACTTGGTATTGGACAAGAGTCTCTACCATTAGAAATACTGGGGTTTTGCAGGTGTCAGTATCATTAGACTCCATGAGGTCAGCTGGGAATCTCTCCCATTAAAATATCTAGGGTCACCCAGGTGTCTCTATCATTAGAATGCCTGGGGCCTGCCTGATGTCTTTCCCTTAGAATGCCTGGGATTCCCCAGGTGTCTCTACCATTAGACTGCCTGGGGTTAGCCGGGAGTCTCTAAAATTAGAATGACTGGAGTCTCCCAGGGGTTTCTATCAATGGGCTTCCTGGGGTCAGCCAGGAGTTGCTCTCATTAGAAAGCCTTGTGGTGACTGGGAGTCAATCCCATTAGAACGTGTGGGATTGCCCAGGTGCCTCTAACATTAGATTGCCTGGAGTCGGTCAGGAGTCTCTCTCATTAGAATACCTGGGGTTGCCTAGGTGTCCATCTAATTATTCTACCAGGAATCCACCAGGAGTCTCTCACATAACAATCCCTATGGTTGCCCATTTTTCTCCATCATTGGACAGCCTGGGGCCAGCTGAGAGTGTCTCTCATTCAAATGCCTTGGTTCGCCTAGGTGTCTCTAACATTAGACTGTCTGGGTTCATCCAAAATCTTCTCCCATTAGAATGCTTGAAGATGCCAATATGTGCCTATAATTAGAATGCCTGGGGTGTGCCAGGAGTTTTTCCCATTAGAATGTCAGAGGTCGTCCAGGAATCTCTATTCTTAGGAGGCCTACGTTCAGTCAGTAGTCTCACATTAGAATGCCTGCTGTTGGCCGATTTTCTCTTTCACCAGAATGCCTGCGATCGCCCAGATGTCTCTATTATTAGACTGTCTGGCATTGGCAGTGAGTCTCTTTCATTACAATGCCTGATGTTGTCCAGGTGTCTCTATCATTAGACTGCTTCGGGTTAGGCAAGAGCCTCTTCCATTCGAATTCCTAGTGTCGCCCAGGTGTCTCTATAATTAGACTCCCTGTGTTCAACCAGGAGTCTCTCCCATTAGAATGCCTGGGATCACTTAAGTGTCTGTATTTTTAAAGTTCCTGGGGCCAGCTAGGAGTCTCCCATTAGAATGTTTGGGGTAGGCCGGAAACCTCTCCAATTATTATGCCTGGGGTCAGCCAGGTGTCTCTATTATTAGAATGACTGAAGTCAGTGGTGCGTCTCGCCTCCATTGGAATGCCTAAGGTCATCTAGGTGTCTCCATAATTAGACTTTTTGTGGTCAGCCAAATGTCTCTTCCAAAACAACGTCTGCATTCATCCAGAAGTCTCCGCCATTAGAATGCCTGAAGCCTCTCACGTCTGTTTATAATTAGACTGCCAGGGGTGGGTCAAGAATCTCTCCCATTAGAATGTCTGAGGACACCAAGCTGTCATTATCATGAGATTCCTTGGCATAGCCCAGGTGTCTTTATCATTAGATTTCCTGGGGTTGGCCAGGAGTATCTTTCATTAGAATGCCTGCAGTCCCCCAGGTGTCTCTATCGTTGGACTTCCTAGGGTCGGCAGTGAGTGTCTCCCACTAAAATGCCTGGCATCTCCCAGGTGTCTCTACCATTAGTCTGCCTGGGGCCAGCCAGTATCCTCTACCATCAGAATGCCTGGTGTCTCCCAGGCGTCTCTATAATTAGATTGCCTGTGTAAGCTAAGAGTCTCTCCTATTTAAATTCTTTGGGTCACCCAAGTGTCATTATTCTTAGACTGCCTAGTGTCAGCCAAGAGTCTCTGGTATTAGGATGACACCTGTTGTCACCCTGGTGTCTCTATAATTAAACCAGCCAGGGTTGGTGTTGGCCAAGAGTCTCTCTCATCAAAATGCCTAAAATAGACTAGGTGTTTTTAGCAGTATACAGCCTGGGGTTGGCCAGGGTTCTCTCCCGTCAGAATGCCTGGCTTCGTCTGGGAGTCTTTTGGATTGAAATTCTTGGGTTGACCTAGGTGTCTTTATTATAATGTCTAGGGTCTTCTTGGAGTCTCTCCCATTATAACGCATGCTGTTGCCCATGTGACTGTATCATTAGACTCACTGGCTTTGGCTAGGAGTCTCTTTTATTAGAATGCCTGGGGTGGGCTGGAAGTCTTTCCCATTTGCTTTCTTATGGTCAGCAAGGAGCCTTTCCCAATAGAATTCCTGGGATAGCTCAGTTTTCTCTATCATTGGAATGCCTGGGATATTCCACGAATCTGTCTCATTAGAATGCCTTATGTCACCCAGGTGTCTTTCCCATTAGAATGCCTGGCATCGCCCAGTCTTCTCATTAGAATGCCAGAAATAGGTCGAGAGTGTCTCCCAGTAGAATGCCTACTGTTGCCCAGGGGTCTTTATTATTAGACAGCCTGCGTTTGGTCAAGAGCCTCTCCCATTTGAATGCCTGGCATTGCCCAGGTGTTTCCATCATTAGACTGACTAGGTTTGGCCAGGAGTCGTTCACATTAGAATACCTGTGGTCGCCGGGGTGTCTCTACAATGAGAATGTCTAGGTTCTTCCAGGAGTCTCTCCCATTCAAACGCCTGGGGTCACCCAGGTGTCTCTATCATTAGACTGCCTTAGTTCTGCCAGAAATCTCTTATTTTAGAAGACCTGTGATCGACCTCGAGTCTCTCCCATTAGAATGTCTTGGGTTGCCTAGCTTCTCTATCATTGAACTGCCTAGTGTCTCCCGGGAGCTTCTTCCATTAGAATGCCTGTGTCACCCAGTTGTTCATACCTTTAGACTGCCTGGGGTCAGATGGGAATCTCTCCCATTAGGATGCCAGAAATCGCCCAGTTTTCTCTATCATTAGACTGTCAAGTGTTTTCCAGGAGTTTCTCCTATTAAAATGCCTCGTGTCTCCCAGGTGTCCTTATTTTAAATTCCATCGTGTCGGCCAAGAGTTGCTACCATTAGAATGCCTGTGGTGGGCCAGAAGTTTCTCCCATTTGAATGCTTGAGGTCGTTTAGCTGTCTCTGTTATTAGACTGACTGGAATCGGTGGGAATATCTTCTATTAGAATGCCTGGAGAGGCCCAGGTGTCTCTCTTGACCACACCTGCCTGTGGTCAGCCAGGTGTCTCTGCCACAAGAAAGTGAGGAATCACCAAGTTGTCTCTATCATTAGGTGGCTTGGGGCCAGCCGGGAGTCTCTCCCATTAGAATGCCTTGTGTCACCCAGGTGTCTCTATCTTTAGAATGCCTGACGTAGGCCAGGAGTCTCTCCCATTGGAATATCTTGGGTCACCCAAGTGTCCCTATCCTTAGACTGCTTGGGGTCAGACATGTTTTTCTGCCATTAGAATGCATGGGGCAGCTGATATTCTCTCTCTAATTAGAATGCCCTGTTGTCATCCAGGTGTCTGTATCATTAGAAAGCCTAAGGTCCTCCGGGAATCTCTCCCATTAGAATGCCTGGTGTCACCCAGGTGTTTCCATCATTAGACTGCCTGCAATTGACTGTACATCTCTCTCATTAGAATGCCTGGGTTGCCCAGGTGGCTCTATTATACTGACCTGGGTCCACCAAGAGTCTCTTCCATTATAATGCCTGGGTTTTCCCAGCCTTCCTGGGCTTGACCAGGAGTCTCTCCCATTAGAATGCCCGGGGTCACCCAGGTGTCTCTCATTAGCCTGCCTGTATTCAGCCGGATGTCTTTCCAATTAGAATGCCTGGGGTCTGTATTATTAGAATGCCTGTAATAGTACCATGTGCCTATAATTAGACTGTCAGGGGTCAGTCAGGAGTCTCTCCCATTAGAATGCTTGTGGCCCCTCAGGTGTCTTTATCTTAAGATTGCCTGTGGTTGGCCACAAGTCTCCCATTAAAATATCTGGGTTCCACTGGGAGTCTATCCCGTTACAATGTCTGGAGTTGATATTGTGTCTCTCTCATTAGACTGCCTGGGTTCGACTGGGTGTGTCTCTCTTTAAAATGTCTGAGGTCCTTAAGGTGTCTCTCTCATTAGATTGCCTGGGGTCGCCTGGGAGTCTCTCCTATTAGAATGCCTGTGATGCACCCAGTGTCTTTATTCTTAGACAGCCTGGGGTAGGCCACGAGTCTTTCCCATTAGAATGACTGGATCGGTCAGCAGTCTCTCCCATTAGAATGCCTGGGGTCGGCAGGAAGTCTCTTCCGTTAGAATGTCTAGGCTCTCCCAGGTGTCTCTACCTTTAAAATGCTTCAGTTTAGACAAAAGTCTCTCCCATTAAAATGCCTTGGGTCATTAAGCTGTCTCTATCATTAGAACGTATGGGGTCTGCCAGCAGACTCTGCCATTCGAATGTCTTATGTCGCCCAGATGTCTCCATAATGAAATCGCCCTGGGTTGGCCAAGAGACTCTTCCATTATAATACGTGGGGTGGCCCAGGTATCCCTATAATCTGACTGTCTGTGGTCAACAAAGTGTCTCTCCCATTAGAATGCCTGGCATCCCCCACGTGTCTTTATTCTTAGACTGTTTCGGGTCAGCCAGGAGTCTCTTCCACTAGAATGCCTGGGGTCTGCCGAAAGTCTCTCCCATTAGAATGCCTGGAGTCACCCAAGTGTCTCTATCATTAGACTGGATGGGGTTGAGTCAGAGTCTTTCACATTAGGATGCCTGGGGTCACCAATCTGTCTCTATAATTAGACTGCCTGGGTAAGGTCAAAAGTCTCTCCCCTTAGAATGCCTGTTGTTGCCCAGTGGTCTCTATCCATAGACTGCCTTGGGTTGGCCAGAAGTCTCATCTATTGGAATGCCTGTGGTCGTCGGGGCTTCTCTTACATTATAATGACCAGGGTTGCCTAGGTATCTTTTTTATTAGACTGCCTGGGGTCGGCCAGGAGTCTCTATTAGACTGCCTGGAGTTGTGCAGGTGTCTCTAATAATCAAACTGCCTGGGGTTGGACAGGAGTCTTTCTAATCTGAATGCCTGGAACAAACCAGGTGTCTCTGTCATTAGACTATGTTCTGTTGGCTGGGAGTCTCTCGTTTTAGAATGCTGGAGGTCACCCAGGTGTTTCTGTAATTAGACTACCTGAAGTCAGTCCAATGGAATGTCACATGATGTCACTCATGGGTCTCTATCATTAGACTGCCTCAGGTCGGCCAGGAGCTTCTCTTATTAGAATGCCTGGGGTCACCCTGGTGTCTCTATAATTGGAATGCCTGGTGTCAGCCAGGAGTCTCTCCCTGTACAATGCCTGGGAGGACTCAGGTCTCCCTATCCTTAGACTTCCTATGGTTGGCCTGGGGTCTCTCTTTGGAATGCTTGGGGTTGGCCTGGGACATCTCCTATTAGAATGCCTGGAGTTGCCCAGGTGTCTCTATCATTAGACTGCCTGGGGTTGGCTGAGATTCTCTGACAGCAGAATGCCTGGGTTCACCAGGCGTCTCTATCATTAGACTGTCTGGCGTCTACCGAGAGTCTCTCCCTTTAGAATGCCCGAGGTCACCCAAATGTCTAGGCTGCCTGGTGTCTGCCAAGTGTCTAGGCTATCTGGGGTCTGACAAGTTTCTCTCCAATCAGAATGCCTGGGGTCACCCAGGTGTCTTATTATTAGAATGACTGTAGTCAGTGGGGAGTCTTGCCTCCATTAGAATGCCTAAGGTCATCTAGGTGTCTCCATAAGTAGACTTTTTGTGGTCAGCCAAAAGTCTCTTCCAAAACAATTCCTGCATTCTTCCAGAAGTCTCTCCCATTAGAATTCCTGAAGCTGCCCATGTCTGTTTATAATTAGACTGCATGGGGTGGGTCAGGAGTCTCTCCCATTAGAATGCCTGAGGACACCAAGCTGTCATTATCATGAGATTCCTTGGCATAGCCCAGGTGTCTTTATCATTAGACGTCGTGGGGTTTGCCAGGAGTATGTTTCATTAGAATGCCTGTAGTCTCCCAGGTGTTTCTATCGTTAGACTTCCTAGGGTCGCCAGGGAGTATCTCCCTTTAAAATGCTCGGCGTCTTCTGGATGTCTCTACCATTAGTCTGCCTGGGATCAGCCAGTATCCTCTACCATTAGAACGCCTGGTGTCTCCCAGGTGTCTCTATAATTAGATTGCTTGGGTAAGCTAAGAGTCTCTCTCATTTAAATTCATGTGGTCGCCCAGGTGTCATTATTCTTAGATTGCCTAGTGTCAGCCAAGAGTCTCTGGTATTAGGATGACACCTGATGTCGCCCTGGTGTCTCTATAATTAAACTACCTTGGGTTGGGTTTGGTCAAGAGTTTCTCTCATCAAAATGTCTAAAATCGACTAGGTATTTTTATCATTAGACTGGCTGGGGTCGGCCAGGGTTCTCTCCCATCAGAATGCCTGGCATCGGCCGGGAGTCTTTTGGATTAGAATACTTGGGGTGAACCTGGTGTCTTTATTATAATGCCTAGGGTCTTCTTGGAGTCTGCTATTAGAAAGCATGCTGTCGCCCATGTGTCTGTATCATTAGACTCACTAGGGTCGGCTGGGAGTCTCTTTAATTAGAATGCCTAAGGTGGGCTGGAAGTCTTTCTCCTTGGCATTCCTGTGGTTGGCAAGCAGTCTTTCCCATTAGAATTCCTGGGATCGCTCAGTTTTCTCTATCATTAGAATGCCTGACGTCGTCCAGTCGTCTTTATCATTAGAATGCCTGGAATAGGCAGGGAGTCTCTCCCAATAGAATGCCTACTGTCGCCCAGGGGTCTTTATTATTAGACAGCCTGCGTTTGGTCAAGAGCCTCTCCCATTTGAATGCCTGGCATTGCCCAGGTGTTTCCATCATTAGACTGACTAGGTTTGGCCAGGAGTCGTTCACATTAGAATACCTGTGGTCGCCGGGGTGTCTCTACAATGAGAATGTCTAGGTTCTTCCAGGAGTCTCTCCCATTCAAACGCCTGGGGTCACCCAGGTGTCTCTATCATTAGACTGCCTTAGTTCTGCCAGAAATCTCTTATTTTAGAATGCCTGTGATCGACCTCGAGTCTCTCCCATTAGAATGTCTTGGGTTGCCTAGCTGTCTCTATCATTGAACTGCCTAGTGTCTCCTGGGAGCCTCTTCCATTAGAATGACTGTGTCGCCAGTTGTTCCTATCTTTAGACTGCCTGGGGTCAGACCGAAATCTCTCCCTTTAGAATTCTAGGAATCGCACCGTTATCTCTATCATTAGACTGCCTAGTGTTATCGTGGAGTCTCTCCTATTGAAATGCCTCGTGTCTCCCAGGTGTCTTTATTATTAGATTACATGATGTCAGCCAAGAGTTGCTGTCTTTAGAATGCCTGCGGTGGGCCAGAAGTTTCTCCCATTTGAATGCCTGAGGTGGTTTAGCTATCTCTGTTATTAGACTGACTGGAATCGGTGGGAATATCTTCTATTAGAATGCCTGGAGAGGCCCAGGTGTCTCTCTTGACCACACCGGCCTGTGGTCGGCCAGGTGTCTCTGCCACAAGAATGCCAGGATTTGCCAAGTTGTCTCTATCATTAGGCTGCTTGGGGTCAACTGGGAGTCTCTCATTAGAATGCCTTGTGTCACCCAGGTGTCTCTATCTTTAGAATGCCTGAGTTTAGCCATGAGTCTCTCCCATTAGAATGTCTTGGGTCACCCAAGTGTCTCTAGCCTTAGACTGCTTGGGGTCAGACATGTTTTTCTGCCATTAGAATGCATGGGGCAGCTGATAGTCTGTCTCTAATTAGAATGCCCTGTTGTCGCCTAGGTGTCTATATCATTAGAATGCCTAAGGTCCTCCAGGAGTCTCTCCCATTAGAATGCCAGGTGTTTCCATCATTAGACTGCCTGCGGTTGGCTATATATCTCTCCCATTAGAATGCCTAGGGTTGCCCAGGTGGCTCTACTCTACTGACCTGGGTCCACCAGGAATCTCTTCCATTATAATGCCTGGGTTTTCCCAGCCTTCCTGGGCTTGACCAGGAGTCTCTCCCATTAGAATGCCTGTGGTCACCCTGGTGTCTCTATCATTAGCCTGCCTGTATTTGGCCAGGAGTCTTTCCAATTAGAATGCCTGGGGTCTCTATTACTATAATGACTGAAATAGCCCTGTGTGCCTATAATTAGACTGTCAGGGGTCAGCCAGGTGTCTCTCCCATTAGAATGCCTGTGGCCCCTCAGGTGTCTTTATCCTAAGATAGCCTGTGGTTGGCCACAAGTCTCCCATTAAAATGTCTGGGGTCTGCTGGGAGTCTCTCCCATTAAAATGCCTGGGGTTGATATTGTGTCTCTATCATTAGACTGCCTGGGATCACCTGGGAGTCTCTCCCATTAGAGTGCCTGTGATGCACCAGGTGTCTTTATTCTTAGACAGCCTGGGGTAGGTCACGAGTCTTTGCCATTAGAATGACTGGATCAGTAAGGAGTCTCTCTCATTAGAATGCCTGGGGTCGGCAGGAAGTCTCTTCCATTAGAGTATCTGCCCTCTCCCGGGTGTCTCTACCTTTAAAATGCTTCGGTTTAGATGAAATCTCTTCCATTAAAATGCCTTGGGTCTTTAAGCTGTTCTCTATCTTTAGAATTTATGGGGTCAGCCAGCAGACTCTCCCATTCGAATGTCTAGTGTCACCCAGATGTCTCTATAAAGAGACTGTCCTGTTTTGGCCAGGAGACTACCACTATAATGCGTGGGGTTTACCAGCTGTCCCTATAATTAGATTGCCTGAAGTCAACAAAGTGTCTCTCCCATTAGAATGCCTGAGGTCTCCCAGGTGTCTTCATTCTTAGACTGTCTCAGGTCAGACAGGAGTCTTTTCTACTAGAATGCCTGGGATCTGCAGAACGTATCTCCCATTAGAATGCCTGGAGTCACCCAGGTGTCTCTATCATTAGACTGGATGGGGTTGGGTCAGAGTCTCTCCCATTAGAATGCCTAGGGTCACTGAGGTGTCTCTATAATTAGACTGCCTGGGTAAGGCCAAAAGTCTATCCCTTTAAAATGCCTGTTGTCTCCTGGATGTCTCTATCTTTAGACTGCCTTGTGTCCGCCAGAAGTCTCGTCTATTAGAATGCCTGTGGTCGTCGGGGCTTCTGTAACATTATAATGACCAGGGTTGCCTAGGTGTCTTTTTTATTAGACTGCCTGGGTTCGGCCAGGGTTCTCTATCAGACTGCCTGGGGTTGCTCAGGTCTCTAATAATCAAACTGCCTGGGGTTAGACAGGAGTCTCTCTAATCTGAATGCCTGGATTAAACCAGGTGTCTCCATCATTAGACTGCCTTCTGTCAGCTATGAGTCTCTCCCTTTAGAATGCTGGAGGTCGCCCAGGTGTTTCTGTAATTAGACTACCTGAAGTCGGTCCAATGGAATGTCTGATGTCACTCATGGGTCTCTATCATTAGACTGCCTCAGGTCGGCCAGGAGCTTCTCTTATTAGAATGCCTGGGGTCACCCAGGTGTCTCTATAATTAGAATGCTTGGGGTCGGCAAGGAGTCTCTCCATGTAGAATGGCTGGAGTGATTCAGGTATCTCTATCCTTAGACTTTCTTGGATTGTCCTGGGGTCTCTCATTAGAATGCTTGGGGTCAGCCTTGGGTATCTCCTATTAGAATGCCTGGAGTTGCCCAGGTATCTCTATCATTAGACTGCCTGGGGTCTACTGAGAATCTCTCCCCTTAGAATGCCCAAGGTCACTCAAATGTCTCTATCACTAGGCTGTCTGGGGTCTGCCAAGTGTCTCTCCCATTAGAATGCCCGGGGTCGCCCGTGTGTCTCTATCATTAGTCTGGTGTCAGCCAAGAGTCTCCCATTAGAATACCTTCAGCTGGCTGGGAGTCTCTTCCATTACAATGCCCGGGATAGTCCAGGAGTCTTTCCTATTAAAATGCTTGGGATCGCCTAGTTGTCTCTATCATTAGGCTCTCTCGGGTTGGACAGGAGACTCTACCATTAGAATGTCTGTGGTCGCCCAGGTGTCTCTATCATTAAACGACCTGGGAATGGCCAAGAGTCTCTCCCATTAGATTGCCTGAGGTTGGCCGGAGGTCTCTCCCATTAGAATGCCTGCGGTCTCCCAGGTGTCTCTATCATTAAAATGCATGGGTTTGGCTGAAATTCTCTCCCATTAAAAGGCCTTGAGTCGTTCAGGTGTCTGTATCATTAAAATGAATGGGGTCAGCTGGCAGTGTCTCCCATTAGAATGCCTGCTGTCACCAAGATGTCTCTATAAAGACTGGTTTTGCTTGACCAGGTGTCCTTATTCTTAGACTGCCTGTGGTCGTCCAGGAGTCTCTTTCATTAGAATACCTGGGATCAACCAAAAGTCTCTCCAATTATAGTGACTGTGGGCGCCCAAGTGTCTCTATAATTAGACTGCCTGGGGTCAACAGGAAGTCTCCCATTAAAATGCCTGTGGCAAACCAGGTGTCTCCATTATTACACTGCCTAGTGTCAGCCAGGAGCCTCTGCCATTAGAATGCTTGTGGTCGGTGGAGAGTCTTTTCTGTTAGAATGCCTGGGGTCTCCAAGGTGTCTCTATTATTAGACTGCCAGAAGCCTGGGGCTCTCCGGGAGTCTCTCCAATTAGAATGCCTGGAGTCGCCCAGGTGTCTCTATTTTTAGACTGCCAGAAGTCAGCCAGAAGTCTCTCTCATTAGAATGCTTACCGTCGCCCAGTAGGCTTTATTTTTAGAATGCCCGTGGTGGGGCAAGAGTCCTTTACATGAAAATGCTGGGTGTCACCCAGATGTGTCTATCCTTAGACTGTCTGTGGCTGGTGGAAACTGTCTCCCATTAGAATGCCTGAGATCACCCAGGTGTTTGGGTTTTTTTTGTTTGTTTGTTTTTAGTTTAATAGACATTTATTCCTTTAGTTGAGCAACCTCTACACAATAAAAATGTATGACTTAAGATCTTTTTTTGTGTGTGTGAAGAAATTTAGGTCTCAAGAACTTGCATGAACTTGCTATGAATGCTTCCTGGAATTCAATTAACTGAGCCTTTGAAACCCCTAGAGAAGATAGGAGAAAAATGGTTCAGAGAAATGAGTTTTTAAGTTTAAGTCAGAATTTAGAATTGGGCAATTCCTTGTCTACCTTTTTTTTACACTCAAATCCACCCTGGGAAACAGTCTAGTGTCCTGGAAGACATGATACAAACAGAAATGCAATGTGGTGGTATACTCAGTCAAAGTGGGAGCACAAGAGATGGCCCAACTTTGTGGAATGGTAAGGATTTTTAGAGTAGTTTGGCCAGGAACAAGAGAAGTAACGGCAGAAAACACCTACGGTTGGAAGCCATGTGCTTATGACCTTTTCTGTAGCCTATGGGAGTGCACAGAATGGGTAACCCAAGATGTTTTTAAGACTGACTGGACTAAGAATGAGGTACTTATAGCCAACTACTTTCCCCCCTAATGTGACTGAAGAGATTCATAATGATCACAATTAGCATTACATTTAAGTATTTTAGGATTGACTTCTCACACTTGAAAGGTTTTTATCTAATGGCCACTGGCTTACCAGCTTCCCACTCTAGCATCCATTGCTAGCTTACCAATCTTAAGGGCAATTTTATCTCACATTCAATTTCAAAACACAACAGGGTTAATACCACTACCACTAATCATTGAGCTACATGAAGCCACGGCACTGAATCAGAAGCTTTCACCTTTTGTATGTGAATTTAAAATGGTACTATGGAGGTGGAGGCAATTTTCTTCAGGCTAACCCATATTTTCTAAAGCCCAATTTAAAAAGTCTGTGCCTGTCAAACTAAAAAAACTCAGCCACTTGAAAGTAAACCAGCAGAGCATTGCCATCACCCCAACAAAGTTGCAGGTTTCATCACATGCACCAGACAAATCTACAGGACTAGTTTCAGTTCTCTTAAAGAATTTATTTTAAACCAATTATACCACAGTATGTTTTATACACTGACATACAACTCCCTAATAAGATAAAGCAAAGACAAAAAAAGTTTATCTTATTAGAAACAAGATACACCACCACTTATTCTCTTCAAACATTATTAACTTTCTTAATTTGACAAAGCATTCAAGAAACAATCTGCAGACTAGTTTTAACAGAAAAATAACACCTGTCAGCAGACATGACTGTCCTAAACAGTTTATTAGGTATGAATTTTACAAACTTTACTTATATTAGTGGTAACGGTGGAGCTGGAGAGTATTGTACCTTCTCCAAGATGCCCGGCGAGAACCACGAATAGTGTGGTAGAACTTAAGGCCCTTTCCAAGGCCACGGCTCTTTTGGCCTGCAGATGTCAGCCCACACATCTCCCAGTGCTTGTGGACTGATTTGGTGATCCACTGGGTGTCAGGATTTCTTCTGATAGCTTTATGAAACGGATCAATGAGGATAACCTCAAAAAACTCGTATGTGAAACCTTCTCCAACCCAGTAAGAATTCAGGACTCTCAGAGCCCCAGAGTGGAGTCCAGTTCACTCCTCTGCAACGGACTGAAGGCTTCAAGAAAACTTTAGCTGGGTAACCCCATGATGGACAGGCTTGCTGTAAAATGAACCCTTAGGAACTGGGCGTTTTTAGTCACCATGGTAAACACAAATCCTATATATAATGAAAGCTTGCTTGGCCTTGTAACCCAGTCAGCGCCATTTATCAGGCCAGATGGGGCAGGGATCCCTGTGGAGAGCAGAGAGCTGGTGGTACAGCCAGCAGCAGACCCTCAGAAGAAACCACATGACATCAGACTGCTTCTTTCTCCATAGCTCCTGGATGTACTTGCATGCACCCATATTGGCTTACCTGATGGCTACCACCAGATGGAAAGGGGCCACCCAGGTTTCTTTATCATTAGATTGCCTGCGGTCGGCTGGGAATGTTTTCCATTAGAATGTCTGGTGTCACTCAGAAGTCTTACTCTTCAGATTGCCTGAGGTTGGCCATTAGTTTCTTCATTAGAATTCCTGGGGTCAGGTGAAAGTCTCTCTTATTAGAATGACTGGGGTCATCCAGGTGTCTGTATGATTATAGTATCTCGGGTCACCCAGAATCTCTTGTATTAGAATGCCTGGGGTAGCCTAGGTGTCTTTAGGATTAGACTGCTTGGGCTCTGTCATGGGTCTCTCCCATTAGAATGCCTGGGGTGGCACAGGTTTCTCTATTATTAGACTGCATGCTGTCAGCCAGGAGTCTCTCCCATTAGAATGCCTAGAGTCACCCGGGGCTCTGTAGCATTAGACTTGCTGGGGTCAGCCAGAAGTCTCCACATTAGAATGCTTGGGGTTGGAGGGAGTATCTCCCATTAGAATGGCTGGGGTCGTCCAGGTGTCTTTCATTTTAGAATGCCTAAGATCATGAGGTTTCTCTATAAGGAGACCATGGGATCAGTCATGAGTCTCTCCTGAAGGAATACCTGGTATCTGCTGAAAATTTCTCTCATTAAAATGTCATAAAATTGCTTGTAGTCTGTTGGGAACTTTTTCTATTAGAATGTGTGTCATCTCCAAGGTGACTCTATTTTTAGAAAACCTGGGGCCATCCGGAAGTCTCTTTAATTAGAATGTCTGGAGTCATCCATTTGTCTCTATCATTAGAATTCCTGAATTTGTCCAGGAGTCTCTCCCATTACAATGGCATGGGTCGCCCAAATGTCTCCATCATTAGAATGTCTGCCGTTGACCATGAGTCTCTCCCATAGGAATGCCTGGGATCACCCTGTTGTCTCTATCATGAGACTGCCTTGAGTCAGCCAGGAGTCTCTCCCATTAGAATGCCTGGGTTTGCCTAAATGTCTCTGTAGTTAGGCTGCCTGGCTCTTCCGTGAGTCTCTCCCATTAAAATACCTGGAGTCGCCCAAGTGTCTCCATCACTAAGCTGCCTGGAATTGGCCAGGAATCTCTCCCTCTCCCAGTCAAATGCCTGGGGTCGCCCAGGTGTCTCTATCACTAGTCTGCCTGGTTTCAACTGGGAGTCTCTTCCATTAGAATGCCTGAGGTTTTTCAGGTAGCTCCTTCACAGTTATTAGATTGCCTGTGGTCATCCAGAAATCTCTCCCATTAAAATTTCTAACATTGCCCAGGTTTCTCTATAATTACACTGAGAGGGATTGGTTAGTAGTTTCTCCCATTAAAATTCCTGTGGTTGCCCAGGTGTCTCTATACTTAGACTGCCTGCTGTTGGTCAGGAGTCTCTCATCAGAATGCCTGAGGTCGTCCCGGACTTCCTCCCATTAGAATGCCTGGGGTCGCCCAGGTGACTCTACCATTAGACTGCCTGGGTTCCACCGAATGTCCCTCCCATTACAATGCCTGAGGTTGCACAAGTGTCTTTATTATTATGCTGCCAGGGTTTGGCCAGAAGTCTCCTTCATTAGAATGCCTGGGGTAGCTCCGGAACCTCTAACCTTAAACTGCCAGAGGTTGCCTTAAGTCTCTCCCAAGAGAATACTTGGGGTCAGCTGAGAACCTCTTCAATTAGAATGACTTGGGTTGCCCAGGTGGCTCATCATTAGAATGCCTGTATTAGGCTGGGAGTCTCACCCATTAGAATGCCTGGGGTAATTTAGATGTCTGTAGAATTAGACTGCCTGAGGGTCAGCCAGAAATAGTATCTGTGTTTGACTGGGAGTTTTTCCCATTAGAACGCATATGGTTGCTCATGTTTCTCTATCATTAGAATGTCTGGACTCATTCGGCCGGGAGACTCTCCCATTAGAATGTCTGTAGCCACCCAGGTGTCTCTATCATTAAACTGCCTGGCATCGACTGGGAGTCTCTGAACTAGAATGCCTTGGGTCGACCAGGTGTTTCTGTCGTTTGACTGCCTGGTGTCACACAAAAGTCTCCTCATTAGAACGCATGGAATTGGCCAAGAGTCTCAACCATTCAAATTACTTGCGTTATCCAGGTGTCTGTATCATTAGATTCCCTGGGGTCAGCTGGGAATCTCTCACATTAAAATGCATGGCGTCACACAGGTGTCTGTATCATTAGAATGCCTGGGGATGGCCTGGTGTTTTTCCCATTAGAATGCCTGGGATCATCCAATTGTGTCTACCATTAGACTTCCTGAGGTCGGCCGGAAGTCTCTCCAATTAGAATGACTGGAGACTCCCAGGGGTCACTATTATTGGAATTCCTGGGGTCAGTCAGGAGTTGCTCCCGTTAGAATGCCTTGGGCTGACTGGGAGTCTCTCCCTTTAGAACGTGTGGGATTGCGCAGGTGCCTCTAACATTAGACTGCCTGGAGTTGGCCAGGAGTCTCTCTCATTAGAAAACCTGGGGTCACCTAGGTGTCTATTTAATTATTCTACCAGGAATCCACCGGGAGCCTCTCACATGACAATCCCTGTGGTTGCCCATTTTCCTCCATCATTGGACAGACTGGGGTCAGCTGAGAGTCTCTCTCATTCAAATGCCTGGGGTCGCTTAGGTGCCTCTAACATTAGACTGCCTGGGTTCATCCAAAAGTTTCTCCCGTTAGAATGCCTGAAGATGCCAATGTGTGTCTATAATTAGAATGCCTGGGGTCTGCCAGGAGTTTCTCCCATCAGAATGCCAGAGGTTGTCCAGGTGTCTCTATTCTTAAAAGGCCTGCGTTCTGCCAGGAGTCTTGCATTAGAATGTCTGGTGTTGGCTGAAATTCTCTTTCACTAGAATGCTTGGGATCCCCCTGGTGTCTCTATTATTAGACTGTCTGGCATTGGCAGTGAGTCTCTTTCATTACAATGCCTGAGGTTGCCCAGGTGTCTCTATCATTAGACTACTTAGGGTTAGGCAAGAGCCTCTTCCATTCGAATTCATAGTGTCGCCCAGGTGTCTCTATAATTAGACTCCCTGGGTTCAACCAGGAGTCCCTCTCATTAGAATGCCTGGGGTCGTTTAGGTGTCTGTATCCTTAAACTGCCCGGGTTCAGCCAGCAGTCTCCCATTAGAATGTTTGGGGTAGGCTGGAAGACTCTCCAATTAGAATGCCTGGGGTCACCCAGGTGTCTCTATTATTAGAATTACTGGAGTCAGTGGGGAGTCTCACCACCATTAGAATGCCTACGGTCATCTAGGTGTCTCCATAATTAGACTAGACTTTTTGTGGTCAGCCAAAAGTCTCTTCCAAAAGAATGCCTGCATTCTTTCAGAAGTCTCTCCCATTAGAATTCCTGAAGCCGCTCATGTCTGTCTATAATTAGACTGCCAGGGGTGGGTCAGGAATCTCTCCCATTAGAATGCCTGAGGACACCAAGCTGTCATTATCATGAGACTCTTTGGCGTAGCCCAGGTGTCTTTATCATTAGACTTCCTGGGATTGGCCAGAAGTATCTTTCATTAGAATGCCTGCAGTCACCCAGGTGTCTCTATCATTAGAGTTCCTAAGGTAGGCAGGGAGTATCTCCCATTAAAATGCCTGGTGTCTCCCAGGTGTCTCTACCATTAGTCTACCTGGGGTCAGCCAGTATCCTGTACCATTAGAATGCCTGATATCTCCCAGGTGTCTCTATAATTAGTTTGCCTGTGTAACCTAAGAGTCTCTCCCATTTAAATTAGTGGGTACGCCCAGGTGTCATTATTCTTAGACTGCCTAGTGTTGTCTCTGGTATTAGGATGACACCTGATGTCGCCCTGGTGTCTCTACGATTAAACTACCTGGGGTTGGGGTTGGCCAAGAGTCTCTCTCATTAAAATGCCTAAAATCGAGTAGGTGTTTTTACCATGAGACTCCCTGGGGTCGGCCAGGGTTCTCTCCCATCAGAATGCCTGGCATCGGCCGGGAGTCTTTTGGATTAGAATTCATGGGGTGAGCTGGGTGTCTTTATTATAATGTCTAGGGTCTTCTTGGAGTCTCTGCCATTAGAAAGCATGCTGTCGCCCATGTGTCTGTATCATTAGACTCACTGGGGTCGGCTGGGAGTCTCTTTTATTAGAATGCCTGGGGTGGGCTGGAAGTCTTTCCCATTAGCATTCCTTTGTTCGGCAAGGAGTTTTTCCCATTAGAATTCCTAGGATCGTTCAGTTTTCTCTATCATTAGAATGCCTGGGATCTGCCATGAATCTCTCTCATTAGAATGCCTTATGTCACCCAGGAGTTTCTTCCATTAGAATGCCTGGCATCGCCCAGTCATCTTTATCATTAGAATTCCTGGAATAGACCGGTAGTCTCTCCCAGTAGAATCCCTACTGTTGCCCAGGGGTCTTTATTATTAGAGAGCGTGGGTTTGGCCAAGAGTGTCTCCCTTTAGAATGCCTGGCATTGCCCTGGTGTTTCTATCATTAGACTGTCTAGGTTTGGTGAGGAGTCATTCACATTAGAATAACTGCAGTCTCCCGGGTGTCTCTACAATTAGAATGTCTAGGTTCTTCCAGGAGTCTCTAACATTCGAGAGCCTGGGGTCATCCAGGTGTCTCTGTCATTAGACTGCCTTAGTTCTGCCAGAAATCTCTTATTTTAGAATGCCTGTGATCAACCTCAAATCTCTCCCATTACAATGCTTGAGTTGTCTAGGTGTCTCTATCATTGAACTGCCTAGTGTCTCCTGGGAGCCTGTTCCATTAGAATGCCTGTGTCACCCAGTTGTTCCTATCCTTAGACTGCCTGGGGTCAGACGGGAACCTCTCCCATTAGAATGCCAAGAATTGCCCAGTTATGTCTATCATTAGACTGCCTAGTGTTAACCAGGAGTCTCTCCTATTAACATGCCTCGTGTCTCCCAGGTGTCTTTATTATTAGATTGCATGGTGTCGGCCAAGAGTTGCTACCATTAGAATGCCTGAGGTCGTTTAGCTCTCTCTGTTATTAGACTGACTGGAATCAGCAGGAATATCTTCTATTAGAATGCCTGGAGAGGCCCAGGTGTCTCTCTTGACCACACCTGCCTGTGGTCAGCCAGGTGTCTCTCCCACAACAATGCCAGAAATCACCACGTTTTCTCTATCATTAGGCTGCTTGGGGTCAGGCGGGAGTCTCTCCCATTGGAATTCCTTGTGTCTCCCAGGTATCTCTATCTTTAGAACGCCTGAGGTCGACCAGGTATCTCTCCCATTAGAATGTCTTGGGTCACCCAAGTGTTTCTATCCTTAGACTGCTTGGGGTCTTACATGTTTCTCTGCCATTAGAATGCATGGGGCAGCTGATAGTCTCTCTCTAATTACAATGCCCTTTTTGTCACCCAGGTGTCTTTATCATTAGAATGCCTAAGGTCTTCCAGGAGTCTCCCCCATTAGAATGCTTGGGGTCACCCAGGTGTTTCCATCATTCGAGTGCCTGCAGTTGGCTGTAAATCTCTCACATTATAATGCCTGGGTTCACCCTGTTGGCTCTATTACACTGGCCTGGGTCCACCAGGAGTCTCTTCCATTATAATGCCTGGGTTTTCCCAGTCTTCCTGTGCTTGACCACGAGTCTCTCCCATTAGAATGCCTGGGGTCGCCCAGGTGTCTCTATCATTAGGCTGCCTGTATTCAGCCAGGAGTCTTTCCAATTACAATGCCTGGGGTCTCTATTATTAGAATGACTGTAATAGCCCCATGTGCCTATAATTAGACTGTCAGGGATCAGTCAGGTGTCTTTCCCATTAGAATGCCTGTGGCCCCTCAGGTTTCTTTATCCTAAGATTGCTTGTGGTTGGCCACAAGTCTCCCATTAAAATGCCTGGGTTCCACTGGGAGTCTCTCCCATTAGAATGCCTATGATGCACCAGATGTCTTTATTCTTAGACAGCCTGGGGTAGGCCATGAATGTTACCCATTAGAATGATTGGGTCGGTCAGGAGTCTCTCCCATTAGAATATCTGGCCTCGGCAGGAGTCTCTTCCATTAGACTATCTGAGCTCTCCCAGCTGTCTCTACCTTTAAAATGCTTCTATTTAGACAAAAGTCTCTCCCATTAAAATGCCTTGGGTCGTTAAGCTGTCTCTATCATTAGAATTTATGCGGTCAGCCAGCAGACTTTCCTATTCGAATGTCTTGTGTCACCCAGATGTCTCTATAATGAGACTGCCCTGGGTCGGCCAGGAGACTCTAACATTATAATACGTGGGGTGACCCAGGGTTCCCTATAATTAGACTGCCTGTGGTCAAAAAAGTCTCTCCCATTAGAATGCCGGGTGTCACCCAGGTGTCTTCATTCTTAGACTGTCTCGGGTCAGCCAGGAGTATTTTCCACTAGAATGCCTGGGGTGTGTCAAAAGTCTCTCCCGTTAGAATGCCTGGAGTCACCCAGGTGTCTCTATCATTAGATTGGATGGGATCGGGTCAGAGGTTCTCCCATTAGAATGCCTGGGGGTCACCGATGTGTCTCTATAATTAGACTGCCTGGGTGAGCCCAAAAGTCTCTCCCTTTAAAATGCCTGTTATTTCCCGGTTGTCTCTATCCTTAGATTGCCTTGGGTCAGCCAGAAGTCTCATCTATTAGAATGCCTGTGGTTGTCAGGACTTCTCTTACATTATAATGATGGGGGTTGCCTATGTGTCTTTTTTTATTAGAGTGCCTGGGGTCGGACAGGTGTCTCTACTAGACTGAATGGGGTTGCCCAGGTGTCTCTAAAAATCAAACTGCCTGGGGTTGGACAGGAATCTCTCTAATCTGAATGCGTGAAATAAACCAGATGTCTCTATCATTAGACTGTGTTGTGTTTGCTAGGAGTCTCTCCCTTTAGGATGCTGGAGGTCCCCCAAGTGTTTCTGTAATTACACTACCTGAAGTCAGTCCAATGGAATGTCTGATGTCAGTCATGTGTCTCTATCATTAGACTGCCTCAGGTCGTCCAGGAGCTTCTCTTATTAGAATGCCTGAGTTCACCCAGGTGTTTCTATAATTAGAATGCTTGGGGTCAGCAAGGAGTCTCTCCCTGTTGAATGCCTGGTGTGACTCAGATCTCTCTATTCTTAGACTTCCTGGGGTTGGCTTCAGGTTTGTCATTGGAATGCTTAGGGTCAGCCTGCGGTATCTCCTATTAGAATGCCTGGGGTTGGCTGAGAGTCTCTCTCATTAGAGTGCCTCGGGTAGCCCAGGCGTCTCTGTCATGAGAGTGTCTCTGGTCTACTGAGAGTCTCTCCCTTTAGAATGAAAAAGGCTACCAAAATGTCTAGGCTGTCCAGGGTCTGCCATGTATCTAGGCTTTACAATAGGCTGTCTGGAGTCTACCAAGTGTCTCTTCCATTAGAATTCCTGGGGTCACCAAGGTGTCTCTATCATTACACTGCCAAGGGTCGACCAGGAGTTTCTCCCATTAGAATGCCTGGGGTCACCCAGGTGTCTCTATTGTTAGACTGCCTAGATTCGGCCAGGAGTCTCTCTTATGAGAATTCCTGGGTTCAAACAGGTTACTGTATCATTAATCTACCTAGTATCACACAGGAGTCTTTAGCATTAAAATGTCCAGGATTGGATGGGAGCCTTTCCCATTTCAATGCCTGGGGTTGCCCAAGCATCTCTATCCTTAGAATACCTAGGATTGGCCAGTAGTCTCTCCCATTAGAATGTCTGGGATCACTAAGATGTCTCTATTAGTAGACTCACTGGGGTTGGCCAAGAGTCTTTCCCATTAAAATGCCTGGGGTTGCCCAGGGGTCTCTGTCATTAAATTGCTTGCAGTTGATTGGGAGTTTCTCCCATTAGAATGCCTGTGGGCAGCTAGGAGTCTCTCCCGTTATAATGCCTGGGATCATCCAGCTGTCTCTATCATCAGACTGCCTGGGGTCACCCCGAAGTCTCTCCCACTAGAATGCCTGGTTTCACCCAGGTGTGTCTATAATTAGACTACCTGGGCTTGGCCTGGAGTCTCCTTCATTAGAAGGCCTGGAATCGCCCAGGTGTCTGTATTACTAGACAGCCTGGGATCAATGGGAATCTCTCCCATTAGAATGCCTGAGGTCACCCAGGTGCCTCTATAATTAGACGGTCTGGAGTCGAGCAGGAGCCTTATCAACCAAAATGCTGGGGATTGCCCAGGTTTCTCTATAATTAGAATGTTTGGGGTCAGCAAAATGTCTCTTCGAAGTCCCCTAGGTGTGTCCAGAAAGACTTCGGTCTCCCCAGTGTCTCTATCTGTTGCGGGAAGTCACGGACCCTGAATGGAGGGACTGGCTGAAGCCATGGCAGAAGAATATAAATTGTGAAGATTTTGTGGACATTTATTAGTTCCCCAAATTAATACTTTTATAATTTCTTCTGTCTGTCTTTACTGCAATCTCAGAACTTAAATTGTGAAGATTTCATGAACACTTATCACTTCCCCAATCAATAGCCTTGTGATTTCCTATGCCTGTCTTGTCTTTAATCTCTTAATGCCATCATCTTCATAAGCTGAGGAGGATGTATGTCACCTCAGGACCCTGTGATGATTTCACTAACTGCACAAATTGTTTGTAGAGCATGTGTGTGAACAATATGAAATCTGGGCACCTTGAAAAAAGAACAGGATAAAAGCAATGTTCAGGGAACAAGGGAGATAACCTTAAGCCCCGACTTCCAGTGAGCTGGGCAGAAAACAGCCATATTTCTCTTCTTTCAAAAGGAAATAGAAGAAATATTGCTGAATTCTTTTTCTCAGCAAGGAACATCCCTGAGAAAGATAATGCATCCCTGAGGGAGGCCTCTAAAATGGCCGCTTTGGGGGCAGCTGTCTTTTATGGTCATAGACAAAGGGATAAAATAAGCCCCGGACTCCCATAGTGCTCCTCAGCTTATTAGGACAAGGAAATTCCTGGCTAATAAATTATAGTTAGACTGGTTCTCTGCTTTTGAACCTTGTTTATCAATGACAATGCATGCACAGTTGGACATGGAAGTTCATTAGTGATTCTAGTTTGGCGCCCTGACCTCCTGTCTTGTGATGTTTTGTTGTCCTTAAAGCATGTGATCTCTGTGACCCACATCCTATTCGTACACTCCCTCCCCTTTTGAAAATCACTAATAAAAACTTGCTGGTTTTATGGCTCAGGGAACATCACAGAACCTGCCGACATGTGATGTCTCCCCCAGACACCCAGCTTTAAAATTTCTCTCTTTTGTACTCTTTCCCTTTATTTCTCAGACCAGTTGACACTTAGGGAAGTAGAAAACAACCACATTGAATATCAGAGGTGGGATTCCCCTGATATCTATCATTAGTATGCATGGGGCTGACCGAAAGCTTTTCCCATTAGAATGCCTTGGGTCACCCAGGTGTCTCTCTTATTAGACTGCCTGGGGTAGGACAACAGTCTTTGCTATCAGAAAGCCTTTGGTCATCCAGGTGTCTTTATCATTAGAATATCTGGGCTCCACCGGAGTCTCTCCCATTAGGATGCCTGGGATCGTCCAGATGTCTCTTTCATTAGATGGCCTGGGATTGGCCAAAAGTCTCTCCAATTAGAATTCCTGGGTTTGGCTTCTAGTTTCTCCTATTAGTATGCTTGAGGTCACGCACTTTTCTCTATCATAAGACTGCATGGTGCTGGCCAGGAGTCTCTCCCATTAGAATGCCTGGGGTCCCCCAGTTGTCTCTGTCATTAGAATGTCTGGGTTCAGCCAAGGGTCTTTTCCATAAGAACACCTGTGGTCACCCAGGTGTCTCCATCATTAGATTGCCTTTGGTCAGTCAAGAGTCTCTTTCATTAGAATGCCTGGATTCACCCAGGTGTTTCTATAGTTTGACCACCTGGGGTCAGCCAGGAGTCTCTCCTAAGAGAAAGCCTGGGGTCAGCTGGGAGTCCCCTCCATTAGAATGTCTGGAATTGCCAAGTTGTCTCTATTATTAGAATGTTTGTTGCAGGCCAGGATTTTCTCCCATTAAAATGCCTAAGCTTGTGCAGGTATATCTATCATTAGACAGCCTGCAGTCAGCCGGTACTCTCTCCCTTTAGAATTCCTGGGGTCACCCAGGTGTCTCTATCATTAGAATGGTTGGGGTCGGCTGGGAGTCTCTTTCATTCAAATGCCTAGGGTTGCCCAGGTTTCTGTATTATTAGACTGCCTGGGGTTGGCCAGGAGTCTTAGCCATTAGAAGGCCTATGGTCAGGCAGGTGTCTATAATTAGACTGCATGTGGTTGGCAAGGAGTTTCTGCCATTAGAATGCCTATGATTGCCCAGGTGTGTCTATCCTTAGACAGCTGGTGGTCGGCCAGGAGACTCTTCCATTAGAATGTCTGGGGTCACCCAGGTGTGTCTGTCATTAGAATGCCTGTGGTCTCCCAGGTGTCTCTATTATTAGAATGACTGGTCGGCTGAAACTTTCCCCCATTAGAAGGCCTGGGGTCGCCAACATATCTCTATCATTGCAGTGCCTGGGCCTGGACTGGAGTGTGTTTCATTAGAAAGCGTGGGGTCAACCAAATGTCTTTATCTTTAGAAAGCCTGGGGTAAGTCAGGAGTCTCTCCTATTAAAATGCCTGAGGTCACCCAAGTGTCTGTATCATTAGACTGCCTGATGTCAAACAGGAGTCTCTCCCATTAAAACGCCTGGGTGTCTCTATCATTAAACTGCCTGGAGTCGGTGACGAGCCTCTCTTATAAAAATGCCTGGACTTGGCCAGGTGCAGTGGCTCATGCTTGTAATCCCAGCACTTTGGGAGACTGAGGTGGGTGGATCACGAGGTCAGGAGATTGAGGCCATCCTGGCTAACACGGTGAAACCCCAGCTCTACTGAAAATACCAAAAAAAAAAAAAAAAAAACACACCCAAAAATTAGCTGGGTGTGGTGGCGGGCGCCTGTAGTCCCAGCTACTCAGGAGGCTGAGGCAGGAGAATGGCATGAACCCGGGAGGTGGAGCTTGCAGTGAGCCCAGATCATGCCACTGCACTCCAGCCTGGGTGACAGAGTGAGACTCCATTTCAAAAAAAAAGAAATGCCTGGAGTTTCTCACATTTGTATGCCAGGGTTGGCCCAGGTGTCTCTATCATTAGACTTCTTGGGTTTGACCAGGAGTCACTCCCACTAGAATGCCTGGGGTCACCCTGGTGTCTCTATCACTAGATTGCCTGGGCTTGGCCAGGAGTGTCTCCCATTAGAATGCCTGGGGTCTCCCAGTTCTCTATTATTAGATATCCTGGAGTTGGCCGAGAGTTTCTCTATTAGAATGCCTGTGGTTGGCTGGGATTCTGTCTCATTAAAATGCCAGTGGTCAGAGGAGAGTCTTTTTTATCAGAATGCCTGGAGTAATTGAGGTGTCTCTATCATTAGACTGCCTGGGATTGACCAGGAGTCTCTTCCATTAGAATGTCCAGTGTGGCCCAGGTTTTTCTATTATTAGACTATCTAAGGCTGTCTGGGAGCCTCTCATTTCAATGCCTGAATTCTCCCAGGTGTCTGTATCATTAGACTGCCTGTCATCAGTGAGTCTCTTCCATTAGAATGCTTGGGGTCGCCAAGGTGTCTTTATTGTTCAACTGCCTGTGGTCGGCCAGGAGTCTCTCCCATTAGAATGTCTGGGGTTGCTCAGGTGTCCCGGTATTTACAATGCCTGAGGTCAATTAGGAAACTCTTCCATTAGAATGCCTAGAGACGCCCAGGTATCTCTGTCCACAGTCTGGGGTTGACCAAAAATCTCTCCCATTAGAGTTCCTGGGGTCAGCTGGGTGTCTTTTGTATTATAATGCCTGGAGTTGCACAAGTGTCTCTATCATTAGACTACCAGAGGTCAGCCAATAGAATGCCTGGAGTCGCTCAGGTGTCTCTATCATTATAATGCCTCAGGTTGGCTGGGAGTCTCTCTTATTTGAATGCCTAAGTTTGCCCATGTGTCTTAATCATTAGACTCTCTGGTGTTGGGTGGGAGTCTCTACCTATAGAATTTCTGGGGTCGCCCAGGTGTCTATTATTAGACTGCCTGAGGTCGGCTGGGAGACTTTCCCATTAGAATGACTTTTGTTGCCCAGGTGTCTATATCATCAGACTGACTGCTGTCGGCAGGAGTCTCTTTCATTACAATGGTTGAGGTTGCCAGGTTTCTCTATTATTAGACTGCCTGGGGTAATCCAAAAGCCTCTCCCATTAAAAATGCCTGGGGTCGCCCAGGTGTTTTTATAATTATACTGCCTGTGGTCAACCAGGAGCCTCTCCCATTAAAATGCCTGTGGCCACCCAGGGGTCTTTATCCAAGACTGCCTATGGTCAGCCAGGCATTGTAATCTTCCATTACAATGCATAAGGTCTCCCAGATATCCCTATCATTAGAATGCCTGGGGTCGTCCAGGAGTCTCTTGTGATAGAATGCCTGGGGTCTCCCAGATTTCTCTATCATTAAGATGTTTGGGTCAGCCAGGAGTCTCTATCATAAAAATGCCTGGGTTGGCTGGGAGTCTCTCCCATTAGAATGCCAGAGTTCAGATGGAAATGTCTCCCATTAGAATGCCTTAGGTCGCCCAGGTTTCTGTATTATTAGAATGCCTGGGGTCGGATGAGAGTCTTTTCCATTAGATGTCTAGGTGTCTCTACTATTAGACTACCTGTGTTAGACCATTAGTCTCTCCCATTACAATGACTGGGCTCGACCAGGTGTCTCTATCATTAAACTGCCTGGGGTCAACCACGAGTCTCTCCCATTAGAATGGCTTGTGTCATCTGGGAGTCCCTTCCATTGGAATGACTGGGGCTGCCCACATGTCGCTATCATTAGAATTCCTGGGGTCAGCCAGAGGTCTCTCTCATAAGAATACCTGAGTCGCCCAGGTGTCTCTAACATTAGACAGCTTGGGGTTGCACAGCTGTCTCTAACATTAGATTGCCTGGTGTCATCTGGGAGTTTCCCCCATTAGAATGCCTGGAGTCACCCAGATGTCTCTATGATGAGACTGCCTGGTGTCAGCCAGCCATCTCTCCCACTAGAATGCCTGGGGTTTTCCAAGTATCACCATTATTAGAATTCCTGGGGTCAGTGGAGGGTATCTCCCATAAGAATGCCTCGGGTCACCCAAGTGTCTCTAACATTAGACTGCCTGGGTTTACACAGGTGTCTCTAACATTAGATTGGCTGGGGTCCTTTGGAAGTCTCCCCCATTAGAATGCCTGGGGTCACCCAAGTGTCTCTATCATTAGACTGCCTGTGGTCAGTTGGGAGTCTCCCCAGTTAGAATGCCTGGGGTCACCCAGGTGTCTCTATGCATGGACTGCCTGTGTTCATACAGAAGTCTCTCCAATTAGAATGCCTGGGGTCATCCAGGTGTCTGTATTATTAGTCTGCCTGGGGTTGGGCAGGAGACTCTCCCATTAGAATGCCTGGTGTCAGCTGGAATTCTCTCTCATTAGAATGCTTGGGGTCGCATAGGTGTATCTGTTATTTGCATGCCTGGGCTCGTCCTGTAGCCTCTCCCATTAGAATGCCTATGGTCACCCAGTTGTCAACATTAGACTGCCTGGGGTCCACCAAGAGTCTCTCTTATTAGAATGCCTTGAGTCATCTGGGAGTTTCTCCCATTAATATGCCTAGAGTCGTTCAGGTATCTCTATCATTAGACTGCCTGGGGTCAGCTGGGAGGCTCTCCTATTAAAATATCTTGGGTGGCTTAGATGTCTCTATAATTACACTGCCTGTGTTCAGCCAGCAATCTCTCCCATCAGAATGCCTGGGCTCTCCCAGGTGTCTCTATCATTAGATTGCCTGAAGTCGGCCGGGAGTGTCTCTCATTAGAATACCAATATTCGTCCCTATTTTTTATCATTAGACTGCCTGGGGTTTAGTGGTAGTCTGTCCCATTAAAATGCCTGGCCTCGATAAGGTGTCTATCATTCGAATGCCTGTGTTCAACCAGGAATCTCTTTTATTAGAATGCCTTGGGTTGTCGAAGTGTCTCTATCATAAGACTGTCTGCGTCAGCTAGGAGTCTCTCCATTAGGGTCCCCGAGGTCGGCCAGGAGTCTCTATTATTAGAATGCCAAGGATCGCTCAGATATCTTTATCATTAGAGAGCCTGTGGTCAGCCAGGAGTCTTTCTTAGAATGCCTGGTGTTGGCCCAGAGTCTCTCCTGTTAGAATGCCTGGAGTCACAGAGGTGTCTCTATCATTAGAATGTCTGACGTCAGTCTGAAGTCTCCGCCATTAGAATGCCTTAAGTCACATAGATGTCTTTATCATCAGACTGCCTGTGATCAGCCGGGAATCTCACCAATTAAAAATTCCTGAGGTTGCCCAGGTATCTCTATAATTATACCGCCTGGGGTCAGCCAGACATCTCTTTCAAGAGAATGCCTGGGGTTGACTGGGAGTCTCTCCCATTAGAATGCCTGGGGATGCCCAGGTGTCTCTATAATTAAAATGTCTTAAATCATTTAAGAATCTCTTCCATTAAAATGCCTACAGTCGCCCAGTTGTCTCTATCATTAGATTTTCTGTGGTTGGTCGGGTGTCTCTCCCACTAGAATTCCTGGGGTTGTTCAGGTGTCTCTATCATTAGACTGCCTGGGGTCTAATGAGTCATGAGTCTCTCCCATTAGAATGCCTGGGGTTGGTCGTGAGTCCCTCCCATTAGAATGTCTGGGGTCACCCAAATGTCTCTATCATTAGATGGCCTGGAGTCGACTGGGAGTCTCTCCCCTTAAAATGCCTGGGGTCGACGTGGTGTATATAATTATACTACCTGGGTTCAGCCAGGAGTCTCTCCCTTTAGAACGCCTGGGTTTGCCCAGGAGTTCAGTCAATAGACTGCCTGGGGTCAGCTGGGAATGTCTTCCATTAGAATGCTTGGGATTGCTCAGGTGTCTTTATTATTAAACTGCCTGGGATCCACCAGGAGCCTCTTTCCTTAGAATGCCTTGGGTCGCTGAAATGTCTTTATAATTAGACTGCCTGGGTTTGGCAGGAGTCTTTCTCATTAGAATGACTGGGGTTGCCCAGGTGACTCTATCATTAGACTAACTGGGGTCAGCCATGAATCTCTCCCATTAGAATGCCTGAGGTCGCCCAGGTGTCTCGATCCTAAGACTGCCTTTTGTCAGCTGGAAGTCTCTTACTAGAATGCCTGGGGTCGGGTGGGAGCCTCTTCAATTAGAATAGGTGGGGTCGCCCAGGTGTCTGTATCATTTGATTGCCTGAGCTCCACTGGGAGTCTCTCCCATTAGAATGCCTGTGGCCACCCAGGTGTCTCTATCATTAGACTGCCTGGGGTCCACTGGGAGTCTCTTCCATTAGAATACCTGGGGTCACCCAGGTGTTTCTATAATTAGGCTGCCTTGGGTCGGCATGGAGTCTTTCCACTAAAATGCCTGGCGTCGCCCAGGTGTTTCTATCCTTAAACTGCCTGTGGTCAGCCAAGCGTCTCTCCCATTATAATGGCTGGAATTTCCCGGGAGCCTCTCTACCATTAGAATGCCTAGGGTCGCCCAGATGTCTCCATCATTAGCCTGCCTAAGTTCAGCCAGGAATCTCTTTCATTAGAATGCCTGGGGTTGCCCAGGCATTTCTATTAGACTGCCTGGTGTCAGCCAGCAGTCTTTTTTTTTTTTTTTTTTTAATTTATTTATTATTATTATACTGTAAGTTGTAGGGTACATGTGCATAACGTGCAGGTTTGTTACATATGTATACTTGTGCCTTGTTGGTGTGCTGCACCCATCAACTCGTCATTTACATCAGGTATAACTCCAAATGCAATCCCTCACCCCTCCCCCCTCCCCATGATAGGCCCCGGTGTGTGATGTTCCCCTTCCCGAGTCCAAGTGATCTCATTGTTCAGTTCCCACCTATGAGTGAGAACATGCGGTGTTTGGTTTTCTGTTCTTGTGATAGTTTGCTAAGAATGATGGATTCCAGCTGCATCCATGTCCCTACAAAGGACACAAACTCATCCTTTTTTATGGCTGCATAGTATTCCATGGTGTATATGTGCCACATTTTCTTAATCCAATCTGTCACTGATGGACATTTGGGTTGATTCCAAGTCTTTGCTATTGTGAATAGTGCTGCAATAAACATACGTGTGCATGTGTCTTTATAGCAGCATAATTTATAATCCTTTGGGTATATACCCAGTAATGGGATGGCTGGGTCATATGGTACATCTAGTTCTAGATCCTTGAGGAATCGCCATACTGTTTTCCATAATGGTTGAACTAGTTTACAATCCCACCAACAGTGTAAAAGTGTTCCTATTTCTCCACATCCTCTCCAGCACCTGTTGTTTCCTGACTTTTGAATGATCGCCATTCTAACTGGTGTGAGATGGTATCTCATTGTGGTTTTGATTTGCATTTCTCTGATGGCCAGTGATGATGAGCATTTTTTCATGTGTTTGTTGGCTGTATGAATGTCTTCTTTTGAGAAATGTCTATTCATATCCTTTGCCCACTTTTTGATGGGGTTGTTTGTTTTTTTCTTGTAAATTTGTTTGAGTTCTTTGTAAGTTCTGGATATTAGCCCTTTGTCAGATGAGTAGATTGCAAAAATTTTCTCCCATTCTGTAGGTTGCCTGTTCACTCTGATGGTAGTTTCTTTTGCTGTGCAGAAGCTCTTTAGTTTAATGAGATCCCATTTGTCAATTTTGGCTTTTGCTGCCGTTGCTTTTGGTGTTTTAGACATGAAGTCTTTGCCCATGCCTATGTCCTGAATGGTACTACCTAGATTTTCCTCTAGGGTTTTTATGGTATTAGGTCTAACATTCAAGTCTCTAATCCATCTTGAATTAATTTTAGTATAAGGAGTAAGGAAAGGATCCAGTTTCAGCTTTCTACTTATGGCTAGCCAATTTTCCCAGCACCATTTATTAAATAGGGAATCCTTTCCCCATTTCTTGTTTTTCTCAGGTTTGTCAAAGATCAGATGGCTGTAGATGTGTGGTATTATTTCTGAGGACTCTGTTCTGTTCCATTGGTCTATATCTCTGTTTTGGTACCAGTACCATGCTGTTTTGGTTACTGTAGCCTTGTAGTATAGTTTGAAGTCAGGTAGCGTGATGCCTCCAGCTTTGTTCTTTTGACTTAGGATTGTCTTGGAGATGCGGGCTCTTTTTTGGTTCCATATGAACTTTAAAGCAGTTTTTTCCAATTCTGTGAAGAAACTCATTGGTAGCTTGATGGGGATGGCATTGAATCTATAAATAACCTTGGGCAGTATGGCCATTTTCACGATATTGATTCTTCCTATCCATGAGCATGGTATGTTCTTCCATTTGTTTGTGTCCTCTTTTATTTCACTGAGCAGTGGTTTGTAGTTCTCCTTGAAGAGGTCCTTTACATCCCTTGTAAATTGGATTCCTAGGTATTTGATTCTCTTTGAAGCAATTGTGAATGGAAGTTCATTCATGATTTGGCTCTGTGTTTGTCTGTTATTGGTGTATAAGAATGCTTGTGATTTTTGCACATTAATTTTGTATCCTGAGACTTTGCTGAAGTTGCTTATCAGCTTAAGGAGATTTTGGGCTGAGACAATGGGGTTTTCTAAATATACAATCATGTCATCTGCAAACAGGGACAATTTGACTTCTTCTTTTCCTAACTGAATACCCCTGATTTCTTTCTCTTGCCTAATTGCCCTAGCCAGAACTTCCAACACTATGTTGAATAGGAGTGGTGAGAGAGGGCATCCCTGTCTTGTGCCAGTTTTCAAAGGGAATTTTTCCAGTTTTTGCCCATTCAGTATGATATTGGCTGTGGGTTTGTCATAAATAGCTCTTATTATTTTGAGGTACGTTCCATCAATACCGAATTTATTGAGCGTTTTTAGCATGAAGGGCTGTTGAATTTTGTCAAAAGCCTTTTCTGCATCTATTGAGATAACCATGTGGTTCTTGTCTTTGGTTCTGTTTATATGCTGGATTATGTTTATTGATTTGCGAATGTTGAACCAGCCTTGCATCCCAGGGATGAAGCCCACTTGATCATGGTGGATAAGCTTTTTGATGTGTTGTTGAATCCGGTTTGCCAGTATTTTATTGAGGATTTTTGCATCGATGTTCATCAGGGATATTGGTCTAAAATTCTCTTTTTTTGTTGTGTCTCTGCCAGGCTTTGGTATCAGGATGATGTTGGCCTCATAAAATGAGTTAGGGAGGATTCCCTCTTTTTCTATTGATTGGAATAGTTTCAGAAGGAATGGTACCAACTCCTCCTTATACCTCTGGTAGAATTCAGCTGTGAATCCATCTGGTCCTGGACTTTTTTTGGTTGGTAGGCTATTAATTATTGCCTCAATTTCAGAGCCTACTATTGGTCTATTCAGGGATTCAACTTCTTCCTGGTTTAGTCTTGGAAGAGTGTAAGTGTCCAGGAAATTATCCATTTCTTCTAGGTTTTCCAGTTTATTTGCGTAGAGGTGTTTATAGTATTCTCTGATGGTAGTTTGTATTTCTGTGGGGTCGGTGGTGATATCCCCTTTATCATTTTTAATTGCGTCGATTTGATTCTTCTCTCTTTTCTTCTTTATTAGTCTTGCTAGTGGTCTGCCAATTTTGTTGATCTTTTCAAAAAACCAACTCCTGGATTCATTGATTTTTTGGAGGGTTTTTTGTGTCTCTATCTCCTTCAGTTCTGCTCTGATCTTAGTTATTTCTAGCCTTCTGCTAGCTTTCGAATGTGTTTGCTCTTGCTTCTCTAATTCTTTTAGTTGCGATGTTAGAGTGTCAATTTTAGATCTTTCCTGCTTTCTCTTGTGGGCATTTAGTGCTATAAATTTCCCTCTACACACTGCTTTAAATGTGTCCCAGAGATTCTGGTATGTTGTATCTTTGTTCTCATTGGTTTCAAAGAACATCTTTATTTCTGCCTTCATTTCGTTATGTACCCAGTAGTCATTCAGGAGCAGGTTGTTCAGTTTCCATGTTGTTGAGCGGTTTTGATTGAGTTTCTTAGTCCTGAGTTCTAGTTTGATTGCACTGTGGTCTGAGAGACAGTTTGTAATAATTTCTGTTCTTGTACATTTGCTGAGGAGTGCTTTACTTCCAATTACGTGGTCAATTTTGGAATAAGTACGATGTGGTGCTGAGTACAATGTATATTCTGTTGATTTGGGGTGGAGAGTTCTATAGATGTCTATTAGGTCTGCTTGCTGCAGAGATGAGTTCAATTCCTGGATATCCTTGTTAACTTTCTGTCTCGTTGATCTGTCTAATGTTGACAGTGGAGTGTTGAAGTCTCCCATTATTATTGTATGGGAGTCTAAGTCTCTTTGTAAGTCTTTAAGGACTTGCTTTATGAATCTGGGTGCTCCTGTATTGGGTGCATATATATTTAGGATAGTTAGCTCTTCCTGTTGAATTGATCCCTTTACCATTATGTAATGGCCTTCTTTGTCTCTTTTGATTTTTGATGGTTTAAAGTCTGTTTTATCAGAGACTAGTATTGCAACCCCCGCTTTTTTTTGTTCTCCATTTGCTTGGTAAATCTTCCTCCATCCCTTTATTTTGAGCCTATGTATGTCTCTGCGTGTGAGATGGGTCTCCTGAATACAGCAGACTGATGGGTCTTGACTCTTTATCCAGTTTGCCAGTCTGTGTCTCTTAATTGGAGCATTTAGTCCATTTACATTTAAGGTTAAGATTGTTATGTGTGAACTTGATCCTGCCATTATGATATTAACTGGTTATTTTGCTCATTAGTTGATATAGTTTCTTCCTAGCCTCGATGGTCTTTACATTTTGGCATGTTTTTGAGATGGCTGGTACCGGTTGTTCCTTTCCATGTTTAGTACTTCCTTCAGGGTCTCTTGTAAGGCAGGCCTGGTGGTGACAAAATCTCTAAGCATTTGCTTATCTGTAAAGGATTTTATTTCTCCTTCACTTATGAAACTTAGTTTGGCTGCATATGAAATTCTGGGTTTAAAATTCTTTTCTTTAAGAATGTTGAATATTGGCCCCCACTCTCTTCTGGCTTGGAGAGTTTCTGCCGAGAGATCTGCTGTGAGTCTGATGGGCTTCCCTTTGTGGGTAACCCGACCTTTCTCTCTGGCTGCCCTTAAGATTTTTTCCTTCATTTCAACTTTGGTGAATATGGCAATTATGTGTCTTGGAGTTGCTCTTCTCGAGGAGTATCTTTGTGGCATTCTCTGTATTTCCTGGATTTGAATGTTGGCCTGCCCTACTAGGTTGGGGAAGTTCTCCTGGATGATATCCTGAAGAGTGTTTTCCAACTTGGTTCCATTTTCCCCCTCACTTTCAGGCACCCCAATCAGACGGAGATTTGGTCTTTTTACATAATCCCATACTTCTTGCAGGCTTTGTTCATTTCTTTTTCTTCTTTTTTCTTTTGGTTTCTCTTCTCGCTTCATTTCATTCATTTGATCCTCAATCGCTGATACTCTTTCTTCCAGTTGATCGAGTCGGTTACTGAAGCTTGTGCATTTGTCACGTATTTCTCGTGTCATGCTTTTCATCTCTTTCATTTCGTTTATGACCTTCTCTGCATTAATTAGTCTAGCCGTCAATTCTTCCACTTTTTTTTCAAGATTTTTAGTTTCTTTGCACTGGGTACGTAATTCCTCCTTTAGCTCTGAGAAATTTGATGGACTGAAGCCTTCTTCTCTCATCTCGTCAAAGTCATTCTCCGTCCAGCTTTGATCCGTTGCTGGCGATGAGCTGCGCTCCTTTGCCGAGGGAGATGCGCTCTTGTTTTTTGAATTTCCAGCTTTTCTGCCCTGCTTTTTCCCCATCTTTGTGGTTTTATCTGCCTCTGGTCTTTGATGATGGTGATGTACTGATGGGGTTTTGGTGTAGGTGTCCTTCCTGTTTGTTAGTTTTCCTTCTAACAGTCAGGACCCTCAGCTGTAGGTCTGTTGGAGATTGCTTGAGGTCCACTCCAGACCCTGTTTGCCTGGGTATCAGCAGCAGAGGCTGCAGAAGATAGAATATTTCTGAACAGCGAGTGTACCTGTCTGATTCTTGCTTTGGAAGCTTCCTCTCAGGGGTGTACTCCACCCTGTGAGGTGTGGGGTGTCAGACTGCCCCTAGTGGGGGATGTCTCCCAGTTAGGCTACTCAGGGGTCAGGGACCCACTTGAGCAGGGAGTCTGTCCCTTCTCAGATCTCAACCTCCGTGTTGGGAGATCCACTGCTCTCTTCAAAGCTGTCAGACAGAGTCGTTTGGGTCTGCAGAGGCATCTGCTGCTTTGTTATTGTTTACTGTGCCCTGCCCCCAGAGGTGGAGTCTACAGAGACAGGCAGGTTTCCTTGAGCTGCTGTGAGCTCCACCCAGTTCGAGCTTCCCAGCAGCTTTGTTTACCTACTTAAGCCTGAGCAATGGCGGGCGCCCCTCCCCCAGCCTCGCTGCTGCCTTGCCGGTAGATCACAGACTGCTGTGATAGCAATGAGGGAGGCTCCGTGGGTGTGGGACCCTCCCAGCCAGGTGTGGGATATGATCTCCTGGTGTGCCTGTTTGCTCAAAGCGCAGTATTGGGGTGGGAGTTACCCGATTCTCCAGGTGTTGTGTGTCTCAGTTCCCCTGGCTAGGAAAAGGGATTCCCTTCCCCCTTGTGCTTCCCAGGTGAGGCAATGCCTCGCCCTGCTTCAGCTCTCGCTGGTCGGGCTGCAGCAGCTGACCAGTACCTATCTTCCGGCACTCCCCAGTGAGATGAACCCAGTACCTCAGTTGAAAATGCCGAAATCACCTGTCTTCTGTGTCGCTGGCGCTGGGAGTTGAAGACTGGAGCTGTTCCTATTCGGCCATCTTGCTCCGCCCCTCAGCCAGCAGTCTTTCCCATTAGAATCACTGGGGTTGGCTGGAAGTCTCTCCCATTAGATTACCTTGGGTCACCCCAGTGTCTCTGTCATTGAAATGCCTGGGTTTGGCCAGGAGTCATTTTTATTCAAATGTCTGGGGTTGGCAGGGTATCGCTATCATTAGACTGCCTGTGTTTGACTGGTAGTTTCTCCCATTATAATGCCTGGGATCATCCAGGTGTCTCTAACATTAGACTGCCTGTGGTTGGCCGGGTTTCTCTCCAGTTTTAATGCCTAGTTTTGGCTGGGAGTCTCTCCTATTAAAATGCCTGGGGTCGCACAAGTGTGTTTATCATCGTCCAATGATCAACCTGCCTGTGGTAGACCAGGAGTCCCTCTCATTAGAATTTCGCGGTTCGCCCAGGTGTCTCTATCATTAGAATGCCTGAATTTGGCAAGAAGTCTCTCTCCTAAGAATGCTTGGGGTAGACCTCGAGTCTCTCTCATAAAAATGTCTTAAGACACTCAGGTGTCTATCACAAGAATGCCTAAGATTGGCCTAGAGTCTCTTTCATTAGGATGCCTGGAGTCGCACAGGTGTCTCTGTAATTAGAATGCCTGCGGTCTGCCAGGAGTCACTCCCATTAGAATGTCTTAATTTGCCCAGGAGTCTCTATCCTCAGACTGCCTGAGGTCAGCCAGAGTCTCTCATATTAGAATACCCGGGGTCAGTTGGGAGTATGTTCACAGACAGAATATTTGTAGTTTTTATGGTGGGATATTCAGTTTTTCACTATAATCCTCAATTTGCTCAGAAATGTCCCTTCGTAGATTCTACAAAAAATTGTTTCAAACCTGTTGTATCAAAAAGAAAAACAAAGAAAAAGAAAAAGGTGTACCTTTTTGTCATGAATCTAAACGTTGGAAAGCATTTTCACAAATAACTTCTTTCTAGTTTTCATCACTGGATGTTTGGTTTTCCACTACATGTCTCATAGAGTGAAATGCCCCTTTGTAGATCCTATAGAAAGACTGTTTCCAACCTGGTGAATCAAACACAGGTTTCATTCAATGAGATGAATCCACATATCATAAAGCATTTTCACAAATAGCTTGTTTCCAGCTTTTATCATGAGATGTTCCATTTTTCTTTATAGGCCCCAATGGATTAAGAAATGTCTCCTCATAGATTCTACAAAAAGTGTGCATTTATAGTGTGCATGGAAACAAAAGTTTAACACTGTGAGATAAGTCCACACAACACAAAGCATTTTCCCAGATAGCTTGTTTCTAGTTTTTATTGTAGGATATTCTGTTTATTACTATAGGCCTCAAGAGACTCAGAAATGTCCCTTTGTCCATACTACAAAAAGAGTGTTTCCAACCTGTTGAAACAAAACAAAGATTTACATCTGTGACATGAATCCACACATTGCAAAGCATTTCCACACATAGCTTGTTTCTAGTTTTTATAGCAGGATATTTGTTTTTTCACTACAGGTCTCAATGGGCTCAGAAATGTCCCTTCATAGATTTTACCAACAGAGTGTTTTTAACCTGGTGAAGTAAAATACAGGTTGCATTCAGTGAGATGAATATACATTACAAAGCATTTTCACAGATAACTTATTTCTCATTTATGTCACAGGATATACAACTTTTTACTAAAGGCTTCAATGGGCTCAGAAATGTTTCTTCATATATTCTACAAAAAGAGTGTTCCCAATCCATTGAATCAAACACATGTTTAACTTTGTGAGATGAATCCACACATTGCAAAGCATTTTCACAGAGAGCTTGTATCTAGTTTTTATCACAGGATATTGTTTTTCACTAGAGGCCTCAATGGGCTCAGAAATGTTTTTTGTAGATTCTACAATAAGAATATTTCCAACGTGGTGGATCAAAACCAGGTTTAACTCTGTGAGATGAACCACACTTCACAAAGCATTTTCACATATAGCTTGTTTTGACTTTTTATCACGGGATATTCAGTTTTTCACTACAGGCCTCAATGGGCTCAGAAATGTGTCATTGTAGATTCTACAAAGAGTGTTTCCAACCTGTTGAATCAAAACAAAAGTTTAACTCTGTGAGATCAATACCCACACATCTCAAAGCATTTTCACAGATAACTTATGCCTAGTTTTTATCATGGGATATTCAATTTTTCAACATACGACTCAATGTGCTCAGAAATGCTTATTTGTAGATTGTAGAAAAACCGTGTTTCCAATCTGACAAATCAAAACACAGGTTTATATTTGTTAGATGAATGCACATATTACAAAGCATCTTCACAGACAGTTTGTTTATAGTTTTAATTATGGGATATTTGGTTTTTCACTATAGGCCTCAATGGGCTCAGAAATGTGTCATTGTAGATTCTACAAAGAGTGTTTCCAACCTGCTGAATCAAAACAAAAGTTTAACTCTGTGATATCAATACCAACATATATCAAAGCATTTTCACACCTTATGCCTAGTTTTCATCATGGGATACTGAATTTTTCAATATACTGCTCAATGCACTCAGAAATGCTTATTTGTAGATTGTAGAAAAAGAGTGTTTCTAACCTGGCAAATCAAAATACAGGCTTATATCTGTTAGACGAATGCACATATTACAAAGCATTTTCACAGATAGCTGCTTTCCATTTCTTATCACAAGAATTTCGGTTTTTCCCTATAGGTTTCAATGGTTTCAGAAATGTTTCTTCATAGAGTCTACAAAAAGAATGTTTTTAACCTATTGAATTAAAACAAAGGCTTAATGCTGTCAGATGAATCTACAATTCACAAGGCATTTTTGCAGACAGCTTGTTTCTAGTATTTATTACGAGATATTCAGTTTATCTTTATAGGCATAAATGGGCTAAGAAATGTCCCTTTGTCTGTTCAACAAAGAGTGTTTCAAACCTGGCGAATAAAAACAAATGAGTAACTCTGAGACACTCATCCACACTACACAAAGTATTTTCACAGATAGATTTTTTTCTAGGTTTATTGCCAGATATTTAGTTTTCCACTATTGGCCTCAATGGGCTCAGAAATGACCCTTCATAGCTTCTATGAAAAGAGTGTTTCCAACCTGTTGAATCAAAATAAAATTTGAAATCTGTGAGATGGATCCATGCATTGCACAGCATTTTCACAAATAGATTGTTTCTAGGTATTAATGCAGGATGTTAATTTTTTCACTATAGTCCTTCAGGGGCTCAGAAATGTTTCTTTGTAGATTCTACAAAAAGAGTGTTTCACACCTGTTGAATCAAAACAAAGGTTTAACTTGGTATTGCAAAGTATTTTCACAGCTAGCTTGTTTCTAGTTTTTGTCGTGAAGTATTCAGTTGTTCACTATAGTGTATGATGGGGACAAAGATATTCCTTCGTAGATCCTTCAAATAGAGTGGTTCCAAAATGTCAAATCAAAACAAAGGTTTAATTCTGAGAAATAAATCCACACATCTCAAAGCATTTCCACAGATATCTTGTTTCTCATTTTTATCGCAGAATATTCGGTTTTTTGCTATAACTTCCATAGGCTCAGAATTGTCCCTTTGAAGATTCTACAAAAACAGGATTTTTAACCTGTTGAATCAAAACATGGGTGTAACTCAGTGAAACGAATCCACACATTGCAAAGCATTTACACAGCCATTTTGTTTCTAGTTTTCATTGCGGAATATTCTTTTTTTTTTTTTTTTTTTGCTATAGGCCTCAATGGGCTCAGAAATGTCTCTTTGTAGATTCTATAAAAAGAGTGTTTTCAACCTGTTGAATTAAAACAAAGTTTTAGCTCTGTGAGATAAATTTACGCATCACAAAATGGTTTCACAGAAAGCTGGTTTCTGCTTTTTATCATGAGAGATTCACTTTTTCACAATAGACCTCAATGGGCTCAGAAAAGTTTTTTCGTAGATTCTACAAAAAGTGTTTTTAACCTGTTGATTTGGAACAAAGGTCTAACTCTGTGAGATGAATCTGCATATCACAAATCATGTTCATAGATAGTGTGTTTTAGATTTTTAAATGGGACATTAGCTTTTTCACTATAGACTTCATTGGGCTCAGAATTTTTTTTTCATAGATTCTACAAAAAAAGTGTTTCCAAGGAGTTGAATAAAAACCAAAGTTTATCCCAGTGAGATGAATGAATATATTACACAGCATTTTCCCACAGAGCTTGTTTCTATTTTTGCTCACAGGATATTCGGTTTTTCACTATAGGCTTCAACGGGCTTTAAAATGTCCCTTTATATAATCTACTAAAAGAGTGGTCCCAATTTTTTCAATCAAAACAAAGGTATAAATCTGTGATGTGAATCCACATATTGCAAAGCATTTTAACAGATAGCTTTGTTTCTAGATTTTAAAGTGTGTTATACATTTTTTACTGTAGTTTTTAATGGTCTCAAAAATGTTCCTTTGTAGATTCTACAAAAATGTGTTTCCAATGTGTTGAATCAAAACAAAGGTTCAACTCTATGAGATAAATCCACACATCACAAAGCATCTTCGCAGATAACTTGTTTCTAGTTTCTATCTTGGGATATTCGGTATATCACTATATGCCTGAATTGGCTAAAAATAGACCCTTCATGCATTCCACAAAAGAGTGTTTCCAAACTGGTGAATCAAAACACAGGTTCCATTTTGTGAGATAAATACATACATCACAAAAAAAATTCACAGATAGCTTGTTTCCAGTTTTTATTGTGGGATATAAGGTTTCTTGCTATAGGCCTCAATGGGCTCAGAAATATTCCTTTGTAGATTCTACAAAAAGAAAGTTTCCAAGCTGTTGAATAAAAACAAAGGTTTAACTCTGTGAGATTAACCCACACATCAGGAACCATTTACACAGATAGCTTTTTTCCTAGGTTTTATTGCAGGATATTTAGTTTTTCTCTACAGGCCTCAATGGACTCAGAAACGTCTTTTCATAGACTCTACAAAAATAGTGATTTCAACCTGTTGACTAAAAACATAGTTTTAACTCTGTGAGATAAATCTACACATCACAAAGCATTTTCACGGATAGCTTGTTGCTAGAGTTTATCGCTAGAAATTTGTTTTCTAACTATAGGCTTCAATGGACTCAGAAATGTCCCTACATTATTTTACTGTAGGCCTCAATGGGTCAGAAATGTCCATTCGTTGATTCTACCAAAAGAGTATTTTCAAGGTGTTGAAATGAAACAAAGATTTAACTCTGAGGTGAAACCACACATCAAAAAGGATTTTCAGAGATAGCTTGTTTCTAGTTCTTATTGCAGAATATTCAAATTTTACAATATGCCTCAATCAGCTCAGAAATGTAACTTCATAGATTTTACAAAAAGTGTTTCTAACCTGGAGAATCAAAACACAGGTTCCATTCAGAGAGATGAATCCACACATCACAAAACATGTTTATACATAGCTTGTTTCTAGTTTTTATGCTGGATATTCAGTTTTTCACTATGTCTTCATGGGCTCAGAAATGTCCCTTGATAGATTCTACAGAAAGAGTTTTCCTACCTGTTGAATTAAAACAAAATTTTAAACCTGTGAGATAAATGCTCATATCACAAATCATCTTCACACAAAAATTGTTTCTAGATTTTAGGGCAGAATATTCTGCTTTTCACTACAGGCCTCAATGGGCTCAGAATGTCCCTTCATAAATTCTACAAAAATAGTGTTTCCAAGGTGTTGAATAAAAACATAAGTTTAAGTCTGTGAGATGAATCCACACATCACAAAGGATTTTTACACAGGGCTCATGTCTAGGTTTTATCATGGGATATTCAGTTTTTCACTATAGACCTCAATGGGCTTCGAAATGTCTTTTTGTAGATTCAACTAAAAGAGTATTTTTATCTTGTTGAATCAAAAAAAGGTTGAAATCTGTGACATGAATGAAAATATTCTGAAGCATTTTAATAGATAGCCTCTTTCTAAATATTAAGGCAGGTTGTTTGATTTTTTTAACTATAGCCCTTGATGGTCTGAGAAATGTTCCTCTGTACTTTCTACAAAAAAAAGTGTTTCCAAACTGTTGAATCAAAACAAAGGTTTAACTCTGTAAGGCAAATCCACACATTGCAAAACGTTTTCAGAAATAGCTTGTTTCTAGTTTCTATAATGGGATATTTGATTCATCACTACAGGCCTCAATGGGCTGAGAATTGTCCCTTCATAGATTTTACAAAAAAGTGTTTCCAACATGGTGAATCAAAATACAGTTTCCATTCGGTGAGAAGAATCCACACACCAATAAGCATTTTGACACATAGTGTTTTTCTATTTTTCTTCGTGGGATCCATGATTTTTCACTACAGGCTTCAAGGAGCTCAGAAATATCCTTCTTAGATTCTACAAAACGAGTGTTTCCAACCTACTGAATCAAAGCACAGGTTCCACTCAGTGAGATGAATCCACACATCACAAAGCGTTTTCACAGATATCCTTTCCCTAGTTTATATCACAGAATGTTCAGTTTTCCACTATAGGCCAAAATTGGCTCAGAAATGTTCCCTTGGAGATTCTACAAAAAGAGTGTTTGCAACCTGTTGAAAAAAAAACAAAGGTGTAACTTTGTGATAGGAATCCATACACAGTGAAGTATTTTCACAGATACCTTGTTTGTAGTTTTTATAGTGGAATCCTCAATTTTTTACTATAGGCCTCAATAAGCTCAATTATGTCCCTTCATAGATTCTACAGGAGTGTTTCCAACTTGCTAAATCAAAACAAATGTTTAACTATGTGAGATGAATGCACACATCCCAAAGCACTTTCACAGAAGCCTGTTTCTAGTTTTATCACTACTTATCCGAGTTTTCACCATAGGCCTAATTAGGCTCAGAAATGTTCCTTCATAGTTTTTATTAAAAGTGTGCTTCCAACCTAATGAATCAAAAGAAAGGTTTTATTCTGTAAGATGAATCCAGACATTGCAAAGCATTTACACAGATAGGTTGTTTGTAATTTTTATTGTGGGATATTTTGTTTTTCTCTATAAACCTCAATGGATTCAGAAATGTCCATTTATAGATTCTATAAAAAGCATTTTTCCAACTTGTTGAATGAAAACAAAGTTTTAACTCTGTGAGATGAATCTGCACATCACAAAGGATTTTCACAGATAGCTTGTGTCTACTTTTTATAGCAGGATACTTGGTTTCTCTACATAGGCCTAAATAAGCTTAGAAGTATCTCTTCATAGATATTACAAAAACTGTGTTTCCAACCTGGTGAATTAAAACCCAAGTTCCATTCACTGAGAAGAATCCACACATCAGGAAGCGTTTTCACAGATAACTTGTTTCCAGTTTTTGTCTCGTGACTTTTGGTTTTTTACTATAGGACTCAATGGGCTCAGAAATGTTCATTTGTCAATTCTCCAAAAAAAAAAAAAAAAAAAAAGTGTTTTTAACCTGCTGAATTAAAACAAAGGTTTAACTCTGTGAGAGGAATCCACACATCACAAAGCATTTTCTCAGATAGCTTGTTTCTACTTTTTATAGCTGAATATTCATTTTCTCACTATAGTCCTAAATGGATTCAGACATATTCGGTCATAGATTCCACAAAAAGAGTGTTTTCAACATAGTGAATCAAACACAGGATCCATTTAGTGAAAAGAATCCACATATAAAAAAGCATTTTCCCAGATAGTGTGTTTCTAATTTTTATTTTTATTTTTAAGTTAATTTTTGTTTTTATTTTTAGGTTTTTCACTATAGGCCACAATGGGCTCAGAAATGTCCTCTTCTGGTATCTACAAAAAGAGTGTTTACAACTTTGTGAATCAAAAGACAGGATAAATTTGGTGAGATAAATTCAGACATCACAAAGCATTTTCACAGATAGCATTTTTTCTAGTTTTTATCATGGAATATTCGGTTTTCCACTATAAGGTCAATGGCCTCAAAAATGTCCCTTTGTAGATTCTGCAAGAAGAGTGTTTCCAAACTGTTGGGTCAAAACAACGGTTTAACTCTGTGAGATAAATCCACACATCCCAAACCATTTTCACACATACTTTTTTCTATTTTTCATCGCAGGTATTTAGTTTTTCATTGTAGGCCTCAAAGGGCTCAAAAATGTCTTATCATATATTCTACAGGAAGAATGTTCCCAACTTCTTGAATCAGAGAAAAGGTTTAACTCTGTGAGATAAATCCACACACCACAAAGCATTTTCACAGATAGCTTGCTTCTAATTCTTATTATAGGATCCTCAATTTTTCACTACAAGCTTCAACTGGCTCAGTAATGTCTCTTCATAGATGTTACAAAAACAGTGTTTCCAAACTGGTGAATCAAAACACAGGTTCCATTCAGTGAGATGAATTCAGACATCACAAAGCATTTCACAGATAACTTGTTTCTAGTTTTTACTGTGAAATATTTGTTTTTTTGCTACAGGCCTCAAAGGGCTCAGGAGTGATCCTTTTTAAGTTCTACAAGAAGAGTGTACCAAATGTGTGGACTCAAAATAAAGGTTTAACTCTGTGAGATGAATCCATGCGTGGCAAAGCATTTTCAAAAATAACTTGTTTCTAGTTTTGTTTTTGGTTTTTTTCCCCACATAATATTGGTTTTTCACTATAGGGCTAAATTAACTCAGAAATGTCCCTTTGTAGATTTTTTTAAAAATGTGTTTTCAAGCTGATGAATCAAAAAAAAGATTTCACTCTGTGAGATAAATCCAGGTATTGGAAAGCATTTTAAAAGATAGTATGTTTCTAATTTTCTTTGCAAGATATTCGATTTTTCACTGTAGGCCTCGATGGGCTCAGAAATGTGCCTGCACACATTCTACAGAAAAAGTGATTCCATCTGTAACCCCAGCACTTTGAGAGGCCAAGGCAGGCAGATCAGGACGTCAGGAGATTGAGACCATCCTGGCTAACATGGCAAAACCCTGTCTTTAATAAAAATACAAAAATTTGCCAGGTGTGGTGGTGGGCACCTGTATTCCCAGCTACTCATGAGGCTGAGGCGGTAGAATCGCTTGAACCTGGGAGGCAGAGCTTGCAGTGAGCCGAGATCATGCCTTTGCACTTCAGCCTGGACAACAGAACAAGACACTGTCAAAAAAAAAAAAAAAAAAAAAAAAAAAGAAGAAAGAAAGTAAAGAAAGAAAAGAAAAGAAAAGTGATTCCAACCTTTGGAATCAAAACAAAGGTTTAATTTTGTGAGATGAATCCACCCATCATAAAGCATTTTCACAGATAATTGTTTCCAGTTTTTCTCATGGAATCCTCAGTTTTTCACAACTGGCCTCAGAAATATCTGTTTGTACATTCTACAAAAAGTGTTTCCAACCTGTTAAATCAAAACAATGATTTAATTCTGTGAAATGAATCCACACATTGCAAAGCATTTTCACAGATAGCTTTTTTCCCAGTTTTTATCATGGGATATTCAGTTTTCACTATAACCCAGAGAGGGCTCAGAAATTTCAATTTGTAGATTCTACAAAAAGCGTGTTTCCAGTGTGACGAATAACAGCAATGGTTTAACTCTGTAAGATGAATCCACACATCAAAAGGCATTTTCAGAGGTAGTTATTTGTTTGTTTGTTTTTATTGCAAGGTATTTGTTTTTTCACTATAGGTTTCAAAGGACTGAAAAACGTCCCTTTACAGATACTATAAAAATGATGTTTCCAAAGTGTTGAATAATAAACAGTTTACCTCTATGAAATAAATTCACCAATCGCAAAGCATGTTCACATATAGCTTGTTTCTAGTTTGATCACAGGATCCTCGGTTTATCACGATCAGACTCAATGGGCTCACCAATGTCTTTTTGTTTGTAGATTCTACAAAAAGAGTATTTCCAGTCTGTTGAATCAAAATAAAAGTTTAATTCTTTGAGATGAATCCACACATCACAAAGCATTTCACAGATAGCTTGTTTCTAGTTTTATCACGGGATATTTGGTTTTTCACTATAGCCTTCAATGGGCTCAGAAATGCTGATTCTTAGATTCTACAAAAAGCATGTTTTCAACCTGATAAATCAAAACAAAAGTTTAACTCTGTGATATGAATCCACATATGACAAACCATTTTCACAGAGAACTTGTTTGTAGTTTTTATAATGGGATATTAAGATTTTCACCATATGTCTCAATGGGCTCAGAAATATTCCTTCATAGATTCTATACAAATAGTGTTTCCAAACTGGTGAACCAAAACGCAGGTCCCATTCAGTGAGATGAATCCAGCCACTACAAATGATTTTCACAGATAACTTGTTTCTACTTATTACAGTGGGATATTTGGTTTCTCACTATAGGCCTAAATGGGCTCAGAAATTTCCCTTCATAGATTTTTACAAAAAGAGTGTTTCCAATCAGTTGAATCAAAACAAAGGTTTAACTTTGTGAGATGAATTCACACTTCACAAAGTATTTTTACAGATAACTTTCTAGATTATAAGACAGGAATTTTTTTTTTTTTTTTTTTTTTGCTATAGACCTCAATGGGCTCAGAAATGGCCCTCTGTAGATTATAGAAAAAAATGTGTGTCCAACCTGGTGAATCAAAGCACAGGTTTTATTTGGTGAGATGAATCCACACATCACAAAGCATTTTCACTGAAAGCTTGTTTCTAGTTTTTATCACAAAATATTCGGATTTTACCAATAAGACTCAAAAAGTTCAGAAATATCCCTTTGTAGATTCTACAAAAAGAGTATTTCCAACCTGTTGAATCTAAACAAACTTTTAACTCTGTAAGATGAATGCACACATGACAAAGCATTTTCACAGATAGCCTGTTTCTGGTTAATATTGCGGGATATTCAATTTTTCACTGTAAGCCTCGATAGATTCAGAAATAGCCCTTGATAGATTCTACAAGAAAAATGTTTCCAACCTGCTGAATGTAAGCAGAGGCGTAACTCTGTGAGATCCCAGAGTCTCCTCCATTTGAATTTCTGTGGTTGTCCAGTTGTCTCTATCATTAGACAGCCTGTGGTCTCCCAGGAGTCTCTACATCAGAATGCCTGGTAATGACCTAAAGTCTCTCACATTAGAATGCCTGCGGTAGCCCAGGTGTCTCTACCATTAAAATACTCTGCGTCACCCACTCATCTCTATCATTAAAATACCAAGGTTCTGTGGGAACTCTCTCCCATTAGAATGCCTAGTTTCTCCCAGGTGTTTCTATCATTAGACTGCCTTGTGTCGTCTGGGAGTCTCTCCCATTAGAATGACTGGGGTCGCTAAGGTGTTGCTATCATTAGAATTCCTGGAGTTGGCTGGAGGTCTCTCTCATAAGAATGGCTGGGTTCACCCAGATCTCTCTAATATTAGACTGCCTGATTTCACACAGGTGTCCCCAACATTATAATGCCTGGGGTCTCAGGGAGTCTCAACCAATAGAATGCCTGTGGTCACCCAAGTGTCTCTATCATTAGACTGCCTAGGGTCAGCTGAGAGTCTCTCCCATTAGAATACTTGGGGTCTCCCAGAAGTCTATATAATTGAACTGCCTGAGTTTGATCAGGAGTCTCTCCCATTAGAATACCTGGGATCACTAAAGAGTCTCTATTTTTAGACTGCCAGGGACAGGACGAAAGTCTCTCATTAGAACGACTGGGGTCGCCCAGGTGTCTCTATAATTAGACTGTCTGGGTTCGGCCAGGAATCTTTCTCATTAGAATGCCTGGGGTCGCTTAGGTGTCTCTATGCATAGACTGCCTGGAGTTGGCCAGGAGTCACTCCCATTAGAATGCCTTGGGCTAGCTGAAGGTCTCTCCTACTAGAATGCCTATGGTCACCCAGTGGTCACTTTAATTAGACTGCCTGCGGTCATCCAGGAGTCTTTATTATTAGAATGTCTGTGGTCGCCCAGAGGTCCCTATCAATGGACTCCCTGGGATCAGCCAGGAGTCTCTTCCATTAGAATGCCTGAGGCCATACACATTTCACTTCAATTAGACTGCCTGTGGTTGGCCAAAAGTCTCTCCCATTAGAATGCCTGAAGTCACCCAGGGTTTTCTATTAGACTGTGTGTGGTCAGCCAAAAGTTTCTCCCATTGAAATTCCTGGGGTTCCCTAAGTGTCTCTATTATTAGACTGCCTGGGTTTGTCTGGGAGCCTCATATTAGAAGGTCTGGAGTCACCCCAAATTCTCTATCCTTAGACTGCCTGAAGTCGGACAAGAGTTTCTCCCATTAGAATCACTGGGGCTTGCGAGGAGTCTCTCACATTAGAATGACTGGGGTCGCTAAGCTGTCTCTATCATTAAAATGATTGGGGTGTCCCATTTGTCTTCACCATTAGAATGTCAGGGTTCGGCCAGGAGTCTCTCTGATTCAAATGTCTTGGGTCGCCTGGGAGTCTCTTCTATTAGAAAGCATGAGGTCCCTTAGGTATCTCTATTTAGACTGCTTGGGGTTCCCCAGGTGTCTCTATCATTTGACTGCCTGGGGTGGTCCAAGAGTCTTTCCCATAAGAATGTCTGGGGTCACCCAAGTGTCTCTATCATTACACTGACTGGTGTTGGCTGGGAGTCTCTATTACTAGTGTCTTTAATATTAGATTGCCTGGGGTCGTTGGGGAGTCTTCCATTAGAATGCCTTGGGTCGCCCAAGTATCTCTATCTTTAGACTGCCTGGGTTTGACCAGGAGTCTCTCCCATTAGAATGCTTGGGGTCTCCCAGGAGTCTCTATCCTTAGACTTTCAGATGTCGGATGCAAGTGTCTTTCATTAGAATGCCTGGGGTCTCCAAAGTGTCTCTATAATTAGACTGTCTGGGTTCAGCCAGGTATCTATTTCATTAGAATGCCTGGGGTCGCTTAGATTTCTCTATGCATAGACTGCTTGGAGTCGGATGCAGTCACTCCCAATAGAATGCTTTCGGTTAGCTGAAAGACCTTCCTATTATAATGCCTGGTGGCATCCAGGGGTCTCTTTAATATATTGTCTGAGGTTGTCCAGGTGTCTTTATCATTACAATGCCTGGGGTCGCCCAGATGCTTCTATTATTAGACTACCTGTGGTCATCCAGAAGTCTCTTTCATTGGAATGCCTGTGGTAGTTAGCCTATTTGTCTCTATCATTAGACTGCCTGGGATCAGCCTATAGTCTCTCCCATTAGAATGTCTGAGGTTGCCCAAGTTTCTCTATAATTAGACTGTGTGAGGTCAGCCAGGAATCTCTCCCATGAGAATGCCTCCAGTCACCCAGGTGTCTCTATCAATACACTACTTGAGTTGGCCAGGAGTCTCTCCCATTAGAATACATTGGGTCAGCTAGGAGTCTCTTATTTGAATGCCTGGGGACACCCAGGTGTCTTTTTAATAAAACTGCTTGTGGTCAGCCAGAAGTCTCTCCCATTAGAATGTCGGGAGTTGCCCGTTTGTCACTTTAATTACATTGCCCTTGGTCAGTCACGAGTCTCTCCTATTAAAATGCCTGTGGCAGCCCAGGAGTGTCTATCATGAGACTGCCTGTGCTCAGCTAGGAATCTCTCCATTAGAATGCCTGAGGTTGGCCCTAAGTCTATAACATTAGAATGCCTGTGGTCATCCAGGTGTCTCTATCATTGAAATGCTTGGGGTTGCCCACTTGCCTCTATCGTTAGAATGCCTGAGGTGGGCCAGAAATCTCCCTCATTAGAATGCCTGTTGTTGCCCAAGTCTCTATCCATAGACTGCTTGGGTCAGCCAGGAGTCTCTCCCATTAAAATGCCTGAGGTCTCCCAGGTTTCTCTATCATTAGACTGCCTAGGGATGACTGGAAGTCTCTCCCATTAGAATGCCTGGGTTGTCCAGGTGTCTCTATTGTTAGACTGCCTGGCGTCAGACAGGAGTCTCTCTCATTAGAATGCCTGGGTTGTCTTGGTGTCTCTACTGTTAGACTGCCTGGCATCACACAGGAGTCTCTCCCATTATAATGCCTGGGATCGCCTAGGTGTTCCTATGCATACACTGTTGGGGGTCGGCCAGGAATCTCTCTTACTAGAATGCCTGGGGTCGCCCAGGTGTCTCTATCAATAAACTGCTTGGGTTGGCCAGGAGTCTCCCCCATTAGAATGTCTGAGATCAGGTAGGAGTCTCTCTTATTTTAATGCCTGGGGTTGCCCAGATGTCTATTTAATTAGACTGCCTGGGGTAGCCCAGGTATCTCTATTATTGTGCTTAGCTAGATGTCTCTCCATTAGAATGCCAGAGGTTGGCCCGGAGCCTCTCACATTGGAATTCCTATGGTCACTCAGGTGTCTTTATCATTAAAATGATTGGAGTTACCCACTTGTCTCTATCATGTGAATGTCAAGGTTTGACCTCGAGTCTCTCCAATTAGAATGCCTGGGGTCACCCAGGTGTGTCTATTATTATACTGCCTGGGGTCATTTGGGGGTCTCTCCCATTAAAATGTCTGGTGTCACCCAGGTGTCTCTATCTTTAGGATGCCTGTGGTCGGCTGAGGGTCTCTCTCATTGGAATGCCTGGTGTCAGCCAAAAATAACTCCCATTTCAGTGCCTGGGGTCCACAGGTATCCTATCATTGAAATGCCTGGGGTCACCCAGGTGTCTCTATCATCACAATACCTTGGGAAGACCAGTAGTCTTTTCCATTAAAATGCTTGGGGTCACCAAATTGTCACTTTAATTAGACTGCATGAGGTTGGCCAGCAGTCGCTCCCATTACAATGCCTGGGGTCGCCAAGGTGTCTCTATCATTAGACTGCCTTGGGTCGGTTGGGAGTCTCTCCCATTAAAGTGCCTGGTGTCGCCCAGGCAGCTGTCTCTATCATTAGGATGCCGGTGGTCGCCCAGGTGTCTCTATCATTAGACTGCCTGGGCTTAGACAAGATTCTCTTCCATTAGAATGCTTGAGTTTGCCCAACTGTCTTTATTATTTGACCACCTGGAGTCAGCCAAAAGTCTCTCTTATTAGAATGCCTGGTGTCAGCTGGGAGTCTTTCTCATTTGAGTGCCTGGGGTCACACAAGTGTTTCTATCATTAAAATGCTTGGGGTCGCCCAGGTGTCTCTCTTATTACAATGCCTCGGGATGACTGAGAGTCTCTCCCATTAGAATGCCTGCGGTTGCCCAGGTGTCTCAATTATAAGACTGCCTAGTGTCAGATGGGAGTCTCTCCCATTAGAATGCCTGGGTTTTGCCAAAAGTTTATCCCATTAGATTGTTTGGAATCGTCCAGGTGTCTATATCATCAGACTACCTGGGTCGACAGGAAGTTTCTCACATTAGAATGCCTTGGGTCGCCCAGGTGTCTCTATCATTAGATTGGCTGGGACGGCCAGGAGTGTCTCCCATTAGAATGGCTGAGGTCTCCCATGTATCTCTATAATTAGACAGTCTGCCTGGGGTCAGCCATGAGTCTCTCCAAATAAAGCAAAACAAAACCAAAACCATGCTTTGGGTCCCCCTGGTTTCTTTATCCTTAGACTGCCTAGATTCAGCCAGGAGTCTCTTTCATTAGATTGCCTGTTGTCACCCAGATGTCTCTATTCTTAGACTGCCTAGGTTCCATCGGGGTCACTGCCTTAGAATGTGTTGGGTAACCTGAGAGTTTCTCCTTTTAAAATGTGTGGACTCACCCAGGTGTCTCTATCATTAGAATGCCTGGGTTCAACCATTGGTCTTTCCAATAGGAATGCCTGTGGCCTCCCAGGTGTCTATCATTAGACTGCCTGCAGTCAGCAAGGGGTGTCTCCTGTTAGAATGCCTGGGGTTGCCCATGTGTCTCAATAATTAGACTGCTTGCAATCAGCAAGGAGTTTCTCCCAAGAAAATGCCTGGGGTTGAGCTGGAGTCTCTCCCAAAAGGAAGACTGGGTTCTCCCAGGTGTCACTATCATTAGAATGCCTGGGGTCACCTGGGAGACTCTCCCATTAGAATGCCTGGGCTCACTGAGTTGTTTCTATCATTAGATGGCCTGCGGTTGGCTGGTAGTTTCTCCCATTAGAATGCCTGAGGTCGTCCAGATGTCTTTACCATTAGACTGCCTGGGGTCAGCCAGGAGTCTCTCCCATTAGAATACCTGGGGTTGTCCAGTTGTCTGTATCATTAGACTGCCAGGGTTGGCCTGGAGTCTTTCCCATTAGAATGTCTGGAGTCACCCAGGTTTCTCTATTGTGAGACTGCCTGAGGTTGACCAAGAGTCTCTCCCACTAGAATGTTCAGCCAGGAGTCCCTTTCATTAGAATGCCTGGGGTCGCCCAGATGCCTCTATCATTAGACTGCCTGGATTCAGCCAGGAGTCTCTCCCATTAGAATTCCTGCTGTTGCTCATGTGGCTCTATTATTAGACTGCTGGGGTTAGCCTGGAATCTCTCCCATTGGAATGCCTGAGGTTGCCAACGTGTCTCTATCCATAGACTGCTTGGGTTGGCAAGGAGTCTCTCCTGTTAGAATGCCTTTAGTCAGCTGGGAGTCTCTCCTATTAGAATGTTTTGTTAAGCCAAACATTCACTTTAATGAATTCACTTTAATTAGACTGCCTGGGGTCGCCCAGGAGTCTCTCCCATTAGAATGCCTGGGTTGCCCAGATGTCTCTATCATTAGACTGCCTGTGGTCAGCCAGGAGTCTCTCCATTAGAATGCCTGGGTTTGGCCAGGAGTCTCTCATATTAGAATGCCTGTGGTCACCCAGCTGTCTCTATCATTAAAATGTTTGGGTCTGCCCACTTGTTTCCACCATGCCAGGTTTTGTCCCGGAGTCTCTCCCATTAGTGTAGGGGTTCAGTCAAGATGGTGGAGAAAACTATAAAACACAAACATTCTTGGAAGGCCAGGGGGTTTTGCATAGCTTCTGATAATTTGTCTGAAGGCGGCCTAATTCTCTTTGAACTATAGCAAGGGGAATTAATACAGGAATATAGAGTAGTTTATCTAAATAGTTTGTTTACTCATGTGGTTCTAAAACTAACCTCTGATCATCCACGGGTGCATAATTGCTCTCTACATGGGGGTTCAGTAACAGTAATTGCCTTCTAGTGGTGTTTACCTGAGACTTCTGTCATTAAATGTGTGCTAAAATAAATACTGGGAGGGCCAACAAGTCGGGGCTGCGGCTGACGGGACTCTTCTTGGAGTCTGTAAGTGACCTGGATGCTCGGCAGGAATGACAAGCATAAGATCTGTGTCAGCGTACATTATTCATCTGTCGTTGAGTCAGGGTCTGCAGGACAGAACCCCGCAGGTGGTGACCCTGACATGATTATTGCAGCGAAGGAAGTGCAATGGACACCCTGAACATGAAGGTGAAAAAGGAACCTTGTGGTCAGTGGGTAATCAGTAAGTCATTGGTGCCCACTCAGGATCTCCAAGTTTGGGGGGGGAATTGTTCAGGCTGAGGTTTCATCATGAGACAACAGTTACCAGCTCAACAGAAACAGTATATAAAAGTGTTGAAACTGAGGCTAGCAGAACCTCAGTTTGTCAGGCTCAATTAAATGACTTAAGGCAAACTGGTGTAAGCCAAAGCTTATGGTTCCCAGAAAAAGGCACGCTAGACATAAAGCTCTTGGAACAAGTGGGGAGAAATCTTAAACAGCATTATGCACAAGGGCAATGGGTCCCAGTAACACCTCTAACGCTGTGGGCTGTAATTAGGGAGGACCTGGCTCCATTATACACAGAAGAGCCTCAAAAGGGGAAGGAGGAACAGTAACCTGCCTTACCACCTCCTTTTCCTTCAGCACCGATATATCACCGGGCCAGAATAACAAAAAGGAAACACAGAGGTTTTTCCTGAGCCAACTCCTCCAAGAGATAGGAAAAAGGACAGGAGACAGGCTACACCTGTGAGACCCTGTCTAAAGCAAGCGGCATTAGAAGGGGAGCTTTTAGCCTGCGTGGTAATGCAAGATCAGCAAGGCAATCAGGTACATAAAGGGTTAAGAAAAAGCCAGAGGCCAGAGTGCTGCAGCCAAACAGGCAGTAAATAGAAAGAAAGGCGCTGAAGCAGGGAAGCTCGCAAACACAGCTAGCAAATGCTCCCAAAAACTCGGCCTCCGTGGCAGCAGTGTCCACGAAAAGCCAGGCCCAGTGTGCCAGAGCTGGCCTGCTAGGGAGGAGCAGAAGGTGTGTGTGGGAAGGTTCACCCAGCCTGCAGCAGCTGCCCAGCTGCGGGAGTAGGGAGCGGCACATGCAGAAAGAAGCGGTGCAGACAAAAAACTGCAGCGCCTAAGCAAGCACAAGGCAGATGCTGCACCGGAACCTGCCTGCTCAGCTTTTCAGCTGGGCAGGCGGCCCACAGCAAAATTTCATGTGTTTCTTGTATACAGCTATGTCCCAAATTATAATTCTCTGCTAAGATTTAAGTAAAATTTAAGAATTTAAAAGATCTCTTTCTGATAATAGCCACTGTTATCTCTTTCTTGCCCCTAATGTGACTCTTTCCAAATCCAATTTAAATAAAACTGTAACCTCTGAATGGAGACAAATTACAGAGGGCCCATGAATTATTTGAAGACCAATTGAAAGCTGGGCGTGTTGAATTATCTAACAGCCCTTAGAATTTACCGATTTTCATCATTCCCCAAAAGTCTGGGAAATGGAAACTTTTGCATGACCTACGTGCTATTAATGCCAATTTACAATCTATGGGACCCCTTCAGCAGGGGGTCCCTTCCCCCACAGCAATTCCTCAAGATTGGCCTATAATTGTTATTGACATAAAACATTCTTTTTATACGATTCCCCTAGCAGAACAGGACAGAGAAAAAATTGCATTTACAACACCAGCTACCAATAATGAAAAGCCAGTTTGTTGATTTCACTGGACAATGCTTTCTCAAGGAATGCTAAACAGTCCTACCACGTGTCAGTATCATGTAAATCAAGCTTTGCTCCCTAGTAGAAAAGAATTTCCTGATTGCACAAATATTCATTTTGTGGATGATATTCTACTAGCAGCCCCAAGGAAGCCAACATTTTAATTTATATTCCTCTGTTGTAAAGGATACACAGCTAAAAGGTCTAATCATTGCTCCCGAGAACGTACAGATTTCTTCTCCTTGAAAATATGTTAGGTACACACTAACTTCCTGGTGAGTAAGACCTCAAAAGGTTAAATTAAATACTAGCAACTTACATGCCTTAAATGTTTATCAAAAATTACTGAGAGATATTAATTGGCTTCAACCCACTTTGGGAATTCCTACTGATAAGGTACACAACCTGTTTTCTTTCTTAAAGGGCAATCCAGCCCTGGATTCTCCCAGATATGTAACCCCTGCAGCAAAAAGGGAAATCGAGGAAATAGAGCAAGCCATCTCTCAGAGGCAGCTAAATCGCACTGATCCACTGTATTCAATTCAATTGTTTATTTTTCCCACCAAACACTCCCTTAAAGGGTTAATAGGGCAAATGGCCCCCAGGCTATGCTTCCTAGAATGGGTTTTTCACTCACATACCCGGACTAAAACGCTAGCTCCCTATATTCAGTTAATTACTAATGACATCTATTCAGGTTAAAAACGAGGCAATCAGCTCCTAGGTTATGATCCTAATATCATCAGGATTCCTTTAAGTAAAAAGCAATTTGAAGCAGTGTTGCCCTTATCAACATATCTGGAAATAGCTTTCTCTGATTACACAGGACAAATAGAGTATGAACTTCCTGCTGATAAACTTCATTTCTTATCTCATTTGCCAGTAATCTTGCTCACAAAAGTAGTTTACTCCCCCATACCTAATGCTTTAACACTGTTTACTGATGGTTCTGCTAAACATGGAAAACTGGCAGTGTGGTGGAGACCACATCATTCAGTCACTCAATCTGGGTTTACTAGCACTCAGAAAGCTAAAATTGGGGCCCGGTATTGGCCTTGGAAACTTTTTCCACTCAGCCCATCAACATAGTGAGTGACTAAGCTTACTGGGTTTATTTATTGCAGAACCTTAAAACAGCCTTAATTAAATCCAATCTTGAGCCCACCCTGTGTGCTCTTTTTCTCTGACTTCAGCAATTGCTAGATCAACATACATATCCTATTTTTATCACACACATTCGAACCCACAGCTCTCTGCCTGGCCCATTGGCTTATGAAAATGAACAAGTAGACACAGAAGTCATGACATCACTGCTTGACCAAGCCACCAAATCGCATCAATTTTTCCACCAAAATTGGAGAAACCTATCTAAGCAATTTCAACTTACCCAGAGGCTGGGTAAACAAATTATCCTGCAATGCCTGGATTATCAGCTCACAGGCCCATCCCCTCCTTCCACGGGTATTAACTTTAGAGGGCTAGAACCTAATCAGTCATGGCAAACAGATATTACACACATCCCTGAATTAGGAAAACTTAGATATGTAAATGTTTCTATTGATACCAACACTTGTTTAATTAGTGCACACACTCTGCCTGGAAAGTCAACTTGATATGTCATTCAACATCTTTTAACTTTTGAATTTATGGGATGGCCCACCAAAATTATAACTGATAATGGTCCAGCTTATGTCAGCTCACAGTTTCAACAATTTTGTCACACATGGAACATCCAATATTTCACAGGCATCGCATATAACCCCCAAGGACAAGTCATGGTAGGACATGCCCACTCCACCCTTAAAAATATGCTCAAAAAAACAGAAAAAGGGGAAGTACTGGTAAATTTCCTGCAACGCTATTAGCACAAGTCTTATTTACTCTTATTTTTTTAATTTAGATGACAAATTTCAATCAGCTGTAGAAAAGCACTTTGCAATAACCACAGAAGACATAAAACCTGCAGTTTTATGGAAAGATGTAAACAGAAATAAATGGTGTGGTCCAAATGAATTGTTAACGTGGGGAAAAGGGTACGCTTGTTTTTACACATCCTCAGGTCCTCTTTGGATTCCAGCATGATGCATTAAACCATATCACGGTGTGGCTAGGACCCAACCCGGTACTGGAAATGAAGAAAATTACCTTTCTTAGTTTCTGAGATCAGCCAGAAATAGAAAGATTGAAGAGAGAAAGAGAAGGAAAGAATAAGAGAGAGACTAGAAGAGACAGAGATCAGAGAGAGACACAAAAAGTAAGACAAAGGAGAGAGATAAAGGAGAAGAGAAATATTAAGAAAGTTATCGATATAAGAATGTACCTTTAGTATGGAAGGTTATTTTTAAAAAGTCAGAAAGTTAAGGCATGTCAAAGATTGTGAAAGTCATGAAAAATGTTATAAAAAGAAATTTATGCAGGAAATGTTGTGCAATTTTTGTTTTGAAAGTCGAAGCAAGTTTTAAAACGTTAATTGTAAAAAAAAAAATCTGTCTGTAAACATATTGGCTAAAGTTAAAAAAAAATGTATCGTCCAGTTTTTTTTGTAAACCAGACTTCAGAATAAAGCACAACAGATTTTTCTTAAAGCACTAACCTGCTCTTTAACAAAGATTATAAAAGATCTCTTAGCACAGGCACCACCCCTAAAATTTCCAGTACACCAGCACCAGTCTGGAGACTATGTCCTCATCAAATGATGGAAATAAGAAAAAACTCGAGCCAGTCTAAGAAAGACCCTACAGGACCTGCAGCCCCAGATGATGTGACTTCTGTGGATGATGCAGGCCCCAGACATTATGCTGAAGAAGCATAAGGCTAAGCCAAATAATTTATTCCTTTTTAATTATCTCACTCTGCCTGCAACCAGTACCTGCTACACTCTATTAAGCTCATCTCTTAAATCCGCCTTTTCTTCTGCCCTGTTACTTAACAAACACCCCCTCCAGAGCTTCTAACAGTGAGACTGCTTGGCTAAAAGAAATTAACATGCTCCCAGTGGGGTTCCTCATTGATGGCATACAGTGAACTAAGATGCCAAGTAACACTATGGGTCACTCTTTAACTGGAAAAGAATGTTGCTAATTATACTCATGATTATATCATGTGATTTACTAATTCTAGGATGCAAAACCAGAATAAGAGCAATGACTGTCATGCTTACAAACCTATTGCTGCGTACATCTGCACTTTCCAATCAAAAAGACCTAATTCAGAAAAGAGAAAATTGGGAGATGTAGGGGTTCAGTCAGGATAGTGTGGACAATTATAAAACATAAACCTTCTTGGAAGGCCAGGGGTGTTTGTATAGCTTCAGAGAGCTTGGCTGAAGGTGGCCTAATCCTCTTTGAACTATAGCAAGGGTAACTAACATACGAATGTAGAGTAGTTTGTCCAAATAGCTTGTTTACTCATGTGTTTCTAAAACTAACCTCTGACCATCCTCGGGTGCATGATTGCTCTCTACTCAGGGATTCGGCAACAGTAATTACCTTCTAGTGGTGTTTACTTGGGACTTCGGTCATTAAATGTGTGCTAAATAAATGCTGGGTGGGCCAGTGAGTGGGGGCCGCAGCTGACGGGACTTTCTTTTGAGTCTGTAAGTGGTTCAGACACTTGGCAGGACTGACAAGCCTACGATCTGTGTCAGTGTATGTTATTTATCCGTTGTTGAGTCAGGGTCTGCAGGACAGACCCCAGCATATTAGAATGCCTGGGATCACCCAAGTGTCTTTATCATTAGACGCATAGGTTCGGGCAGGAGTCTCTTTTATTAAAATGCCTTGGTTGGTCAGGTGTCTGGGGTAGCACAGGTGTCTCTCTCATTAGAATGCCTGGGGTTGTCCGGGAGTCTCTCCTATTAGAATGCCTGGGGTTGCCCAAGTGTATCTATCATCATGCTGCCTGGAGTTGGCCAAGAGCCTCTTTTATTAGAGTTTCTAAGTTCGCCCAGGAATCTATATAATTAGACTCCCTGGGGTTGGCCAGGAGTCTCTGTCATTAGAATGCCTGAGATCATCCAGGTATCTCTATCCTTAGACTGCCTGGATTTGACCAGGAGTCGCTCTTAATAAAATTCCTGGAGTCATTCAGGCGTATTTATCCTTAGACTGCGTGAGGTTGGAGAAAAGTCTCTCTTGCTAGATTCACTGGGGTTGGCCGGGAGTCCCTCCCATTAGAATGCCTGTGGTTGCCAAGGTATCTCTATCTTTAGACTGCCTGAAGTTAGATGAGTCTCTCCCACTAGAATGTCTGGGTTCTCCCATCTGTTTTTATAATTTGGCAGTCTCTCTCATTAGAATGCCTAGTGTCAGCTGGGAGTCTCTCCCACTTGAGTGTCTGGGGTCGCCCATGTGTCCCTTTCATTACAATGCCTCAGGAGGACCAGGAGTGTCTCCCATTAGAATGCCTGGGGTCACCCAGGTTTCTGTATTATAAGACTGCCTGGCGTTGGATAAGAGATTCTCCCATTAGAATGCTGGGGGTTGCTTAGGTGTCTCTATTATTAGACTGCCTAGTGTTGGCTGGGAGTCTCTCATGTTAGAATGCCTAGGGTGGCCCAGGGGTCTCTACCCTTAAAGAGATGGAAATTGATGAGGGGTGTCTCATTAGAATGCTTGGGGTCAGCTGGGAGTCTCTCCCATTAGAATGATTGAAGTCACCCAGATTTTTTTATAATTAGACTGCCAGGGGATGGCCAAGAATCTCTCCCAATAGTATGCCTGGGGTACCCACATGTCTCTATGCATTCACTGCTTGTTCCAGGCAGGAGTCTCTCCCAGTACAATTCCTTTGGTCAGCTGAAAGTCTCTCCTATTAGAATGCCTTTGGTCCTCCAGGTGTCTCTTTAATTAGGCAGCCTTTGGTCAGTCAGGAGACTTTAGAATGCCTGCAGTCTCCCAGGTGTCATTGTCATTAGAATGCTAGGGGTTGGCCAGGAGTCTCTCGCACTACAATGTCTTGTGTCACTCAGCTGTCTCTCTCATTAGACTGCCTGTGGTCAGACAAGAGACTCTCCTATTAGAATGCCTTGGGTTGCCCAGGTGTATTTATCAATAGACTGCCTGGGGTCGGTCCAGAGTCTCTCCCATTGAAATGCCTGAGGTCGGACGGGAATATTTTCCTTTAGAATGCCTGTGGTTGTCCAGTTGTCTTTATCAATAGACTGTGATCAGCTGGCTGTCTCTCTCATTAGAATTCCTGCAGTCTCCCAGGTGTCTCTGTCATTACACTGCCTGGGGTCGGCCAGAAGTCTCTCCCATTAGAATGCCTGGGGTCACCCAGGTGTCTCTATAGTTAGACTGCCTGGCATTGACCAAAAATCTCTCATTAAAATGCCAGTGGACGCCCAGGTGTCTCTATCCCTAGATTGCTTTCTTCAGCCAGGAGTCTCTTACATTTGAATGCCTATGGTCGACTGGGAGTCTCTGCTGTTTGAATGCCTAGGGTCTCCCAGATGTCTCTTTCATTAGACTGCCTGGGGTCAGTCAGGAGTCTCTCCTCTAGAATGCCTGATGTTGTGAAATGTCTCTATCATTAGATTGCCTGGAATCGCCCAGGTATCTCCATCATTAGAATTCCTAGAGTCAGCCAGGAGTCCCTTTCATTAGAATGCCTGGGTTGGCCAGGAATCTCTCACATTAGAAAGCCTGGGGTTGCTTAGGTGTCTCTATCATTAAAATACTTGGGGTCACCCACTTTTCTCTGTCATTAGAATGTCTATGTTAGGTCAGGAGTCTCTCCCTTTAGAATGCCTGGGGTCCCCCAGGTGTCCCTATCTTAGACTGCCTGCATTTGGCTGGGAATCTCTCCCATAAGAAAGCCTGGGGTTGGCCAGAAGTCTGTCAAATTAGAAGACCTTGGGTCGCTTATGTGTCTCTAACCTTAAAATGCTTGAGGTCATTCACTTGTCTGTATTATTAGAATGCCTGGGTTAGGCTGGGAGTCTCTCCCATTAGAATGCCTGGCATCGCCCAGGTGTCTTTATCATTTGGCTGCCTCAGTTGGACCAGATTTCTCTATCATTAGAATCCGTGGGTTCATCCAGGAGTCTCTCCCAGGAGAATGCCTGGGGTCGGCCAGGACTCTCCCAGTAGAATGCCTGAGGTCGCCCATAAGTCTCTACCATTAAACAGCTTGCAGTCGACCAGGAATCTTTCTCATTAGAATTCCTGGGGTCGCCCTGGTGACTCTATCATTAGACTGACTGGAGTTGGCCAGGAATCTCTCCCATTAAAATGCCTGGGGTTGCCCAAGTGTCCTTATTTTTAGATTCCCTGTGATTGTCCAGGAGTCTCTGCCATTAAAATGCCTGGGGTTGGCCAGGTGTCTCTCTCATTAGAACACCTGGTGTCTCTATCATTATAATGCCTGGTCTCACCCCCGAGTCTCTTTCATTAGAATGTCTGAGATCAGCCAGCAGTGTTTTTCATTAGAATGCCTGGGTTTTGCAAAAAGTCTCTCCCATTACATTGTCTTGAATCTTGCAGGTGTCTAGATCATAAGACTACCTGGGTCACCCAGGAGTCTCACATTAGAATGCCTTGGGTCCCCCATGTGTCTCTATCATTAGACTGCCTGGCGTTGGCTGAGAGTCTCTTCCCTTAGAATACCTGTTGTCACCCAGGTGTCTCTATCATTAGACCGCCTGGTGTGGACCAGGAGTCTCTCCCATTAGAATGCCTGGGGTCTCCCATGTGTCCGTATAATTAGACATCATGAGGTCGAGAAGGAGTCTCTCCTAAAAGAAATGTCTTGGGTCGCCCAGGTTTCTTTCTCCTTAGACTGTCTGGATTCGGCCAGTAGTCTCTTTCATTAGAATGTCTGTTGTCACCCACGTGTCTCTATTTTTAGACTCCATGGGGTCAGTCAGGTGTCTCTCCCATTAGAATATCTTGGGTTGGACGAGAGTCTCTTCCTTTAAAATGACAGGGATCGCTCAGGTGTTTCTATCATTAGAATGCCTGAGGTCGGCTGACAGTGTCTCCCATTAAAATGCCTGGATTCACCTAAGTGTCTCTATCATCAGACTGCCTAAGTTCGGCAACGGATCTCTCTCACAAGAATGCCTGTGGTCGCCCAGGTGTTCCTATCATTAGACTGCTGGCGGTCAGCCAGTGATCACTCCTGTTAGAATGCCTGGAATTGCCCATGTGTCTCAATAATTAGACTGCCTGTGATCAACAAGGAGTCTCTTTCAAGAGAATGCCTTATGTTGAGCGGGAGTCTTTCCTACTAGAATGACTGGGCTCTCCTAGGTGTCTCTATCGTTAGAATGTCTGGGGTCAGCTGAGAGTCTCTCCTATTAGAATACCTGGGCTCACAAATATGTCTCTATCATTAGACAGCCTGAGGTCGGCTCGTAGTTTCTTTCATTAGAATGCTTGGGGTCATCCGGATTTCTTTACAATTAGACTGCCTGGGTTCAGCCAGGAGCCCATCCCATTTGAATGCCTGGGTTAAGCCGGGAATCCTTCCCATTAGACTGCCTGGGGTCGGCCTGGAGTCTTTCCCGTTAGAATGCCTGGGGTCGCCCAGGTATTGCTATCATTAAACTGCCTGGGGTCGGCTAGGAAATCTCTCTCATTAGAATGCCTGAAGTTGACCAGGTGTCTCCCCCATTAGAATGCCTGTGGTCGCACAGCTGTCTCTATCATTAAACTGCCTGGGTTCAGCCAGGAGTCTCTTATTAGAATCATGGGGTCTCCTACATGTCTTTTTTATTAGACTGCCTGGTGTCGGCCAGTAGTCTCTCCCATAAGAATGCCTGGGGTGGAACGAGAGTCTATCCCATGAAAATGGCTAGGATCACTCAGGTTTTTCTTTCCTGGTGTCAGCCAGGAGTTTCTCCCACTAGAATGCTGGTTGCCCAGCTGTCTCTATCATTAGACTGCCTGAGTTTGGCAAAGTGTGTCTCTCACAGTAATGCCTGTGGTCATCAAGGTGTCTCTATCACTGGACTGCCTGGGGACAATGGGGAGGTCTCTCCCATTGGAATGCGTGGGCCTGCCCAGGTGTCTTTTAATTACACTGCCTGGTTTCAGCCAGGATTGTCTCCCAAGACAATGCTTGGGTTCAGAAGAGAGTCTTTCCTATTAGAATGACTGGAATCGCCAAGGTGTCTCTATTATTAGAATGTCTGTGGTCGCCAAGTCTCTCCCTTTAAAATGCCTAGGCTCATGCAGGTGTCTGTATCATTAAACAATGTGGGGTCTGTCGATAGTCTCTCCCTTTAGAATACCTGGGGTGGCCAAGGTGTCTCTATCATTAGACTGCCTGGGGTCGGCCAGCAGTCTCTCCCATTAGAATGCCTGGGGCCAGCCAAAAGTTTCTCCCATTAGAATGCATGAGGTTGCCCAGGTATCTCTACCATTAGAATGCTCAGGGCCGGCTAGGAGTCTCTCCCACTGAAATGCATAAAGTCACCCAGGTGTCTCTATTATTAGACTGCCTGAAGTTGGCCAGGGTTCTCTGCCAGAATGCCTGAAGTACCATAAGTATCTGTATCATTTGACTGCCTGTGGTCAGCTGCTAGTCTCTTTTATTAAAATCCTTCTGGTCACCCAGGTGTCTCTATGATTAGACTGCCTGAGATCAGCTGAGAGTCTCTCTCATTAGAATGCCTGGGTACGCAGGGAGCCTTTTTTGTTAGAATGCCTGAAGTCACCCACTTGTCTCTATCATTACAATGCCTGGGGTCGCCCAGGTGTCTCTGTCATTAGAATGCCTGGAATAGGCAAGAAGCATCTCCCATTAGAATGCCTGGGCTAACTCAGGTGTCTCTATCATTAGGCATCATGGGGTCGGCCAAGAATCTTTCCCATTAGAATGCCTGGGGTCGTCCAAGTGTCTCTATCATTAGGCAGCATGGGACCTGCTGGGAGTTTCTCCCATTAGAAAGAATTTGATCTCTCACATGTCTCTATAATTAGACTGCCTGGGTTCGGCCCAGACTCTCTCCATTAGAATGTCTGGGGTGGCCCAGCAGTCTCCGTACTTAGACTGCCTGAAGTCAGACAAGAGTCTCTTTTATTAGAATAACTGGGGTTCATCATGAGTCTCTTTGATTGGAATGAATCAGGTCTCCACGTTGTCTCTATTGTTAGATTGCCTGTGGTTAGCTGAGAGTCTCTCCCTTTAGAATACCTGGGGTCGCCCAGGTGTCTCTATCATTAGACTGCCTGGGATCAGATGGGGGTCTCTCCCATTACAATGCCTGAAGTCAACCAGGCATTTCTATCATTAGACCGCATGGAGTCAAACGGCAGTCACTTTCAGTAGAACGCCTGGGATAGCCCAAGTGTCTCTGTAATTAGACTGTCTGGTGTCGGTCAGGAGTCTCTCCCATTAGAATGTCTGGGGTCGCCCAGGTGTCTCTACCCTTAAATTTCCTTGGGTCAGCCAGGAGTCTCTCCAATTAAAATGCCCACTGTCATCCATTGGCCTCTCCCATTAGAATGCCTGTGGTCACCCAGCTGTCACTATCAGACTGCCTAGAATCTCCCTAATCAGAATGCTGGCATCTCCCAGGTGTCTCTATCATTGGACTGTCTGTTGTCAGTCAGGAGTCTCTCCCATTAGAAGGCCTGGGGTCACCCAGGTGTCTGTAACATTAGAATGCCTGGGGTCGAATGGGAGTCTCTTCCATTAGAATGTCTTGGGGCACCCAGGTGTCAATATCATTAGACTACCTGCAGTCAGCTGGGAGTCTCCTCCATTAGAATGCCTGGGGTCGCCCAAGTGTCTCTATAATTAAACAGCCAGCGGTGGGCCAGCAATCTCTCATTAGAATGTCTGGGTTAGCCCAGCTGTCTTTATGATTAGACTGCCTGGGGTTGGTCAGAAGTCTCCCCATTAAAACTCCTGGGGTAGACCGGGAGTCACTGCCATTAAAATGATGGGTGTTGTCCAGCTGTTTTTATCATTAGACTGTTGGGGGTCAGCCAGGGGTCTCCCCATTAGAAAGCCTAGTTTCGGCCTTTGTGTCTCCCATTAGAATGCCTAGGGTCGCTGAGGTGTCTCTATCATTAAAATAACTGGGGTCTCCCAAATGTCTCATTAGAATGCCTGGGTTTGGCCTGGAGTCTCTCATATTAGAATGTTTGCTGCTGCCAAGAAGCCTCTATCATCAGACTGCCTAGGGTCAGCCTGGGGTTTCTCCCATTAGAAAGCCTGGACTCATTTTGGAGAAGATGGCCGAATAGGAACAGCTCCAGTCTCCAACTCCCAGAGCAAGAGACACAGAAGACAGGTGATTTCTGCATTTTCAACTGAGGTACTGGGTTCTTCTCACTAGGGAGTGCAGGACAATCGGTGCTGGTCAGCTGCTGCAGCCCGTCCAGTGAGAGCTGAAGCAGGGCAAGGCATCACCTCACCTGGGAAGCGCAAGGGGGAAAGGAATCCCTTTTCCTAGCCAGGGGAACTGAGACACACAACACCTGGAAAATCAGGAAACTCCCACCCCAATACTGCGTTTTACCAACGATCTTAGCAAAAGGGCACACCAGCAGATTATATCCCACACCTGGCTGGGAGGGTCCCACGCCCATGAAGCCTCCCTCATTGCTAGCACAGCAGTCTGCAATCTACCCGCAAGACAGCAGCGAGGCTGGGGGAGGGGCGCCCACCATTGCTGAGGCTTAAGTAGGTAAACAAAGCTGCTGGGAAGCTCGAACTGGGTGGAGCTCACAGCAGCTCAAGGAGTCCTGCCTGTCTCTGTAGACTCCACCCCTGGGGACAGGACACAGCTAAACAACAACAACAAAAACAACAACAAAAAAGCAGCTGAAACCTCTGCAGATGCAAACAACTCTGTCTGACAGCTTTGAAGAGAGCAGTGGATCTCCCAACACTGAGGTTGAGATCTGAGAACGGACAGACTGCCTGCTCAAGTGGGTCCCTGACCCCTGAGTAGCCTAACTGGGAGACATCCTCCACGAGGGGCAGACCTACACCCTACACCTCACATGGTGGAGTACACCCCTGAGAGGAAGTTTCCAAAGCAAAAATCAGGTACACTCGCTGTTCAGCAGTATTCTATCTTCTGCAGCCTCTGCTGCTGATACCCAGGCAAACAGGGTCTGGAGTGGACCTCAAGCAATCTCCAACAGACCTACAGCTGAGGGTCCTGACTTTTAGAAGGAAAACTAACAAACAGGAAACACACCCACACCAAAACCCCATTGTACGTCACCATCATCAAAGAACAGAGGCAGATAAAACCACAAAGATGGGGGAAAAGCAGGGCAGAAAAGCTGGAAATTCAAAAAATAAGAGCGCATCTCCCCCTGCAAAGGAACGCAGCTCATCGCCAGCAACAGCTATCAAAGCTGGACGGAGAATGACTTTGACAAGATGAGAGAAGAAGCCTCCAGTACATCAAACTTCTCAGAGCTAAAGGAGGAATTACGTACCCAGCGAAAAGAAACTAAAAATCTTGAAAAAAGAGTGGAAGAATTGATAACTAGAATAATTAATGCAGAGAAGGCCATAAACGAACTGACAGAGATGAAAACCATGACATGAGAAATACGTGACAAATGCACAAGCTTCAGTAACTGACTCGATCAACTGGAAGAAAGAGTATCAGCAATTGAGGATCAAATGAATGAAATGAAGTGAGAAGAGAAATCTAAAGAAAAAAGAAGAAAAATAAATGAACAAAGCCTGCAAGAAGTATGGGATTATGTAAAAAGACCAAATCTACGTCTGATTGGGGTGTCTGAAAGTGAGGGGGAAAATGGAACCAAGTTGGAAAACACTCTTCAGGATATCATCCAGGAGAACTTCCCCAACCTAGTAGGGCAGGCCAACATTCAAATTCAAGAAATACAGAGAACGCCACAAAGATACTCCTCGAGAAGAGCAATTCCAAGACACATAATTGTCACATTCACCAAAGTTGAAATGAAGGAAAAAATCTTAAGGGCAGCCAGAGAGAAAGGTCAGGTTACCCACAAAGGGAAGCCCATCAGACTAACAGCAGATCTCTCAGCAGAAACTCTACAAGCCAGAAGAGAGTGGGGGCCAATATTCAACATTCTTAAAGAAAAGAATTTTAAACCCAGAATTTCATATCCAGCCAAACTAAGTTTCATAAGTGAAGGAGAAATAATATCCTTTACAGATAAGCAAATACTGAGCAATTTTGTCACCACCAGGCCTGCCTTACAAGAGACCCTGAAGGAAGCACTCAACATGGAAAGGAACAACCGGTACCAGCCATTGCAAAAACATGCCAAAATGTAAAGACCATCAAGGCTAGGAAGAAACTGCATCAACTAACGAGCAAAATAACTAGTTAATATCATTATGGCAGGAACAAGTTCACACATAACAATATTAACCTTAAATGTAAATGGACTAAATGCTCCAATTAAAAGACACAGACTGGCAAACTGGATAAAGAGTCAAGACCCATCAGTTTTCTGTATTCAGGAGACCCATCTCACATGCAGAGACATACATAGGCTCAAAATAAAGGGATGGAGGAAGATCTACCAAGCAAATGGAGAACAAAAAAAAAAAAAAAAAAGCAGGGGTTGCAATACTAGTCTCTGATAAAACAGACTTTAAACCATCAAAGATCAAAAGAGACAAAAAGGCTACTACATAATGGTAAAGGGATCAATTCAACAGGAAGAGCTAACTGTCCTAAATATATATGCACCCAATACAGAAGCACCCAGATTCATAAAGTAAGTCCTTAGAGACTTACAAAGAGACTTAGACTCCCATACAATAATAATGGGAGACTTCAACACCCCACTGTCAACATTAGACAGATCAATGAGACAGAAAGTGAACAAGGATATCCAGGAATTGAAGTCATCTCTGCAGCAAGCAGATCTAATAGACATCTACAGAACCCTCCACCCCAAATTAACAGAATATACATTCAACTGAGCACCACATCACACTTATTCCAAAATTGACCACATAATTGGAAGTAAAGCACTCCTCAGCAAATGTACAAGAACAGAAATTATAACAAACTGTCTCTCAGACCACAGTGCAATCAAACTAGAACTCAGGACTAAGAAACTCAATCAAAACCGCTCAACTACATGGAAACTGAATAACCTGCTCCTGAATGACTACTGGCTACATAACGAAATGAAGGCAGAAATAAAGATGTTCTTTGAAACCAAGGAGAACAAAGATACAACATACCAGAATCTCTGGGACACATTTAAAGCAGTGTGTAGAGTAAAATTTATAGCACTAAATGCCCACAAGAGAAAGCTGGAAAGATCTAAAATTGACACTCTAACATCACAATTAAAAGAACTAGAGAAGCAAGAGCAAACACATTGAAAAGCTAGCAGAAGGCAAGAAATAATTAAGATAATAGCAGAACTGAAGGAGATAGAGACACAAAAAACCCTCCAAAAAATCAATGAATCCAGGTACTGGTTTTTTGAAAAGATCAACAAAACTGATAGACCGCTAGCAAGACTAATAAAGAAGAAAAGAGAGAAGAATCAAATAGATGCAATAAAAAATGATAAAGGGGATATCACCACCGACCCCACAGAAATACATAATACCATCAGAGAATACTATAAACACCTCTATGTAAATAAACTAGAAAATCTAGAAGAAATGGATAAATTCCTGGACACTTACACTCTTCCAAGACTAAACCAGGAAGAAGCTGAATTCCGGAATAGACTAACATCAGGCTCTGAAATTGAGGCAATAATTAATAGCCTACCAACCAAAAAAAGTCCAAGAACAGAAGGATTCACAGCTGAATTCTACCAGAGGTACAAGGAGGAGCTGGTACCATTCCTTCTGAATCTATTCCAATCAATAGAAAAAGAGGGAATCCTCCCTAACTCATTTTATGAGGCCAATGTCATCCCGATACCAAAGCCTGGCAGAGACACAACAAGAAAAGAGAATTTTAGACCAATGTCCCTGATGAACATTGATGCAAAAATCCTCAATAAAATACTGGCAAACTGGATCCAGCAGCACATCAAAAAGCTTATCCACCATGATCAAGTGGGCTTCATCCCTAGGATGCAAGGCTCGTTCAACATACACAAATCAATAAACGTAATCCAGCATATAAACAGAACCAAGGACAAAAACCACATGATTATCTCAATAGATCCAAAAAAGGCCTTTGACAAAATTCAACAGCCTTTCATGCTAAAAACGTTCAATAAATTCGGTATTGATGGAACGTATCTCAAAATAATAAGAACTATTTATGACAAACCCACAGACAATATCATACTGAATGGACAAAAACTGGAAAAATTCCCTTTGAAAACTGGCACAAGACAGGGATGCCCTCTCTCACCACTCCTATTCAACATAGTGTTGGAAGTTCTGGCTAGGGCAATCAGGCAAGAGAAAGAAATCAAGGGTATTCAGTTAGGAAAAGAAGAAGTCAAATTGTCCCTCTTTGCAGATGACATGATTGTATACTTAGAAAACCCCATCATCTCAGCCCAAAATCTCCTTAAGCTGATAAGAAACTTCAGCAAAGTCTCTGGATACAAAATCAATGTGCAAAAATCACAAGCATTCTTATACACCAGTAACAGACAAACAGATAGCCAAATCATGAAGGAACTCCCATTCACAATAGCTTCAAAGAGAATAAAATACCTAGGAATCCAACTTACAAGGGATGTAAAGGACCACTTCAAGGAGAACTACAAACCACTGCTCAGTGAAATAAAAGAGGACACAAACAAATGGAAGAACATACCATGCTCATGGATAGGAAGAATCAATATCGTGAAAATATTCATATTGCCTAAGGTAATTTATAGATTCAATGCCATCCCCATCAAGCTACCAATGACTTTGTTCACAGAATTGGAAAAAACTGCTTTAAAGTTCATATGGAACCAAAAAAGAGCCCGCATCACCAAGGCAATCCTAAGTCAAAAGAATAAAGCTGGAGGCATCACGCTACCTGACTTCAAACTATACTACAAGGCTACAGTAACCAAAACAGCATGGTACTGGTACCAAAACAGGCATATACACCAATGGAACAGAACAGAGTCCTCAGAAATAATACCACACATCTACAGCCATCTGATCTTTGACAAACCTGAGAAAAACAAGAAATGGGGAAAGGATTCTCTATTTAATAAATGGTGCTTGGAAAATTGACTAGCCATAAGTAGAAAGCTGAAACTGGATCCTTTCCTTACTCCTTATACAAAAATTAATTCAAGATGGATTAGAGACTTAAATGTTAGACCCAATACCATAAAAACCTTAGAAGAAAACCTAGGCAATACCATTCAGGACATAGGCATGGGCAAGGACTTCACGTCTAAAACACCAAAAGCAACGGCAACAAAAGCCAAAATTGACAAACGGGATCTCATTAAACTAAAGAGCTTCTGCACAGCAAAAGAAACTACCATCAGAGTGAACAAGCAACCTACAGAATGGGAGAAAATTTTTGCAATCTACTCATCTGACAAAGGGCTAATATCCAGAACTTACAAAGAACTCAAACAAATTTACAAGAAAAAAACAACCCCATCAAAAAGTGGGCAAAGGATATGAACAGACATTTCTCAAAAGAAGACATTCATACAGCCAACAGACACATGAAAAAATGCTCATCATCACTGGCCATCAGAGAAATGCAAATCAAAACCACAATGAGATACCATCTCACACCAGTTAGAATGGCAATCATTAAAAAGTCAGGAAACAACAGGTGCTGGAGAGGATGTGGATAAATAGGAACACTTTTACACTGTTGGTGGGATTGTAAACTAGTTCAACCATTATGGAAAACAGTATGGCAATTCTTCAAGGATCTAGAATTAGAAGTACCATATGACTCAGCCATCCCATTACTTGTTATATACCCAAAGGATTATAAATCATGCTGCTATAAGGACACATGCACACGTATGTTTATTGAGGCACTATTCACAATAACAAAGACTTGGAATCAACCCACATGTCCATCAGTGACAGACTGGATTAAGAAAATGTGGCACATATACACCATGGAATAGTATGCAGCCATAAAAAAGGATGAGTTGGTGTCCTTTGTAGGGACATGGATGCAGCTGGAAACCATCATACTCAGCAAACTATCACAAGAACAGAAAACCAAACACTGCATGTTCTCACTCATAGGTGGGAACTGAACAATGAGATCACTTGGACTCGGGAAGGGGAACATCACACACCGGGGCCTATGATGGGGAGGGGGTAGGGGGGAGGGATTGCATTGGGAGTTATGCCTGATGTAAATTACGAGTTGATGGGTGCTGACGAGTTGATGGGTGCAGCACACCAACATGGCACAAGTATGCATATGTAACAAACCTGCACGTTATGCACATGTACCCTAGAACTTAAAGTATAATTAAAAAAAAAAAAAAGAATTCTGGTGGAAGAAATGCCTGGCCAATCTAGCATTTTAATGGGAGAGACACCTGTCTGAACTTATTCATTCTAACAAGAGACACACCTGGCTGATCATATTCTTTCTCATGAAAGAAACACCTGGCCGACCTCAGAAATTTATGGTGAGAGTCTCATGGCCGACCACATGCATTCTAATAGAAGAGACACGTGGATGACCTCAAGAATTCCACTGGGAACACACTGTTCCAAGATGGCTGAATAGGAACAGCTGCGGTCTGCAGCTCCCAGTGTGATTGACAGAGAAGACAAGTGATCTCTGCATTTCCAACTGAGGTACTTGGTTCATTTCACTGGGACTGGTTGGACAGTGGCTACAGCCTACGGAGAGCAAGCAGAAGCAGGGTGGGGCATCATCTCACCCACGAAATACAAGGGGCTGGGGGATTTCCCTTTCCTAGCCAAGGGAAGCCATGACAGACCATGGCGGCAAAATTGGGACACTGCCACCTAAATACTGTGCTTTTCCAACAGTCTTAGCAAACGACACACCCGGAGATTACATCCTGTGCCTGGCTCAGGAGGTCCCACACCCAAGGAGCCTTGCTCACTGCTAGCACAGGAGTCCCAGATTGAACTGCAAGGTGGCAAGCCTGGCTGGGGGAGGGGCTTCCACCATTGCTGAGGCTTGAGTAGGTAAACAAAGCAGATGAGAGGCTCAAAATGGGTGAGCCCACCACAGCTCAGTGAGGCCTGCCTGCCTCTGTAGACTCCTGGGGGCAGGGCATAGCTGAACAAAAGGCAGTAGAAACTTCTGCAGACTTAAACATCACTGTCTGACAGCTCTGAAGAGAGCAGTGGTTCTCCCATCATGATGTTTGAGCTCTGAGAATGGACAGACTGCCTCCTCAAGTGGGTCCCTGACCCCCATATAGCCTAACGTGGAGACACCTCCCAGTAGGGGCCAACTGACACCTCATACAGCTGGGTGCCCCTCTGGGATGAAGCTTCCAGAGTGAGGATCAGGCAGCAATATTTGCTGTTCTGCAGCCTCCACTGGTGATACCCAGAAAAACAGCATCTGGAGTGGACCTCCAGCATACTCCAACAGACCTACAGCTGAGGGACCTGACTATTAGAAGGAAAACTAGCAAACAGAAAGGAATAGTATCAACATCAACAAAAAGGACATCCACACCAAAACCCCATCTGTTGGTCACCATCATCAAAGACCAAAGGTAGATAAAACCACAAAGATGGGGAGAAACCACAGAAGAAAAGCTGAAAATTCTAAAAACCAGAGCACCCCTTCTCCAAAGGATTGCAGCTGCTCACCAGAAATGGAACAAAGCTGGACAGAGAATGACTTTGACGAGTTGACAGAAGTAGGCTTCAGAAAGTCAGTAATAACAAACTTATCTGAGCTAAAGGAGGATGTTTGAACCTATCGCAAGGAAGCTAAAAACCTTGAAAAAAGATTAGATGAATGGCTAACTAGAATAAACAGTGTAGAGAAGACCTTAAATGACCTGATGGAGCTGAAAACCATGGCATGAGAACTACGTGACTCATGCACAAGTTTCAGTAGCCAATTCTATCAAGTGGAAGAAAGGGTATCAGTGATTGAAGATCAAATTAATTAAATGAAGTGAGTTTAGAGAAAAAAGAGCAAAAAGAAATGAACAAGCCTCCAAGAAATATGAACTATGTGAAAAGACCAAATCTGTGTTTGATTGGTGTACCTGAAAGTGACAGGGAGAATGGAACCAAGCTGGAAAATATTCTTCAGGATATCATCCAGGAGAACTTCCCCAACCTAGCAAGGCAGACCAACATTAAATTCAGGAAATACAGAGAACAACACAAAGATACACCTCAAGAAGAGCAACCCCAAGACACATAATTGTCAGATTCATGAAGGTTGAAATGAAGGAAAAAATGTTAACGACAGTCAGAGAGAAAGGTTGGTTTACCCACAAAGGGAAGCCCATCAGACTAACAGCAGATCTCTCAGCAGAAACTCTACAAGCCATAAGAGAGTGGGGGCCAATATTCAACATTCTTAAAGAAAAGAATTTTAAACCCAGAATTTCATATACAGCCAAACTAAGCTTCATAAGTGAAGGATAAATAAAATCCTTTACAGACAAACAAATACTGAGCAATTTTGTCACCACCAGGCCTGCCTTACAAGACTTCCTGAAGGAAGCACTAAACATAGAAAGAATCAAATGGTACCAGCCAATGCAAAAACATGCCAAAATGTAAAAACCATCTGTGCTAGGAAGAAATTGCATCAACTAATGGGCAAAATAACCAGCTAACATCATAATGACAGGATCAAATTCACACATAACAATATTAACCTTAAATGTAAATGGGCTAAATGTCCCAATTAAAAGACACAGACTGGCAAATTGGGTAAAGAGTCAAGACCCATTGGTGTGCTGTATTCAGGAGACCTATCTCACGTGCAGAGACACACATAGGCTCGAAATAAAGTTGTGGAGGAATATATACCAAGCAAATGGAAAGCCAAAAATAAACAAAAAACAAAAACAAACAAAAAAAACCCCCACAGGTTGCAATCCTAGTCTCTGATAAAACAGACTTTAAACTAACAAAGATCAAAAAAGACAAACAAGGCCGTTACATAATGGTAAAGGGATCAATTCAACAAGAAGAGTTAACTATCCTATATATGCACCTAAAACGGGAGCACCCAAATTCATAAAGCAAGTCCTTAGAGCCCTACAAAGAGACTCAGACTCCCACACAATAATAATAGGAGACTTTAACACCCCACTGTCAATATTAGACAGATCAACAAGATAGAAAGTTAACAAGGATATCCAGGACTTGAACTCAGCTCTGCACCAAGCACACCTAATAAACATCTACAGAACTCTCCACCCCAAATCAACAGAATATACATCCTTCTCAGCACTACATTGCACTTATTTCAAAATTGACCACATAGTTGGAATTAAAGCACTCCTCAGCAAATGTACAAGAACAGAAATCACAACAAACTGTCTCTCAGACCACAGTGCAATCAAATTAGAGCTCAGAATTAAGAAACTCAATCAAAACCGCTCAACTACATGGAAACTGCACAGCCGGCTCCTGAATGACTGCTGGGTAAATAACGAAATGAAGGCAGAAATAAAGATGTTCTTTGAAACCAATAAGAACAAAGACACAACATACCAGAATCTCTGGGGCACATTTAGAGCAGTGTGTAGAGGGAAATTTATAGCACTAAATGCCCACAAGAGAAAGCAGGAAAGATCTAAAATTGACACCCTAACATCACAATTAAAATAACCAGAGAAGCAAGAGCAAACAAATTCAAAAGCTAGCAGAAGGCAAGAAATAATTAAGATCAGAGGCGAACTGAAGGAGATAGAGACACAAATACCCTTCAAAAAAATCAATGAATCCAGAAGTTGGTTTTTTGAAAAGATCAACAAAATTGATAGACCACTAGCAAGACTAATAAAGAAGAAAAGAAAGAAGAATAAAATAGACACAATAAAAAATGATAAAGGGGATATCACCACCAATCCCACAGAAATACAAACTACCTTCAGAGAATACTACAAACACCTCTATGCAAATAAACTAGAAAATCTAGAAGAAATGGATAAATTCCTGGACACATACCCTGCCAAGACTAAACCAGGAAGAAGTTGAATCACTGAATAAACTAATAACAGATTCTGAAATTGAGGCAACAATTAATAACCTACCAACCAAAAAAAAAAAAAAAAAGTCCAGGACCAGACGGATTCACAGCCAAATTCTACCAGAGGTACAAGGAGGAGGTGGTACCATTCCTTCTGAAATCATTCCAATCAATAGAAAAAGAGGGAATCCTCCCTAACTCATTTTATGAGGCCAGCATCATCCTGATACCAAAGTCTTGCAGAGACACAACAAAAAAGATAATTTTAGACCAATATCCCTGATGAGCATGGATGCAAAAATTCTCAATAAACTACTGGCAAACCAAATTCAGCAGCACATGGAAAAGCTTATCCACCAAGATCAAGTTGGCTTCATCCCTGGGATGCAAGGCTGGCTCAACATACGCAAACAAATGAACATAATCCATCACATAAACAGAACCAAAGACAAAAATCACATGATTTTCTCAATATATGCAGAAAAGGCCCTTGAAAAAATTCAACAGCCCTTCACGCTAAAAGCTCCCAATAAAGTAGGTATTGATGGAACGTATCTGAAAATAATAAGAGCTATTTATGACACACCCACAGCCAGTATCATACTGAATGGGCAAAACCTGGAAGCATTCCCTTTGAAAACTGGCACAAGACAGTGATGCCCTCTCTCACCGCTCCTATTCAACATAGTGCTGGAAGTTCTGGCCAGGGTGATCAGGCAAGAGACAGAAATAAAGGGTATTCAATAAGGAAAAGAGGAAGTCAAATTGTCCCTGTTTGCAGATGACATGATTGTATATTTAGAAAGTCCCATCATCTCAGTCCAAAACCTCCTTAAGCTGATAAGCAACTTCAGCAAAGTCTCAGGGTACAAAATTAATGTGTAAAAATCACAAGCATTCTTACACACCAGTAACAGACAAACAGAACCAAATCATGAATGAACTCCCATTCATAATTGCTACAAAGAGAATAAAACACCTAGGAGTCCAACCTACAGGGGATGTGAAGGACCTCTTCAAGAAGAACTACAAACCACTGCTCAACAAAATAAAAGAGAACACAAACAAATGGAAGGACATTCCATGCTCATGGATAGGAAGAATCAATATCGTGAAAACGGCCATATTGCCCAAGGTGATTTATAGGTTCAATGCCTCCCCCATCAAGCTACCAAAGACTTTCTTCACAGAATTGGAAAAACCTACTTCAAAGTTCATATGGAACCAAAAAAGAGCCTGCATTGCCAAGACAATCCTAAACCAAAAGAACAAAGCTAGAGGCATCACACTACCTGACTTCAAACTGTGCTATAAGGTTACAGTAACCAAAACGCATGGTTCTGGTAACAAAACAGAGATATACACCAATGGAACAGAACAGAGGCCTCAGAAATAACACTACACATCTACAATCATCTGATCTTTGACAAACTTGACAAAAACAAGACATGGGAAAAGGATTTCCTGTTTAATAAATGGTGCTGGGAAAACTGGCTAGCCATATGTAGAAAGCTGAAACTGGATCCCTTCCTTACATTTTATACAAAAATTAATTCTAGATGGATTAAAGACCTAAATGTTAGACCTAAAACCATAAAAAATCCCTAGAAGAAAACCTAGGCAATACCATTCAAGACATGGGCATGGACAAGGACTTCATGACTAAAACACCAAAAGCAATGGCAACAAAAGCCAAAATAGACAAATGGGATCTAACTAAACTAAAGAGCTTCTGCACCACAAAAGAAACTACCATCAGAGTGAACAGCCAACCTACAGAATGGGAGAAACTTTTTGCAATCTACCCATCTGACAAAGGGCTAACATCCAGAATCTACAAAGAACTTAAACAAATTCACAAGAAAAAAACAAAAAACCCCGTCAAAAAGTGGGCAAAGGATATGAACAGACATTTCTCAAAAGAAGAGAAGACATTCATACAGCCAACAGACACATGAAAAAATGCTTATCATCACTGGCCATCAGAGAAATGTAACTCAAAACCACAATGAGATACCATCTCACACCAGTTACAATGGTGATCATTCAAAAGTCAGGAAACAACAGGAGCTGGAGAGGATGTGGAGAAATAGGAACACTTTTACATTGTTGGTGGAAGTGTAAACTAGTTCAACCATTGCAGAAGACAGTGTGGTGATTCCTCAAGGATCTAGAACTAGAAATACCATTTGACCCAGCCATCCCATTACTGGGTATATATCCAAAGGATTTTAAATCATGCTACTATAAAGACACATGCACACATATATTTACTGCGGCACTATTCACAATAGCAAAGACTAGGAGCCAAACCAAATGTCCATCAATGATAGACCGTATTAAGAAAATGAGGCACATATACACCATGGAATACTGTGCAGCCATAAAAAAGGATGAGTTCATGTCCTTTGTAGAGACATGGATGAAGCTGGAAACCTTCATTCTCAGCAAACTATCACAAAGACAGAAAACCAAACACTGCATATTCTCACTCATAGGTGGGAATAGAACAATGAGAACACTCGGACACAGGGCAGGGAATATCACACACTGGGGCCAGTGGGGTTTGGGGAAGGGATAGCATTAGGAGGAATACCTAAAATAAATGTCAAGTTAATATGTGCAGCAAACCACCACGGCACATGTATACATATGAAACTAATCTGCACGTTTTGCAAAAGTACTCTAGAACTTAAAGTATAATTTTAAAAAAGAGAGAAAAAAAGAAAGTTACTCTGGAAAAAAAAAAGTTCTACTGGGAGAGCCTCATGGCCTAACACGAACATTCTAATGGGAGAGACACCTGGCCAAATGCAGTCATTCTAACAGGGGAGACACCTAACTGAACTCAGGCATTCTAAAGGGAGAAAAATCTGGCCAGCCACATTCATTCTAACAGGAGTGACACCTGGCCAACCTCAGGCCAGGAGAGAGACCTGGGAGAGAGACACTTGGCCTACCCCATTTATTCTAAACAGAAAGACACACGGCAGACCTTAGGAATTTTAACAAAGGGGACACCTGGCCTACCTCAGGCATTATAACAAGAGAGACTCCTGGCTGACCTCATGCATTCTAATGAGAGTGACACCTGGCTGACCTCATTCATTTTACCCGGAGAGACTACTGGCCGAATTCAGGCATTCTAATGGAAAGACATCTTGCTGATCTCAGGCATTCTAATGGGAGAGACAGTTGGCAGACTTCATTCATTCTAACAGGAGAGACACCTGGCAAACCACAAGCATTCTAAAGGGAGAGACACCTGGCCAACATCAGGCATTTTAACAAGAGAGAACCCTTGCCAACCTGAGGCATTCTAAGAGGAGGGTCTCCTGGCTGTACTCAGGCATTCTGATTGGAGAGACTCCTGGCTGATCTCAGGAATTCTAATAGGAGAGACACCAGGCTGACCTCATTCATTCTAATGGCATTGACTCCTGTCCAACCTCAGACGTTCTAACAGAGAAACCTGGGAGACCACAGGCATTCTAAGGGAAGAGTCACTTGGCCAACCTCATTCATTCTAACAGGAGACATACCTTGTCGACCTCATGTATTCTAACTGTAGAGACATTTGGCCGACTTCAGGCATTCTAAGGGGAGAGCCTCCTGGCCAACCTCAGGCATTCTATGGGAAGAGACCCCTGGCAGAACTCAGGCATTCTAATAGAAGAGACTCCTTGTCGACCTCAGGCATTCTAAAAGGAGAGTCTCCTGGTTGTCCTCAGGCACTCTAATGGGAGAGACTCCTGGCCGACCTCAGGCATTCTAAGGGGGAGAGACACTAGGTTGACCTCAGACATTCTAATGGGGGAGACATCTTGCCATCTTCAGGCCTTTTAGGGATAGAGATATCTGTATGACTTCACCCTTTCTGAGGGGAGAGACTCCTGGACAACCACAGTCTTTCTAACGGGAGAGACTCCTGGCTGACCTCATTCTAACAGAAGACACACCTGGCCGACCTCAGGCATTCTAAGTGGAGAGACTCCTGGCTGACCTCAGACATTCTAAGGGGAGAGTCTCCTGGGCAACCTCAGTCATTCTGAGTGGAGAGACACCTGACTGACGTCAGGCATTCTAAGGGGTGAGACACCTGGCTGATCTCAAGCATTCTAATGGGAGAGACACCCTGGCCAACTTCATTCATTTTACCAGAAGACACCTGGTTGACCTGAGGCATTCAAAGAAGAGAGACACATTGCTGAGCTCATTCATACTAAGAGGAGAGTTTCCTGGCCTACCTCAAGCATTCTAAGGGGAGAGTCTCATAGCCAACCTCAGGTATTCAAATGGGAGTGACTCCTGGCAGACCTCAGGCATTCTAACAAATGAGACACTTGACAGACAAAATTCTTTCTAATGGGAGAGACAACTGGTGGTTCTCAGGCTTTCTAACAAGAGAGACACCTGGCCAACCTCAGGCAATCTAATGGGAGAGACTTCCTGCTGATTTCAGGCATTCTAATGGGAGATAATCCTGGCTGACCTCAGGCATCCTAAGGGAAGAGACACCTGGCGGACCTCGGGCATTGTAGTGGAAGAGACACCTGGCCAACCTCAGGCATTCTAAGGGGAGGGACTCCTGGCCAATCTCAGGCATTCTGAGTGGAGAGTCTCCTGGCTGACCTCAAGAATTGAGTGGAGAAACACCTGCCCTACATTTGGCATTCTAAAGGGAGAGACTCCTGGCCGACCTCAGGCATTCTAACAGTAGAGACTCCTGGCTGACCTGAGACATTCTGAGAGAAGAGACTCCTGGCCGAGCTCAGGCATTCTAAGGGGAGAGACTCCTGGCCGACCTCAGGTATTCTGAGTGGAGAGACACCTGTCTTATATTAGGCATTCTAAGGGGAGAATCTCCTGGTCAATCTCAGGCATTCTAATGGTAGAGACTCCTGGCTAACCTGAGGCATCCTGAAGGGAGAGACTCCTGGCCGACCTCAGACATTCTAAGAGGAGAGTTTCCTGGCTGATCTGATTTATTCTGATGGGAGAGACACCTGTCTGACCACAGATATTCTAAGGGGAGAAACACTGGCCAAATGCAGGCATTCCAATGAGAAAGATGACCAACTTCAGGCATTCAATGGGAGAGACTCCTGGTGGACCTCATTCATTTTGATGGGAGACACCAGGCCAACCTCATTTGTCTTAATGGTAGACACCTGTCTGACCTTCAGCATTCTAATGAGGAAGACATCTGGCCAACCTCAGGCATTCAGTGGGAGAGTCTCCTGGTGGACCTCATTCATTTTGATGAGAGACAACAATGCACCTCATTTATCTAATGGTAGACACCTGTCTGATCTTCAGCATTCCCAATGAGAAGACACCCACAACTTCAGGTAATTCAATGGGAGACTCTCCTGGTGGACTCCTATTCATTCTTTTGGATGGGGAGAGACAACTTGGTAATGACTCCTCATTTATCTTAAAGGTAGACACCTGTCTGACCTCATCATTCTAACAGGAGAGACTCCTGGCTGACCTCCAGCATTCTAACATGAGAGAATCCTGGCCAACCTCAGGCATTCTAAGAGGAGAGTTTCCTGGTTGATCTGATTCATTCTGATGGGCGACACCTGTTTGACCACAGATATTCTAAGGGGAGAAACACTGGACAAATGCAGGCATTCTAATGAGAAAGACACCTGACCAACTTCAGGCATTCAATGGGAGAGTCTCCTGGTGGACCTCATTCATTTTGATGGGAGACACCAGGCCGACCTCATTTATCTTAAAGGTAGACACCTGTCTGATCTTCATCATTCTAACAGGAGAGACTCTTGGCTGACCTCCAACATTCTAACATGAGAGACACCTGGCCGACCTCAGTCATTCTAAGGGGAGTGTCTCCTGGAGGATCACAGCGATTCTATGGAGAGAGACACCTGGTCTACCACAGGGGTTCTAACAAGAGAAACAACAAGCCAACCTCAGGCTTTCTAACAGAGACTCTTGGCCAACATCAGACATTCTAAAGATTGAGACTACTGGCCAACCTCAGGCTTTCTAATGGAGGAGAAATGTGGCAGACCTAAGGCATTCTAACGTGAGAGTCTTCTGGATGACCTCAGGCATTCCAAGGGGAGAGACACCTGGCCAACCTCAGGCATTATAATGGGGAGGACTCCTGGTCTAACTGAGGGATTCTAATGGGAGAGACACCTGGCTGATCTCCATCATTCTAAAGGGAGGAACTCCTGGCTGACATCAGGCATTCTGAGGGGAGAGTCTCCTGTCCAAATTCAGGCATTCTGAGTGGATAGACACCTGACCAACATCAGGCATCCTAAGGATAGATATACCTAGACCACAAGCATTCTAAAGGGAGAGACACCTGGTCTTACTCATTGTAATGGGAGAGAAACCTCGCTGACTTCATTCATTGTAATGGGAGAGAAAATTGACTAACCGCAGGCAATTTTAAGGAGAGACATCTGGCTGACCTCAGGCAATCTAAGGGGACAGGCACCTGACATACCTCATTCATCCTAATGGAATTGACAGCTGTCTGGCCTCAGGCATTCTAACAGGAGAGAAACCAGGCCAACCTCAGGAATTCTAAGGGGAAAGACACGTGGCCAACCTCAGGCATTCTAACAGGTGAGACACCTGGCCCTCCAAAGGCACTGTAATTATACAGACACTTGGCCAACCTCAGGTTTTCTAAGGGGAGAGACACCTGGATGGCCTCATTCATTCCAATGGGGTGACACCTGGCCTACTTTAGGCATTCTAAAAAGAGAGTCTCCGTGCTGACCTCAGGCATTCTATGGAGAGAAACACCTCGCCATCCTCAGGCATTCTAACTGAAGAGACTCCTGGACAACTTCAGGCATTCTAAGGGGAGAGACACCTGGTTGGCCTCAGTCATTTTAATGGGGGAGAAATGTGGCCGACCTCAGGCATTCTAATGTGAAAGTCTTCTGACCTTAGGCATTCAAAGGGGAGTGACACCTGGCCGATCTCAGGCATTGTACAGGGATAGACTCCTGGCCAAACTCAGGGATTCTAATGGGAGAGACACCTGATCAATCTCTGGCATTGTCTGAGGTCAACTTGGCAGCGGTCACCTTGCCATGTCTGAGGTCAAACAGATGGCCTCTGCCTTGCAAAGTCTCTCCACTTGCCAAGTCTGAAGTTGACAAGACAGCTCTCACCTTGCAATGTGTGAGGTTGACCAGTTGGCTCTCGCCTAGCCATCTCTAAGGTTGACCAGAAGGCTGTCACCTTGCTATGTCTGAGGGTGACCAGAGGGTTCTTGCCTTTCACGTCTGAGGTCGACCAAAGGACTTTTGCCTTGCCATGTCTGTGGTAGAGCAGACAGCTCTTGCCTTATGTCTGATGTCGACCAGGTGACTCTCATCTACCCATGTCTGAGGTCAATCAGATGACACTTGCCTTGCCATGTCTGAGGTCGACCATGATGGCATTCAGCTAGCCATGTCTGAGATCAACCAGACAGCTCTCCCCTAGCCATTTCTGATCTCAACCAGACGGCTCTCACTTTGCCATGTCTGAGATTGACCACATGGTTCTCACCATGCCATGTCTGAAGTCGACCAGATGGCTCTTGCTTTGTCATATCTGAGGTTGACCAGATGGCTCTCGCCTTGCCATGTGTGAAGTTGACCTGTTGGCTCTCACTTTGCCATGTCTGGGGTCGACCAGGTGGCTATCTCTTTGCTATCCTAATGTTGACCAGATGTCTCTGGTTGTCCCAGGTCTGAGGTCAACCAGAAGGCTCTTGACTGTGGCAATACCATGGATGTCCAGTAGGAGGCTGCAATCATAATTTACTGAGGCCTCCATTTCCCCAGTTTCACCAGAATAGTCATCCCATCTCAGACTCCCAAGTGCCTGGGACTACTCGCACCATTTTGTTTGTTTGTTTGTTTTTTCCTCCATCTGCACTTGTGGGATGCCAGAGCCACGTGTGCTTTCATTTGCTTCACCTCAGACTTGCCTCTGTCCCTGTTTGCATGTGTCACAGAAAGCAGTGTCAGGACGAAGGAACCCCCGGGGTTTGGAGACCAGGGCAGGTCATTACTCTGCCCAGGGAAGAGGGAGGCAGTGGGCTCACAGGTCAGTGAATTTTCTGCTGATACCACGCCTTGAGGCCCATGGGACCCTTCTGTGCCCCAGCAAAGCCCTCCCCACCTCACCAAATTGTAACTACATCCCTGCTCGCCAGTAGGATCCCAAATCGGATCCAAAGAGGAGTCCGGAGATCCCAGCGGTACCCTGAAGCTCCACCTCCACTGGGAACCAAACCTGAAGACGGCTCAAGGAGGTCCTGGGGACAAGACTCCTAGAGGTCCCGCCCTGGGTCACGCGCACCCCCTCGCCCACACCTCACCCTACCCACCGCCGCAGACGCACTCCCCGCCACCACCGCCGCCACCATTTATTAAAAGGGCCCTATCCTAAAATCTCCAGGAACAGAACGCGAGTGGTCCTTGCCAATGCGCATGCGCAAGTCGAGAGCTGGTTTTCATGTCCCAGTGAACCCCCACTGTTGCCTAAGGAATGGATCCCTGAGACTTGGCAAAGCAGGAGCCCTCCGTGGCAGCACGTGGGTGTGGAGGCTTTGGCCTGGCCTCTCCAGGGGGTCGACAGGATAGTCTCCCGATGCCAGGAGTCAGGGAGGGCTAACCAGGACAAAGGAACCTCAGGTGGAGACCAGGGGAAGCAGCATGGGATCCCAGCCTCAGGCCAGCCCAGACGGTGTGCGAGTGTCCCCAAAAGTCATGCCCCCTGTGATCTTGAGGACAGGCCTGCCTGTGTGCCCATGGGCTGCCCTCTTACCCGAGGGTTGTTCTCATGAAGAGCAGAACCTGGCAGCCTCAGGGGCTGCTTGGGGGTGAGTGTTTCTGTGCCACTGCTGTATGTTTGTGAGTGTATGTCTCTCTTTCTCTCCTCTCTCTCTTTGTCTGTTTCTCTCTCTGTTTCTGCCTCGCCTTCTCTTTCTCTGTCTCTGTGTGTGTGTGTGCCCCTGTGCATGTGTGCGTTGGGACAAATGTGTCCTGTGTGCTGGAAGGCAGTTTCTTGCATGTTGACCTGTCTTTGATGAGCCTCTTTCTGCATCTCTGCCTGGGTTATGTGGCCGGTTGTCAGTCGTTTCCCAGGGGTTCCAGTTTGGGTTTGTGAAGGCCTCAGTGATGTGGGGAGCTGCATCAGATGTGTAGGGGTAGAAATCTCTTCCCCATCTAGAGCGGTCTCTTTTCTAGGATGAAGACGACCACACTAAACCCAAAGACAAAAGCTTCACAGGTAGCTCATTGTCCTCTTGTGGGAGGGGTCCAGACCCACGTCAGTGAAGACAGTTCTAACTCCTCCGGTGCTTCCCTCTCCTTGAGAAATGTAGCCACACTGAGACACAGGGTTGGGGAAGAAACTGGGAATGGGAAGTGACAAGGGTCAGTGAAACACTGGCCTTTCTGGCCAAGTCACCTATTTGGCAGTCCTTGACAGATGCCCATGGCAGTGGCATTGTGCTGTATCCTGCCTGGGCTCTGGCCTCTGCTCTGCCCTCCCTCTTGCTCTGTCTGCCATGTTTCTGAGGGGCCTAGATGTTTCTTGGTCTGTCTCAGTGTCTTCAACAAGGAAGACTTTGGGGTTCATCAGGGAGAAACTTCATGAGAATCCATTTCCTAAGTGTTTCCCTCTCCAAATCTATGTCTGGATGATTGGGCATGTGTGACATTCCTGGAGCTGTGGGTTTCCATACCTGTCTCAAACAGGGAAGCTCCCTTGGTCTCCATGTTCCACCAGATAGCTGCGTGGTTCATCTAGGATAAGCAGTAGGTGACCTGAGGCAGGCCTTTGCCTTCTCAGACAGGAGGTGTTGCATTTCATCTGCACTTCCTTCCTGTCTCCTTCTTGAGGGACATCTGGTTCCTCTACTCCTGGGTAGGACTGCCTCCCAGCACTGAATCTTTTGAATGCCATGGATATCAGGGAGACAAAGTGACTGACTTTTGGCTGGGTGCAGGGGAGGTTGCATCAGTGGTACCTACCTATTGGAGGGGTGAGGGTGGGGTGTCCTTTACAGAAATCTCGTGGCTCCTCAGCCAGGCATCCCTGAATGTGGCTTGGACTCCAGCACAGATCTTCTCCTGGTTCCCAGGTGTGCTTTGATTTTCCTTGACTTTCTTGGGGAGGTCTCCAGTGCCCACTGGGCCCCTGCCTGGATATCACTGTAGGTCTTGCCATCACCCCATATGGCCTCAGAGGCACACTCTATCTGCCCTAGTGGGATGCCAGTGCCACATATGCTTTCACTTGCTTCACCTCAGACGCACCCTTGTCCCTGTTTGCACGTTTACCAGAAAGCAATGTAGGGAGCAGGAGCCCCCGGGCTTTGAAGGTCATGGCAGGCCACTTCTCCGACCAGGGAGGAGGGAGGCAGGGGCTCATAGGTCAGTGATTTTTCTGCTGACACAATACCTTGACGCCCCTGAGACCCTTCTGTGCCACAGGGAGGCCGTCCATGCCACACCAGATTGTAACCCCATCTCTGTTCACCTGGTGGGATCCCGAATTGTATCAGAAGAGAAGTCCAGAGATCCCAGGAGGCGCCCTGAAGGTCCACCTCCACCAAAAACAGAACCGGAAGATGGACCAAGGAAGTCTGAGGATAGGACTCTTAGGGTTCTGGCCCTGGGTTGCGCGCATCCCCGCTCCTGTGCCTCCCCCTACCTGCCCCTGCATCTGCGGCCACCACCACCGCCACATACCCCCGCCACCACCTCTATTTTTTAAAGGGGCCACATCCTGACTTCCAGGGGCCAAACATGAATTGACTTTATCAGTGTGCATGCACAAGGTGAGAGCCCGTGCTCACCTCACAGTGACCCCCACTGTCGCTGGGGGCATGGGTCCCTGAGGCTTGGCGAAGCAGGAGCCCTCCGTGGCAACGCGCTGGTGTCAGGGACTCGGCCTGCCATTTCCAGGAGTTCAACACGATGGTCTCTGGATGCCAGAAGTCGCGGAAGGCCAACAAGGAGGAAGAAACCCAGGCAAATTCCAGGGGAAGCAGTGCATGATACCAGCCTCAGGCCTGCCCAGACAGAGTGCGCGTGAGTGTTCCTAAATATCGTGCCCCCTGTGATCTCCAGGACAGGCCTGCTTGTGTGCCCATGGGCTACTCTCTTACCAGAGGGTCATTCTCATGGAGAGCAGAACCCAGTAGCCTCAGGGGCTACCTGGGAGTAGATGTTTCTGTGCCACTGCTGTATGTCTCTCTGTGTGTATGTGTCTCTTTCTCTCCTCTCTCTCTCTCTGTCTCTCTCTCTGCTTCTGTCCTGCCTTCTGTTTCTCTGTCTCTGGGTATGTATCCCCCTGTGTGTGTGTGTGTGTGTGTGTTGGGACAAATGTGCCCTGTGCTTTGGAGGGTGGTTCCTTTCATGTCAGCCTGCCTTTGGTGAGTCTCTTTCTGTGTCTCTGCCTGGTTGTGTGGCTGGTTGTCAGTCATGTTCCCCACAGTTTCAGTCTGGGTTTGTTAAGGTCTCGGTGAAGTGGGGAGCTGCATTGGACCTGCAGGGGTGGAAATCTCCTCCGAATCCTGAGCAGCCTGTTTTCTAGGATCAAGATAACCACACCACACCCAAAGACAAAAGCCTCACAGGAGCTCATTGTCCTCCTGCAGAGGGGTGCAGACCGACATCAATGAAGACAGTTCTAACTCCTCCGGCCCTCTCCTCTCCTTCAGAAATGTAGCCACACCAAGACACAGACTTGGAGAAGAAGCTGGGAATGGGAAGTGGCAAGGATCTTTGTCACTGAAACACTGGCCTTTCTGACCAAGTCACCCATTTGGCATTCTTTGCCATATGCCTATCTCAGTGGCATTGTGCTGTATCTTGCCTGGGCTCTCTTCTCTGCTCTGTCCTCCCTCTTGCTCTGTCTGCCATGTTTCTGAGGGGCCTAGATGCTTCTTGGTCTGGCTCAATGTCTTCAACAAGGAAGACTTTGGGATCCATCATGAAGAAACTTCATGGGGATCCGTTTCATGATTGCTTCCCTCTCCAAACCTATTCCTGGATAATTGGGCAGGTATGATCTTCCTGAAGCTGTGGGCTTCCATACCTGTCTCAAACAGGGAAGCTCCCTTGGTCTCCATGTCCCACCAGATGGCTGTGTGGTTCATCTAGGATAAGCGGTAGGTCACCCGAGGGGGGCCTTTTCCCTCTCAGAAAAGTGGTGTTGCATTTCATCTGCACTTTCTGTCACCTTCTTGAGAGACATCCGTTCCCTCTGCACCTGGGTGGGACTGCCTCCCCGCACTGAATCATTTGTCTGCCACGATGTTAGGAAGCCAAAGGGACTGGCTTTTGGCTGGGTGCAGGGGAGATTGTGTCCGCAGTACCTACCAGATGGAGGGGTGGGGATGGGATGTCCTTTGCAGGAACCTCTTGGCTCCTGGAGCAAGGATCCCAGAATGTAGTTCAGACTTCAACACAGACCCTCTCCTGGTTCCCAAGTGCACTTTGATTTTTCCTTGACCTTCTTGGGGATGTCTCCAGTGACCCCTGGCACATTTCTGAACATCATTGGAGGTCATGCCATCATCCCATACAGCCTCAGAGACACATGCTCACTCCATCTGCCCATGTGGGACACCAGTACCATGTGTGCTTTCATTTATTTGCTCCACCTCAGACTCATCTTTGTCCCTGTTTGGAGGTGTCCTGGAAAGCACTGTCAGGATGCAGGAGCCCCTAGGCTTTGGAAACCAGGACAGACCACTTCTCTGCCTAGGGAGGAGGGAGGCAGTGGACTCATAGGTCAGTGAATTTTCTGCTGACACCATGCTTTGGGGCCCATGGGACCCTTCTGTGCCCCAGTGAATCCCTTCCTTCCTCACCAGATTGTTTCCTCATCCCTGCTAAATGCTAAGCCTGAGAAAGTTTTGGAGAAATAAATACTGCGGGCGAGAGTGGTATTACCTGAAAAATCACATCCAGAGTCCTGGCTTAGGTTTAAACTTGTGTCACTCCTCAAACAATCGTGAAGTTGCATCACCACCACCAGAGTCTGCCCTGAAGGTCTGGGAAAACCGGGGCTTCCCGCTATTCTGAATCACTTTATGAAACATTAATTTCAACACTTTTTTTAGTGTTAGTGAGAGGCAGCCACAAGACCAGCACTGTCATGAAACAGGCAGTCCTGTCTTGTTTGGCATAAGTTGGGTCTTCTTGCATAGGTCCTCAACCAAGTCACACTGAAACAATTTACTTTGGAACTTTTTCGAGACACTCTGACTGGAAGTCAAAGCAGCCTGGAAATTCATCATGCTAAAGGATCCCCTCTGCTTTTGAATGTTAATGATTCTTCCCAAGTGTTCATTGCTTGGAGACTTGTGCAGCCATAAAGTAACTCCGTCTTCCTTTATCACATTTGTCACATATTTAATTACCAAGTCATTATTTTCATAATCAATCAAATAAGGGATATTCTTCATTACCACCTGGGTTTTCTCATTAGAAAACAATGTCTGTTTCCTATCCCATTCCACAAATACAACACTTCCCAGCGTGCAGCTCAGTTCTCTGACCATCACTAAATCCCCCCAACAGGCCCCAGGGAATCCACACTCTCCCTGACGACAGTGACACATCTGGCCTGGACACCAACTTGGGAATTTTGATAGAAAGGGAGTACCACTTTAACCAGTGAAATGAGAGTTTAGCTGAGAAATTCTATGACACTGTGGGAAGAGAGCTGTGACTATGAAGGCCTTCCTTTCTCACTAAGGATTAGAGACATACCTTAGCACACATCTGTGACAGATCCCTGTCCATCTTCCATGTCTAATCTTCTTATTCATTCTTCTGCCCTATCCCCCAGCTACAAGACCCTTGTCCCCGTTAAAGCACCACTTTTTTTCTGCCTCTGGTCTTTGTAGAAATGTTCTCATCTGGAATTCTCCATGTCTGCTCTTTGCATTGCTGGTTTCTCCCAGCCACTCGGGTCTCTGGTCAAAACTTATTTTTAGAGAGGTCTTCCCTAAATACCAAACCTGAAGTAGCACCCCAGATATAGTTCATAAAATAGCACTATTTTGAAATCTTCCCAACACATATAACATCCTGGCATTTTTTTGGATACTTATTGGTTCATTGTCATTGTGTCAAAATTAGAATTTAATCTCAATGTGAGCAGAGATTGTCTTATTCATCTCTTTATTTTTAGGATAGTTAGTGTCATGCATGGAACATAGCATGAGGTCAGTGAATATAATCCCCCTCATGTTAACTTCATGCACTGGGTCTTACATGGACTCTTATTGTGCAACCATGGAAACACAGGCAGAGCACATGTGGAGAAAGTGATACAAATGTGGACTGAACCAACTGTGATTTTATGCATCAATACAACCACCTCCATGTGCATTTGATTCTGTTTATGATTCAGTTTTAGAACAGGCAGCTTCCATTTTGAATCAACCTGACTTTTTTATCAACTCATTTAATGTATAATGTATGCATAGAAAACCATGCAGACTGCCTACATTCAAAGTATAAAATTCCATGAGCCTTGATATTTGCATATATTCAGGACACCACTGCCACAATTAAGATAAAGAAAAATGTCATCATCCCCAAAAGATTCTTCATCAAAATGGACTGTATCCTTTTACAACCCATTTCTCCATATACTCTGGCCCTTAGTCTACCACTAATATTTTTTTTGACACAATAAATTCATTTTATATTTCAAGAAAACTAACATAAATGAAGTCAGAGAATAAGCATTATTTTGGGTCTAGCTTCTTCAACATAATAATATTGAAATTCATGACTGTTGCTCCATTTATAATTTAGTTTGTTTCTTGCTAGTGTTGAGTATTATTCCATTGTATACCTATGTCATTTTTAAAAATTATATGTACATTCTTCACTTTATCATCAGTTTGTTGTAGGAACAGTAATGTTCCCATATTGTTTGATTCAATCTCATTCCTAGCCAGGGTCTGTGTACCTGGAATTCAGGTGTGAGACTTCAGAGTTTTGGGTTTTTTTTAATGTGTTGACAGCCAAGCATTGCTTGTATCTGTGGAATCTTTCCACCATATGGTTTCCTGTTCATCCCCAGAGGTGGAGAATTTTTGTTTCTATGCTTCTACCAGAAGCAGGACACAGATCTTAGTCTGTGTCTTGGGACTTTAAAGAGATTATTATTTCTCTTGGAAAGACAGGGAGGCTTAGCTTCTGGTTCTTCTGCAGGTGGAATAAATTTTTGCCACTGTCCTGTGGGCTAAAGAGTTTGCTTGCCCTCTCCTAGCAACACAATGCTTTTAATTGATAGGAGAAAACAATCTGGGAAACAGGTGGGGCTTTGTATTCTCTCAGAAGCCAGAGATCCCTAGCTGTACAGTCAAGCTACCCAGGAGTTTCTCTTAGGCAAGGGCTGCCCTACCTCCAACTTTTCTCCTGAGCAAGATCGAGAGGAACAGCTTGCACATGCATTGAACTCTCCTTATGTCTGGGGTCCCCAGCTTTTCCAGACTGGCATGCTAACTCATATGGTCCTTAACAATTCATTACAATTTTAGCTGATTTCTTACTCACCTGTGTGGCAGCCATCTCTTGTCCCATATTCTGGCAGAGGTAAAACAGTCTGGTTGACCTGTCTCTTTCTAGAAGGTCTGGCCCTTCTCTGGAATTATTTGGTAATCATAAAATCTCTACTGTCTGATGAGCTCAATAAAATGTGTAGTTTTATAGATGAACTTGGTTTCTCTTGTTATTAGAACAGGAGTAATATTCTTTACCACTTTCTAAACTGTAAGCAGAAGAGAAAGAGGAATCTATTTTCTTTGCTTTTTAATGCTTCTACTTCTTTCCTCTTATTGTTGAACCTTGCTCCCATAGCATGACCTATGCATATATCCAAGTGTGAATCTGATCTTGAAATGATTGTGCAATTGCCGTGCAATACACATAGTCTACAAATTTCATGTTTAATATTTTGGAATATTTCAGTCAGGAAAATAACCTTCTAAGACATATTATGTCCATATGATTAATTATTAATCTATGTCAAGATAAAATTTTTCACAGCTTCAATATGATATGGAATTTAAACTCTAGGTAAATTTGCTAATATATGAAGAGCTCTAAAATTCAAAAAGAAAAAATAATATAAAAAGATTATCCATCAAAGAAAAAATACAAATGAGCAATACATTAAAAGTGTTCAAAATCAGCAATAATAAACACTTACAAATTGCAAGATACCAACTACGCTGATGAAATATAAAATACATATGTATAAAAGACAATACCTATAATTGAAATAAGTATCAAGAGCCCGATAATTGTATTTGTTGCTGAGAAAGTTTACAAAATTTGGGGGGTTTGTAGTGTGCATTAAGAACACTAAATATATACATATATTTTAACCTTTTTTTTTTTACATTTTGTTGTTTATGACAGGGAGGCTTAGCTTCCAGTTCTTCTGCAGATGAAATAAATTTTTACCACTGTCCTGCCAGCTAAAGAGTTTGCTTACTCTCTCCTAGCAACACAATGTTTTTAATTGATAGGAGAAAAACATCCATATTTTTGTATTTTTTTTTAATTTGCTACTAAACTTTATTTTAGTATGATATTGTTTTTATAATCTAAACATTTCTCAAGAAAACCTTTGTTTTTTTATTTATTTATTTATTTATTTATTTATTATTATTATTATACTTTAAGTTCTAGGGTACATGTGCATAACGTGCAGGTTTGTTACATATGTATATTTGTGCCATGTTGGTGTGCTGCACCCATCAACTCATCAGCACCCATCAACTCGTCATTTACAAAAAAAAATACCTGATTTTTGTATTTTTAACAGAGACAGGGTTTCACTGTGTTAGCCAGGATGTGGAATTAATCACAGGTTGTGATTCATATTTGAATGATCATTGTATTTGAATATTTTAATTTAAATATGTCCACTTATACATTGTTTATATTAATAAAATTTTGGACAGAATTTGCATCTAACTATTTAATTGGTTCTATCATAACTTACAAATTAGAAACTTACACACTAAATATCAAAACCTAACAATTTCTATTTGGTCCAATCAGTTAAATAAAATTTAAATTTGTTGTCAATATTTGTAAAAATTACTTCCCACATAGAATTTTAGAGTGCTGGCTTTTCTTCAAAAAACAGAGAAGATCTGGGATACTCTATTTCAGTGTGAAGTAATAAGAATAAATGAATAAATTTAAAAATTAAAAACAATCATTTGACTGCAGCTAAGTAACATCCTTTTTCTTTTAGTCTGGCCATGCATTCTCCAATTCTCTAGGACTCCCTTACTCAGTAGTGCATTGTGGCCAACTTTTTAAAAATAAATTTACCTGCTAGTATCCTGTATGCATAGGATTTATGACACTGTAATGAAATAGCCAACAGTGCATCCATAAAACTGTGCACCAGTTATTCATTAAACTATGTAAAAAATGTTACTATAAACATAATCTATTTATTTGCATGTCTCCATGTTGTTTTGTTCTGTTTTGAGATAGTTTCTCTCTGTCACTCAGGCTGTAGAGCAGTGGCACAGTTTCGGCTCACTGCAACCTCTGCCTTTCAGGTTCAAGTGATTCTCCTGCCTCAGCCTCCAGAGTAGCTGGGATTACCAGCATGTGCAACCACAACAGGCTAATTTTTTGTATTTTAGTAGAGATGGGGTTTCACCATGTTAGCCAGAATGGTCTCGATCTCCTGACCTCATGATCTGCCCACCTCAGCCTCCCAAAGTGCTGAGATTACAGGAGTTAGCCACCGTGCCTGGCCGTGTGTTTTTGAGAAAAGGTCTTGCTCTGTCACCCAGGCTGGAGCGCAGTGGCACAAACATGGCTCACTGCATTTTCAACCTCCTCGGCTCAAGCAATCCTTCCACCTTAGCCACCTGAGTAGCTGGGAATACAGGCATGAGCTATCATGCCTGGATTATTTTATTTTATTTTTTGTAGATACAGGGTCTCACTATGTTCCCTAGGCAGATCTTGAGTTCCTGGGCACAGGCAATCCTCCTGCCTTGACCTCTCAAAGTGCTGAGATTATAGGCATGAGCCACCATCCCAGGCCTGTGTTATTGTTGTTTTATGCTGAATAACAAATCACAAAGTGAGTGGTTTGAAAAATTAGAAGTCTGTTATCTCTCAGGGGGCCAGGAGTCTAGGCACAGATTAACTGAGCCATCTGCTGTTACATTTGGGATGATGGAGAATAAAAGCTGTCTTTTAAAAAAAATCTTATCTGCAAGGAAAACTTATTCCTAATCACTAGAGTATCATATTATTGACACAAGATTTGTTTCCATTTTAATTAGAAAACTCTAGAGGATGCTTAGACCAGTAGCAAATGGTTCTTCCTTGCTGTAGTTTGGGGAATATTGGCAGGTGGTGAGTATTATTCTATTCAGGCCTCTTGCCTAACTTGGTTTTAGAAGGCATGAGGTTCTTTATGGTTCTATGTCTGTGGGTAAGGCTGCAGATGCTGCTTATGCTAATTCTTCCTTCCTTACAAATAGCCAACTGTTTATTTTGTGCATCGCCAGCTATCAACAAAGACGTTTTAGGAATAATTTTCATGTTAAAGGCAGGCTTTGTTCTAGTGTTCTACTGTGAACTATCCCAGCATTAGACCCATCAGAGGTTTGTGCGGAGAGCTCTAATGTTAGAACAGTGAGCACAGTACTCTCTGCCAATTTGCCCATTACCTCCTCTGTCTCCCCTCTCCTGTGAGTCATCTTTGTCTTAGTAGGAACTACTGTCTGGCTTTCTCAAGAGAAAACTGAATTGCTGCTCTAATGGACTGTTCGTGGATTTGAGATCTTATTGTAGTTAGGGAGGTTGATACTTTCATGGCTTCATAATTGATGCTTCAGAAAACATTCTCTCTAATTGGAAATTTTAACAATCTCCATAAAGACTGTTTTACTGTCCCTAAGGCTTTGAAATACATTCTTGTTTGGTAATCAGAATGAAAACCAAATTTTTCCAAGCACATAATTGTCTTTTTTTTTTTTTTTTTTTCTTTTGAGACGGAGTTTTGCTCTTGTTGCCCAGGCTGGAGTGCAATGGTGCGATGTTGGCTCACTGCAACATCTGCCTCCTGGGTTCAAGCGATTCTCCTACCTCAGCCTCCTGAGTAGCTGGGATTACAGGCATGCACCACCATACCCAGCTAATTTTGTGTTTTTTAGTAGCGACAGGGTTTCCCCATGTTGATTAGGCTGGTCTCGAACTCCTGACCTCCAGTGACCTGCCTGCCTTGGCCTCCCAAAGTGCTGGGATTACAGGCATACGCCACCACACCCGGCCAATAATTGTGTTCTTGACCTTTATTTTGGGTTATAGTCTATTTATATGTTATAATCTAAATTAAATTTATTTGATTTTGTGGAAGAAGTAGAGAAAATTAGTTTACTTTTTCAATTGAGATTACTTTAAATGAAAAATCTAACAGCATTTAATTTTCACTGTTTTGTTTTCTTACCATTGTCTCTGCTCAGCCATCTTTTTAGTTATTAGATGAATTGGATACTTTTTGCATGAGAAATACTTTGACACTCACGTATATCAATGAAAGTGTGCCTCCACTTTTGGTTTTGGTTTACTACTTAAATTACTCTTGAATTATGCTGACAAGATCCATCTCAAGTTTCTCAAAGCATAATGTGAGGAGAGAAAAAATTCTACATGCTGGGGGTTTCCTTGAAGGAAATCACAAAATCCCTGATGCCTCAATGAACATGCAGACCTTACAGGCTGCCTAAGCATAGAATGTTAATTCTGAACACCTTTCTTCCAGATCTTTCCCTCCTCCCTTACATGGGGCAGATATCAGCATATAGTAATTTATTTAAAGAAGTATCTACTTACTGCTATCTCTGGATCAATGCTTGTGCTAAGCTCTGAGATTATAGGGACAAGTTAACTAGGTTCCTCCTTAAAAGAATTAAGACTTAAAGTAAAAAAAATACAACTAAGTAATAGCTTCCCTTAACTCTCTTTTGGATGGGGTGAAAGCAGCTGGGAAAGATCTTTAGCATCAGTGAGGGCACAGGTAAGCCTTCATCGCATACAGCATGTTAAGCAAGGGTCACAAATGGGGATAAATGGGTGAAGAAAATTTCAGGAAAGAAAACAGATCATAGTTTAGAGAATCTGAAAATTAGACTAACCTGGATTCAAATCCTACCAGCACTGCACATTAGCTGTGTAACCAAGGAAAGGTCTTTACCATTCAACATTTGCTGGATACAAGGTTAATACAAAAAATGTAATCACTTTCCTATATGCCAGCCATAGATACCTGAAATTTGAAATTAAAACACCATACCATTTATATTAGCATCCCCAAAAATAGAATACTTAGATAAAAATTTAACAAAGTATGTATAAGATTTATATAAGGAGAACCATAAAACTATGATTTAAAAAATCAAATAACTGAGGAAGTTGAGAGATAGTCCATGTTTATGGATAGAAAGATTCAATATCTTCAAGATGTTGGTTATTTCTAATTTGACCTATAGATTTAACACAATTAAAATAAAAATCTCAACAAGTTATTTCATGGAAATCGACAAACTGATGCTCAAGTTTGCATGAAAAGACAAAAGACCCAGGATAACCAACATTAGAAAAAAAGAAAAGCCAGAGGACTGACACTACCCATGTTCAAGACTTACTATAAAACTACAGTAATCAAAAGAGTATGATATTAATAAAAGAACACAAAAAGAGATTAATGCAACAGGTTATAGAGCATGGATATAGACCCACATAAATATAATCAAGAAGCAATGAGGAAAAGATGGTCTTTTCAGTAAATGACACTCAAACAACAGGATATACATATGAAAAAAATCTACAAACAGTCTTTACACTGCTTATACATTAACTCAAAATGGATCATAAGACTAAATGTAAAATGCAAAACTGTAAAACTTCTGGGAAATAGCATAGGAAAAAAAATCTACACTACTTTGGGCATGGTGATGGCTTATTAGATAAAACACCATAGGCATGACCCATGAAATAAACAATTGATAAGCTGGGCTTCATGATAATTTAAATCTTCTGTTCTACCAAAGGTACTGTCAGTAGAAGGACAACACAAGCTACAGACTGGGAGAAACTATTTGCAAAAGATATATCTGATACAGTACTTCTACCTAATATATTTAAAAAATTAAAACTCAACTATAAGAAAAAAAGCTTAATTGAAAAACACAGGCAAAAGACCTGAACAGATACTTCATCAAAAATATATGTAGATGCCAAATAAGTACATGAAAAGATGCCCCATATAATATAATATAATATTAGAAGATTTCAAAATAAAAGATAAATAAGATATGATTATACACAAATTACAGTGGTCCAGATTCAGAACACTGACAACGCCAAATGCTAATAAGCATGTGGAGCAACACGAACTCTCTTTTCATTGCTGATGACACAAAATGGTGCAACCACTTTTGAAGACAGTTTGACAGTTTCTTACAAAACCACACATACTCTTATCATAAAATGCAGCAGTTGTGCCCCTTAGTATTTACCCAAATGTGTTAAAAGCTTACACCCACCCAAAAACCTATGCACAGATATTTATAGAAGCATAATTACTAAAACTTGAATGATGAATGGACATTATATCTAGACAATTAAATCTTATTCAGTTATTTAAAAAAAGAACTATCAAGACATGAAAAAACATGAAAGAAACAAATACCTGTTGCTAAATGAAAGAAGCCAATCTGAAAATGCTACATACTGTACTATTTCAACTATATGACATTCTGGAGAAGACAAAACTATAGAAACAGTGAAGCAATCAGTGATTTCCAGGGGTTGAGAGCAGGGAAGGATAAATAGGTAAAGCATAAACAATTTTTAAGACAGTACAAATATTGTAATGTGTACTATACATAAACTGTATGTGTAGTATCATACTGCATTATATTCTGTATAATAATATAATAGTGGATACATGTCGTTATACATTTGTCATTATAATGTACAACATGAAGAGTAAATTCTAATGCAAATTATGGAGTTTAGGTAATAGTAAAATGTAAATACTGACTCATTAATTGTAACAAGCCTGCCATTCTGGAGGGAAAAACTGTGCATCTGTGAGGGAAGGGAGTATATGGGACATATCTGCACTTTCTGTTCAATTTTGCTGTAAACTTAAATGGTCCTAAAAAATAAAATCTAATTAAAAGGGAGAAAAGACATTTGAAATTTTAGACATGTAATCAAAATGCCCAACTTGTAGTGATAAAATTTTCTGTATCTTGATTGTATTAATTTTAATATTCTGGTTGTAATATTGTACTAGAATTTTACATTACTTTGCCCCAGATTTTTGAAAACAACTTCCCTGATCACATTATTATTAGCAACCTCCTCCATAGTACCTTTACTCTCTTTATAGCACTTCCTACTGTAAAAAAAGCATTCTACACTGACTTAATTATGTGCTCATTGTCTTCTTCCCCTTCATAATGTAGGCTCCACCTGAACACAAAAACAGTATTTGCACCTGATAGCTGCTTGATACCTATGCAGTCAGTAAACATTTGAGTGAGCAGATTTAGTTACAGTTATGATGATAATGGTAATAAGAGGCTGAGGCAGGAGGTTCACTGGAGCCCAGGAGTTCAAGGCTGCCATGTGATAAGGCTACTTCACAGCAAAACCCTGTCTCAAAAAAAAAAAAAATGGTGATAATGATGATTGTGGTGCTGCTAATGATAGCGGTGGTGATGATGGTGGTGGTGATGATGATATTGATGGTGATGATGTGGACTATGATGATGATAATGACGACAGTGATGGTGATAATGGTGATAGTGATGATTATAATGTTGATGATGATAGTCATGGTGATAATTATTTACAGTAAGTTTAGCTGTGGTGGGTCACATTGCTGTCCATTCTCAAAGATCAATCATAAAGCTGGTGCTTTGCCTTCTACATATCTACTGCTCCTCTATGCAATGAGGACCCCAACTTCTGTTGGAGCTGTGGCTTAGACTTATCCTGAGCTGTGGAAGTTGAATTTTCCATTGGAAACATTTCCTTGCCCCCTTGATTGGCAAGGGGTGGTCTGTGGTCTTTACAGATCATCTCAAGTCTAACTCAAGATGAACTCTGCTTCTCTTCATAATCTTTTATTTAACCCACATAAAACTTTAAAGCAAGCTAGGTGCAGTGGCTCACACCTGTAATCCCAGCACTTTGGGAGGCCAAGGAGGGCAGACAACCTGAGGTCAAGAATTCAAGACCAGCCTGGCCAACCTAGTGAAATCCCATCTCTACTAAAAATACAAAAATTTAGCCAAACATAGTGGTGTGTGCCTGTAATGCCAGCTACTTGGGAGGCTGAGGCAGAAGAATCACTTGAACATGGGAGGCAGAGTTTTCAGTGAGCCAAGATTGCATCATTGCACTCCAGTCTGGGTGGCAAAGTGAGACTTTGTCTCAAAAAACAAACAAAAAGCCTCTAAAGCAAAGATCTATGCATGATCCTTATTTGAAGTATTGAACTGAGACTTAGCGACATCGAGAAATAAGCTCAAGTTTGCCAAGATAGAAACTGGTACTAGGTGGGAAAAATATCTCACTCCAAAGTTTAGATTAACTTTTTGACACTATTTTATATGACTATTGAACCATCCACTTTATAAATAAGATCCATGGTTTGCCTTTCATGAGCTTGTGAGGAAGTTCTCTGCATCATCCGAAGCTTGGGAACACCTATTATTCCTTGGTGTTTCTTTTTAACCTATATGCTGTGCCTTTTCAAGTCCAAACTCAGTGTAGGTCATGGCTTATGGATTTCAGAGTGGACAAATACATCTGGATCTGGCATTAGTCTCTTTCATAACCTACTAATTATTTATAAAAGATTGGCAGTGACCAGTATTTCATTAAGTATTTTTGGAAAAGTCTCAGTTCATAAATATTCTAGGCTAAAAGTATATGTAGAAAGCCATATCTGAACTGAATTTTTGATGCACATAACTTTTCTTTTCAAAACTCACTCAGCCACTCTGAAAATTTTCCCTCCCATAAAGGACATGTTGTTAGCTTCTCAGAGCATCTTGCTTTTTATATTCAGGAAAGTATTTTTGTTTTCAATTTGTTATTTATGTCCTTCACAATTTTACTAATTTTCTGTTTTCAGCAGATAAGAAACATACTGGTATTTGGATTTTCTATAAGAGGATAATCAATAAAGGAATAAAAGAAGAAAGATGGTATCCTATGAGGATGAATTAGGAGGGACTGTATGAAAGAAAATAAATTGCTGTCACCTGAGGATACATACCATATTTCTAGTCTTGGTTCAGGCAAATTTAATGATGTGAGCTTAAATAAGTCTCCTGCTTCCCAAGGCTGCTTCGTAACCATACAAGTATAAATTCCATGTTCCTCAGTGGTGCATCCCTGCTTGTGACATGTCCACCTGTTCAAACCTTATCATTAACCACTTCACCTCTCATCTCCTCCTTCTGAACACTTTGTCATCAGGTTACTGAACTGCAAGGATCAGGCAGAGATACTGAGGAAGCTGTTGCCATGGTTTCTAGCAAGCCAGACTCACTCATGAACTTCTTGGGAGAATGAGCCCTACTGTGGATTCCCAGTCCAAAATGAATAGGAAATAAATTGAGTCACGTTTTCTCTGACTTCCCAGTAAACTGTGGAAGAAACCTCGTAGCCCTCATTCAATATGTGAACTAAATTGAAAGATATAAACAGGTTGTTTCTAAAATCATTTTTGTTCCAATATTTTGTTTAATTTACTGCATAAAAGACCAAAGACTAGTATACTAGTCTGTTATCGCATTGCTATAAGAAAATTAGTGAGACCGGGTAATTCATAAAAAAACAAAAAGGCATTTAACTGACTCACAATTCTGCAGGCTGTGCAGGAAGCATGGTGTCAGGATCTGCTTCTGATGAAGGACTCAGAAAGCTTCCAATCATGGCAGAAGGCAAAAGTAGAGCAGGCAGCTCACGTGGCAAAAGTGAGAGCAAGAGAGCAAGGGAAGAGATTCTTCATACTCTTAAACAATCAGATCACACATGAACTCAGAGTGAGAACTCACTCATCACTAAAGGGATGGTGCTAAGCCATCCATGAGGGATCTGCCCCCATGAGTCAAATACCTACCACCAGGCCACAACTTAAACAGTGGGGATTACATTTCAACATAAGCTTTGAAGGGGACAAACATCCAAACCATATCACTTCATATTCTTAATTTAATACAGAATATCAGACTTTGGTTCCAGCTCAACTCACTGCAGTCACCATTGGAAAATTTATTTTATAAGTAATTAAATCTTCTTATTCTTGTAATGTAATTTATCACCACTAACCCGAGGAACTCTATTTCCTCTTGGAGCTGTGCATAATGCCACTAAGAAGGTGCAGAGACTTTCCAGAGTATGAGAACTTAAAGTTCTCCTATGTCCACAGCATCCTCTGGCTCAAGCATAGACATCCTGTTCTAGGATGCTTCTAACTGAAAATTGTCATGCCTGCATTGGCTAAAAGAAGTTTTTGGAAGAGCACTGGGAAGGGGTAGTCTGTATTTATCAGGATACCTTATGACAGAGACAAATATCAGAAGCTTAATACATTCTTTGATAAATGTAGGTAAGCATGATGTGGGTTTGTCAGCTCTTCCATCTCTTACAGCTGCATCTTCTGGAGCATGTGGCCCCTCAAAGTTTACTGAGGCAAGATAAAGAGCCTAAGGAGGAGGCCCGCAAGCTCTTAACTACTCCAGCCTGGAAGTGACACACATCACTTGCATTTACAGCTCATTGGCCAGAATTAGTCACATTACCCCAATACAACTGCAAGGAAAGCTGGGAAATTTAGGGGAGAACATGAAACATTTGGTCTGCACAAATTGCTCTGATACACACCCCCAGATATTTTGGGTTTTGTCAAAATACATTGTAAAAGCTCAGTTGGAACAGTCAAAAACTGAAGAGGAACATTCTTAATTTCTCTTATTAGAGATTTCACCAATTTTCTGTCTTTTAGTTTGTTCTGTTTGGCCTTCACATTATCCTATTATGTCAGTTATTCTGAGCAGAGTAAAGCAAGAAAATACACATGAAAGAATAGTTTTAGAGAATGTAATGGATCAGTGTTACTCCCCCTTCTAATAGCTTGTTTTTATGCCTATTACCTGGAGTTGTTCTTCTAATGAGCCTTAAATGACTGCTCTAAATTGATGCTGAGAATTGATGCCCTGATTGCTTCCTGAATATCCTACAGGAAAGTTATATTTGCGGGCCTTCCTGACCGCACCTTGTCTTCTATTTTGTTTCAATAATTAGTATTTAATTAGTGCACCTGGGCTTTTCTCAACTGCCTTTTGGTTCTGCTGCTGTCCAGGGTCAGATATAAAGTAAGCGGTGACCCAGACTGCTCAACAGTTGAGTTCACGAAGTGATGAAAACTTCTCCCATCTTAATTAGCCCTCACAGAGAAACCTGACTTCAAATCCTTAGTATCCCCTGGGAGTCTTGTTTCTCTAGATACTCGGCAGCAAAGTGAGGTTTGCATACTACAGTGGGTATTTGGAGTGACCAGTGTTTGAATAGTTTTATTTTGCCACACTCTGTGTGTGGGTGTGGGTTAAATGATACTGAAGAGGCAACAAAAGTTTTTGAGGGGAATTGTGGGTGGCCATCCTGGAACGAGTAGCTTCTAGCTCTCTCTGTCCTGTTGTGTCCTACACTGCCACCAGTTCAAAGCCTGCTGGGGCTCAGAGAAGAAACAAGAAACTTTGACTTCCCTCCCTGCTCCTGGGAGCACCATCGGGCTCCCAAAATAGCATGCAGACCACGGAGGGTGCAGGGGGCCTTTTGGACAGCTTAGAGAATACATCCAAGCCTATGGCTCAAAGGCAGGACCTGGCAAAGGGGAAGGCGATTGGCTGACACTGAGGCTCCAGAGTGTGAGAGGATCAAGAACCTGGCAGGGCAAAGCACCAGAATGTCCTGAGGCACCTGTGTCCTCACACCCCAGCTCTACTGGCTTCATAGGCTCCTTCCTAGCCAAATTTCTTCCAAATCAAGAAATCAGGGTCAGCTTGCTTGCGGAAGTAAAGCAAAAACAATAGAAGGCAGAAAGAATACTGACCTTGGTATTAGAGGAATTATTAAGAAATTATTTTAGGCAGATAGAGAGGATAAGGGGTCCTTGGTAAGGTTTTGTCTTTTTTTTAAAATTTTTTTATTATTAATATTATACTTTAAGCTCTAGGGTACATGTGCATAACGTGCAGGTTTGTTACATATGTTTACTTGTGCCATGTTGGTGTGCTGCACCCATCAACTAGTCAGCACCCATCAACTTGTCATTTACATCGGGTATAACTCCCAATGAAATCCCTCCACCCTCCCCCCTCCCCATGACAGGCCCCAGTGTGCGATGTTCCCCTTCCCGAGTCCAAGTGATCTCATTGTTCACTTCCCACCATGAGTGAGAACATGCAGTGTTTGGTTTTCTGTTCTTGCGATAGTTTGCTGAGTATGATGGTTTCCAGGTGCATCCATGTCCCTACAAAGGACACCAACTCATCCTTGTTTATGGCTGCATAGTATTCCATGGTGTATATGTGCCACATTTTCTTAATCCAGTCTGTCACTGATGGACATTTGGGTTGATTCCAAGTCTTTGCTATTGTGAATAGTGCCGCAATGAACATACGTGTGCATGTGTCTTTATAGCAGCATGATTTAGAATCCTTTGGGTATATACCCAGTAATGGGATGGCTGAGTCATATGGTACATCTAGTTCTAGATCCTTGAGGAATCGCCATACTGTTTTCCATAATGGTTGAACTAGTTTACAATCCCACCAACAGTGTAAAAGTGTTCCTATTTCTCCACATCCTCTCCAGCACCTGTTGTTTCCTGACTTTTTAATGATCACCATTCTAACTGGTGTGAGATGGTATCTCATTGTGGTTTTGATTTGTATTTCTCTGATGGCCAGTGGTGATGAGCATTTTTTCATGTGTCTGTTGGCTGTATGAACGTCTTCTCTTCTTTTGAGAAATGTCTGTTCATATTCTTTGCCCACTTTTTGATGGGGTTTTTTGTTTTTTTCTTGTAAATTTGTTTGAGTTCTTTGTAGGTTCTGGATATTAGCCCTTTGTCAGATGAGTAGACTGCAAAAATTTTCTCCCATTCTGTAGGTTGTCTGTTCACTCTGATGGTAGTTTCTTTTGCTGTGCAAAAACTCTTTACTTTAATTAGATCCCATTTGTCAATTTTGGCTTTTGTTGCCATTGCTTTTGGTGTTTTAGACATGAAGTCCTTGCCTATGCCTATGTCCTGAATGGTATTACCTAGTTTTTTTTCTAGGGTTTTTATGGTATTAGGTCTAACATTTAAGTGTCTAATCCATCTTGAATTAATTTTCATATAAGGAGTAAGGAAAGGATCCAGTTTCAGCTTTCTAATTATGGCTAGCCAATTTTCCCAGCACCATTTATTAAATAGGGAATCCTTTCCCCATTTCTTGTTTCTCTCAGGTTTGTCAAAGATCAGATGGCTGTAGATGTGTGGTATTATTTCTGAGGACTCTGTTCTGTTCCATTGGTCTATATCTCTGTTTTGGTACCAGTACCATGCTGTTTTGGTTACTGTAGCCTTGTAGTATAGTTTGAGGTCAGGTAGCATGATGCCTCCAGCTTTGTTCTTTTGGCTTAGGATTGTCTTAGCAATGCGGGGTCTTTTTTGGTTCCAAATGAACTTTAAAGCAGTTTTTTCCAATTCTGTGAAGAAACTCATTGGTAGCTTGATGGGAATGGCATTGAATCTATAAATTATCTTGGGCAATATGGCCATTTTCACGATATTGATTCTTCCTATCCATGAGCATAGTATGTTCTTCCATTTGTTTATGTCCTCTTTGATTTCACTGAGCAGTGGTTTGTAGTTCTCCTTGAAGAGGTCCTTCACATCCCTTGTATGTTGGATTCCTAGGTATTTCATTCTCTTTGAAGCAATTGTGAATGGAAGTTCTTTCATGATTTGGGTCTCTGTCTGTTACTGGTGTATAAGAATGCTTGTGACTTTTGCACATTAATTTTGTATCCTGAGACTTTGCTGAAGTTGCTTATCAGCTTAAGGAGATTTTGGGCTGAGACAATGGGGTTTTTTAATATACAGTCATGTCATCTGCAAACAGGGGCAATTTGACTTTTTCTTTTCCTAAGTGAATACCCTTGATTTCTTTCTCTTGCCTGATTGCCCTAGCCAGAACTTCCAACACTATGTTGAATAGGAGTGGTGAGAGAGGGCATCCCTGTCTTGTGCCAGTTTTCAAAGGGAATTTTTCCAGTTTTTGCCCATTCAGTATGATATTGGCTGTGGGTTTGTCATAAATAGTTCTTATTATTTTGAGATACATTCCATCAATACCGAATTTATTGAGCGTTTTTAGCATGAAGGGCTGTTGAATTTTGTCAAAGGCCTTTTCTGCAGCTCTTGAGATAATCATGTGGTTTTTGTCTTTGGTTCTGTTTATTTGCTGGATTATGTTTATTGATTTGCATATGTTGAACCAGCCTTGCATCCCAGGGATGAAGCCCACTTGATCATGGTGGATAAGCTTTTCGATGTGCTGCTGGATTCGGTTTGCCAGTATTTTATTGAGGATTTTTGCATCAATGTTCATCAGGGACGTTGGTCTAAAATTCTCTTTTCTTGTTGTGTCTCTGCCAGGCTTTGGTATCAGGATGATATTGGCCTCAGAAAATGAGTTAGGGAGGATTCCCTCTTTTTCTATTGATTGGAATAGTTTCAGAAGGAATGGTACCAGCTCCTCCTTGTACCTCTGGTAGAATTCAGCTGTGAATCCATCTGGTCCTGGACTTTTTTTGGTTGGTAGGCTATTAACTGTTGCCTCAATTTCAGAGCCTGCTATTGGTCGATTCAGGGATTCAGCTTCTTCCCGGTTTAGTCTTGGGAGAGTGTAAGTGTCCAGGAAATTATCCATTTCCTCTAGACTTTCTAGTTTATTTGTGTACAGGTGTTTATAGTATTCTCTGATGGTAGTTTGTATTTCTGTGAGGTCGGTGGTGATATCTCCTTTATCATTTTTTATTGCGTCTATTTGATTCTTCTCTCTTTTCTTCTTTATTAGTCTTGCTAGTGGTCTATCAATTTTGTTGATCTTTTCAAAAAACCAACTCCTGGATTCATTGATTTTTTGGAGGGTTTTTTGTGTCTCTATCTCCTTCAGTTCTGCTCTGATCTTAGTTATTTCTTGCCTTCTGCTAGCTTTTCAATGTGTTTGCTCTTGCTTCTCTAGTTCTTTTAATTGTGATGTTAGAGTGTCAATTTTAGATCTTTCCAGCTTTCTCTTGTGGGCATTTAGTGCTATAAATTTTACTCTACACACTGCTTTAAATGTGTCCCAGAGATTCTGGTATGTTGTATCTTTGTTCTCATTGGTTCCAAATAACATCTTTATTTCTGCCTTCATTTCGTGATGTACCCAGTAGTCATTCAGGAACAGGTTATTCCGTTTCCATATAGTTGAGTGGTTTTGATTGAGTTTCTTAGTCCTGAGTTCTAGTTTGATTGCACTGTGGTCTGAGAGACAATTTGTTATAATTTCTGTTCTTTTAAATTTGCTGAGGAGTGCTTTACTTCCAATTATGTGGTCACTTTTGGAATAAGTGTGATGTGGTGCTGAGTAGAATGTATATTCTGTTGATTTGGGGTGGAGAGTTCCATCCATGTCTATTAGGTCTGCTTGCTGCAGAGATGAGTTCAATTCCTGGATATTCTTGTTAACTTTCTGTCTCATTGATCTGTCTAATGTTGACAGTGGGGTGTTGAAGTCTCCCATTATTATTGTATGGGAGTCTAAGTCTCTTTGTAAGTCTCTAAGGACTTACTTTATGAATCTGGGTGCTCCGGTATTGGGTGCATATATATTTAGGATAGTTAGCTCTTCCTGTTGAATTGATCCCTTTACCATTATGTAATAGCCTTCTTTGTCTCTTTTGATCTTTGATGGTTTGAAGTCCTTTTTATCAGAGACTAGGATTGCAACCCCTGCTTTTTTTTGTTCTCCATTTGCTTGGTAGATCTTCCTCCATCCCTTTATTTTGAGCCTATGTATGTCTCTGCATGTGAGATGGGTCTCCTGAATACAGAAAACTGATGGGTCTTGACTCTTTATCCAGTTTGCCAGTCTGTGTCTTTTAATTGGAGCATTTAGTCCATTTACATTTAAGGTTAATATTGTTATGTGTGGACTTGATCCTGCCATTATGATATTAACTGGTTATTTTGCTCATTAGTTGATGCAGTTTCTTCCTAGCCTCTATGGTGTTTACATTTTGGCATGTTTTTGCAATGGCTGGTACCAATTGTTCCTTTCCTTGTTTAGTGCTTCCTTCAGGGTCTCTTGTAAGGCAGGCCTGGTGGTGACAAAATTGCTCAGTATTTGCTTATCTGTAAAGGATTTTATTTCTCCTTCACTTATGAAACTTAGTTTGGCTGGATATGAAATTCTGGGTTGAAAATTCTTTTCCTTAAGAATGTTGAATATTGGCCCCCACTCTCTTCTGGCTTGTAGAGTTTCTCCCGAGAGATCTGCTGTTAGTCTGATGGGCTTCCCTTTGTGGGTAACCCGACCTTTCTCTCTGGCTGCCCTTAAGATTTTTTCCTTCATTTCAACTTTGGTGAATGTGACAATTATGTGTCTTGGAGTTGCTCTTCTCGAGGAGTATCTTTGTGGCGTTCTCTGTATTTCCTGAATTTGAATGTTGGCCTGCCCTACTAGGTTGGGGAAGTTCTCCTGGATGATATCCTGAAGAGTGTTTTCCAACTTGGTTCCATTTTCCCCCTCACTTTCAGGCACCCCAATCAGACGTAGAATTGGTCTTTTTACATAATCCCATACTTCTTGCCAGCTTTGTTCATTTCTTTTTCTCCTTTTTTCTTTAGATTTCTCTTCTTGCCTCATTTCATTCATTTGATCCTCAATCGCTGATATTCTTTCTTCCAGTTGATCAAGTTAGTTACTGAAGCTTGTGCATTTGTCACGTATTTCTCGTGTCATGGTTTTCATCTCTGTCAGTTCGTTTATGGCCTTCTCTGCATTAATTATTCTAGTTATCAATTCTTCCACTCTTTTTTCAAGATTTTTAGTTTCTTTGCACTGGGTACGTAATTCCTCCATTAGCTCTGAGAAGTTTGATGGACTGAAGCCTTCTTCTCTCATCTTGTCAAAGTCATTCTCCATCCAGCTTTGATCCGTTGCTGGCAATGAGCTGCATTCCTTTGCAGGGGGAGATGCGTTCTTATTTTTTGAAAATACAGCTTTTCTGCCCTGCTTTTTCCCCATCTTTGTGGTTTTATCTGCCTCTGGTCTTGGTGATGGTGACGTACTGATGGGGTTTTGGTGTGGGTGTCCTTCCTGTTTGTTAGTTTTCCTTCTAACAGTCAGGACCCTCAGCTGTAGGTCTGTTGGAGATTGCTTGAGGTCCACTCCAGATCCTGTTTGCCTGGGTATCAGCAGCAGAGGCTGCAGAAGATAGAATATTGCTCAATAGCGAGTGTACCTGCCTGATTCTTTCTTTGGAAGCTTCCTCTCAGGGGTGTACTCCACTGTGTGAGGTGTGGGGTGTCGGTCTGCCCCTAGTGTAGGATGTCTCCCAGTTAGGCTACTCAGGGGCCAGGGACCCACTTGAGCAGGCTGTCTGTCCATTCTCAGATCTCAACCTCCATGTTGGGAGATCCACTGCTCTCTTCAAAGCTGTCAGACAGAGTCATTTACGTCTGCAGAGGTTTCTGCTGCTTTGTTGTTGTTGTTGTTGTTATTCTGTTCCCTGTCCCCAGAAGTGGAGTCTCAGTTGAAAATGCAGAAATCACCTGTCTTCTGTGTTGCTCCCGCTGGGAGCTGGAGACTGGAGCTGTTCCTATTCAGCCATTTTGCTCCGCCCACCAGGTTTTTTTCTTAAAAGCAGCTCCAGAAATGTCTCTTTTCTAGTAGAAAAATGGCTCAAAGGGCCAGGCTAGCAAGCTTTGATATGCAAATGCAAGCCATTAGAACCTGGGTCCATCTAATATGGTGATTCCCACCCTCTTCTCCTTGGTACACCACGTGTACCAAGCATCATAGCCACCCCCAGAGATCTCCACGTATGCAGAACATTATGGTGGCCTGCATTTCCATGTTAAGATGCTAGGGCCAGTTTTTTCTTGGGCTATATAAATGACATACCTGGTCAAACCAATCCTCTGGTTCATATGCACATCAGACACCACCTCCTCCAGCCTCCCAATATAACCGACTTTTTTCTACTGCACTCAGGGTGTCCTCTCTCTGCTTGGAACAGAAGGGACAGAGGTCCCTCTGTCTCTGTACAAGGGAGATTCTGCCTTCTTTTTTTGCCTATTAAAGTCTCCGCTCCTTAAAACCACTCCACGTGTGTTTGTGTCATTTAACGAAATTGGTGCAAGACAAAGGACCTTCGTTTTCCTCCAGTCATCGGAGCTGTGTCATTGGCCAGGAATCTGAGGTATAACATTCATCAGAGCAGTGAGTATGGGAGCAAGCTAAAGATCTGTTCTATCATTCTGAGGCACTCTTGGCCTCTATTTTAAAACCAAATCAAATCAATCAATGGGCATTAGTCAGGCAGTTAAATTCACGTATCATGGCTGCCATCCTAGAGACCCTGATGTCAGGCTTGCTGGTGAGAACATGGAGAACCCCCCAGTACCCATAGGTCATTGAGAATGTTGACCATGTTTTGAATCAGTTTTCTTTCACAGGGAAACCTCATCATCGTGTGAGGCTAGAAAAAGTTCTGAGGCAACTGAGAATTTCTAGCCAGGGCACAGCATGGCGTTATCCAAAGGCCTCTGGACCAGATCCAGCCTCCGACAGCCCATCTTGGGTGTTGACAGAGAATCCCCAGCTTCTTGTCACAAAACTTTCTTTTTCTATTCATGGTCTCTTACTCTCTCTGTGTGTCTAATGTGCGGGAATGCAGTAATCATGAGTTTAGTTCAGGAATCCCATTGCAATATTTTAGAAACAGAGGCATCCCCACACTACCCCACAGTGAATGTCTCTCTTTCTCAGCCCTGGTCTGGAAAGCACATGGCATTTCCAGGTTTCTCTCTGCCCTTGGTGCAGAGAATACATGGCATTTCTAGGTCTCTCTTCTGCTTCGCTGGCAAGCACATAGTATTTCTAAGCAAACAGGGCCACCTAGTGAAAATAGAAATCCCACTTATGAGGCTTTTTTTTTTTTTTTTTTTTTTTTTTTTTAATTAACAGTAACACTGCAGCTTCCTTTTGCACTGTTAGAAATCAGGCTCTAAGCATCTTCCGTGAATGGGAAAAGTCTGTTTCCAACAGTCAGGAGTTAAATGTCTTCCATAGCCAAATTTTAGTCTTGATATTGTCCAATCAGCAGGAAAACAACCATTCAGTTACTATATTCCTTTAAGTCACCTATTCTGTCTCCAATTAAGACAATATTTAGCTAGTAAGGGGATTTTAAGTCTAGAAGTTAACTGGAATCATTTTTTTAAGGGTAAATGCTTTAGCGTGGGCCATAACAGCAGGATATAGCGTTCAATCTAGCATGACTCCTTCATTAAAGGAGTCTTGCCCAATTACATAGTTTTTCTTGAGATCCCTTTTTTTTTTTTTTTAAGGGAGCCACACAGGTCACACAAGTCTAGGTCGTCCAAGGGAAATAATAGGAGAGGACTAGGGCTACTTGGGTAAGTGTGACTAAGCCTCAAAAGTCTAGTTCTTCTGGTGCCATGGCTTGAAAGGTTATGCCAACGGTCATGGGCAGCACATTTAATAAGGTACTGGAACCCAGGAATCAGGAAGAGAAAATAGTTGGGGGGAATGCCCCCACTGTTTTCTCCACCCTGGGCCACATAGGGAAAGGCAGGAGACTAAAAGAACCCTTTTGTTCTCACTTCTCTTTCTAGATTGGTAACAAATCATCTTCAGCATGCACTCTCCCAGAGTGTGTATTTTAAAGCACTGGGACTCCTCTGACCCCGAGACTCTGAAGAAAAGGCACCTCATATTCTGTTGCACAAGGCATGGCTTTCTTACCATCTTGGGAACAGACAAACTTGGCCTGCTGGGTGGAGCCTTAATTTTAATATTATCTAACAGTTAAATCTTTTCTGCTGACAGAAGGGCAAATGGAATGACATCCCCTATGTGCAAACTTTCTTTGCCCTGGAAGGCTAGACCTTTACAAGTTCTGTACAATTGATCTAGTTCTTTTAGCATCCATGGCAGGTAAGTCCAGGGAATAGTTCCCCAGAGGAAAGGAAAGTTTCAGAAGAGCAATCTAAGACAGTTATTGAATGTCCCAACCCTTCCAGTGTCCCTCCAATTGTACCATCAGCTCCTCCAGCTCCACCATCTCCAGTATATCCTGCTCTTCCTCCTTCACTTTTACCTCTGTAAGAAATGTCTGATGGGAATGGTGCCATGAGGGTTCAAGTTCCCTTCTCATTACAGAACATTAAGCAAATAAAGGGAGACTCAGGCCAATTTTCTGACAACCCTGATAGGTACATAGAAATTTTCCAAAATTTAACTCAGGTGTTTGACCTCACATAGAGGGATATTATGTTGCTGATAAGTCAGACTCTCATTGCTGCTAAAAAGCAGACTGTTCTGTAGGCAGCAGAAAAAAAAAATACAGAGTTGAGCAACATGCCTCCTATAGCTGACCAAGGAGAAAAAGAAGAGATAGGGAAGGTGGGAAAGAGGTGGGAACTCCAATCCCATTAGAAATGGAAGCAGTTCCAGTAAATAACCCTAACTGGAACATCAATAACTCAGGAGATAACGGGAAAAGGAAATACTTTTTAAGGTGCATATTAGAGGGACTATGGAAAACCAGGGCCAAATCTCTCAATTACACTAAGCTGTCCACAATAGACCAAAGACCAAATGAGAATCCCACAGCCTTTGTGGAAAGGCTGAGAGAAGCACTAATAAAACACATCTCTTTTACTCCTAATTTAGTCAAGGGACAGCTCACCCTGAAGGAGAAGTTTATTACACAGCCAGCTCATGATATTAGAAGGAAACTACAGAAGCAAGCTACAGAACAAGATAGCACCCTAAAGAACCTCCTGAGAATAGCCACTTTTGTTTTTTTTACAATAGGGATCAAGAAGAGGCCCAAGACAAAATAAAGGAAATACAAAAGAAGAACAGAGCCTCTAGTAGCAGCGTTGCAAGCTTGCAAAGTCCAGGATCCCCAAGTTGCATCCATTCGCTGTTACTGATGTAGCAAGTCAGGGCATTTTTAAAAGGAATGCCCTGGAAGCAAGACCAAGCCACTTCAACCCTGTCTAGCCTGTGACAGAGACCACTGGAGATGGATCTACCCTTGAAGACAGAGGTCACTGGGTTCAGAACCAGTTTCACAGATGGTCCAGCTGGACTGACAGGTCCTGCGGCTCAAACATCTGGTTCCGGTGACTCAGACTGCCATTACAGCATGGGAGCTCTGGGTAAATCTGGAAATTGAAGGAAGGAAGGTAAATCTCCTTCTAGATACTGAAGCCAGTCTCTCTCTTCTCCTCTCTAATCCAGGCCTCCCCTCTTCCCATAGCATGACCATAGTGGCGTCTCAGGAAAACTTCTAACCCAGTATTTTTTTCAACCCCTTAGCTGCAGATGGGGGGACCTACTATTTACACATGGCTTTCAATCATGCCTGAAAGTCCCACTCCTTTATTAGGTAGAGATATTCTAGCTCACATGGGGGCCAGGAATCACTTAATGCCCCAGGACAAATTTTTGTCTTCCCCAATGGAAGCTAACATGAATCCATAAGTGTCGGCAACTCAAGGAAAAATAGGTCGAGCAGTAACTGTTATGCCAGTACAGATCTACCTTAAGGATCCCACTTCTCTTCCTAACCAGAGACAGTATCCCCTAAGGTCAGAGGTTAGGAAAAAGCTAGAAGCCATTATTAATAACCTAAAGATGCAGGGCCTCCTCAAACCCTGTAATAGCCCCTGCAACACCCCAATATTAGGAGTGAAGAAACCCAATGGGGAATGGAGACTACTTCAGGACCTTCACCTCATTAATGAAGCTGTAGTTCCAATCCATCCAGTGGTACCTAATCTTTATATCCTGTTAACTCAAATACCTGAGGGAACTAAACGGTTTACAGTCCTAGATTTGAAGGATACCTTTTTCTGCATACTGTTACATCCTGACTCTCAATACCTGTTTGACTTCAAAGATCCAGCCAGTCCACCCAGTTAACATGGATGCTGCCTCAGGGATTTTGAGATAGTCCTTATCTGGACAGGCACTGTCAAAAGACATCTCTGAGTTCTCTCATCCTTAAGTTAGGGTGTTGCCATAAGTTGATGATATTCTGCTCTGTGCCCCAACTGAGGAAGCTTCTCTGGAAGGCAGTGAAGCTCTTTTCGACTTCTTAGCTAACAGAGGACATAAGGTTTCAAAACCCAATGCCCAGCTCTGCAAAACCTCATTGAAGTACCTAGGTTTAGTGCTGTCCAAGAGGACCAGAGCATTAGAAGAAGAAAGGATTAAGCCTATTTCCCCCTTTTCCCTCCCCCAAACCCTCCAGAAACCAGGAGGATTTTTGGGCAATATAGAATTTTGTAGACTATGGATACCTGGGTATTGTGAAGTAGCCCGTCTGTTATATAACCTCATGAAAGAAACTCAGGGAGCTAAAACTTATCTTTTAACCTGAGAACCTGAAACTCAAAAGATCTTCGACCAACTAAACCAAGCCTTGCTTAAGGCACCAACTCTCAGCTTTCCTGTAGGGAAGGCCTTCAATCTATGTATCAGAAAGGAAGGGAATGGCCCTAGGAGTTTTAACACAGGCTTGAGGACCAGTTCAACAGCCAGTGGTTTACCTAAGTAAGGAACTTGATTTGGTGGCTAAAGTATGGCCAGCATGCCTCTGGGCCATTGCTTCAGTGACTCTGATGGTCCCAGAAGCCTCCAAAGTAATCCTGGGAAATGATTTAACTGTTTACACCTCACATAACATGGCAGGACTACTGCATTCTACGGGGAGCCTTTGGCTAATAGATAGCTGACTCCTTAAATATCAAGCCCTGCTGTTAGAAGGTTCCAACATCCAATTAAAAACTTGTTCTCTCCTAAATCCAGCCACCTTCCTCCCTAAGGAAACTGGGTAACCTGAGCATGACTGTGAACAAGTTACAGTACAGACATATGCCGCCAAGGAATATCTCAGGGAAACTCCCCTAGATAACCCAGACTGGACCCTCTTCACAGATGGGAGCTCTTTGCAGAACAAGGGACCCATAAAGCAGGATATGCAGTAATCACTCTAAATGACATCATTGAAAGTGCATCTCTCCCTGCAGGCACAAGCGCTCAATTAGCTGAGCTAATAGCTCTTTCAAGAGCAATTGAATTAGGCAAAGGAAAGGTAGCTAACATTTACACTGACTCCAAGTATGCTTTCTTGGTTCTCCATGCTTATGCTGCCATTTGGAAGGAAAGGCATTTTCTTGCCACCAATGGATCTCCTATAAAATATCACCATGAAATTAACAGGTTATTACCCTCAGTTTTCTTTCCATGAGAAATAGTAGTGATGCATTGTAGGGGACATCAAAAGGGAACAGATGAAGTAGCTGAAGGAAATAGAATAGCTGATCAGGCAGCTAAATCAGCAGCAAGGAGGCCTCAAGACATCAACCTGCTTCAAAACCCTCTAATCTGAGAAGGCTCCATAAGAGAAATTAAACCTCAGTACTCCCCTCCAGAAATAGAATGGGCCACTTCTCAAGGGTATATATTTCGTCTCTCAGGATGGCCACAGTCAGATGGCTACAGTAGCCAGTGGATGGCTACTCCTTCCATTGACTGGAGACTGGCAAACTCCACTTGCCAGCCTCCAGCCAGTGGAAAATCATTTAAATTCTTCACCAAGCTTTGTACTTGGAAAAAGATAAAACTTATCAATGTGCCCAGAAATTGTTTTCAGGAGAGGACTTACTAAAAACAGTCAAACAAATTGTTAATGCTTGTGAAGTCTGTCTTAAAAATAATCCCCTGAACAGGTGACTCCTTCTTCCTCAAACTCAAAGAATAGGAAATTGTCCAGGTGAAGACTGGCAGATAGACTTCATCCACATGTCCAGGACAAAAGGCACTCAATACCTGCTGGTATGAGTAGATACCTTCACTAACTAGAAGCATTTCCATGCCATACAGAAAAAGCCTCTAAGGTAATAAATGTGTTAGTTAATTACATAACTCCCCACTTTGGTCTACCTAAGTAGCTTTAAAGTGACAATGGGCCCTTGTTTAAGGCAGGTGTCACTCAAAGGGTCTCAAAAGCACTAGTCATAGAATATCATCTCCATTGTGCTTGGAGACCCTAATCCTCAGGAAAGGAAAACTAAAGATATTATGAAGAGACATTTCAGAAAATTATCCCAAGAAACTCATCTTCCTTGGGTCACTCTTCTTCCCATGGCCTTACTATGAATAGCAAATACCCCTTCAAAATTAGGTCTTAACCCTTTTGAGATATTGTACAGATGGACTTTTTCCCCCAATAATTTTCTATTAGATTGGGAAGACTCTGAGCTAGTTAAGCATGTAACCTCTCTGGCCCACTTCCAACAGGAATTAGCAGTTAGTAAAAGCCCAACCCCAGGAAATTGGACCACCTCTAACCCAGGAGATTTGGTACTGGTAAAGGCTCTCCCTTCTCTCTCTCCCTCCCTAAGCCCAAGCTGGGAAGGGCTTTACACTGTTGTTCTTTCAACCCTCTTGGTAATAAAAGTTACAGGAATCAATGCCTGGATACATCACACTCGAGTCAAAGCCTGGAGAGCTGAGAAAACAACCCCTGACAGCCCAGATGAATATCCTGAATATCAATGTGAAGAAATAGGAGCTCTTAAGCTGAAAATCACAAAATATAAGTAACTGAGTAAGATCTACTCATCTTACTTAGTCTCACCCCTACCTCATCAAATACTTTTTGTTGTTTCTACCTCTCCTTTCAGATTTGTTGCCAAATATTAGAACTTATTTTGATGGAATTTATTTACTATGCCACTCTTGCAAGAATTGCTATACTCATACTACTACTTGCAGTAGGACTATACACTGTACCACTCTCTGGGTGAAATATCAGACAGTAATCTCAATTACTGTAGTATTTTGCTAAATTATTATTCTCATAGCAGGAATAACAGTTCCTAACAGGAAGTAAACATGAGCATTTTACTATCACTAAGTGTTAAAACTTTTTACTGGATTTAGTAATACATCACACCCTTTAGCTCCTACAATATTCACTATGGCCCATTTGTACAACAAGACTAATTGTTGGGTCTGTCCTAAGTGGTTCACTCAGTTCAATGATGCTAAGGAATCTTAAAATGACCCAGAACTCACCATCTTAAGATTTCCTTTGTTGGCTTACCTTTAACCTTTAAAGACTTATCAGGCATAAATGGGACATGGTATGGGAGCACTTTCAACTGGGTAACTAATTCCTCTCAGGAGAACATTCTGCCCCCAGTGTCAAAGAACACTTTCCCTAAAACTCCACTTCACTCCTTCAGGTTGGGAAAAGTTGGCCTAGTAACAGCAAATGCCTCCCTCTGCTTTGAAAGCAGTGGGGAAAGCCCATACTTGGGCTCAAATATTGTAACATCACACTTGTAATTGTTGGTAGTTCAAAGATGTGGGGAGGAGAGTGCAACAAGGGGGATCTAACAGAATCAGAAGCCCTAGTGGGGGGCTTTCAGAATCTAGCCTCTCCTTCTGGTTGGAAGTCCCATGATGGGAGTGACATGCTCTAAACAACCACCTTGACTATAATGTAAAGAAAAACACATGGGCCTTTTCAAACATGCCTGCTTATGGAATTCCAGATCCTTGCATGATGTTTGCTAATAGTAGTGGCTTACATATCTGTGGGCAAACTGGAGATATCTGGACTGACAGCCCTTGCCACAAGAATCATCTGAGATATTGGCCAGAATACAAAATGTCTAATTTTTTGAAACTCCATTTGTCAGGTGGACCCTTCTCACTTGGCATGTCAAATTCCAATTGGCATCATAAATGACTGTCTTAAATATGGTTATCCTTATCCCAAGGATGCCCATATTATGTGTAAAGAAGGGGAATTTCTAAGACATGAGAAAAGTCTGCCACTGTCTCTCACAAACCACAACTTGGAACCATCCCTTCAAGAAACAGGACTAGATATTCCTTGTGGCTCCTAGATACACTTAATTCTCCCAAGGCATTAGAAGGGAACTTGTATTACAGTAGCAGTAGCTCCCAACTTATTTTTAAATTCTACCGAGATGGCAGCATCGTCATGGAACATACCTAACTTAGGCTCTTTTCCAGAAACTGCTATCTCAAATACACTGGACAAAGAGATCTATCATTTCTAAGCCCTCATATGGAGATTTAACTGAAAGGGCAGATTGGAGAAGGGCATGCACATGACAATCCCAACTTGAAAAGAAACATGGATGGGAAATTCTATAGCTGGAGGCCTATTCTGGTTTACAGGCATCCCTCTCCTTGAAAGATCAATATTTAGTATCTCTATTATGATGCAACAAGAATGGAAGGTAACTATAGGTGTAATAGAGGCACAACAACAATCTATAGACTCTTCATCCTCAGTAGTAGCACAAAAGAGACAGGCCTTAGATGTCCTCACAGCTGAAGTAGGAGGTACTGGTGTGCACTTTTAAATGAAACATGCTGCTTCTGGATTAACATCTCTAGTAGAGGAAAATCTACAGGTACATAAAGATTAAATCAAAAGTATTAACAGGCTAAGAGAATATGCAGACTTCAGTCCCAGGTGGCTATAATCCCTCTTTAATAAATTCCATTCTTCTTTATGGAATTGGTTAGCTCCTATATTAAGCCCCCTCTTGCTTATATGTCCTGTATTAACATTTGAACCTGTATACTCAATACTATAACTTGAATTATTTCCTCTGAAATCAAACTCCAAATGGTGCTGCAAACAGAACCATGCAGGAACACGCCATTCTTCCAAGGACCCTTAGATCGACTCCCGGAGGAGCCCTAACTGCAGTTCTCCAATTAACACCCCTTTTCAGCAGGAAGTAACCAGAAAGAGTTGTTGCCCAAATCCCCCTAACAGCAGTCAGGGTAACATCTCCTCAGGGGCTAATATTATATGAGTTATTAAGAAATTATTTTAGGCAGATAAGATAAGGGGTCCTTGGTAAGTTTTTTTCTTAGAAGCAACTCCCAAATGTTTCTTTTCTAGCAGAAAAATGACTTGAAGGGCCAGGCCAGCAAGCTTTGATATACAAATGCCATTCATTAGAAAGTGAGTCTATCCAATATGGGGATTCCCATCCTCTTCTCCTTGTCACCATGAGTGCCAAGCATCAGCCCCCCTCTCGCCCCCACCCCTGCCCCCGCCCAGAGATCTCCGTCTGCAGAACATCATGGCGGCCTGCATTTGCATATTAAAGGGTTAGTGTGAAAGGGCCAGGTTTTTCATGGTCTACATAAATGACATGCCTGGTCAAACCAATCCCCTGGGTCGTAGTCAAATCAGACACTGCCTCCTCCAGCCTCCTAATATAACCTACTATTTTCCGCTGCTCTGGTGGTTTCCTCTCTCCACTTGGGGCCCCCCTCCCTCTGTCTCCCTACAAGGGAGTTTCTTCCTTCTTTTTTGCCTACTAAACTCTCTGCTCCTTAAAACCACTCCATGTGTGTTTGTGTCATTTTATATAAATTCGTGCAGGACAAAGGACCCTGGTGTTCCTCCAGTCATCGAAGCCGTATCATTGGGGTCAAGAAAACCTGCGTTTAAAACTCTGCTTCTGTTGTGTGACCTTAGTTAAGTAACTCATCCACTCTGGATGTTAACTTGTCTATCAAATAGATAAGCCTCAAGTTCCAGTCTTTCAGAAACAGTCTCTGAGTTTCTTTTTTATTTATTTTTAATTTTTGTGGGTACAGAGTAGGTGTATATACTTGTGGAGCATATGAGATATTTTTATACAGCATGAAAATGCATCAAAATTACATCAGGGTAAATGGGATATCCATTCCCTCAAGCATTTATTGTTTGTGTTATAAACAATCCAATTATATACTTCTAGATATTTTAAATATATGATTAATTTATTTTTGACCCTAGTCACCCTGTTGTGCTAGCAAATACTAGGTTTTTTTCTAACTACGTTTTTGTACCAATTAATCCTCCCCACTTCTCCCTCCACTCCAATACCCCTTCCAGCCTCTGGTAACCATCCTTCTACTCTCTATCTTCATGAGTTCAATCGTTTTGATTATTAGCTCCCACAAATAAGTGAGAACATGATGTTTGTCTTGAGGAACACCAACCCCACCCCTCAGTCCTTGTCCCAAACACTCAGCTCTGATCTTCCTAAACTTGCCACTTTTAGCCCACCAGGAGAGGAGGGTGACAGGCTGGGAGAAGTGGAAGGGAAAGGCAAAAGGTAGATGGCAGCAGGCAACTTGATCCTCTTTGATTCCTCTTTTGCCTGAGAGAAAAATAATGTGTCTGGTAAGACAAGGGCCAGAGGAAGAATTTGGGAGGGCAGTGGTTTCTCAGCTGCACCAAGCCAGGGATGTTCTTTGGAACTCCTTACACACAAGCCAACCCTCTCCCCAAACAGTCCTTAACCTGCTGAGGAGAAGTTGAAAAATCAAGGGACACTTTCTCTACCACTCCTAGGCACAGAGCAAGCCCTGTCTCTAGGAGTGTGTTGGGACAAAGGTCACATTTGCATGGACCCAGGCTTAACCCTCTCCTGCCAAAAAGCTAGACACATACCTCATGGAAGGCTCTCCTAGTGAGGCCTTTCCTCACCAGTCTCAAGTACTGCTCAGTTCAGGCTTTTCTCTCAGGAGGGAATGGTTCTGAGATAGGGAAATCAAATGGAATCCATGTGTCAGCCTGGAGAGGCACTCCAGTTGTCCTTGCCTGCTGCTGCACATTTAGTCTTTCCCAATGGTTACAAGACAGTTTCTGAGTTCCTGTCATTAAGAATATGACCACAGGGACTCATGTGACTGATTTGGCTGCAGTCTCTGTTCTCTGGAGCTCAGGAAGATTCTACCTGGAAAGGTTTCGATGGTCCTTGGCCTGGAGTGCAGAGGATGGACAAAGCAATTTGGGGGAGTCCCTGTTACTTAGAGCTTCGTTGTGTTTATAGCAGGCAGAGAACTAGCAAACATCTAGTTTACACTACAGATGAGAACATTGAGGTTCAGCCAGGGGAAATGACTTACCCAAGAGCATACAACATCTTTAGTAGCAGATTCAGGACTCCAACCCTAGTCTCCAATTGCTATCACGGAGTTCACTCTGCTCTACTGCACTAATCTTGGAGCCTGTATTAGTCCATTTTCACAGGACTCTAAAGAACTACCTGAGACTGGGTTAATTATAAAGAGCCTTAATTGACTCACAGTTCTGCATGGCTGGGGGGGACTCAGGAAACTTACAATCATGGCAGAAATTGAAGGGGAAGCAAGGCACTTCTTACGTGGCAGTAGAAGAAGGAAGTGCCCTCTGTCTCTACTAAAAAATACAAAAAAAAAAAAAAAATTAGCCGGGTGTGGTGGCAGGTGCCTGTAGTCCCAGCTACTCAGGAGGCTGAGGCAGGAGAATGGCGTGAACCCAGGAGGCGGAGCTTGCAGTGAGCCGAAATCGTGCCACTGCACCCCAGCCTGGGCGACAGAGCAAGACTCTGTCAAAAAAAAAAAAAAAAAAAAGAGGGAAGTGCCACACTCTTAAACCATCAGATCTCATAAGAACTCACTATCATGAGAACAGCATGGGGAAAACCACCCCCTGATCCAATTACCTCCCACCAGGACCCTCCTTTGACATGTGGGGATTACAATTCAAGATGAGATTTGGGTGGGGGACACAGGGCCAAACCATATCAGAGCCCAACCATGACAACACCTTCTCTGAAGTGTGGCCTCCTCCAGGAGGGACCATGGATTTCTGTAGATATAGGTGAACTCTGGGTAAAGGTGCCAGGGCCAAAGATCCTCATGTCTCCCCCTCTACTCTCTCTTTCCTTCCCCAGAGCCCTGCCCCAGACTTATATAAGATCAGCAGTTGCTGACAGATCCTGCTCAACCTCAGCAGGGAGTGGGTGAGGGCAAGGGCTGGAGAGGGCTTGAAGCAGACCTTTGGGATGGAGCCTGGTGAGCCAGCCTTGTGTCAGGAAGAATGTGTGGCAGCGGACGGGCAGAATGGGCAAATGGCGGTGGGGGATGTTGGCTATTTTGGCAGGTGCAGGAGCAAAACTACAGGAACATGTGCCCCATGCCATAAATGCCCATGTGGCCCTCCAGGTGCTCAGATAAGCTATTTGAAACCAGAACAGACACACAGGGAACAAGCACACAAAGTAAACCCTTTTGAAAGTCCTGATAAAGCAGAGGCCACCCAGGCATGGGATTGCAGGCTGAGAGCAGAGTTTGGGGGCAGAAGGCAACTTCCAAGACGTTCCTTAATCTGTGTGCCAGGATCTTGGAAGTCAGAGGGTAAGAGCACACCTGCAGCTGCATTTGAGCTGATACTGTGGATACAAACTCCTAAATCTATGTGGAGACAGTTTTGTCTACTAGGAAAGGTCACCCCATGACCAGGCTACTTGCTCCTTTTAATGGGCTGAGCAGTGTTGGCAGGCTGCTGGCTCTGCAGGGCTCAGTGAGAATATCTGCAGGATGAATCTTCTCCATGACCCCCAAGGCCATGTGGCAAGCCCTCCTCCCAGGGAATGGACTTAAAGTGCTACAAGAGGTCAGATACAAAGCAGAGTTTTCATTCAAAAACCTAAAACAGGAAGCTGTTTGAGCGGGGGAGAGTGAGGACTGATAAAGATCATTTCTCAATGGTTTTAAAATCAAACAATGTAAGACCATAATCTGCCAAAGCTACCAGATTATAAATCCATAGTTCAGGACCCAGGCAGTCCATTGGCTTGCACGTGGATGTCTATGCATGTGTATGTTTGTGTTCATTGCTGGCACATTGTAGGTTCAGTACGTAATGAAAATGAGAGAGGAGGAAAGCAAGTCTGGTGGCAGCCGAGCTGACTTTTCCACTTGATCTATCTCTGAATCCTCACAGCCCAGGTCCTGCTTGGCTCTGAAGGAGAAATGGTCCTCTGGACCAGGTCTTCCCCTTCCCCATGAGTCCCCTGAAACCTGCAGATCTTGCCTACTTGTGATCCGCACTCTTCTGTGTGTGGACAAAGAATGAAGTCTTGCCATTATCTGCTCCCTTCTCCAATCACTCCACCACATGTCCTGCCTTTCAAGTCCTCAAATTCTTCTCTCAATCCTGCTGCCTTGGGAACTACTGTGTTGTATCTACTGCTTCTGTCCTTGAAAGAATCCTCTGCACATGGGACTTCCATTTGCTCCACACCATTCAGGACCCCATCCCCTCCACAGTCCCTGGTGGCCTCTGAGTCCTGTGGCCTTGATTCCCCAGCCAGGCGTATCTTCCTCCATGTGGGCCTCCACACTACTAGCAGATCCACAGCAGGGCCAGCTGAAGCCACATGCCTGCCAGCCAGCATCCTGAGAAGGAGGAGATAACAGGAAAGCAAGGGGCTTGACATAGAGAGACAAATGGGGTGGGGGATGAAGTGGAGAGTGTGAAAGATGCCAGGCTGCTCAGAGAAAAATCAGGGAATCTTTAATCTCTCTTTCCCATTCTAGCCCACCAGGGCCCAGGCTTGCTTTGTGTCCTGGCCTGGAATAACCTAGAATTTAGGAATTGCTTTTCCTAAACCCTCCCTTAACTTAAGGGTGGCTTATTGTTCCTTGTAAGCTGAACAGCCCTTCAAACAGACTACAGCTTATTTGTCTGGATGCCTGGAAGAGGGATCTGGGCATCTAGAGCCCTACAGAGCCCAATGGACAAACCCCAGTAGATCCTGAGTATCATGGACTGCATGTATGAGGCTTCTACTGACTGTTCCAAGGCAGGAGCTCTGTTCAGGAAGCTATGAGACAGTCACTTAGCTAGTGAGGAAATCCAGCCACCATCCAGCAGCCACTGCTCAACACCAAAGAGTTACTCCCAGCCCATTGTGGATATCCCTGTCCTTGCAAAGTGATGTAACAAAAGTCACCTTTCAGTACAACAATCGATGGCAAGAGAAATCCAAGCTGCAGCGGCAGGAGAAATCATGTGCTGAAACAGTACTTGCAAATTTCAGGAGCCACAAGAGGACAGGCCACTTATGGGGTCACAGGGCCACTGTGACAGTAGAGCAGGTGAGCAGGTCAAAGACTGGTGAGTGGGAGTCCTGTTCTGTCTCCAGAGGGTGCTCAATGTCATCCTCCTCTAAAGAGGTCTCCCGACCCACCTGCCTACCCAGTGGCTACTACTCATCTAACTCCCAAATGAAGTCATCTTGGACACATGCTGGTCTCTTTATTAGCTGTGTCCCCAACAGGAATGAGGGCAGGGACCTCATGTGTTGGATTCACACATACAAATAAGAGGGAGCTGTGGAGCGGTGCCCCTGACATTTCCCCAGCAGCCTGCCCTCAATAGGTACCCCAGGGAGAGTGTGTAGGCATGAAGGGCCCCACCCCTGGATCTGAAGCTGCAGGAAAAGCCCCCAGTGTCCTCTCAGGCTCTTACTCCAGGGTAGTCGGGCTCCACTACCTGAGAAAGGCTTTTAGGAGCCTCTCCTAAGTCTGTGTGGGGAGAATTTTGCTTACTAAGAAAGTTTATGTGTGAGGGGGACTTTCCAAAGTTTAGAACATGACCATGTGAAGGTTATCTGCTAGAGGCTCAGAGGGAAATGTATCAGGGTCACATTGGAGGTTCTGGTGGAGCCAGAGCTGTTGAAATCACCCAAAGCTCTGGGCCGGACTGACCCCATTCCTCTGTCCTGTCCTCGATTTGTCCTTCAACTCTCAGCTGTGGAATTGGAATACTCACTAAGCTTTGGCCCTGGCAGTGGGTGAGGTTTGCTTGGGGCAGGGCCCTTAGGTCCTGGTACTCCTAACTCGGCGCAGGCACAGGGGACAAGGCACAGGAGACTCACTGGTTGGAGGTGGGCCAGCCCAGGGGCACTGGGAATCCTGCACAGATGGGGTTCTGAGGTCCTCTGTTTCCTGGACCCTGGATCTGAGACAGGAGCCCTCATCCAGAATCATGGAGCCAGGGCAGGGCTCCTGCCCCACATGCTTGTGGGGAGTAGGCAGGGCTCTGCATGTGGTCTCATCCCCTCTGGTTATGGGTAGCACCAGAGTAGTCAATCAACAGTTAGAGTTCTAATGATTGAAAGAAAAGCATTAAACTACAGTCTGAAGGGGCTGAGGGGCGACAGGCTGACTGTCTTAGGGTGGTTGGTCCTAGAGTCTCTGACAGCTCATCATTCTACAAGCTCACACAGCCCATGTGAAGAGAAGAGGAGGGACAAGTGGCTGGGAGCAGATCAGGACCTCAGTGATGGGGACATCACAGACACATGGAGGCACATGCTGAAGCTGATGAGATAGATGACCCTGGAGTTCTTGAGGGACACCGCACCTGACTCTAGAAGTGACCTGGAAGGGGTGGACATCTTCAGATAGGGTGCTGAGCCCCCATAGTGCTGATGTGCACCAGCACAGATTCCAGTATCTGCTGTGCCTGCAGTGAGACAAGGTGTCAGGGTACACCCACTCCCAGAGGCTAGGCTGGGAAGAAATTGGCTGAGTCTCACCAATATCCCTGAGCCCTAGAGGCCCTGGCCAGACAGGTCCATAGGCAGACAGGGGGCAGAGGCAATGAGACACAGGGGTGCTTCTGCAAGAGTCATGGCTCTGGCATGAGGGAGACCTCTTGAGATGCAGACTCGAAGGTCTGTCTTGGCAGGGTTTGTCACACCTGTGGGGCAAAGAGCTAGGAAAAGGAAAGGCTGGGAGAGGAAGGGGCCACTGGATAGGAAGGCAACTGATAGAGTTTGGCTTTGCCCCTACCCAAAATCTCATCTTAAATTGTAATTCCCAAAATCCCCACGTGACAAGGGAGAGACCAGGTGGAGGTAAGTGAATCATGGGTGCATTTCCCCCATGCAGTTTTCATGATAGTGAGTGAGTTCTAATGAGACCTGATTATTTTATAAGTGTTTAGGTAAGTTTCTTCTTTGGTCATTCTCCTTTCTGCCACCTTGTGAAGAAGCTGGCTTGCTTCCCCTTTGCCTTCCACCATGATTGTAAGTTTCCCGAGGCCTTCCAAGCCATGTGGAATTGAGTATATTAAAACTCTTTCCTTTATAAATTACCCAGCCTTGGGTATTTCCTTAGAGCAATGTGAGAACAGACTAATAAAGCACATTCCTTTGCATGAATGATATGCCCAGAATGGGTCAGAGCCCTGCAATCTGTTGGCTGAAGGGGCAGGGGCTCTGTAGAGCTGCAGGGAAGCAAAGTCAGCTGAGGGTTCTCCTATGTTCCTGTGTTTGGTTCAGACCAGCCTGTGTGAGCAGGTATGGGGCATTCTCGGTGGTTGGACTGTGCAATTGCAGGCACATTAGTGTGTGCACACAGGGGAGTATGTGAGGATCTCCCACCGTGCACCTGTGGCCCTCTCCCTCAGAGCCAGGCCCCTCCCTGCCCCCCAGTGTCTAGTTAGGGATCAGATTTCTTTTCCCACTGAGTCCGTTTTGGTTGCTGATTCTTCATGCCTCCTGATTGAGAGAATCAAGGTGGAGATCAGGGACTAAGGCAGGACAGTGAGGGGCTCAAGATCCCCCAGGCCCAGCCCCCATGCCCAGCGTATTCTCCCTCTTCCTGAAAGGAAGCGACCCAGACCTACCCCTTCCCTCTGCTATAATCTGACCCACAGGCCTGTCCATTGCTCCCTTACCTCCCCTGTATCTACCCCTGAAATGACTCATTGCTCTGGGGGCTGTTCCTTCTCTGCTCCAGATCATCCCACCACAAATGGGCCCAGAGTAAAAGACATCAGGGAAGAAAATGGTATCTGGGAGTCTTGATCTCCAGACTCCTGGGCCCTTTTGATCCACATGTTGAGCCTGACGTCACCACCCCTAACAGCCTCAAGATCTCCTAAAAAGAGAGCCTTCCATCCTAGGGTTTACGGCCACTTGCAGCAGCAAGGCATTTTCAGAGGCCCTGGATTGAGGATAGACTCTGCCTCACTCCTGTTACATCCAGAGTATGCTATAGACACCTGAAAAAGCTCCCTCACTGTCCCTAGGGAGCTATGTGCTCAGCTAAGGAGATGGGCTCAGAAACATGATGGTAATTCAAAGTTCTGCCAACATTACTTGACATATGAAAATGCAGAGTTTTCTAGCACTGCCATGGCCAGGATTTTGGTTTTGGAGACCTCAGAGCTAATCAGCCTGAAGATCCCTTGCAGGCCCCGAGCCCCCCACCTTCTGGCTGTAGGTCGATCTGCCAGTTCCTTCTCCAAGAGGTGGTGCTTGCTGACTATACCCATATGAGCAGTGAAGGGCTCAGTGTGAGAGGAACTCAGAAACTTAATGGATTCTGATCTCTGGGAACCAAGAACACAAAATGCTCCCTGACCCATACAGGTGAAGTGCACAGGCCATGCTCAGCACATCAGGTATCCTCCACACCTCTGGAGGTGTGCTGACCGGGAGCCTCATGTTGGCACTGCAGAATGGAAGACAGGACAGACAAGTCACAAGAGACACCCCCACCTCAGGAAGGGAGACCAGGCCTGTCCCTAGGACTGGAGGCCTAGTCCCCAGCACCAAAGAGAACATGGTCCTCCATCACAGAGTGTACTATGTTGACTTGGCCAAAGTGAAGAACTTCCAGATTCCAGGAATTTTTCTCCATTCCTGAGAAACATCCCACTCAGTAGGACATCCCCAGGATCAGAACATCTTCCACTCCTTCCTTCTCTTCTCTTCCCACATCTATCACTTTCACCTCAAAGACACCTCCTGAGTTAGGTCCTTCCTTTCCATCTTCCCCACCTAAACAATCAACATCTATCTGCTCCCCAGCCTGCCACCCAGAGCTCTTCACCAGGCTGCTTATATCTGACATAAATCTGGTCCTGTCCTTCCAGCTCTGACCCCTCAGACTGCAGAACGGGGGCCAAACTCCTTGGCACAGCACACAAGGCTCTCATCATCTGGTCCCTCCCCCTGCCCACACCCCATGCCTATGTGCCAGCCAACAGAACACCCATGCTCTTCACTGTGCCCTTCCACATGGTGTTCCTTCTATTGGAAATGCCATTCCTCCAGTTTTCCACCTGAAAACATCCCACTAGTTCTTCAAGTTCCATGTTGAATGTCAATTGCTTCATAATACCTTCCCCAGCTCTCACAGGCTGAGAGGTTGCAGCTACTCCTGAGCTCCTAACCCTGGGTTTGATATTGCTGTCCCTGCTTGAGTGGTCTGTGTGTGTTTTATGGTCTCATGTGAGTTGCTTTGGGGCACCAACTCTGCCATTCATCATTGTACTCATCCTTTTCCATCCCCACCCCAACCCCCAGGCCTAGCCTAGCACAGTCAGCTTCAGTGAATGTTTAGAGGGCAGATAAATACAGCACGAGTGGATTAAATTCCTAACACATACGTGCAACTGCTTTTCAGATCTGATATATTTTTTCCCAAAGCATGGTCCTTAAACTCCTTGCATCAATGTTACAGAGCATGGGGACCCTTATTAATCCCACAGATCCACAGGCCCCCACACAGGACCTGCTGAGGCAGAGGCTTTCCCTCCCTATGCTGTTCCTGGTCTCCCTCCTGAAAAGCTTCCTCCTCCTTCCCACCTCAAGACTAAACCCTCCTCCTTCTTTGGTGTCCCATCCAAGCCCTGCCTCCTCCAAGGAGCTCTCCCTGATCCTACTTCCCTGTACCATCTAATCCAGCTATAGTCTCTCCTATCAATCCCATCCCTCACCAGATCTGGAGCCCTGGGCAAGGAATGCATGTTCCTTTTGTGTATCATAGGATACAACCTGGCACAAGGGGCATGGGTGGCAGATACTCAGAAAACAATTTGAACAGGACCAACAGGAAAGAGCTGGGGCTTCCAGGCCCCCTGGCCCCCACCTGCAGGTTAAAGTGGTTTCTCAGTTGTCTTTCCTGGGGCTCATCTGAAGGGGCAGGAAAAGCGGTGGCTTGTGAGAGTCCTGGGGAGGTTGGTGATCCCCTCAAGCCCTCAAGTCAGGATGCTTCCTCCTCCTTGGATATCCTACCCCTTCCAACAAGCATCAACTGTGACCAAAGAAGTCTGTGGATAAGCCTTCATTAAAGACCCTTGTCTTGTCTGGTAAACATACCTGTGAAATCCCATACACTAGTCAGGGTCACAAGCCCTTCTCCAGGCTTCCTTCTAGGGAACCTGTAACTAGCTGTTTTCCTATCTGCCTCCTCACTTCCTGCCAGCCCTGTGGGGCACCGATCAACATTGGGCTTTCAGCCTTCTCGATAGGGCCTGGCACACATTAGAGACACAATGCCCAGTGAATGAATGAGTGACGCTGTGAACCAAATAATTAAGAATAAACACTAGGACAAGGCAATATGAGATTTCTCCACCCCGCATACTTTGTACTGTTGGGGCAGTGGCCTAGCAGAGAGCAGTGGGAGAGCCCTGTTGCTCTCCACCTCTCCCCCCTGCTCCTGTGCAAGCCTCCTAAGTGAGGCCAGGAACCAATGAAGGAAGGTGTAGGTCTCCTAAAGCCCAGCGCCATCCTGGCCTGTACCGTCATCTGCAGCTCTGACCTTGTCCACTACGTGGGGCTGCTCATGCTTACTGGCACCCAGTTCCTGGGTCACTAACCTACTCTCCTTTATTTAGCACAGCCTTGTCTGCTTGGGGCCACCCATGGGAACCCAAAGCCCTACTCTATCCAGAGCATTGCCCTATCTAATCCAAAGCTCCTATGCTGTGATGGGTGCCGGATTCCTCAGTTTACCTTGCAGTGGATTCAAGACAAGGGTGTGCTGTGCTCTCACCTGAAAGGAGGTGGTCCTGGGCTGGAGTATTTGAGGGAGCTACTCAGGTGCATCGAGTGGATGAAGGGGTCTGCCTCTTCCTCCTTACTGGGGATTTTCACCCAGATGGGGCAGGGGGAGCATCACACAGAGGTCTAGAGCCCAGTGGTCTCAGGCAGCTACAGACCCCACGACTCATCCCAGGAGCTGCAGAAGAAGGGGAAAGTGAGACAGTCCTCTGCCTCTCTCTCCTGCCTCCTTCACCTTCTGCAAGAGTGGTTGGTGGATGCATTTCCTTGGGGCCAGGCCACCAGGCAGAGCTTCCTAGGGGAGCTTCAGGAAAAATCTGAGGCTTCCCAAGAGTCTGCTGGAGCCCTGGAGTCCAGGCCTGGATGAGGATGTGATAGGGGGTACCAGGTCTCCCTGCCCCATGGCTGGTGCCCCTTCAAGTCCAGCAGCCTGCCCCATCTTAGTCCCTGTTCTGACCATGGCTGGAAGGAGACAGTGGGGAAGAGACTGCGAAGACCAGCCTGCCTTAGTGGGGTGGATGGGAGACAGAGAGGGAGCCAGAGACAACCTGGGTGGAAATAGGAGGGAGCCCTCCAGGGTGGGAGGTAAAAGGGTAGGAGGGAGGGGACACTGCTAACCTGGAGTGTGACTAGTGATAGGCAGGAGACCACAGTCAGAGGGCCAACACACCCTGCTCTGCAGAGGATGGCAGTTTCTTCCAAGGGAGGGCCCTTGCTGTCTGCCTCTCAGTGGTGGCTTGGCCTCCCCTGAGAGGCCGGCTGTCCTGGGCCTGGACTGCGCTGAGGCTGTGGTCCTTTTTGGAGCCAGCTTGATGTCTGGTCAGGCTCTTCTTTAGCACCGGTGGCCTTTCTCAGACACCAGTCTCCTTTATGAGCCTGGTGTGTTTTCTGAGACACTTGTCTTTTCTAGAACTGACTTCTCTGAGATGGACCTTTGCTCTCTCACTGCTGTCTTCTCCGACAATGATGCCTTTCTTGGGGCCAGTGTCTTCTCTGAGACACTTGTCTTTTCTGGAACCAGATTCTTCTCTGAGCTGTCTTTTCTGATACCACTGTCTTCTCAGATAGTTTTCTCCAAGGCTAGCACCTTCTTGGAGATGGAGGTTTCTTCTGAGACCAGTCTCTCATCCAGTGCTGTCTTCTCTAGGATGGAGGATTTCTCTGAGACTGGAGACTTCTCTGTTTTTTTCCCTCCCTCTTGGTTCCCTGCTCACCAAACTCTCCTCCTCCAGGGCCCAGGGACTCCGCTGCTCCTGGCTTTGTCTCTGGTGAGGTGGGGTCTCCAGTTCCTTCTTGGGGACTAGGAGATGCTGCATGGCCTGCCAGGGTCTCAGCTGTCCCTTCCCTCCTCTGCCTCCTGCCTCTCCCAGATGGGGGCCTATGCAGCCTTCACCACCTGCTCCCTCTGCCTCTTCTGGCAGGTTATGATAGCTTGGATGTCCTCATCCTCATCTTGGGAGGCTGGGGGCAGCGGCTTGGAAACCTCTGCTTCTTCCATGCTTGAGAGTCTGAGTAGGGAGGTGGAGTTGGAAATATAATCACAGGATATCAGAAATGGAAGGGACCTTGGGTGTACCTAACCAATGGAGATGACTTCAGGATCACCATGGGGAATACAAGAATGTCAGGCCCTGGCCTCCTCCCGACCACCACTTAAATAAGGATTATCTTTACCTACTCTACATATTGGGCTTCCAGGGGGTCATTAGAACAAAGCACTCCATGTTTTTTAAAAAAGTTAATAAACACCTAATAAGGACCAACTATTCCATGTTTAGACATAGTCAACAAAAATTAAGCAACTATATTATATGTGCCAGATCCTGTGCTAGGCATTGAGAGTCAAAAGAAATAAACACAGCTCCTGCCCCTTAGATCTTAGATCAAAACTAGAAGTATTCAGGGATTTGTCAAAGGTCTCACAGCTAATTGACAGGAGAGCTTGGAGTGAAACCGAGGGCTTCTGACGCACCATTCCACTTTCCTGTCAGTCATATGGGTACAGTTCAGACTAAGTGATAGCTACAGGTATGGCTGCGGCCTAGGCACACACCTTGTTCTCCATTCTCTGGGGGACCCAGGGAAACAACAGCATGAAAGGATTGTCAAAAACCCACAGCACTCGGCCTCCAGCAGAAGGAGATTCTTTTCCTTCCTCAACTCCCTCTTCTCCATGTGATTTCAGGCAGGTTAACTCACTTTCAAAGCCTCAGTTTTCAAATCTGCAAACAGGGCTTGCAAGGAAGTAAAATGAGACTCATCTCATGAGAGTGCCCAGCACAGTCCTGGCATGCGAGTGGCATTCAGTAAATTCTTGGCCCTTCTCTTCCTTTCCTTATAATCTCAACGTCTAGATAGCGAAACCAGTTCCAGTGTTCCTCCCCTCAGAACTAAATTACGGGGGTCAGGATTAGAGAGAGGCAGCCTGGCTAAGAGGAAGAGGTGTGCCCCAGAGCTGGACAGATCTGGATATAAACTCTGGCCCTGTTGCTTTGTAGGTATATGATCTTAGCAAATCCCCTACATATCCTTCAGCACAGTTTCCCTTTCTGTAAAATGGGTTCACAATACCTCCCTCTCAGGGATATTGTGAGAACTCAGTGAGCTACGGCCACAAAATGTCCCACAAAGTTTTGACTCATAGATGATCTCAATAGTGGCAATCATTGTTATGAAGAGGGTGGAACCTAGCTGGGCTGAGGGGTGTGGAGAAGGTGAGGAATTTGAAATTTATCTTTACATCCTTCAACCTCATTCCTTGGGCTTCAGTGCTTGACCAGCTGAACACGCTGCACGAAATCTGGGGCAGTTAATTCATCCCCACCACCCAGGATACCATGACGATGCCCTGGACCCTACCCTGACCTGAGCACTTGATGGTCTCCATCTGGCTGAGCCTGGGAGCCTCGTTCTCTGTGGTGCAGCTCTGGCTGCAGTGGCACCATCTGAGCTTCTGCTCCTCCTTATCTTCCAGAGACCACTACCAGGCAAGGCTCACGGACGGGAGGAGAAGGTCAACACAGCACAGAGAAACACAAGACCCTCCCCATTGCCTACTCCTATGGGGCTGAAAGAAGAGACCACATATCCTTCTGGCCTGCATTGAACACAAGAGGCTATCAAGTGTCTGAAATGTGGCTGGTCTGAACCGAAACATGCTGTGTGGAATACACACTGGATTCTGAATACCAGTTAAAACTCTCATTAAGAATTGTGTATACTAATTACATGGTGAAATGGTAATATTTTGGATATATTGGGGTAAGTGAGCTATCATATTAACATAATTTTACTTTTTACTTTTTTAATGTGACCACTCAAAATTTTAACATTTTAAACGTAGTTCACATTATATGTCTATTAAATCTCTACCAAAGCTGCAGGCAATTGGTTTAAACCAGGGTTTCTCCACCTCAGCATCACTGACACGTTGACAAGTTAATCCCGTGTATGAGGCTGACCTGGATTGTAGGATGTTGAGCAGCAAACTTAGCCAATATCTGCTGGGTGCCAGCAGTAGCATCCCCCAGCTGTGACAATGAAAATGCTTTCTAACATTGCTGAATGTCCCTGGGGGTCAAAATCACCTCAGATGAGAATCCCTGGGTTGGACATTACTCTGGACTTCAGGGTGGGAATGTGAGGCCTCCCTGCCTGGGGATGACTAGGAATGTGGAAGGGTGGGCATGGTTCTCCCTGAAGGAAGTAGATGAGCTTGCCAAGTGCCTCTTTCTTTTTGGTCCTGGGATTCTTAGATAATATTTCTCGGTGAACAGTCAGGGAGAGATTTCCTCAGAGTTACTCAGTTCCCCAGGGAATTTCTTAGCTTTGGGGAGGGGGAGACTTGCAAATAAAACCAATTATACCTGAAAAACCCCAATATCATCTCCCCTTTGCTTCCCAGGGGCTCTTGGGGTCTCTGTCACTTTCTAGATGAAAAGAGCTGAGTCAGAGAGCTTGACAGATGGTGATGAAAACTCGGACAACTTGTACTTGTCTGAGGAGCAAGGGGACCCCACGCACCATACTTTTGGCTCCTGCCCCAGTGACCGTTAATTCACATGGTTATCCAAGTACTCTTGTAGCCAGCCAGCCAAGCCCCACCAATTTATCCATCTACCACTCACTCACACATCTGTGTACCCAGCTACCCACCCCTTTCAATCATCCTTGTCCCACCTTCCCTACCACACACTCACCCCCTGCCCCCCAGCCCATCCTCCCTTCCAACCACCACACCTCTTCCAATCCAATCAAGGAGCAAATGCATACTTGCTGAGCAACTGTGACAAGCCAGCACCATTTCAGGAACTGCAGTGGAGGCGGGAGGGGGGGTCAAAGAACATAGCAGGGTACCTGCCCTGGAGACACTAACAATCTAGTAAGAAACAGAAGAACGTCCACCAACAACTCCCCCAACCAAAGTGCACAAGTCAGTCTGCAGAGTGAGAACACAAATGTTACAAGCCAAGATTATCCGGAGAGGCTCAAGGAAGAGATTGAACCTAGGCTGGACTCAGTGAGCAACCAGGCCTCGGATGTGGTCACTGGCAGTCCAGGCAAAGGAGAGGTACTGAGCACTCCAGGAGGCCAGAAGGTTTGTGGTTTGCTGAGGACAAGAGGCTGTACTTCCCTAGGAAGGCAAGAGAGGGCTTGAACAGGGGAGTAGCAGACTGTGAGAGTCAATCAGGTGAGCACCTCCTGGAACCCCCCTCTGTCTCCCCAGTGCTTACACCTGGGTTGGAAAAGGCCTTTTTCTTCCCTTCCAGAGTTACAGCAATGACTATAAGGCCTACTCTTGCCACTCCTGGGTGCCAAACTCTCCCTTCTCTTTGCTCTCCAGCCTCTCTTGCTGCCCACCTCTAGTTCCTACTGAGCCTCTTCCCTCCTGGATGGTATAAAATGGTGCCACAGGGAGTCTTAGAAAAGACAGTCAGGTGATCTGGTTTCTAGTCCTCCTGCCCTTGGGTAAGTCATTTCCTTTTCTCTTTTTCCATTTTCCCTCCTAAAATCAGAAGGTTCAACCACAAGACAGCTCTCATTTTTTTCTAGGTCCAGCATCACATGTATTGAGCCAATATTCACTAAATGAATACTTCTGAGCATCTACTGTGTACCAGGCATGCTTCCAGGGACTAAAATCAACAAGATCCTCCCCTTCATGGAGCACAAATCCAGAGTGGAGGAGAGTCAGACCATGAGTGAGGAAAACAAGCTCATGAACAAAATGTGCTAAGTGTCACTGGGACAACAGAACGAAGTAAGCAATGTGGGAGAGGGTGGCTGGGTGATGAAATCCTCTGAGAAACCTGATTCATGAGGGGGAGGCAGAGCCGGATCTGGCAGCTAGAGTCCCAGGAGGAGGGCACAGCGAGTACAGAGCCTGGATGTGAGGAGGTAGGTATCCAGGGGAAGAGGGTAAGTGTGGGCCAGGGAGTGGCCTTAAAGGAAGTTGGACAGGGTGGCAGGGCTAAAGCATGGGGTCTTGAAGACCAAGGAAGGACCTTGGGTTTTAATCAAAGTGTGCTAGAGAGCCCTGGAGAGTTGTACACAGAGAAGTGACAGGGTGGGATTTCTGTAGTTTCAATCTCTCTGGCTGATGTGTGGGACAAGAATGGAAAGGGCAGGGGAAAGGGGAAACAGGAGACCTGTTATGAGGCACCTGCAATTGTACAGGTGAGAACTATCATGACTTGAAGTGACAGAGAGATATGGGAAAGGGATGGATTCGGGGCACATTCTGAAGAAAGAGACACCAGGTTTGCGATTGGATTGGATGTTGGATGGGGGGTGGGTGAGGAAAGAAGAATTAAGAACGAGATTTTTGGCCTGAGCCATTCCTGGAGCTACCATCAGCAGGACGGGAAGACCAGGGGAGCAAGGAGTGCGGGGGATGTTGGGTGGTAGAGTAGAGGGGCAGGAAGGAAATAAAGACCTGTGTTTCTGGCTTGCTCCAAATGAGATGTAAGTAGTGAAAAGCAAAGGAGATCAAGATGCTGCAGTCAAGAAGCTGGAAAAATATCAAGCAAGGGCATTGGCATAGACAAAGGAGCAAGGGCCTCAGTCAAATGCTGCTGTGAGGGAGAATGAGACCAGGTGGAGCAGTGAGTACAGGGGTGCCAGGCTTCCTGGAAAGGGCAGCTTCGGTGGATGTGCCAAAGCCTGACCCAGCTGGTGAGCATGAATGGGAATGAAGAAAGGAATTAGTGATTAGCAGTACTCTTTTGAGAAGTATTACTGAGAAGAAAAGCAAATAGAAGGGGACAGTAAGTACCTAGAAGAGGATGTGAGATCACAGGATGCTTTTTTAAGTTGAGGTATAATTTATATAAATGTACAGATCTTAAGTTTTGCTTTTCTTAAAAAAAAATTAGCAAATGCAGGAGAGGAGAGAGGGGCTGAAAAGAAAGGGTGATTAAGATGTCCTGCAGTGAGGGAAACAACTGCAGCATACGGCATCTTTCTTCTCTAGTACCCAGCATGGCACCTGGCACCCAAAAAGTGCAGATCAATGTGGAAGAGCAAGGCAATGTCAATTTCAGCAGTGCAGGGCTCTTCTCCTCCCTAGGAACTACTCAACCTCTGCCTTGATACTGAAGAGCACAAAGCAGGAGAAAACTCTATGTCTTTCCCAAAGGCAATCAGTCTGTCTCTCTTCCCGGGAAGGTGAGTGCCTGCCAATCACTCTACAGGAAAGGATGTACCTTTGAAGAGGAACTTTCCGGACCCTCTTAATTCTGCCATCAGTGCAGCTCTTCCAGGTTAGAACCTCAGTCCCTCTGTCAGTCTTACCTCCACTTCCTCATGCAGAATGGCCCCAGTCAAATGTTTCTCCCCATGGCCTTCATCACGGAACTTAAGCGAGGTTCCCCCGGGCCTCTACATGACTCCTGTGGGCTCTGGGTTGTCTGTAGAATGATCATTCATCATTCATTCACTGCATACAAACTGATGATCTCTTATGAGGTAGGATTCAATGTCCCACCTCTCCTTGGTTTTCTTGTTCAAAATTAGAAATGCCAACTTCTGCTGTCTTTCATCTGATACCACATCCCCAGCCCCCACACCTCCACTTCTCTGGATGCACCCGTGTCCCTTGCACATAGTCTGGGAACAGCTCTTGCCCTCCAAAGCTGAGGGATTCATATACTGGGGAAAGTGACCTACACAGTTCAAAGCACCTCTTCCCTGAGCTGGCGGGGCTGGAGCCTCCAGGACCCCTGAATCGTGAGCAATCCAGTTTCCACATGCTGCCCTCAGCCCTTGCGGAAGTGGTCTATTTGTTTATCCTCCAGTGAAGCCTTATATGGTATCTGATCAGAGCCTGATCTCCTTGGAACTGACTCATTCCCCAGGCTGGATCTGGTCCTGAGAGGTCTCCAGGGGGCTGGGCTGTAGGAGGTGGGGCCCAGGCATCTTTTGAGTGTCCCTGAGCTTTACACCAAGACCCCACAGCTCACTCGAGGTGATGTGGCTACCACTCCTCCTGCTTGGGAATCATGGGGCCACCTTCAACCCCTGACACTGGCAAAACCTGAGTCCCTTGAGCATCACCACCCAAGCCTGGGAAGAAAAAGAAGTGGTGCTTGTATAAAGTTCTTGTATATAAGGAGAATAAGGAGAAAAAACTATCAAAAATATGGAATATATAGCAGACCTGTTTTCTGAAGATAGTTCCTGTATTTCTAAAGTGCTGGGAGGATGGAGTGCAGAAGAGAGGTGGTGGGAGAATGAGATTTGCTACAGTACACATCCATATTTGGGGCATCATGGCAAGTTCCTGTTCCCTATGCCACAGTGGTACAGTTGACAAATTCTTCAATAAAATCCACTCTCAAACATCAACTTTATAAATTATCTGAAAATATAAAATTATAAAAGAAAAAAAATCCCAAAGCATTTATTTCAAAGACAAGCTAAATAAAATTTGCTTCTGACTTACTTCAAATCTTGCATAGCAATGAGTAACTTTCTTTCCTTAGATATTCATCCTCTTTAAGCCAGGATTTAGATTACCGTAACTATATCTTATGATTAACTGAATAGCTTCATTAGCAATTTCTTCATCAGGTAATTTCATGGCTATTTTCCAAACGAAATCTATTCCTATCAACTTCAGCTTTTCTACATTCTGTTCAAAAGATAAAACAAATTATATGGCACACCAGGATCACAAAATTACAGACCATTATTTTCTGTTACATCTTGAGTCCACAACACTTCAGTTCAACATCAATCAAGGCTTCAGGACCTCAGCTATATATGAAAACACTATAATACTGATATGGACCTTGAAAACAAAAACCCACCAACCACAGAAGCACCGGCAACCTCTGTGGGAGCTAGAGTAAGTATGGAGAGTTTTCTTCATATGTCCCTAAACCCATAGTGGACATATACATCAACAGGCTATTGAAGCAAAAACACAGAAGGAATAAGGTGGGCCCCATCTTCATAACTTTTCTTCAAATGGAAATGGAGTCAGGCTAGAAACAGCTACTAATTCTTGGGGTTCAAGCTAGTTTCTCCAGAGCTCTGTTAGAAATACCAGAATGGGCCAGGTGTGGTGGGGCTCACGCCTGTGATCCCAGTACTTTGGGAGGCTAAGACCAGGAGTTCAAGACAAACCTAAGCAACAGAGCGACACCCATCTCTACAAAAATAAATAAAAACAAATAACAGGATATAGGCTTTACAAGAGCTTGTAAAACTTTTTACCACCCAAAGAAGTCAGATACTGAATAAAAGGGAGCTTGAAAGCCAGCTCTCACTTGGGTCCAAGGTGTCCAGAAACTGGGGGCCCCTGGGGAAAAGACCGCAGACACCTGTGGGCCGGCTCCGTGGGTGGCCCTGAACTTGGATGGTGGTCCCGCGGCTCCGGGAACCACGCAGACTGCTGTGCCCACTGGGGTTGGGCTCACCAGGAAGTAAGATCAGCAGAAACAGGGGCGCTCACAACTGGTGCTGGGTTCGGGTTCCTTAGGCCTCTACCCGCAGGGCCCCGTCCCTCCGGTGCCTGGTGGATGCTTCCTCAAATGCTGCTCTCCCCACGACGGGGCTGCTCTTTTGCCCAGGGACTCTGGGGTGGTCCCGGCCCCCGAGTGCGCGAGGTCGCAGGTCCCAGTACTCATGCCGGAGGCCCTGACGTGCTCGGGCTGCCCACGTGGACCTGGGTCCCCACATCTGGCTCTGTCACCGGCAGAGGGAGGGCGCCCTCCGGAGTGGGCGCCCTCTGCTGCGCTGCTGCCAACCCTGCCGCTGGAGGTCAGCTCCTCTCCCCAGTCATCCAGGCCTCAGTTCTGCCCTGCCCCGTGGCCACTCCGCTGTCCTACCCCCTGGCCACCACCAGAGGAAGACCCCTTCTTTCACAAGCTGTGCCCGAACGGTGCGGCCCTACCCGCGGGCAGCCTCCGCCCGCTGCTGCCCCAGCGCTGTCCTACCCCTGGTGGCGTCGCCGAGGCAGCCGCCACAGCGCAATGCTACCTTCTGGGCACGGAAGGAGGGACCTCTCCTTTCCCCAGCCATTCTGCCCCACTGTCCTGTTCTACCCAATAGCCGCCTACCTCTAACCATCTCGCCCCCTGGTCTCCCTGCTTCCACTACCTCCCGCCCGCTGCCTGCTGCCACAGTCCCTTCCACCGTGGCAGCCACTGCCACCGTCCAGATAGTGCAACATCCTACAGCGGTCACCTTAGCGCCCGCAAGTTCCAGCCTTGGAGGAGGACGCTGGCGGATGGCGTCAGCGCCAACTCCTCCTGCTCTGGCAGAACACAGTACAGCCCTGTGCAAAATCCACAGGCGAATCAAACGCTGGACCAGGCCCTCAGCAGGCTTTTATACCAGCTTTATGCAAATAAAGGCTCCTGGAACACGTGTTCTGATTGAATGAGAGCAAGTCTACAGGACAACTCTGATTGGATAATTAATCCAATCAGATTAGGCCCAAAGGTTCCTCCTCATCCAATCAGAACATGTGTCCTAGGAGGCTGCACTTGCGGAAGGTGGGTAAAAAGGCTGTTGAGGTGGGGCGGTCTTCTCGTTTGACACTCCTCTGGGTCTGTGTGCTCTGCTGTCCTATTCTGGCAAAAGGAGGAGGAGCTGGCCTATGTGCTGTGTGGCTTTATTGGAGGCTGGAGTCTGCAGATGGCTGCAGTGAGATGGCAGCCGCTAGGAGGGGGAGCTAGGACAACAGGAGGTTGGTTGGTGGGCGGATGGCACGGGAGGTAGTATCGCACTGCTGGAGGTGGCCTAGCTTCAGCATCAGCGGAATCGATGCAACCACACTACCAGGGGATGAGGGATGTGACTTTGGAGTTGGTGGCTGGGGGAACAGAACACTGCTGGGGCCGGGGGAGGAGGGTGGTACAGTATTGAAGCAGGTGGCGGGGCCAGGGAAAATAGGGTTCGTATTTCCAGCCAGGCGTGGGGGACAGCATGCCCATGCAGATAGCCTGGGAATGTCAGGATTCCTGCCATGGATTCCCAGGTTTGCATCCTTGCACTTTGTGTGGCCAGGACTGCCTAGGAGCCACTGGGCAGGGAGAAGCCCCATTATGGGAGAGAAGCAGGGAAGGAAGAACCCAGGGGGCATGGGAGGGTCGGGCCTTGTAGGTAGCTGCATCAAGAACCGGGAACTCGCACCTGGATGAAAAGGGGTCACCAGGTGTGCATGGCACTGAGGGACTGGTTCCCAGTTTCTGCTGCTCCTAATTCCACCACATCATAGCTCCAGTGGTTATGATAGTGTGCGTGGTGCCCTGAGCCTCAGGACCTCCACTCAAGTGCAGAAACACCGCCAGGAGCCAGGGACTGTGTTGTCCACAGCCCTCACCCCCACGGCCCCAGTTTCTACAAAGAGAGGCTGTACTTTGCAGGGTGGGTGGGCATGAGTGCGTCAGCTGAAACCTGGCCCCTTATCCTGAGTGGCCAGCATAACAAGGTGACACAACTTAGTATCACCACTCTCCTCACCCTACTCAAGTCAGATGGTCTAAGGGGCCTGACCCTGGTGGAGTGTGTTCAACCGCAGGAAGGGGCAAATGTGAGATGGTGGTGGGGTAACACCCAGGTTGGCAGTCAAGGTCTGGTGGGATGTGGAGGGTCTTCTAGGAGAAGTGGAGGGGCCATGGGGCTATGGGGTCAGGAGAGGGGTGGGTACGCCCACTCTGCACAAGCACCATAGTCCTCCAGCCAAGCCGGCCCCAGCAAGCCGGGTGCCATCCTACCCCTGTATCTGCTGTTAGGCACCAGGCGGCCTGGCACAGAGCAGGAGCCTGCCTCCTGGGGAAATCCAGCTCCCATACCTAGCCTGGCAGCTGCACACACAGAGGCCATTGACCAGTGAGCAAGTGGTTTTGGGGGAGGGTGGTCGGCCCAGCCAGCAAGATAATGAGCTGGGAGTAGAGCCACCTCTGCCTGGGCTTTAAGGTGGAGTCTTTCCAGACCTCCAGCACTCCAGGTTGCCAGCTGCCTGCTGAGGTTCTGGGTTTACTTCTTAGCCCTCAGTTTCTTCACCTGACCAGGAGGACCTATATGGCAGTGTTTAGATTATTAGACTTGTTACTTTGGGAAACCCTCAGCCTACTGACTGAATATTCACAAGTCTGAATTTGTTGCCTGTTGTCTGGGATTGACCCAAGGTCTTCTCATATGAGATGGGGATCCCAGGACCCCTGCATTTAGGATCCAACCACCAGCCTCCCTTGTGGGCCCACCTGGGCCTTTTCACTCCACTTGTGTACAAGAGCCAAACGTCCAGACCTGGTGTCCTATTGGTAGCTCTGTTTTTCTCAGTGTATGTTTGCTATAATGGCAATGATATGGCATTTCCATATAAGCTTCAGGATACGGAATGTTTCCCACCCCAGAAAGTCCCTCCCCCAGCAAGCCCTGATTCCAGCCCCCTTTGGGCTGGCTGTGCATGTGCTCAGCTTGATGAAAACAAAAATGGCCTATGCAAGCTACACTGCTGAGTGTGATCTGTGGACATGGCTTCCTGATCCTGCATCTCCTTCCCCCTCATTACTGAGGTCTATTCTGTCTCTCACTTTTCACCTGAACTGCTCCTGAAGCCAAGATGAGGAATGGGGAGGGGTTACTGAGAGGGTCTTCTCCTGGGGTAAATCTTTGCTCTGAAAAGCCTGGGCTTGCCCCACTCTGTTAACCCCTCCTCTGAGCTCCATTTCTGCCAAAGGTTGGCAAGATGCAGCCTATCCCTGTTTGATCTTGTGCCTCCTATAAGCCAAGAAATAGCTTTTTATTTTCAAATGGTAGAATTCGTCAAAAGAGTAATGATACTTAAGGACATTTTGAAGTTTTCCATGTCCAGAAGAAAACTTTCGTGGAGGTGCAGTCATGCCTGTTCTTTTACAGGGTGTCTGCAGAAAGCTCCTGTCCTGCTACAGTGGCAAAGTTGAGTCTTTGGGATGGAGATCAGTAGGAAAACCTGAAAATACTGACCTCAGGCCCTTTACGGACCATTTTTAGTTCTTGATTTGAGAGTTATATGGAGGGACTGGAGGCTTTGCACCGAATCTTTTATCACCCCCACTGCTGTAGTCTCTGCTGGTGTGTCTGTCAAGTTAGGGTGCCATGGTGCCTCCCTTGAGGGTATTGAGCTCCAGTGTGCTAGTTTTGGGGGTGCCTGCTTCATGGTTGCTCATCCCACCTACAGAGGTCCTGGACCTAATCCGGGCCAGCAGGATGAGTTGGTCATTGGAGGCTGGAGCCTGCAGGTGGCAGAGGCACTATGGAAGCTGGTGTTGCTGCAGTTTGTGGCTCTGGGGGTGGTGGCTCCGGCTCCCTGGACACCCAGGATGCATCTTTCTGAATTTGGAAACCTTCCTTAAACCTCCAGCCTCAGAACCCAGCCTGATAATCCCCAACAATCACATGTAAGTGTGCATTCAATACATGTAGTGTATTTGCAGAGTTATGGAACTATAGGCACAGTATAATTGAAGTGCATTTCCATTTACCCCAAAAAAGGTGATGCTTTGTGGCCAGTCCCTATTCCCTTCTAGCACTAGACCACTGTATGTCTCCCCTCTGTCTCCAGAGGTTTGCCTTTTCTGGACATGCCTTGCCAGTGGAATCACAGAATGTGGTCATTTGTTGCTGGTTTCTTTCTGTCAGCTTAATGTGTTTGAGTTCCATTCCTTTTGTAATGGAATTTGGTAAAGTATTATTACTTTTGTAAAGTAATAATTTTGTAAAGTATTATTACTTTATTTTGATTGACAAAAAGTATAATAAAGATATACCACCCATGTTTTTCCTTTCATTCCTTGAAATGTATTCAGGTAGTTTTCATCATGAATGTGCTGCAGTGAATCTTGGTGTGCACATAGGCTTTCATAGCTTATAGGCGCATAACTGGGAGTGGAATTGCTGTGTCAAAATAGTAGTTCCTTCTTAAACATTTTGAGAAACTGCCTCATTGTGTCTTAACTGGCTGCATTATTTTACACTCCCACCAGCAGTGTGAGATTTTCCTATTTTTCTCACTGATGACAACACTGTTGTTGTTGTTGGATTACAAGGTGTAAAGTGGTATCTCTCTGAGGTTTTGATTATAATTTCCCTAATGGATTAATATTAAATACATTTATACATACTTATTTACAATTTGTATGTATTTTGGCAATGGTAAAAATTTATATTAAAATCTCATTTTTAAAATTGTATTTTTGTCTCTTTTTATAGTTCGTATTTTTTAGTTTAAAGTTACCGTTTTAAAAAATTAGTTTAAAAAAAGTCTTAAAAAACATTTTAGTTTAAAGTTACAGTTTTAAAAAAAGTTACAGTTTTAAAAAAATGTCCTTCCCTATGCGTTTTTTGGGGGGTTGTATTTTGAATAGTATTGTTTCTTTAATTATATTTTGAGAATGTTGGTAGTGCACAGAAATGCAATTGATATTTCTATCTTGATCTCAATTGTCTGCAATATTGCTAAACTTATTACTTTGAGTGAGTTTTTAGTAAATTACTCAGGGTTATTATTATTATTATTGAGACAGTATCTCAGTCTGTTGCCAAGGCTGGAGTGCAGTAGCATGAACACAGTTCACTCCTTCCACCTCAGCCTCCAGAGTTGCTGGTTCTACAGGCATATTGCCACCCTGCCCGACTAATTTTTGTTTATTTTTTGTAGAAATGAGATCTCACTATGTTGCCCAGGCTGATCTCAAACTCTTGGACTCAAGTGATTCCCCCACTTTACCTCCCAAAGTTCAGGGGTTACAGGCATGAACCACTGTGCCTGGCTAGGACTTCTTATATATGAGATCATGTTTTGGATATGAAAAGGCAATTTTACACTTTCCTTTGGAATCTGCAGTCCTTTTCTTCATTTGTTCTTGCATGATTTTTTAAATTATACTTTAAGTTCTGGGATACATGTGCAGAATGTACAGGTTTGTTACACAGGTATACACGTGCCATGGGGTTTGCTGCACCCATCAACCCGTCATCTACGTTAGGTATTTCTCCTAATGCTATCTCTCCCTTATCCCCCCAACCCCCCAACAGGCCCTGGTGTGTGACGTTCCCCTCCTTGTGATTTTTTTTTAACAATGTCGTCAAGGACAATGTTGAACAGAAGTGGCAAAAGCGAATATTTGTGCACCTTGTTCCCAGTCTTATGTGGAAAACATTCTTTCCACTAAGTGTGATGTTTTCTGTAGGTTTTCTATATTACCTTTATCAGGCTGTGGAAATTCTCTTCAATTATTGGTTTGGTTAAAATTTTGGTTATATGTTAGGTATAGTGAATTTTTTTTCAGTGTCAATCTGATAAACACATCTTGGTCTTCCTTCACTTTTACAATATGGTATATTACATTAATTGTTTTAGCCACTTTATTGACATATAATCGGTGTACAGAAAACTGAATGTTTATTATATTCAATATGACAGGTGTGGAAAAACACTTGTGATATAGAACCACAATCAAGATAATAAATATATCTATGTTAATTGTAATGACCACAGGGCCCACACATTCAGGGACTTGAGGAATCATTTAGAAGAATAGATACAAATGGATACATCAAGTTGTTTTAGTTGCCATATAAACTATGTATCAGTGCACATTTCCTCTTGGTGTAAGGGTCCTTAATTATTTTTAAAAATTGGGTTCACTTTGCTAGTATTGAGAACTTATTTTGCCAAATTCAACAGGGGTAGTGTTCTGCAGTTTTTTCTTTTCTTCTGTGGTTTTTGTGTTACAGTAATTTTGGCCTAGCATAATTAATTGGGAAGTTTTTCCTTCTCCTTTTTTTGTATTTGTAAAGGATTGGTTATAATTGTTCATCAAAAATTGGCAAAATACACATCACTGATGCCATCGAGATTGGGAATATTCTTGGCCTGAAGATTTTTATTATTTTTATTTTAGATTCAGGGAAAACATACGCTTGTTTGTTACAAGGGTATATAGCATGATGCTGAGGTTTGGGCTTTGACTGAATGCATCACATATGCAGTGAACATCATACCCAATAGGTACTTTTTCAACCCTTGTCTCCTTCCTCTCCCCACATTTTGGAGTCTCCATTATCTTTTGATTCCCATCATTAATTCCATGAGGACCCAATATTTAGCTCCCATGTATAAGTGAGCACATGTGGTATTTGTTTTTCTTTTTCTCTGTTAATTTGCTTGGGGGAAAAGGCCTCTGACTGCATCCATATTGTGGCAAATTGCATGCATCTAGCTCTGCTATACATAATTAACACCAGAGGCCTCAATATTTTTTCTTTTGCAAAGATAGGGGATTGGATTAAATGTATCCAACGGATGTTTTTAAGCAGTTTAAATACGGAGCCAGTTAGATCACTTGTTCATTTTGCTAAAATATATTTGGGGAGAGAGAAGGAGCATTTGAGGATTTTAGGCTATGGATGGCCCCACATTCTCATCTAAATCGTCATGGGACCATCGGCTAACATTAAAGCATTTTACCCAAGAAAATGCCTACTTTCCTCACAAGAGAATATTTGCATCTGCTACAGAATTTTCTTTTATCCTTGATTATCATTTCTAGTTTTCTGGGTCCTTTAAGGCTGTTTTAAGCTTTGTGTGGACTGATAGACAAGATGTAATTTAACTCTTAGAGAATCAACCTATAGCAAATTTCAGAGGACATTTCATGTGATCCCTTGATTCCATTCCTATCCGGTGACTTCCCCTATGTGGGAAAGATTTCCAAAGATTCACCAAGCAATAATATATAACTTTCTTTTGAATTATTTTTCCTGGGATTTTTGAGCTTGAATCTTCAAGAAGAAATCATTTATATAACGTATTTTATTTAGATACTTTGTAGCTGCAATTTGGCATGCAAAACTATTTTTAACAGGTATAATTTTCTAAGTATATCAAATAGAAAATATTCACTTCTAGATACAGCATTTGTGCATATTAGAAGCTGTTTACTGAATAAAATAAAATGTATGATTCTATTTATATGGAGTACCTAGAATGGGCAAATTCATAGAGGTAAAAACAGAATAGACTTTACCGGAGGTAGAAGCGAGAGTTGTTTAGTGAGTACAGAATTTCTGTTGGGGAAGATGAAAAAGTTTGGGGCATAGGTAGTTGTGATAGGTACATAGCATTGTAATTGCATTTAATGTCACTGGATTGTACACTTACAAATGGTTAAGATGATAAATATGGCATGTATATACACAATAAAAACCTGTAACTTCTAAGACGATATATATATACACACACATATATTATACATATGTACATGTATACATATACACGTGTACATGCATCCATAGGCTTCAGATTAAATTTGCCTCTTCTCCTTAATTTATTATAGAAGGCCAAGTTAGGTAGGGAACGAAAAGTAGATTAATTTGGTCCTGGGAATTTTTTTGTTTTTGAATTTTATTTGGCTTACCACTAAGAGTAGAAACTCAATTTGAATGTGGGTGCCACTCTTCTTTATAATTCAGAAAATATTTCACTATTTTGTTTATTTGCTGTAAGGGCAAGGACTCTATTTTTTTTTCACTGTGGTACAAGAATATTTTTAGGACTGAATAGTTATAAGATGCAGAGGAAGGTAACCTTGAAGCTCAATTCTCAAATTAAAGTGTTTTGTATAAAATTTCTTACCATTTTTGTAGTGTTGACCTTAGGGAATTTTCTAAGCTCACCTATTTGGCTTCAATAAACTATAATATAATGTGCAATTTCTTTTCTTGTAGGCCAAGAAGTAGCCATGTGAACAGTTGGGATTTGCTTCCATAAAATTCTTCTCAGGTCAAACAGGTCAGAGAAGAAACTAAAAATAAATTTGTGGAAGTCAGCATTCATTTACGACTAACAAAGAAGAGGAAAATTCCAAGAGAAATAGCAAGCACAGAGCTGCTTCCTTAATAAAAATCTACCAATCTACTTCAAATTTAAACCCAGTTGTTAATTAAAAGAGACACATAAAATACATTGGCATTAAAATAACCTCAGGAAAAGGAAACCTGTTATCACCTCTCTTTTTGAACATCATTCTTGAAGTGCTAGCCCACGCAGACAGGGAGAACTGAACAATCATGTATATAGGAAAGAAAATGGAAAACTTGTCATTTTTGGATGATATAATTGTCCACCACGGAAACCCAGAATAGTCAACAGTAACTTAGAACTAGTAAGAGGTTGGTTACAATTGGATATTCATTTACAAAAGTCAGGAAGTTGGGCATGTCTTCTACCTGCAGGTCTGGGAATGCATCAACAAGGGAGGTGGAACACAGGTTCCAGCTGGGTCTTATGAAAGTGAGGAGGAAGCACGTGGGCAAGGCAGGACTCCAGAGGCACCAGAGGGCTTATGGATTCTCTTTGTTCTCCCCACCACTTTGGCTGGGGCCCAGGAGCTGAGTTCCAAGACTTGGGGAATAGTGAGCTTCTGGGGTGAAGTGGTTGATGCACCAAAACATCTTTTAAAGAACAGATAAAGAACAGAAGAGTACCTGGGAGAGCTGGCTGAAACCAGGACACAGTGGGACCATTGGAAAGGACTCTGAACCACAGCAGCAGAAGGAGATCTAGACTTGCAGGGACCCAGGCTCCACGCTAGGGACCTCGACCTTGTCCTGCAGGGAGTGGAGACCCATGAATGGATGTTAGGTGAGTTTGGTTTGCACATAGCCTTGGTATATGTTGATAGAGTTGTAACTGATGACTAATCCAGCCTCACATTTGCAGCCCACAGTCCCTTGCATATAGAAGATCATCATTCTTCTGTCCTGTGCCATGTGATTGTTACTGAGGAGGATGGAGATGACATCATCTACCATGACTTCTCCTCAGGTGAGGGCTGTGGTGAGATGCGCCCTGCCGGACCCTCCTCAGGAGACAAGGGTATTGGCAGTTATTCGTGAATGATGTAATGGTGCCACCTCTGCCACAGACTCGGCTGTCTGCCCCTGCCCTCATAGCATGACCAGGCTGTGACTACAGGTGTTAGAGCTGTAGAGAACTGGGACTGCTCTCCCGACTCTCCTAACACTGACAGCAGAGGGAGGACCCAGGCTGTCTTGCTTTTCCCAGCAGAGGCTATTGGGCTAGGCAAGTCTCTGAAGAGAGAGCAGGGCCAGCTTCTCTTATCCCCTAGCCCCCAGGGGCTTTCCAACTGCTGTGGAAGATGTGTATGAAGTACTCTCCCCACTTTCTGGGGCTCTGGCAGTCCCACAGCACACAAATAAACATGGCCTTGCTCAGAGGTGACGTTTGGTCAGAAAGTTGTGGGAATACCACTTAGGTTAATTAGAGAGACCTTGCCTGTGAAAGTAGCAGGAATGTAAATCACTCTCCTGGTGAATTAGCTCTAGATCCATGTGTTCCCATCTAACAGAAGTGTTTATTTCAGGACCCCAGTGGTAGGAAGTGTGAGTGCTGCTATACCCTGAGTCCTTACTACTATGCAGATAATGCCAGGCCTCTTTAACTAGAGTGAGTTTCGCTAATTTGAAAAATGACACTAAACAGAATTTTACCATTTTGAGTGATGGTCAATGTTTCACCAACTCTTTATTGACAGATGAAGCTGCTTTGGTGGAAGGTGCTAAAAAGCTGGGCTTTGTGCAGTGAGAACACCATACTCGGTCATCATGGAAGCAGTAAGGGGCAAACTTGTGCACATTTTAGAACAGCTACTCTCTTGACGATTGTGTATTGGACATAGCATGTCTATTGCAAGAATGATAGCTATATGTTTATTTTTCTATCTGTGAAAAAACAGAACTGTTGAAAAGTTGTTAATGTAATTATATTATTAGTGTTATTTGCATTACAATACTTGTTCGCTCTTTAAGATGCTTCCCCACACATCTTTTTGCATTGGTATGAAAATATTAGTAGCAAAGAACTTCAAAAGTCTAGTTTTCATTCTACGATAGTTGGAAAATTAATTTTGTGTTGCACATAAGGGCATATTCTATGTCTCTTATAGCCTCAGCACCTAAGATTTCTTATACAGTGAAGCCTCACAGTCCTCGGCTTCTGGCTGGCTGGCTGAGAGAGAAGAGGTCAAAGTTTAATATCTCTAAGCTATATAGGAGGGTTTTTCTTCACTAAAATAAAGGGAGGTCATGTATTTTCTGATTTTTTTTTTTTTTAGTTTTGCTCCCTATGGTCCAGAGGAAGAAACTTAGTGATAGAAAAAAGATTATATTAAGAAGAAGATCAAATAGGGACCCTTGAGATGGGCAACAGGGTAAAATGATGATGAGGACAAGCAGGGCAGGGAAGTTTGTCATGATGACCAGTTAGAAGGGCTATAATGCATTCGAAGTTCACTTCCAAGAGCTATAATAGAGTGATATTGTTTCTGACTGTTTAGTACTGTAGTCCGCTTTTGCCTTTGCTTCTGTGCAAAACCTGTGAAATATCAGACCTTGTACAAAGTGCTTATTTCTTAGCATCTGCAGTTTCTTTTCTTATGGAGTACAAAGATCAGATTGTGTTTATTTTTATTTTAACCAACAGAGGGAATTTAGCTTAGGGAAGTGTGCAAAAATAAAACAAAGTACTGATTGAGTATAATATTTCCTTTACAGAAGCTTTTTAAAAAATGAGCCCTTTCCCTCTTCCATTTGAGGCTTCTAACCTTAACTGGAGAACTTTCCATTGTATGGGTGCTGCAACGTTTATCTGCATTGAAAAAATGGAGATTGGGGGTGGTGGGCATGGACTAGTCAACCATAAGTGGGAGAGACAGACAAGAATAGCGGCTTCTGCCTCACTCACATGCCAAAGAAAGACGAGCATCTCGAGAGCCTGTTGATACCGTCCTCTTGGTGTTAGATGCCAGATTGGTACCACATTGTTATTTCATTGAAGTTTTTAGGTCATATTTCTGGGAGTAAAAAAAAAAAAATACCCTATTCATTAGGACTTGTAAATAATCATAATAAATATAATCCTATTAAACCATTAATACCAGGATGCCGTGGAACCACAAATTGTCAGATTAGATACCAGGTATTTACCAAGTATTATGATGACCTTGCTGGTCATCATAAGAGCTGAGTCCATGGATGCACGTGGGGGTGGTTAACATAGCCATGGTACCAAGAGACGTGGCTCCTGGGAGCGGAAGCCCTGCTGCTAGACAGTGGATAGTAGCACTGAGGACCTTTATGAACAAGGATCTGAGAGAAGATGAGACAGGCTGAGGAGAAAGGGAACTGATGGATCCAGAGAGAGGTGAATAAAGATGGGTGAAGGCTGGATGAAGTAGATTATTAGTTGTATTTTAGGATGCAGTGAGGAGTAAAGAGTTGTGAAGATGATTATTCAGTCATGTACTTGGTCATTCAAACACATTACTTCACTGATTATTTCTCTCATCCCAAGAGGTGAGTGCTATCACTATTCATCAGTAAGTCAAACACTTAGTGGAAGAAACTGAATTTAAATTCACATCTACTGGGCTCCAAAGGCTACATTCTTTCCACTGTGATGTGTTAGGGAAATACCAGATTAGATTAAAAATTTTGAAAGCAGGCCTGGTATGGTGGCTCACACCTGTAATGCCAGAAATTGGGAGGCAGGAGGATCACTGGAACCCAGGAGTTCAAGACCAGCCTGGGCAACGCAGTGAGACCCCATCTCTCAAAAAACAATTTTAAAATAGCTGGATGTAGTGGTGCACACGTGTAGTGCCAGCTACCTGAGAGGATCACTTGAGCCCAGGTGGTTAAGGCTGCTATGAGATGTAATTGCACCACTACATTCCAACCTGGGCAACAGAGTGAGACCGTGTCTAAAAACAAAAACAAAACCATTTGGAAACAGCATACACACCATCTGGGATTTTGTAGATGGAAATAAATTGTGATTCTTGACTTTCTAACTTGAAAGAACCCAAAGAAGAATAGCATTTTATTAACTGCCCTAAAACCAGGTTATCGTCTCTTACCTGCACCAAGATCCAAAAGCCTTTGAATTCCAAAAGTTTTGTCCTAAGTTTGGGGAATAGTCATTTGGCAGCAAAACCTAATCAGAACTAATATGAGGCTATTATAATCTTTATGAATCTCACTGCATGTGATATTCATACATTTTGCTGCAGAAAGTGGATATGTTATAGCAAACAGTGTTACCCCAGACCCTGCTTGGAACATTATGATAAATGGTCTAGAATGTGCATATACCTATATAAAATTGGAAAATTCTGAATTCAGAAGCATAACTAGCCCCAAGGTTTCTGATGGACCCATGCAGCTTTGTGTTCTTTATCTTCATTTCTTGGAGGTAGCTACACCAGCCAATTGTTAGGACAGCCATATCACAGAAGAAAAATGAGAAGCTTTTACCAGAAGAGCAAGCTATGACCCTAGAAGACTTGTCAGAAAATAGTACATGTTGCAAGAGGCTAGAGGGTGGGAAGGGGAGAGAAAGCAGAAGAGATGGGGGCAGAGAGAGACAGAGAGAAAGAGTGGGTTTATGAGTGGGAGAAAATTGTTTTGAGATTTTAATACTTTACACTTTTAATAGGTAAGAGCCTATTTATTTTTTCCTTTAGATGATACAGGAACAGACATTAGGAATCCTTAAAGTCCTGGAATTTTCTAGGCCTGTATCTCCTTTATACACTTAAAATAAAATATGTTTTAAGTGTATGAAGGAGTTTATGAAAGTTTAAGTGTATGAAAGTTTTTAAATATATCTTTTTAAAAGCTTTATCTCAGTTCATTTGTATGATTGTATGGCATGACTCAATATAGTACTTAAGCATTAAATACAGCAAACATCTCTTCAAATCTTCTTCTCCTTGGAATTTGAGATTTTTATTAAAGAAAATGAAGTAAGTTATTTTCTTTGTTTTATTTAACAGAAGTAAAGCTTCATGTGCTCCTTTTCTTTACACTTCTAGAGTTTGATGTTCTTGCATCAGCAGCTGCAGACGAGTCTGAATAGTTTAGATGTGTGATGAGGGGATTATTTTCATTGGCATTTCCCACGTCCTATGAGGTCTTTCTCCTAGCTCCATCTGAGCATGCCTCTGGAGATCTGAGAAAGTGACAAATGATGACACATGAGATTAAATTCATCTCATTAGAGGTTTGGTCCATGTAGAACAGTTCTCCTGTGCATGTGTGTAAGCATTTTCCCCAGAGCAGTTTTGAAAATTAAGACCCATACATATTTATTAAATTATTTTATTCCACTAGGATATTTACACTTTGTTATGAGAAAACGCATCTTAATTTTTTTTTTTTTTTTTTTTTTGCCTCTTTAACACTGAACAGTCAATGTTAAAATGGGATTCTGTTGCTATCTGAATTGCATCTTTTCCTGTTATTAAAGTTAGGGTAGTTTTTCTGTAACCTTTATTAAATGATTCATTAATTGTTTGCTCTGTCTGCTTTATAAACTATTGGATAAAGATCAGTACTGCATTAGCTTGTAGGAAATACCTTCCAGATCTAGTTTTTAGGTTTGCAAGTGTGAACTTTGGCTAGACAACAACCCTTGGTGTTACATATTTAACAAGAGAGATTGGGGATAGTTGATGACTGTGATAGCTCATGGAGTAGGTGGTGATGGTGTTCTGGGTATGGAGATGAGGGACGTGTTAGGCAGCTCTCCAGACTTTTTTATGCCCCATCTCTTGTTGGAGACTGTCCATTACTCTTTAGTTGCATTAACTAGGACCAATGGTTAATGGACAAGCAAGGAGGAGAAAAGGGAGTTAGATAAAATTGGGTGAATATGGATTAAAATGTGAAGATGAATATTATTATTATTATTATTATTATTATTATTATTATTATTTGAGACAGAATTTTGCTCTTGTTGCCCAAGCTGGAGTGCAATGGCGCGATCTTGGCTCACTGCAAGCTCCACCTCCTGGGTTCAAGCAATTCTCCTGCCTTAGCCTCCCAAGTAGCTGGGATTACAGGTGTGCGCCACCACGCCCAGCTAATTTTTTGTATTTTTAGTAGAAACAAGGTTTCACCATGTTACCAGGCTGGTCTCAAACTCCTGATCTCAGGTAATCTGCCTGCCTCAGCCTCCCAAAGTGCTGGGATTACAGGCATGATGTAATACCTCACCTGGCCAATGAATTTTAAATTATATGGGAGAATAAGAAATAACAGGTCATTTGTGGTTATAGTTGTGGTCCCATCTCTTTTTAGTTAATCTTTTACCTGATGCCACTTAATCTTTTTTTTTTTTTTTTTGAGATGGAGACTCACTCTGTCACCTAGGCTTAAGTGCAGTGATGTCATCTCGGCTCACTACAACCTCCTCATCCCACGTTCAAGCGATTCTCCTGCCTCTGCCTTCTGAGTAGCTGGGATTACAGGCTCCTGCCACCATGCCCACCTACTTTTTGTGTTTTTAGTAGATATGGAGTTTCACCATGTTGGCGAGGCTGGTCTTGAACTTCTGACCTCAAGTGATCCACCTGCTTTGGCCTCCCAAAGTGCTGGGATTAGAGGCATGAGCCACTGCGCCCAGCCTCACCTAATCTTGATAACACTCTTTTCAAGCAGTTGCTTTACATATTGAGAAACTAAGACATGGATTTGTTTTTTTGTTGTTGTTTTTTGTTTTTTGATAGGGAGTTTTGCTCTTGTTGCCCAGACTAGAGTGCAGTGGCGTGATCTTGGCTCACTGCAACCTCTGCCTCTTGGGTTCAAGCGATTCTCCTGCCTCAGGTTCCCAAGTAGCTGGGATTACAGGTATGCACCGCCATGCCCAGCTAGTTTTGTGTTTTTAGTAGTGATGGGGTTTCACCATGTTGGTCAGGTTGGTCTCGAGCTCCTGGCCTGAGGTGATCCACCCACCTCAGCTTCCCAAAGTACTGGGATTATAGATGTGAGCCACTATGCCTGGCCTCTCTTAATTTTAATAATGCTCTTTTCAAGCAATTGCTTTACATATTGAGAAACAAAGACATGGATTTGATATCTTTGGTAAGCGCACACAACCACTAGATAGTTGAGAGAGAATGCAGCAATTTATCCAGAGCTGAGGAAAGACTATCCTCACCCTTAGGCATTTAAAATTGATTGGGAAGCACCAAACTGAAGAGCCACAGAGATGAGTGGTCCAGGGCCTGCTGTAGTTGAGGCATATCTCAGAAGGATAACATGTTGACATAGGCATGGATTGGAATGTATAGAAAAGGAGAATGGCGAGGCTTGTGTGCACTTGAAGTCTGGAGGTTGTGCACGGAAGGATGAGTGGGAGATGAGAGGAGACCACACAAGTGGGTGGAGAGCAGTAAGAAGAATTTATGGGTGATTGGTACTAACCAAAGCCTTGGTGGGTGAGGATGGACCATGATGAAAGATGTGTGAGGAACTGTAGATGCTTTGGTGAGGAAAGGAGAGAGGAAGAGTTTATTCGTGCTGAATTGGGAATGTTCTAGATGTTTGTAATTTTTTTCCTACTCCAGTTTAAAGATGAAACAATGAGGAGCTTTTGAGTCAAGTGGATCTATACTGAATCTCCCAGTTTGCTACCTAAAGATCAAGTTACTTGATAATTCTGAGCTAAGAAAGTAAAGAAGAATACTTTTAGAGAGTAGAGCCAGAAGTCAATCACATACACAGCCAGTGCTAGAATTCTCTTTTTCTTTTTTTCCTACTGCAAATAGCTTTGCTAGTATATTTTTATGGCAGGGGAATAAATAGGTTTATGTCCATTCGATGTAAATGAAAAGACTAGGATATACACAGTTATGTTCAACTTTGAGGAAAAAGGTAGGGAAAGATAAAACTTGACCGTTTTTAGGAGTATCAGGCCACCTTTTGTTTTTATTGGTGTTTAGCTGTAGGATACACATTCTATCAACAGAGCAATGGTGGTCTTTCATTTTTTACTCTCCCAGTGACAGAGAAAGGATATAATTGTTCAAAGTCTTTCAGTGCAACTTTAACTCTACTGTAAAGGGGCTGTAAGTATTGGTGCAGTGCCATGTATAGCAGAGAGTTCTTGGCAACCACATTGTCAATCAGCTGCTTCTCCTAACTGCGGTCCTCATCATTTTCTTATTGTTTGCCCAAAGCTGAAAGGCTCTTTCAGGTAGATTGTCAAGTTGACTTAGGAGTAAAAGCCCATGGATGATAATGGTGGTTCAAGGCAGAGTGGCACAGATGGTCAGTTTCAGCCAATAGTTGTTTCAGAGACAGCAACTCAATGTGTCAGGCAAAATCCCTAGAGTATGAATTCTGATTCCAGTTTTACCAACATTGTGTTGTGACTTTGGGAAGATAAAGAATTTTGGTTGGCCTGTGGATCTTTTTTAAGAATTTTGGATCTTCTTTAAGTGCTCTGATATGTAGATATATGTTCTCTAGCCGCTATTCTTCTCAATTGTTGTGGTTTATTTTTTGTTCATCACCAAGAGCTGTGTTGTGGGTACAAGGGCAGTGTCCGACTGTGGCTGCATTATTGCTGCTCCTTTTCGTCAAGCTTTTTGTCCTGTCTGCTCCCTCGTACCCAAATCTAAATGTATTCTCTAAGGAATTTGTGAATCTTATTTTTTTTTTTTTTTTGTATTTTATGTATTCCCTAAGGAATTTGTGAATCTTATTTGTTAAATCATGATCTTATGTATTGAGGAAAATAATTATTAAGCTTATTTTATTTGACTGTCAAAAATATAAAGCTATTCTAGGATTACTGATTAGTTGAAAATCTTAGTAATCTTTACCAATTGTGGGAAGAACGGTGGTTTCATTTGAGTACAGTATGACTAGTGCTTTTAAAAATGAGGAATACATGGGGATTCTCAGGGCATTATATTTTACCCATGAAATAATTCTGTTTTTAGTAATAGTTACTTAAATTAATTTCATCTAGGTTTTTTCTCACATGATCTGTTTCTTAAACTTTTTGTTTAACATTATATTTTACACATGAAATAATTCTGTTTTTAGTAATAGCTACTTAAATTAATTTCATCTAGGTTTTGTTCTCACGTGATCTGTTTCTTAAACTTTTTGTTGATTTGACATCGAATTCTAAGTACTACAGAAAGTACAAAAGGCATAAATGTGAGTCAATGGAGAGATGAAAGCTGTAAATATATAACAGTGTACGTATGAAAACACCACAGAGGCATATTCTATTTGTATAGGGTTATTTTGTTTTTACAGGATTTGATTTTTTCCAAAATTCAAGCTAGGCTCCTCTACTTTTTATAGCATATTAGATTATCTGTGGAATCCAGTACCCTAGCCCTGTTTGTCATCATGAAAATACTCACAGGGCAATGAACTGTGTACACCCACGTGTTTCTGGGCAGAAATGGGTTGGCTGCCTACTGGGTTGTGTCTTACCTGATTAGGAGCTTTTTCAGTATCAGGAAGCAAAGTTGTACTTGAGCAATTTAGAATGTGCATTTTACCCTTTCCACCTCTGCACAAAAATATAAATGTTGGGATATGAGTTTTACAGATTTGGGTGCATGTAGGCACTGATGTTTCTCTGATGACTCTCCTGGCAACTTTGGTTCTCCCCAGTGTTGTTTTTGTTTGACTTTTATGTACAGAACAGATTTTAGTCTTGTTTGGACACATCTATACCCAACTGGTTTTCCAAAGCTCATGCCTGAGCCCAGCTGAAGTCTGTACTCCTATTTGACCACTGAGTATTCTCATGGACACTGGAAAAACAATAATACAAAGCCATGCTAAGCATGCTGGCTACCAGGTTTATTGAAAGGTTTTCCAGCCACAGTATTTCCATGTTTTTATAGGATAGCGTATTTTGTGAGACATTTTTAAAAGTATTAAAATACGTGGGGGAAACATTATGCCATCTGGATATTTTGCCACAAAAGGTAAGTGAAATGTGAAAATGCTATTTTTGACCATTGGAGTTGTACTTTCTGGTATGTTGGCTGGCTTCACAGAAGCATATTCTTCTACTGCCTGCCCCTTTCCCCTCCCACCTACTCCTCCTGTGCCCATGACAGGGACTAGATGCGTAGCCAAATCAAACGTCAATTACCTGTATAGCCCTCTGTAACTCATCATCAGTAGTGCAGAAAGAGGAGGCATCACATGTAGAATCAACTTTAGTTACTGGTCTCTTTCTTAGAAAACTCAAACAATGTCATAACTGTCATAAGAAAACTGTTTTCTTATCCCTGTCATCCTTTTGACATTGGTTGATCTATGACTTGAACAAATAATTCATGGAACCCATTGTGAGCAGGAAAGGAGTTATCTGAAAGACTTTAAACAACACTGATGTCAGCTTTTCCTGCCAGTGATGATAGCTGGAGATATGCTCAGATGCTGGCTGCTTTCTTGCCTTAGCGTGTTCTGCTGAATACACGATGCATGCACTTGTGAATACATGCACATACATGGGTGTAGCTGCTTGAAAGGCTGGATCTTTCATGGGACAGCACATTAGGCTTTTTTTTCCCAAACAAGGTCTCATAATGTCATCCAGGCTGGAGTACAGTGATGTGATTATTGCTCACCGTAGCCTCAAACTTCTGGGCTCAAGCAGTTGTCCCACCTTAATCTCCCTAGCAGCTAGGATCACAGGTACATGCCACCAAGACTGGTTATTTTCTTTTATATTTATTTTGTAAAGATGAAGTCTCCCTATGTTGTCCATGCTGATCTCAAACTCCTGAGCTCAAGGCACATTGGACATTATGTTGCTATGTTGAAACATACTTCCTGCTTCCTCGTATTGATACCTGCTTACCATACATGTACACATGGATAATGTATAGCTCCTGTATCTCTCTGCTGTGGGGAATTAACTCATGCAACTTCCTGTGCACTCTCCATCTTACAGTAGAAGTGGTTTAGTTAAAAAATAGGAGAGCTGGGTTTTTTTTTTTCAAGTTTTTTTTTTAAATTTTATTTTATTTATTATTATTATTATTATACTTTAAGTTCTAGGGTACATGTGCATAACGTGCAGGTTTGTTACATATGTATACTTCTGCCATGTTGCTGTGCTGCACCCATCAACTCGTCAGCATCTATCAACTCGTCATTTACATCAGGTGTAACTCCCAATGCAATCCTTCCCCCCTCCTCCCTCCCCCCTCCCCATGATAGGCCCCGATGTGTGATGTTCCCCTTCCCAAGTCCAAGTGATCTCATTGTTCAGTTCCCACCTGTGAGTGAGAACATGCAGTGTTTGGTTTTCTGTTCTTGTGATAGTTTGCTAAGAATGATGGTTTCCAGCTGCATCCATGTCCCTACAAAGGACACAAACTCATCCTTTTTTATGGCTGCATAGTATTCCATGGTGTATATGTGCCACATTTTCTTAATCCAGTCTGTCACTGATGGACATTTGGGTTGATTCCAAATCTTCACTATTGTGAATAGTGCCGCAATAAACATACGTGTGCATGTGTCTTTATAGCAGCATGATTTAGAATCCTTTGGGTATATACCCAGTAACGGGATGGCTGGGTCATATGGTACATCTAGTTCTAGATCCTTGAGGAATCGCCATACTGTTTTCCATAATGGTTGAACTAGTTTACAATCCCACCAACAGTGTAAAAGTGTTCCTATTTCTCCACATCCTCTCCAGCACCTGTTGTTTCCTGACTTTTTAATGATCGCCATTCTAACTGGTGTGAGATGGTATCTCATTGTGGTTTTGATTTGCATTTCTCTGATGGTCAGTGATGATGAGCATTTTTTCATGTGTCTGTTGGCTGTATGAATGTCCTCTTTTGAGAATTGTCTGTTCATATCCTTTGCCCACTTTTTGATGGGGCTGTTTGTTTTTTTCTTGTAAATTTGTTTGAGTTCTTTGTAGGTTCTGGATATTAGCCCTTTGTCAGATGAGTAGATTGCAAAAATGTTCTCCCATTCTGTAGGTTGCCTGTTCACTCTGATGGTAGTTTCTTTTGCTGTGCAGAAGCTCTTTAGTTTAATGAGATCCCATTTGTCAATTTTGGCTTTTGCTGCTGTTGCTTTTGGTGTTTTAGACATGAAGTCTTTGCCCATGCCTACGTCCTGAATGGTACTACCTAGGTTTTCCTCTAGGGTTTTTATGGTATTAGGTCTAACATTTAAGTCTCTAATCCATCTTGAATTAATATTCATATAAGGAGTAAGGAAAGGATCCAGTTTCAGCTTTCTACTTATGGCTTAGCCAATTTTCCCAGCACCATTTATTAAATAGGGAATCCTTTCCCCATTTCTTGTTTCTCTCAGGTTTGTCAAAGATCAGATGGCTGTAGATGTATGGTATTATTTCTGAGGACTCTGTTCTGTTCCATTGGTCTATATCTCTGTTTTGGTACCAGTACCATGCTGTTTTGGTTACTGTAGCCTTGTAGTAGAGTTTGAAGTCAGGTAGCGTGATGCCTCCAGCTTTGTTCTTTTGACTTAGGATTGTCTTGGAGATGCGGGCTCTTTTTTGGTTCCATATGAACTTTAAAGCAGTTTTTTCCAATTCTGTGAAGAAACTCATTGGTAGCTTGATGGGGATGGCATTGAATCTATAAATTACCTTGGGCAGTATGGCCATTTTCACGATATTGATTCTTCCTATCCATGAGCATGGTATGTTCTTCCATTTGTTTGTGTCCTCTTTGATTTCACTGAGCAGTGGTTTGTAGTTCTCCTTGAAGAGGTCCTTTACATCCCTTATAAGTTGGATTCCTAGGTATTTTATTCTCTTTAAGCAATTGTGAATGGAAGTTCATTCATGATTTGGGTCTCTGTTTGTGTGTTACTGGTGTATAAGAATGCTTGTGATTTTTGCACATTAATTTTGTATCCTGAGACTTTGCTGAAGTTGCTTATCAGCTTAAGGAGATTTTGGGCTGAGACAATGGGATTTTCTAAATATACAATCATGTCATCTGCAAACAGGGACAATTTGACTTCTTCTTTTCCTAACTGAATACCCTTGATTTCTTTCTCTTGCCTGATTGCCCTAGCCAGAACTTCCAACACTATGTTGAATAGGAGTGGTGAGAGAGGGCATCCCTGTCTTGTGCCAGTTTTCAAAGGGAATTTTTCCAGTTTTGGCCCATTTAGTATGATATTGGCTGTGGGTTTGTCATAAATAGCTCTTATTATTTTGAGATACGTTCCATCAATACCGAATTTATTCAGGGTTTTTAGCATGAAGGGCTGTTGAATTTTGTCAAAAGCCTTTTCTGCATCTATTGAGATAATCATGTGGTTCTTGTCTTTGGTTCTGTTTACATGCTGGATTATGTTTACTGATTTGCGAATGCTGAACCAGCCTTGCATCCCAGGGATGAAGTCCACTTGATCATGGTGGATAAGCTTTTTGATGTGCTGCTGAATCCGGTTTGCCAGTATTTTATTGAGGATTTTTGCATCGATGTTCATCAGGGATATTGGTCTAAAATTCTCTTTTTTTGTTGTGTCTCTGCCAGTCTTTGGTATCAGGATGATGTTGGCCTCAGAAAATGAGTTAGGGAGGATTCCCTCTTTTTCTATTGATTGGAATAGTTTCAGAAGGAATGGTACCAGCTCCTCCTTGTACCTCTGGTAGAATTCAGCTGTGAATCCATCTGGTCCTGGACTTTTTTTGGTTGGTAGGCTATTAATTATTGCCTCAATTTCAGAGCCTGCTATTGGTCTATTCAGGGATTCAACTTCTTCCTGGTTTAGTCTTGGAAGAGTGTAAGTATCCAGGAAATTATCCATTTCTTCTAGATTTTCTAGTTTATTTGCATAGAAGTGTTTATAGTATTCTCTGATGGTAGTTTGCATTTCTGTGGGGTCGGTGGTGATATCCTCTTTATCATTTTTTATTGCGTCTATTTGATTCTTCTCTCTTTTCTTCTTTATTAGTCTTGCTAGCGGTCTGTCAATTTTGTTGATCTTTTCAAAAAACCAACTCCTGGATTCATTGATTTTTTTGGAGGGTTTTTTGTGTCTCTATCTCCTTCAGTTCTGCTCTGATCTTAGTTATTTCTTGCTTTCTGCTAGCTTTTGAATGCGTTTGCTCTTGCTTCTCTAGTTCTTTTAATTGTGATGTTAGAGTGTCAATTTTAGATCTTTCCTGCTTTCTTCTCAGCACCACATAGCACTTATTCCAAAATTGACCACATAATTGGAAGTAAAGCACTCCTCAGCAAATGTACAAGAACAGAAATTATAACAATCTGTCTCTCAGACCACAGTGCAATCAAACTAGAACTCAAGACTAAGAAACTCAATCAAAACCGCTCAACTACATGGAAACGGAACAACCTGCTCCTGAATGACTACTGGGTACATAACGAAATGAAGGCAGAAATAAAGATGTTCTTTGAAACCAATGAGAACAAAGATACAACATACCAGAATCTCTGGGACACATTTAAAGCAGTGTGTAGAGAGCTGTTTTTAAATATCCTTTTGGAACTGTGTAAATGTTGAATTAAAGTGTCCTTAAAAAGCAGTGGTTTCTTTAACTTTTGAGCATGTGTGATGTCCCCTGTGAGGTAAAACATTCTACTTGCTTCCATTCACCAGTGGCTGATTTGCTGGCTTGTGCACTCTGTGACTTATGCTGTTCTCTCTGAGGATGATTATGAGGAGTGGCTGAAAGGCTATCAAGAAGCCAGCGCTACATTGAAAAATGGAGCTCAGTGGTTGGAAAAGTGTGGTCAGATCACTGAGAAGTTAAACACACACGATAGTCTTTACAGGTCCAAGAAAGACTTAAGCAGCTACCGAACAAAATCTTTGAACAGGCACCCTTATACTGTATAGTGATGTTCTCTTCTTGTTCTCTGTGTTTCTTGTTCTTTTCCTCTTCTTGTTCTGTTTCTTGTTCTTCTCCTATTCTCTTTTCTTGTTCTCTGAGACATTTCTTTGTTTGCTTTAAGAAGCACTTAATTTTCATGGCTGTCTGAAATATCTAGCCACCCTCAACTGAGAATGACAGCTTAAGAACTCTCAGTCCAAAAACAGCATCAGTGACTTTCTGGCTTTGCTTAGGATTAGGCTTAATGAGATTAGCTCACCGTGTTGAGTTACATGAGCAATCAGAATGCTGTGGGCTGATTAGACAATGTACACACTAAGCATTCTCAGACTTACTTATGCTAATAATATTTAAGCTTTGCCATTGCTACTCTGTATTGCCTACTTCATTTTGTTGTTGTTGTTATGGTGGCTCTCTTCACTCTATCCCGAGGCATTAGGTGGCTTTCTTTTATGGGAGTCCCTCAAGTCTGGGAGCTGGATTTCAACTTTTTCTGTTTTATGTCAGCAACAACTAGACCATCCATTTTCCAGTTTCTATAACTTTGAAGCCATCATCTGTTTGCTTTTTTCATTCCTTTTTTATTTTTTAATTCCTTTTAGTATTTTATGCTCAGTTTTTGTGTTTCTTATTCAATTGTTTATATTTAGTCATTTTCATGGAATTTGGGTACGAATAGAACTGAATTCAAGTGTTCATTTGCCTTGATTTAGTGAAACTATCCAAAATTACTTTCAGAATCTGAAAACAGTGATTATGTAGACTGGGCAACTTACAAAAAGAAAGAGGCTCACTGGATTTACAGTTCCACGTGGCTGGGGAGACCTCACAATCATGGCAGAAGATGAAAGGCACATCTCACATGACAACAGACAAGAAAAGAGAACTAGTGCAGTCCCCTTTTTAAAAGCATCAGATATCGTGAGACTTATTCACTATCACGAGAAAAGCACAGGAAAGACCTGCCCCCATGATTCGATTAGCTCCCACCGACTCCCTCCAATGACATGTGAGAATTCAAGATGAGATTTGGATGGGGACACAATCAAACCATATCAACATTTTACTTGCAAATTGTATTTTAAAATTATATTAAATTACTATGTTGCTAGTCAGTCACAAAACATTTAAACAAATTGCGATGCCAGAACTCATATATTGACATGCAGTGACCCCTGGAAATCAGTAGAGAAATGTATTAGAAAAAAAGTTCTGGCAAAGACCAGGCTGATTGTTGGCCTTATCACCCAACCTCAGGCATTGGTCACATTAGCTCACAGAGCTAAGAAAAATCAAGTACTAACCTTGTTACTCAAGACTTTAGGTACTATTGATTTAGATAGATAAAAGATTTATTACAAAGTTATCCTGAAGAATATATCCCTCAACCAGAGGACCCAGGAGGTTATGATAATCCCTGGAAAGCCTGACCAGCAGTAACAGTAAAAAATTACATAGGGATGTGAATGCAGAAATATTATCTCTACTGAAAATAAGTTTTATACTAGGCAAGAGTTACAGAGTAGATGTAAAACTTTAGCACACGGAGTCAAATCAGATGTATAAGTTCTATACGGTTTATGGGTTAACAATGGTAAATCCATTATGCTTATGAAAAGTGAATTAGCACAAATGATTGGGAGAGCAAATAAGTCCAGGGTTCATGATGAGTTAATTGCTAGAGCACAAAATAACCAAGACATCTCTGACTTATGATGGGAATGGGTAACAGCAGTTTGGATGAGACAATACCCAAACATCATTCCCAGGTTAATCTAAACTAAAAAATTGAAGATTTTAGAAGAAGCCATTAAAATATCTCAAGAATATGGAAGATTATTATTAATGTCTGATGGGACAGTACTTTATAGAACACCTGGGAAATTTCCCATCAAAAATGACTTTTTCAAAAGTCAAGTTATTATATCCAAGATAAATCCAATTACTCGCAACATACACATAAAATACCATACTGAGGTGGGAAATTAAAGAAAAATAAAATTAAAAAGAAAGAGAAAAGAGCTTTCCTGTAATAGGCTGACTTGTCCCAGAGGCAGCACCAGACACAGCCCAGACCCAGGAAAGGTCTTGATAATATTATCTAATGGACTCTGGAGACTCTCCCAGCACTCCCTCAACGTAGGGAGAAGAAAAACAAATTTTCCTTTGTTTTAGGGTATGAGTTTATAGATTCTTGTTCTCTGAACTAGTAACTTCAAATATTCTGTTTTATCTAAAAAGTACAGCGAAGGTCATGAGAAGCCTGAGCAGGCCTGAACTACAGCTGTCTAGCCAGCATAGTGAAGGTTATAGGATAAGCCTAGGCAAATCTAGATAACAGACATCTGGGTTGCATAGCAATGGTTATGCGCAATCCTGAGTTATGAACCTGTTACAATTTGATTAACTGTCTTTGTCCTGCCTCTGTATCCTGCTTTCACCCCACCGTAAGCTTGCTTCAAGCTAGCTACCCCCTTTTGTAAAGCGTGTATAAAAGTCAAGTGCTGTCTTTGTTTTGGGCTCAGTCTTTGGATGTGAGTCTGCTGGGCCTGAGTGCAGTCAATAAAAGATTCTCCAGTTTTAACCCGAGGTCTCTCTTGTTTTAACCCGAGGTCTCTCTTGTCCTCCTAAATCCCACAACAATATAACACTGATCTTTTGAATGCCATAAAATCTTTCTTGCCTCTAAACCAACACTTCATTCTACAGTTTAATCTTCTTTCCACTTTTTCTGTTCTCTTAGCTTAAGAAAAGATTATGACAAACTCTTTGTATGTTTTTCATATGTACTTGCAAAAGATTATACAATTTTATTGTGATTATTCTTGCTTTAGGCTGAAACTTCCTAATCTTCCCTTAGAGATTGTGGCATAGCATGCTAGTTTCCCTTTCATAGCCAATTGTTTCTTCTGCATTTATCACCCTAGCTATGTGATCATGTTTTCTGAGCTTCCGTGCAGCTTGCTATGGCTATTTGACTAAGCTTTAAGCCAGTGATTTGTGTTATGAGTAACTTGTAAAATCCTTCCTCCTTCTTCTCTTCATCTACCGAGCAATCTGGAATGAAAATAGAATAGCTGTACATCAGTAGCCCTCCTAGGTAATGCAGGCAGGAGTGATGGCAACACGGTCTGTTAACTCCTTTACTAGAAGATAAGTTTCAGAACAATAAGAATCTTGTTTATGTTGGTCAAAGCAATATCCCCAGCACTCACACAAAGTGTATGGCATGTGCTAAGGGCTCAGGTATCAAATGAGTATTGAATGAATAAATTAGTTAGTTGACTCTGGAGTCATGAGTAAACAAGGTCTCAGCTTATTTCACATAATCAAACTCCTGATTAATTCAAATCACATTACTCTATTTTTTTCTCTTTACTGCCTCAGCCTTGCCAATGTTATAGAAAGATAAGATTTTTTAAAAATGTACATCAATATTCCTTTCCATTAAAATGTTTTGAAAGCTATTTTCATAACAATGCTTTCCAATATTTTCCTGCTTAGCAAGTTTAAAATTCCAGGACTTCAGACAATATTATTCTTAACACAGAATGTAGCCACTGGATCCTGAGGATTTCACTAGATATTAGTTACTGAAACTGAACTTTCTTGAATTCTTTTCCTTCCATTGTGGCCTCCTGCATTTCAACATATCACCTATACTTGTCCTCAAACTTTATTTAAATTTTTCAACAGAATTAAATTAAATATTAATCATCACTCCTCTGTTTTTTGAAGTGATCCTTTTCTTCCTATGATAACAATTCTTCTGGGTCCTTTTCATGGCCACTTTTGTGGTTATAGGGTTTGTAAATATATTTTTTTTTTGCAAATGCGTATCATTTTCTTAATTATTTTTTACTCTTCCTCCAAAGTTGTTGCTATTTAACTCTTCATGAGAAAAATTAACTCGTGTTTTACTTTTGTTATATACTTATTTATACTTGAGCTCCTTGATTTTTGCTCACATTGCTTTTCAAGTTACTTTCCTTTTAGAGAAGACATCATTTGGTTTTCATTAGGTGTATCAAGCTTTTCTTGATAGGTGTATCAACAAGTGTAGACTTCTCTGTACATAATTTTCTTTTTCCGGAGTAGATTTTTGAAAAGTCTATTAAAATAGAGAAAAATAAAAATCTTCAAAAGAACTCTTCCTAAACCTCCCCTCTACCAGAAATATTTCTATAGTCACATAGTCCTTTCTCCCTTCTTGCTTTTGTCTGAGTCCAAAACTAATCTGTCCTTGATCTGCATTTCATGCACTTGTGCCTTCTCAGGGCCTTTTGTGTTTTTTCTTCCCTCTTGACTTCAAAAATGAGGTTTCTGTATTGGCTCTTACCCTTTAACATACAAGTATACCCACCCTTCTAAAAAATCTCAGAATAAAAAGGCTTGCTTTACAATATATCTCCTTTACTACCTCATCTCTCTTCTCAGTGAAATATTTGGGAGTACATAACCTACAATATCACTTCCTCTAAAAGCTTGACTTCCACCTTCACTTTCTGATAATCAGGCTGGGGGAATTGGGGAATATAGACTACCTGGGATCAAATCCTGGCCACCCCTGAGCAGTCATGTGACTTTGGGGAGCTTACTTCTTCATCTCAATTTCTTCTGTAAAATTTGTAAATGTGATTATTTCTGAGGGTTAAATGAGCATACCACAGTTGGAACACTGTCAGGCACTTACTGCTTGCCAGTTGTTGACTCTTCATCTTTATTGAATTAGGACTATGGTCCTAAGAGTAATAAGGACTACTTTATGGTTCTCAAGTTTGTATGAGAAAATCATGCTTAGTGCATTGTTAATCAAAGAAAGGAAATCAGAAAAACCCTGCCATGGAAGGAAGAAACATATGGGAAAAAGGGAGTTGGATAGTTTCAGTATTTCAGAGCTTGTGGGGACAAGTTAGGTCCCTATTTTATAAATAAGGAAGTGGAGGCAGGATGTGTCCTAGGATCTCATGCAAGATACACAGCAATAACTATTAAGAGTAGAACTAGGGTCCCAGTAATTGATATGGACAAAGTTGTGACAAAAATTACCCCTTGGAAGACAGGAGGGGAGTGTTTAGATACAAAAACGTTCAACAATTTAGGCATATCTAAATTCAGTGAGCAAATGAAAAATGTTCTACTTGGCAAAAAGGACTTGCTAATGGGACCCATTCTACTAACTGGGACTTCCTGCAGAACTCACAGAGGAGGATGGCTTCGAGTAACAAATCGGCCTGTGCTTTCCTTAGGACCCAAAAGCTCAGAAAGCCTATGATGAATGAAAGCCTTTGTCCCAACAGCACTGCACCAAGGGGCCAGGAAAGCAGCAGCATCCTAAGTCACAGGGTGAGGTAGCCCAGGCTGGGACACTGTGAGCTGTGGGGCAGGGCATTGTGAACAATGGGATGGGGCAGCTGGGCGGGGCATTGTGAGCCACATGCCTGGGCTCCCCCTGGGTCAGTGGGCTTCAGTCTGGAGGTGATTGCAGAAGGAGGAGCAGCTCCCTCTGTAGTCTCTTCAGGCAGTAGTTGTGTCTCTTCAGCGTTTGTTGGGTTCACAACTTATTTAAAAACCAGCTGGTCTTCACCCTCCCAGACAAGTCAGCTCACAGGAGGCGGTGGGGTGCGGGCCTTGGCCTGAGCCCCACCTGGGGCCGAGCTGTGGGGCAGGCAGGAGAGTAGCAGGCAAGACCATCTCTGCAGGTGCAGCGAAGCCCTGGCCTAGAACAGCCGATGTGAGAGGCCAAACCTTCAAGCTAAGGCACAGGTAGTGGCAGAGAGGAGTAGAGGAGCCCCATGGGGAACACACTGAACTGTTGTGTGTGCCCCAAGTGGGGCTGGCACTGGAGTCGTGTGTGGCCCTGTGAGTCTGAGATCTGTGAGGCAGCAACTGGGAACACAGCGCCAGTAGCACCAGTACCTGCTGCTGTAGAGTCTACCGAATTTGCTTTTGAAGCTGTTGAGTGTCTCCATGTACACCACATCCATGACCGAGAGATGCCAGAAGGTAAGGAGGTGATGGATGACATCTGCCCTTGGCACGCCTTTGGCTGCCACTGTCCCCAGGGTCCCCTGGGAGGTATCCTTCACATCGGCCTCCTTCATGCCTGTAGCCAGCTTTTCCAGGTCTGGGCACCAGGAACAAAGACTGGCTCTGCCTTGCATTCCCACTCCTTCGTCCTTCCCCACAGGGTCCAGTCAATTTCTTTCCTCCCTACCTAAATGCTCGTGCTGTCTCATCTCATTCTTCCAGGCTGGCATGGGACCCTCCATTTTGTGCCTCTTCCTGTTTGTGTCTCTATTTATTATCCTTTGGCATAATAAGCATTATTTGAGGCTTTTTTTTTCGTATATTCTTTCCTGTTTCTAAATAATGTCTCAAATACCCCAGCATTCCAGTACCTATCGCATTCTCTCTCTTTACCTATTCAGATGGTACCTAAATAAAGGAACCAGGTAAGTGCCCAAGTGTTCCCTTCCTTCCATTTATTAGAGTATGGAAGAAATAATACTAATACTAATACTCAGGACAATTCATACCCAAATATTTTGGAATTTCTTATTTAAATTCAAAATAGAGGTTGCCATGGTATTCTTAATAGGTTGTTTTAAGTCACCTTGATAGAAGCTGCTAGTTCCTTCTAACTATAATTTGAACACAGAAGGAAAGAAAATAGAGTGTGCTTAAAATAATTGGGAAAGATGTGAAATGTTACTGCCAGGGCTGCAGAAAAATTAGCGTGTTTTTCCCTCCAAAGGAATTTACCCATGAAGTTCTGTTTACTTTAAAATTCCCAGTTTATGCTGGGCGTGGTGGCTCATGCCTGTAATCCCAGCACTTTGGGAGGCCTAGCCAGGTGGATCACCTGAGGTCCAGAGTTTGAGACCAGCCTGGCCAGCATGAGAAAACCACGTCTCTACTAAAAATAAATAAATAAATATTAGCCAGGCATGGTGGTGGGCACCTGTAATCCCAGCTACTTGGGAGGCTGAGGCAGAAGAATCTCTTGAACCTGGGAGGCAGAGGTTACCATGAGCTGAAATGTGCCATCAGATTCTAGCCTGGGTGACAGAGCAAGACTCTGTCTCAAGAAGGAAAGAAAGAAAATTCCCAGTTTAACACAAAATGGGTCTCCAGATTTATTCTGGTGACTTAACAGACTTTGTTTACCTACTTGTTCTAAAAGAGAGGTGAGGTGGTTCATGGTCAAAAGTTTCAAAGAGATGAAACATAAGTTTAGACTTCAATTTGTAATGTAAAGATTGAAAGTTAAAATGCCAGACCTTAACTACGTGACAGTGTTTGTTGCCATGGTTCTTCCTTCCCCCTCCTGCCAGAAGCATCTTGTTCAAAGATAAGAGAGTTGGAGTTCTTCAGACTTTAAACTGCTGGGAGAGGCAGGGGGATGGGAGGAGGTAGAAGAGAGGAAACATTTGAAATTTTGCCTCTAAAATTTTGGAAAGAGATAAATCTAGGTAAAAATAATTCTGGGTAACAATATGTCTTGAATAAAAAGTCAATCTTACAAAATAGAAAACATTGTATCGTAAAGATATTTAAATCCAGTTAGTTCATTGGTTTCATTTAAATGTCAGAGATTTCATTAATTTAGAGGAAATGTCTTATAGCTCTTCTATATAAACTTTGGTTGGGCTCTTAAGTTTTTAAAAAGGTAGAATAATTAAGACTCATGATGAATGTGACTTTGTAACTGGGATGTACTATACTCACTTTTCAGGATATTTCAGAATTGTCTTAAAATAAATAAATACGTTATGTGAATTAATTGATTATACCTTTATCTGCAAAGCATGTAAGTACTTGTGTAAACTTCTGCTTTGCTTGGAGGTATAAGGTTAGACTCTGGGTGATTTTACACACAAGTTAGTAAATGGGTAGTTTGGAGTGAGAGCCCAAAATAGGCTCTCAATTTTCATTCTTTAGGATTTACAACACCTTTTTTTTTTTTTTTTTTTTTTGAGATGGAGTCTCACTCTGCTGCCAGGCTGGAGTGCAGTGGTGCGATCTCAGCTCTCTGCAACCTCCACCTCCCGGGTTCAAGCAATTCTTCTGCCTCAGCCTTCCAAGTAGCTGGGACTACAGGCGCATTGCCAACACGCCCAGCTAATTTTTGCATTTTTTAGTAGAGACAGGGTTTCGCCATGTTGGCCAGGATGGTCTCGATCTCTTGACCTCGTGATCTGCCCACCTCAGCCTCCCAAAGGGCTGGATTACAGGCATGAGCCACCTCACCTGGCCTAGAACACATTTTATGTATGTCTCATTTGACCCCTCCAAATACAGATAAGGCCTGTGTATGTTCTCCCTATATTGCTAAAGAAGAAACAAAAAGATCTTAAATGACTAGTAAGACAGCTACTAAACAGAACTAAGGTTTTTAAGTCCTCAGAATGACATGGAAATGATAGATATGCTGAATTTAGTTCTTTAGAGTTTTTAAAACTTCAGAATACATCTTATATTTTACCTGTAAAGTAGACGTCTTTTAAAATGATTTTTTAAATGATTTATTCCATTTAAAGTTCATTTTACACAACTCAAAGACAACATTTACCTCTTCATTTTTTTTTTTTTCTAAATAAAAGAGAGTCTGACTATGTTACCCATGCTAGCCTCAAACTGCTGACCTGGGCTCAGTATATTTTTCCACCACAGCCTCCTGAGTTGCTGGGACTACAGGCATCTGTCATCTTGCCTGGCCCTATCTCATGTCTATACATTTATTTCAATGGGTAAGAATAAAAGTAGAGGTAGTGAAATAGCCCAGGTTTGTCATTCAAATAAACAAGTTGATAAATTCTAAAGAATTTCTCTTGGTTACTGTGAATTGAAGCTGAGAGTGCATAGGACAGGAGAAGGTGGCAAGAGGCAGGTAAGGGACCAGGCATTAAGCATAGGGTGATAATGAGTGTTACAGCAGAATAGCTCTTAAAAAGAGTCTGAGCACAGAATTTCTCATTTTGTGTTGATTACCATGACCATTAACTTTTTATTTCAATTTGTCTTTTTAATTGTATTTGTGTGGAATTCGATAAAACAATAAGCGAATTTCAGCATTTGCCTATTAACTTTTCATAGAAACACAGAAGAACACCAAATGATAAAAGTATAGACACATTGAAAGTTTGCTTTTAAAATCTTTATCTGAGACAATTTTATATTGGTATTCCTGGAAACTGAGAAATTTCTACTTAGATGTGAAACATCTTGGTTTTTTATAATGAGGAAGTGAATTATTTCGGTTGTTTAGAAAAAAAATAGACACAAATTATGCTCTACTTTTGTCTTCTCTCCTGAAACATTTCAGAAGAACATGATTTATTTAAGCCATTTCAAAGAGCTGTTTCTAAGAACTCAGAAGTGTTTTTTACTACCTTACCTTCATAGCAGCATAGCGAATGTTGCTCAAGATAGTAACCATAACACAAAATAAGGTACTGTGATCTTATTATCCAGTTTCACTATTACTCACCAATTTTTCATACAGCCTTTTATGTTCTGACTGTAGAAACATTACTGATTTGGGGAGTAAAGGTGCTCTCCGGTGACCCATTTCTTTCCCCTACCCTGGGGGTGAGCGAAAGCAAGAATGGACAATATGAAGTGAAAAAGCCTCTGAGCAACAGACTTGTCCTCTTTTCAGTAGCTATTTTTTTTTTTTTAATTTATTTATTATTATTATACTTTAAGTTGTAGGGTACATGTGCATAACATACTCCTTTCCATTGTGTTTGATGGAAAACATACAGAAAATACAGAAAAGTAATTTGTTATACTCAGAATACTCAAAGCTAACATTCATTATGATTCTGGTATTAATTCTTTCTTAATCTTTATGCATGTGAATATAACATTTCTTCAAAAACAAGATTACTGTAGATGTGCTGCTTCCTAACTTTACCTAACATAGTGAAATAATGACATAAGTTCCTGAAACAGTGCTTGACACCTAGAGAGCACTCCAGGATGTCTTTCCATGCCTGTGCACCTGCACCCTGTTCTACCTCATGCCTTCTAATAGAATCTTGGTATACCATGGACTGGTTGGAACATTACTTATTTACCTATCATTTATGATTGGACATCTTTTATAGTAACATCATACACAGTTCCATTTTGTTTGATCCTAGGGACACAAATAAAAAATGTTCTTTGATAATTGGTGCATTGTACTTCCCTATAAAATTCAGATGTATATTTTTGTCTCAGAACATGAATCAACGGGATGAGTCATTTTGTAGTTAAGGTAGTTTAGTATTAAATGTTCCTTTGCCAAACTGAAGTTAACCATTGACTTTTCACGGGACATTAGAAATTCTCATTAAAGTTTTTGTGATTCTTGGTAGCTCTTTTGTGGTTCTTGGAAGTTCTGAATAGCTGCCCCTTTAAGAGTTCTGATGCTGTCTTAGATGACCAATCAAGAGACAGCACTAGAAGAAATCTTAGAAGATGTGGGAAAACTGGGAGAAGCTTAACTAGTTTTAGGTATGCTGAAACATATCTAATGAGCATATGTGTTCTAGATGCAGGGCAAATGGAACTACACAAGACAGACTCCCCATCCTAACTCTGAACCTTACCTTCTAGAGGGAGCTAGGGATCAATAGCACATGGATAATCAAGAATATGAGGTGGTGAAATGTTTAGAAGAAAGTAAAACAGAGCAGTAGATTGAGGAGGAGGGCAGTTTTACAGTAGGGAAGGAGGCGGACATTGGCTGCTTTCCTTAGGTGACATGTGATCAGTTCTAAAAGTGAGGGGAACCTTGTGAGGATGTGGGGAGCTTCCACACAGAGGAATAACTGCTTTTGAGGTCCTTATATGGAAGCAAACTTGGTTTGACCAAAGGACAGAAAAACACAAGGGTGGCTGCAGCAGATTGAAAGACAGGTGGTTAAGACCTTACAGAAAGACAAGGATGGCTGCAGCTGAGTGAAAGGCAGTCCAGGTGGGTTAAGACTTTGTATGCAATGTGAGTCCTGACAAAGATTATAGACTTTGTGATGAGAATCCATTGGAGGAATATAGCCCAGGAAATACTGCTAGTTCTTTAAGAAAAAGATCAGATTAGCTGCTTTGTGAGAATATGCTGGGATGCAGGTGAAGGTGGAAGCAGGTAGACCAGCTAGGAGGCTGATGGAGTGGTTCAGATGAGAGTCAACAGTGAACAGAAAAATAAGAAGGACCTAAAATAGGCTGACTTGAGGAAATTAAGTGAATCCAGAAGTAGGTAACAAAGTGATCAATAGGCAAGTCACAAAAAAAATGCAGATGATCTTTAAACACATATTAACATGTAAGAGAAAGGCAAATGAAAACTATGCTGCAGTTTCTCTCTTATTGGGAGAAATTTCAAAAACTTACCAATACATTCTTTGGTGTAGCTGTGAAGGAAGTTGTGTCCATATGTTGCTGGTGGAAATGCAAAGTGGTTCGGCTCCATGAAGAAAAACTTGACATAATCTTACAGCATTGTAAATGCATTTATTTATTTATTTTATTATACTTTAAGTTCTAGGGTACATGTGCACATGTGCAGGTTTGATACATAGGTATACATGTGCCATGTTGATTTGCTGCACTCATCAACTCATCATTTACTTAGGTATTTCTCCTAATGCTATCCGTCCCCCAGTCCCCCACCCCACAACACACCCCAGTGTGTGATGTTCCCCATCCTGTGTCCAAGTGTTCTCATTGGTCACTTCCCACCTACGAGTGAGTGATATGGTGTTTGGTTTTCTAACTTTGTGATAGGTTGCTGAGAATGATGGTTTCCAGCTTCATCCATGTCCATACAAAGAACATGAACTCATCCTTTTTTATGACTGTATTAGTATTCCATGGTGTATATGTGCCACATTTTCTTAGTCTAGTCTATCATTGATGGACATTTGGGTTGGTTCCAAATCTTTGCTATTGTGAATAGTGCTGCAATAAACATACATGTGCATATGTCTTTATAGTAGAAAGATATATAATCCTTTGGGTATATACCCAGTAATGGGATTGCTGGGTCAAATGGTATTACTAGTTCTAGATCCTTGAGGAATGGCCACCAGTGGAGGCTGCAGAACAACAAAGATTGTCTTCCACAATGGTTAAACTATTGTGGAACCTATTGGGGGTAGGTTCCCCCAATATTCTTCCATTTGTTTGTGTCCTCTTTTATTTCATTGAGCAGTGGCTTGTAGTTCTCCTTGAAGAGGTCTTTCACATCCCTTATAAGTTGGATTCCTAGGTATTCTATTCTCTTTGTAGCAGTTGTGAATGGGAATTCACTAATGATTTGGCTCTCTGTTTGTCTGTTATTGGTGTATAGGAATGCTTGTGATTTTTGCACATTGATTTTGTATCCTGAGACTTTGCTGAAGTTGCTTATCAGGTTAAGGAGATTTGGGGCTGAGATGATGAGGTTTTCTAAAGCATGTCATCTTCAAACAGGGACAATTTGACTTCCTCCTTTCCTAATTGAATACCCTTTATTTATTTCTCTTGCCTGATTGCCCTGGGCAGAACTTCCAACACTGTGTTGAATAGGAGTGGTGAGAGAGGGCATCCTTGTCTTGTGCCGGTTTTCAAAGGGAATGCTTCCAGTTTTTGCCCATTCAATATGATATTGGCTGTGGGTTTGTCATAAATAACTTTTATTATTTTGAGATACATTCCATCAATACCTAGTTTACTGAGAGTTTTTAGCACGAAGGGCTATCGAATTTTGTCAAAGGCCTTTTCTGGATCTATTGAGATAATCATGTGGTTTTTGTCATTGGTTTTGCTTATGTGATGGATTACATTTATTGATTTGCATATGTTGAACCAGCCTTGCATCCCAGGGATGAAGCCAACTTGATCGTGGTGGATAAGCTTTTAGATGTGCTGCTGGATTCAGTTTGCCAGTATTCTATTGAGGATTTTTACATCCATGTTCATGAGGGATATTGGTGTGAAATTCTCTTTTTCTGTTGTGTCTCTGCCAGGCTTTGGTATCAGGATGATGCTGGCCTCATAAAATGAGTTACAGAGGACTCCCTCCTTTTCTATTGATTGCAGTAGTTTCAGAGGAATGGTACCACCTCCTCTTTATACCTCTGGTAGAATTCGGCTGTGAATCATTATGGTCCTGGAGTTTTTTTTGGTGGTACACTATTAATTTCAGAGCCTGTTATTGGTCTATTCAGGGATTCAACTTCTTCCTGGTTTAGTCTTGGAAGGGTGTATGTGTCCAGGAATTTATCCATTTCTTCTAGATTTTCTAGTTTATTTGTGTAGAGGTGTTTATAGTATTCTCTTATGGTAGTTTGTATTTCTGTGGGATCAGTGGTGATATCCCCTTTATCATTTTTTATTGCATCTTTGATTCTTCTCTCTTTTCTTCTTTATTAGTCTTGCTAGTGATCTATCAATTTTGTTGATCTTTTCAAAAACCAACTCCTGGATTCATTGATTTTTTGAAGTGTTTTTTGTCTCTATCTCTTTCAGTTCTCCTCTGATCTTACTTATTTCTTGCCTTCTGCTAGCTTTTGAATTTGTTTGCTCTTGCTTCTCTAGTTCTTGATGTTAGAGTGTCAATTTTAGATCTTTCCTGCTTTCTCTTGTGGGCATTTAGTGCTATAAATTTCCCTCTATACACTGCTTTAAGTGTGTCCCAGATATTCTGGCACATTGTGTCTTTGTTCTCATTGGTTTCAAAGAACATCTTTATTTCTGCCTTCATTTCATTATTTCTGCCTTCATTTCGTTATTTACTCAGTAGTCATTCAGGAGCAGTTTGTTCAGTTTCCATGTAGTTGTGTGGTTTTGATTGAGTTTCTCAATCCTGAGTTCTATTTTGATTGTACTGTGCTGTGAGAGACAGTTTGTTGTGATTTCTGTTCTTTTACATTTGCTGAGGAATGCTTTACTTCCAATTATGGGGTCAATTTTAGAATAAGTGCCATGTGGTGCTGAGAAGGATGTATGTTCTGTTGATTTGTGGTGGAAAGTTCTGTAGATGTCTATTAGGTCTGCTTGGTGCAGAGCTGAGTTCAAGACCTGGATATCTTTGTTAACCTTCTATCTTGTTGATCTGTCTTATATTGACAATGGACTGTTAAAGTCTCCCATTATTATTGTGTGGGAGTCTAAGTCTCTTTGTGGGTCTCTAAGGACTTGCTTTATGAATCTGGGTGCTCCTGTATTGGGTGCATATATAGGATAGTTAGCTCATCTTGTTGAATTGATCCCTTTAACATTATGTAATGGCCTTGTTTGTCTCTTTTGATCTTTGTTGGTTTAAAGTCTGTTTTATCAGAGACTAGGATTGTAACCCTTGCTTTTTTTGCTTTTCATTTGTTTGGTAGACCTTTCTCCATCCCTTTATTTTGAGCCTTTATATGTCTCTGCATGTGAGATGGGTCTTCTGAATACAGCACACTGATGGGTCTTGACTCTTTTTCCAATTTTGGCAGTCTGTGTCTTTTAATTGGGGCATTTAGCCTATTTACATTTAAGGTTAATATTGTTACATGTGAATTTGTTCCTGTCATTATGATGCTAGCTGGTTTATTTTGCTCATTAGTTGATGCAGTTTCTTCAATGGTCTTTACAATTTGGCATATTTTTTCAGTAGGCGGTACCGGTTGATTCTTTCCATGCTTAGTGCTTCCTTCAGGAGCTCTTGTAAGGCAGGCCCAGTGGTGACAAAATCTCTCAGCATCCGCTTGTCTGTAAAGGATGTTATTTCTCCTTCACTTATGAAACTTAGTTTGGCTGGATATGAAATTCTGGGTTGAAAATTCTTTTCAAGAATGTTGAATATTGGCCCCCACTCTCTTCTGACTTGTAGGGTTTTTGCCAAGAGATCCGCTCTTAGTCTGATGGGCTTCCCTTTGTGGGTAACCCGATCTTTCTCTTGGGCTGCCCTTAACATTTTTTCCTTCATTTCAACTTTGGTGAATCTGACAATTATGTATCTTGGGGTTGCTCTTCTGGAGGAGTATCTTTGTGGTGGTCTCAGTATTTCCTGAATTTGAATGTTGGTCTGCCTTGCCAGGTTGGAGAAGTTCTCCTGGATGATATCCTAAAGAGTGTTTTCCAAGTTGGTTTCATACTCCCCATCCTTTCAGGTACATCTATCAAACATAGATTTGGTCTTTTCACATAGTCCCATATTTCTTGAAGGCTTTGTTCATTTCTTTTTACTCTTTTTCTCTAACCTTGTCTTCTCTCTTTATTTCATTAATTTGATCTTCAATCACTGATACCCTTCTGTCCTCTTGATCGAACTGGCTGTTGAAGCTTGTGCATGTGTTATGAAGTGCTCATGCCATGCTTTTCAGCTCCATCAGGTCATTTAAGGTCTTCTCTACACTGTTTATTCTAGTTAGCCATTCATCTAACCTTTTCTCAAGCTTTTCATCTTCCTTGCAATGGGTTTGAACATGCTTCTTTAGCTCAGAGAAGTTTGTTATTACTGACCTTCTGAAGCCTACTTCTGTCAACTCATCAAAGTCATTCTCCATCCAGCTTTGTTCCATTGCTGGCAAGGAGCAGCGATCCTTTGGAAGATAAGAGGCACTCTGGTTTTTAGAATGTTCAGCTTTTCTGTTCTGGTTTCTCCCCATCTTTGTGGTTTTATTTTCCGATGTTTGACACTGGTGACGTACAGGTAGAGTTTTGGTGTAGATGTCCTTTTTGTTTATATTCATACTATTCCTTTCTCTGTGTTAGTTTTCCGTGTAATAGACAGTTCTCTCAGCTTCAGGTCTGTTGGAGTTTGCTGGAGGTCCACTCCAGACGCTGTTTGCCTGGGTATCACCAGCAGAGGCTGCAGAACAGCAAATATTACAGAGCAGCAAATATTGCTGCCTAATCTTTTCTCTGGAAGCTTCATCTCAGAGGGGCACCCAGCTGTATGAGGTGTTGGTCAGCCCCTACCTGGAGGGGTCTCCAAGTTAGGCTACACAGGGGTCATGGACCCACTTGAGGAAGCAGTCTGCCCATTCTCAGAGTACAAACATCATACTGGGAGAACCACTGCTGTATTCAGAGCTATCAAATTGGGACCTTTAAGCCTGCAGAAGCTGTCTGCTGCCTTTTGTTCAGCTATGCCCTGCCCACAGAGGTGGAGTCTATAGAGGCAGTAGGCCTTGCTGAGTTGTGGTGGGCTCCGCCCAATTCGAGCTTCCAGGTCACTTGTTTACCTACTCAAGCTTCTCAATGGCAGATGCCCCTCCCCTAGCCACACTGCTGCCTTGCCATTCGATCTCAGACTGCTGTGCTAGCAGTGAGCAAGGCTCCATGGGTGTGGGACCCACTAAGCCAGGCGCGGGAGAGCATCTCCTTGTCTGCCAGTTGCTAAGACCTTGGGAAAAGCACAGTATTTGGGCAAAAGTGTCCCGTTTTTCCAGGTACAGTCTGTCATGGCTTCCCTTGGCTAGGAAAGGGAAATTCTCCAGCCCCTTGAGCTTCCCTGGTGAGGCGATGCCCCGCCCTGCTTTGGCTTGCCTTCCATGGGCTGCACCCATTGTCCAACCAGTCCCAATGAGATGAACCAGGTACCTCAGTTGGAAATGCAGAAATCACCCATCTTCTGCATCGATCACACTGGGAGCTGCAGCCTGGAGCTGTTCCTATTCTACCATCTTGGAACAGATCCCCTGTAAAAGCATTTAAATCCAGAAATTCTACTGTGAATAATTTTTCCTGAAGGTGTACCCATGAATATAAAACAATATAAACACAAAATTTTTGTTCTATTATTTTCAATAGCAAAATGTTGGAAATAACTCAAATGTCTAGAAAGGGACTGGTAAAATAAACTGATTTCATGCAGAGGAGAACTATGGAGCTGTAAAAAAGAAAGAAACTGATTTCATGCAGAGGAAAAAAGAAAGAAACTGATTTCTTGCAGAGAAAGAACCTAATTTCATGCAGAGTAAAAAAGAAAGAAACTGATTTCATGCAGAGGAGAACTATGGAGCTGTAAAAAAGAAAGAAATCTCTCTTTACTGCTATGGAGTGATTTCCAGGTTATATTATGTAAAAAAAAGCCAGGAGGGACTAGGTGCAGTCGCTCATGCCTGTAATCTCACACTTTGGGAGACCAAGGTGGGCGGATCACGAGGTTAGGATATCAAGACCATCCTGGCTAACACAGTGAAACCCTGTCTTTACTAAAAATACAAAAAATTAGCCGGACGTGGTGGCAGGCAACTATAGTGCCAGCTACTTGGTAGGCTGAGGCAAATGGTGTGAACCCAACAGGTAGAGCTTGCAGTGAGCTGAGATTGCGCCACTGTACTCCAGCCTGGGCAACACACAGCGAGACTCCATCTCAAACAAAACAAACAAAAAGCAAGGAGGAGAATGTATAGTAATATACATAAAAGAAGGCAGGGAAAATATGTACTTGCTTACTGTAAAAAAAAAAAAAAAAAAAAAAAAAAAAAAAAAACTGGAAGAGATTCTTGATCATGATGTGTGACAGTTTTTCCCTTAACTTCAGTGGGTGGACAAAGTACATATTTGCTCAGGATGTTATTTTGGCATTGGTTTTCTAGTGAATGTTAACCATTCATTTTTTGCTTTTGAGTTAATTTGTGAAAGCTTTTCTTTGTAATTTATTGTGCATTTTTTAGTATATACATTGCTTTTGCATTTCATTTGATCCTCATAAAGTTTTGAATTTGTTGATATAAGAATTATACTTGTTTTACATGTTAGGACAAGGCCTCTGAGAAGTACAAATCAGGGTTATCAAGGTTTGGATATATAAGACTTGATAAACCAAGAGTGTAAATTCTACATAAGACTAGAATTTATACAGTGACTCATATGAATTTAATTGAATACCCTTTTTATTTTACCTTCTTAACGTTTATTAAAGTAATTAGGCTTTAGAGTTAAAACTGTAACATTCAATGGTGAGAAATGAAAAGGAGGTACTTATAAACCAGAAGTGTTCTTTTTCTTTTAAAGACAGATTATTGCTGTCACACAAGCTGGAGTGCAATGGCATGATCGTAGCTCACTGCAGCCTTGAACTCCTGGGCTCAATCTATTCTCCCACCTCAGAGCATCTGAAGTAACTATGACTATGCCTGGTTAATTTTCAAAATATATTTTATAGAGATGAGGGTCTCACTGTGTTGTCCTGGCTGGTCTCAAACTCCTGGTGTCAAGCAATTCTCCCACATTGACTTCCCAAAGTGTTGGGATTACAGGCATAAGTCACCACACCTGGCCCAGAAATGTTCTTAAAAGCATAAGAAGTAGAGTTAAGTGCTCTTAAGACATATATAGGCCAGGTGCACTGGCTCACGCCTGTAATCCCAGCACTTTGGGAGACCGAGGCAGGCGGATCACAAGGTCAGGAGATCGAGACCATCCTGGCTAACACCCATCTCTACTAAAAATACAAAAATTAGCCAGGCGTGGTGGAGGGCACCTTTAGTCCCAGCTACTGGGGAGGCTGAAGCAGGAGAATGGGGTGAACCTGGGAGGCGGAGCTTGCAGTGAACCGAGATCGCTCCACTGCACTCCAGCGTAGGTGACAGTGCGAGATTATGAAAAAAAAAAATAAAAAGAAAGAAATACATAAAGGGGGAAAGTATGCTACCTAATATAAAATGTCACAGCTCAGTCATAGTCACTAAAACAGATCGAGGAGTTAAAAAGATATGGCAAGACTGAGAACTGACATGGAGGAACAGCAGTGGTTAGGAAGCCGGAGGTGGGCTTCTCCAACCTGGGAAAGCAGAATCAAAGCATGAGTAAGCCTAAGATGGGCACAGAGGAGCTCCACGTGTGCCCTCAGGTGATACAGGCAGGCCAGCTCAAGGCTATCAGGTAGATAGCATCTGAAGTGTGAAAAGTCTGGCATTAGATGAAATCTCAAACTGCATAATAATTGAGAGTCTTGGAATGTTTTTATGGGCCATAAAACTAATACCAGGTACAGTATAGGGATGATAGAGAAGGTCGGTAAATGCAGTAAGCCTTTACATAAACAGATGCCCAGCAGTTGGCTAGAAAGTGTTGATGTACTTTATTTAATTTGGATACATGAAAGTAATATGTTGAAATTAACCTCTTTCTCTGAATATTCTCCTTCTGTCAGTCAATTCTTTAATTACTGCCTTCTCCCTTTAATATTTTGACAAGAAAAATTATTTCTTGCCAGTTTACAGTTGCATTTTAACACCTTTCACCTTTAATAATGCATTTTACTTATTCTAAATTGCATACATTGTTTTGTTACGTTTTTAACATCTTTACAATTGAGATAGATCTTATGACTAATAGAATCTTAGAGAAAAACCAGTATTCAGGGTCAGTGGGTCTACAGATTCCTTCTTCTGAGGGATGTTTACATTTAGACCTGAGCATAACTTTTTTAAGTCATACATTTCCCCATCATTCTATTATGCTACCAGATTACATTGTAATTTAAATTGATAATACAAAAATGCTGGGTCTTAAAATACAGTGATAGTTATAGCCCCTAATCATGAGATCAAAAATATTTTCCTAGTTTCAAACATTTTAGGAGGTTACAAAAATAATTTTTGAAGGCATTCACATGTAAGTTGTGTAGTTATTGTGTTTTTATCCTCTGGATGTCTCTAAATCTCTACATATGCCTGTTTATGGAGTCTAATATTTTATTTAATGATTGGCCATCTTTTGTGACAATGAAAAGCGAGTAGTGTGATTTCTCAGAGTCTTCTTAGGCTCTTGGGAAAAGAGTTAATGGAGAATGCAGAAATAACAGTGTATGTGTATAAGTTTACTGTCTAATGACTCAAGTGTCCATTCTATAAAATAGCAATATGTGGTATTTGCCATCAGCAGAAATTACAAGTTATATAGAAAATTGTGGTAGGCTATAGACATAAAATGAATATTTTCTGTAAACCCCATACAAATAAACACTAGTAAATTCCTAGTGAATTCAGTACATATAGTATGTACAAATGATATGAAACTCATCAAAGTGGAAATAATATTGTTAACTATGGGAAAATGGTCAAAGTGTATAATCTAATAAACAAATACAAACTAGAGCCTCAATAGTGTTCCTCCTTCACATCAGTAGGAATTTTTTTAAGTATCCAAAGCTGAACTAGAAGCTAAAACTGGTGTGATTTGTAATCCCCTAATATGCCCATATCTTCTTTAGAAAGCAACTTAGCACTGTATATTGATTCATGAAAACAATGTCACCTTTGTTCTAGTCATTCCACTTTTGAAAATCTTTCCTAAGGATCTCTAAAAAAAGTACAAGATACTATACATGAAGGTTTTCTTCATAAGAACAAAACTTTGTAAATGCCTAAATCACCAACAATAGGGCATTGGCTAAGTAAAGTATAGGAATAACACTTGATTAGCCAATATTTTCCAAAGGGGTAGAGGTCATTTGTAAGAAAACAAAACATAAAGGGTGTACTGCTTAGAGTTATTTTATTTTATTTTTTTTTACCATGCATAAGGAAAACAAAAAGTAATGGTTGTGAGTTTTAAACAAGGCATTATTTTGGCTCTTGCAAATTTCTGTTCTTGATAAGACATTTCTTAAAGAAGTAAGCAAGAGACTTTTGACTATTCCTACCTTTAGCATAACCATCAATACTATCAATAGTGCTGACTAACCGGGTCTCTTACAGTTGCCAGTTGAAGAAAATCCACCTCACAATAGTTAAAAATGTTTATTGAAAAATTAACTTGTATAGCCAGGGAGTTAACAGGAGTCAGTGAGGCACTACTTGACCAAGGAATCAAATGGTATCCTCAGAACCTTCTCAGTTATGCTCTTTTCTGTTGATCTCTACTGAAAATACCCTTCTCTTGATGGCAGTGGAGCCACTGGCAACTCCTGGTCAGCTACCAGTCCTGTGCGTCAGTTCTTCCTTTCTCCTCTAGTTCTTGGGAAGTCCCAGATGAACTGTGATTGACTGGCCAACGCCTTGGTCAGATGCCCAGCATAAAACCTCAGGAATGGGGGTTGTTACTTGGGTGATCTTGTTTTATTTCCTGTATGTTTTCATTTCTTCTTGATTTTCATATTGAAATACACAGTAGCACGTCTTGGTTTTATGTGCGGGATATATGTGTATGGGCATAAGCCTGCTACTTTTGGAATCTTGTACATGATTTTTCTGGGCTTCCATGGAAAATTCCAAATTAAACATTATGACACAGGTACTGAAACATAATATGAATTCTGCAAACATTACTTGTTATGTTTCACACTGAAATGATAATATGTTTGCTTTTTTGATAGAAAGTAGTCATGGACTCTTCCAGAAGCTTTAGGTTAGGGACAGGTATACAAGTTTCTTTCTGTCATGTTGTGCACAAACGATTTTTATTTTTCCACGTAGCTAACATTATATCATCAGATTTTCAAATATGTGGGAAAAAGCTTGAAAATGACTTTTGTGTAAGTTTTTTGCATAAGAATAGTTTTCTCCCAATGAACTTCAAATCATGGAGAAAAAACAGATTTTTTAGCTATGTAATATTCTTGTGAGATGGCAGTATTATTAAAATGGATGATTCGGATTTCTGCTAAATCAGAAACTCCCAAATTATTTTTATACTAGATTCTAACCACTTTAGTTGGAGGGAAGAAAAGGATCCTGGGTAGATAAATTTGTGAATTGCTGAGTTGGACAGTATTCACTAATAGACTGATTAGTTTTTACTATATCACTGTGCACTTTGATTTTGTAAAAGCAAGGTATAGAGTGGATTGCAATTTGCTCACTAGACCCCTTTTTAAAAAGTAGAACAGTTATTAATATGTGATTTGGAAAATATTGCCTTAACTATTACTCTGTGTGGCTCTTCACCTAGTTTCTTACAAGATTGCTTAAGATAAGTGGGTTGAGATGGACAGTGCTGAGAAGTGTCATAGGTTTGTATTGTTTTCCTTTATTACAACTTGTATTATGTGATGACAAAGTTTGTGTAATAAAAATTCAGAATATTATTTTTAGTCTTGCTTAAATGGATTATCTCACTTTGGTGCAAGGTGGACTGTAAACAGACCTACCTTGACATACGTAGGGCCAACATTTTTTAGAAGCAGGTCTAAGTAAGATCTGTTTCAAAAGCACTCTTGATGAAGTCCCAAATGAATCATGCTGTTGGAAAGAAGTGAGATTTTAGCTTTGGAAATTTAGGGCAAAAGTTAAAAATCATTTTCTCACATGAAAATGTCCTTATAGATTAGAGCATTGAACTTTTTATATAGTCCATTTAAATCTACCTTGATGAATTGCCCCTGAATAAATCACAGCTAAGTAAATGAATTAGCCATGTTATTTTCTGAGGGATATTGGCCAAAAAACAGTTCTCTTTATTTTACCATATTTTATATATTTAAATAGTTTCTGACAGTAATTTTTCCACAGCATCACTTCCTGCTTGAGACTATTCCTAAAATGTGCTGCAAATATCAGTAGAGAGGCAAGTGATTATATTTTTATTTAATAAGTAGAAGGGGTAGATGCAGGAGGCAGATGAGGGGCAGGGTCCCTGGAGAATCTGTGACCTGCCTATGCACTGGGAGAATGGGGTGGGGTCACGGGAAGTTTGCATCTTGTGCAGTGGGGAGGAGCCTGGCCTCTTCAGCTTGTGTGTGGTGGCCTGGTATTCAGTCTGTGAGTTGGGAGCCCGCTGGAAGGATCCTCTCTCGCTTTTCTGAGATTTTTTTTTTCCTTTTTGCCAAATAAATTATATTCTACTCACCCTTCAATGTGTCCTTGAGCCTAATGTTTCTTGGTCATGTGACAAGAACCTGGTTTTAGCTGAACTAAGGAGCAGAGTTTTGCAGCAGAAGGAGCAGGGCATGTATATGACTTCTCTTTTGCATTAGATTATTTAGTTTTAGTCTCTTTGAAAGTCCTTGACATAGCTCAGTTTTATTCCATATATATACAGAGAGACTATAATTTTGCATTCCCAAGTAGAATTATTATATTTTTGCCTTTATTTCCTTCATATTTATTATTAGAAACTTTTTCCAGGACTATTTAAAGTGATTAAAATGAATATGTAGCTATTTTAAAAATCATTTTTTCAATTCACATAAATTATCACATTTTTTTTTCTCTGTAGGTAGAGCTTTGGAGCCAAACCCTTCTGATGATCCAAGGGCAAGCACAATCTTCCTGCGAAAATATCAAACAGATGGTGAGACGACATTGTTTTTCCACCAAGAAGACGACTGAAAACTCTCTGTCACAATGAGTGTATTATAGAAAGTATTTAGAGAAACTTACATTGGTTTAAATTTTTCAACTTTTCATATATTCAATTGTCCTGTTTTAATGTGTGATATACTTCAGTTGTTACTGTGTGAGTGAAAACATGTAAACTCTCTGTTCACACATTTTGCTACCTTTTAGCAATACCATTTGTCGTGATTTAAGAGTAGTCATAGATTTATCTTTATTCATAATTTTTTGTCTTTTGCCCTTTTTCTCTTGCTCCAAAGAGTTCATTTTAATGACGAATGATCTAATTTAGGCTACAGCTTGGTTTTTATTTAAACAAATAAAAAATCATTTGTTCATCAATGGGGATTGAATTTGTGATTTCAGCCTCTTCTTATACAGTGCTTTAACCATATGAGTTTATCACATCCAAGTTTATGCTACTCAAAACTTTTAAGCTATTAAACTTTTCCTGTTAATGTAATATAAATGTAAACATCCAGCACTACTGCTTATTTTTAAAATGTTATGTTAAATTCTAGTTTATTTGATTAAAAAGCCATACACAACCAAGTTTTTTAGTTGATTTCAACAGCAAAAATATAAATGAGGGTTCCATAATAATATTTGAAGTAATGCAGCACAATAAAATATGGGTTTCTAAGTGTGCTTTTATGGTTTGTGTAGATTTTGCCTGCCTTAAGTCAGTCATTTCTGGTCAGGACTTCTGTTTGTTCATTTTTGCATTGCTATAAAGACATACCTGAGTCTGGGTAATTTATTTTTAAAAAAAGTTTAATTGGCTCCTAGTTCTACAGGTTTTACTAGCATAGCTTCAACACCTGCTTCTGCTGAGGGCCTCACCAAGCTTACAATTATAATGGAAGGTAAAGGGAGAGCAAGTGGTTTCACATGAGAGAGAGAGCAAGGGAGAGGGGAAGGGGGAAGGTGCCACACTCTTAACTAGCTCTTATGTAAATTACCAGAATGAGAATTTGCTCACTATTGTGAGGATGGCACCAAGCCATTCATAAGGAATCCACCGCCATTACCCAAACACTTCCCAGGAGGCTCTGTCTCCAACATTGAGGGTCACATTCTCATATGAGATCTGGAGGGTGGGGAAATACCTAAACCATATCAGAATTGTATTTATCAGTTTCTTCCAGAGCCATGGGCTTCTCACAGAGTGTGTGGAAGCAGTGAAGGCTATTTCATGTCCCTCAAGTCTTCAGTGGTAGGAATGTTTGCCTTCAAGGCCTTCCAGCATCAAAGGAGGAGGCAGTGTAGGAAACAAACATGGCCCAAGTCCCTCTTGGAGCTTTTATTATTCTGGCCTTTGTTAGAAAAAAAAAAAAAAATGATTTCCTTTGCTGCAGATACTATGTCAAATTAAGTTTGCAAACTCATTTTAAAATTTAAATGTAAGATAGGTTACTTTCCAGTTGTGCAAAGACACATTTTTTTTGTTAGTGACATATTAGTTGATGACCAATAAGTGGTTTGAGATGCTTACAGGGATTCTGGTGCATCTACAGATTTGTACCTGGCCAGGAACTAGTTCTTAGCGCTGCTAGCTCTTAGAGTCTGGTAATTAAAGTGACCCATGTGTAAACGCAGAGTGAGAAAATACCAATGAATCGTGGCTCATATATGCAACAGTTAAACTTATTTCTTAGTTAAATTTCTCATCTGGCTTAATTTGTTATGCCCATTTTTTTGTACATGAGGGTTATTTCATTTGACTGTTATATATATTCTCTCTCTCTCTATATATATATATATTTCACCCCCATCCCTGAGACGGAGTCTTGCTCTGTCGCCCACAGCCGGAGTGCAATGGTGCAATCTTGACTCACTGCAACCTCCGCCTCCTGATTCAAGCAATTCTCCTGCCTCAGCCTCCCAAGTAGCTGGGATAACAGGCACGTGCCACCATGCCTAGTTGTGAATGTAATAGAATATCTGTTAGGACAAAAAGTAAAGCCAAGTTTTTAGATTTTACTTTATGAGATTTATTATGCCCTATAATTTAAATTATAAACAGTTGGAAATTATTTTTAAATGTAATTTTGTCTCATTTTGCATAGGGATAATCAATCAGATGCTAGCAACTATTTTATTTTGTGATATTTGTACCAGAACTTTTTTTTTTATTCTTAGTTCAAGAAAAGAGAAAGAGCAGATGCACAAACCATGTAAGTAAATAGTCACAAAGTTAAGAAATTCATAGTTTGAAGTAAAATATTTCTATCTTGATTCCTTAAAAATAAAATGGGGACTCAGTGCTATTAGCATGGAACTCTCTTTATGGACTTTGTAAATGCCGTCTATCTTTCCAAGTATCAGATTTATGCAGAAAAGTCTTTAGCTTAGTGTGTCCACCTTTTAAAGGATGTGACATGTAAGTTAAATTTTAAGAATCTGGTTGTGGTATAAAGGTCTTTATTTAATCTTAAAATAAATCAAACAACAAAATTAGAATAGCTAAGTTAATTTTCCACACTATCTATTGACTTTCTGGTATAGCAGGTAAAAGCACAGCTTTCCGGGTACACCATGATGTTATTTTTTCCCCACTGTTTTTTCCAATTGTAGCACGTTTTTTATTAAATCAGTAATATTTACATGATTCTGCTTATACCAGTATTATTTACTGCTAAATCATATGGTGTTTCAGCTGTGCATCTGCATTACGTATCCTTCATTCATTTAAATGGTTCTGATATCTGAGCACTTCTGCACTTCTCCCAGATAATCCTTCTCCTCACCTACATTAGTTTACCCAGCCAAATGCTGGATGTTAATGTAATATAAATTTAAACATCCAGTACTACTGCTTATTTTTAAAATGTTATGTCAAATCCTAGTTTATTTGATTAAAAAGCCATACACAACCATGTTTTTTAGTTGATTTCAACAGCAAGAATATAAATGAGGGTTCTAAAATAATATTATAGTAATAATAGTAAGTAGCCCTGGGCTGGTCTCTTTGCTTTCACATCCTGTAATTTTTAGCATAGAATTAATTGTCTGACTATATTCATTTGCCTGATCTCTAACAGTTATTCTTACCCCAAGTGTTGTAACATTTGTCACATGCATATCAAAAATATTCATCAGCTCAAATACATCTGTTTTATATTTCTCTTAGGGCAACTTTCCTTGGCCTTTTGTCATCCTAGTTCAATGTACAGTGGCTTTCCTAGATATGCTACATGCTTGCTTTTCTAAGCTATCTCTTGAAAGTCTTCTGAGATCTCACATAACTGCCCTCCTCTGTGAGATTCCCTGAGTCTTAGATTCTGTGTTTCCTTCTGCCTTGTTATCCTCTCTAGTTGTACTAGAGCACATTTTCCTAGGCACCTGGGAATATGTTGAGAGACCCAGCCAGTCTTAAAACCCTTCCTCGTTGATACAGAATAAAATTTTAGGTTGAAACTAAATGTTACAGTTCTAAAGGTATTTTGTAATTCTGTTCTCATTATAGTATTGTTTTTTTTTTTTTTTTTTTTTTTTGAGACGGAGTCTCGCTGTGCTCCCAGGCTGGAGTGCAGTGGCGTGATCTCGGCTCACTGCAAGCTCCGCCTCCCGGGTTCACGCCATTCTCCCGCCTCAGCCTCCCAAGTAGCTGAGTATTGTTTTTTAATCTGTTGCCATTGTGTGATACATTATTTGTAACCGGGTTTTACATATCTCTAGAAGCTTTTTAGGACCTTCTTTCTCTCTGGGATTCTGAAATTTTATAATACAGCTTGGTGTGGGGATCTTTTCCCTTTACTGGGGCTACTAAGTCTTCAGATTATCTCTTTGAGAGAATTTCTTTTCTTCTCTATTTTCTCTATTACTTTTTTGATATTCTTTTTATTCAGATGCTGGGCTGCTTAGACTCATGTATCCACACTGGTTTTTAATCCCCCCACTCCCTCCTATTTTCCAGTTTGTCTTTTCATTCTACTTCTTGGATATTTTTTACTTTATACTTTAATATTTCTCTTGTTACTCTTGTTGAGGGTATTTTTTTAAAGTTTTGCTTCTGAATTTTTACTGGTCCCATGCATTATTTTTTCCTGTTGTTTTGATCTCTCTTGTATGGTGGTCCTTGACTTTCACTGGAAGCAGGACTTCTGTTCACTAAGGAGAGTCACTGTGAGATTTTGGAAATGAAGCCAGCATTTCATCTGGGGGACTTCAGTGTATTATCTGGGGATCTTTACTCTGGGACCATTCAGTTCCTTCTGAGAAGGATCTCCCAGTTTTCTGCCTGGGATGTAAAAGCATGGCTACTTGCTTTCCAGAAGCAGAGGTGGAGTTCTGCTTCTTGATGTACAGTTTTTCCCATCTCTCAGGTTTTAGCTATGGTATCATTGAGCCCAGAAATTTCAGCTTTTATATATCCAGAGAACACACATTTAAATTCCTTGTAAGATGGAAGGACAGGTGGACTTGGGGCTCTAACCACAGATTTTCAACTGACCTCACTGGCTTTTATTTTATGTTTCAACCTACTTTCAAAGGTGCCATTTCCCTCTAAGTTGAAGTCTGCCTTGGGTTTTGGAAGACAAACTGGCTTGCTTGTTTCTGTTCCAGTCACTTCTTGTAGGCACCAAAGTTGTGCTACCATGCCAGACACCACTCCATTATCTACTTTTTATAATTCAGCATTTATTAAAAATCATCACTGTCAATCTTCTTTATTGGTCCTGCATATAACTTTTATGAGTAATTCTAATGAGATTTCAGGAGGGAGAGGGAATAAATTTATGGTCAATCTATTATATTTAACCCAAATTTATGACCTATATTTAAAGTGTAAATTATAATTTAATTCAGTATAATTAATATTAATCCAGAGAATTTAACATATATATTTATAATAAACTTATTACACTTTTCTACCAAGGCCTTTTAAAATTTTCTTTTTATTTCTGAGACAAGGTCTTACTCTTTCATTCAGGCTGAAGTGCAGTGGTGCAATCTCACCTCACGGCAACCTCCATGTCCCAGGTTCAAGTGATTCTCCCACCTCTAGTCTCCTGAGTAACTGGGATTACAGGTGCCCACCACCATACCTGGCTAAATTTTAGTAGAGACAGGGTTTCACCATGTTAGTCAGGCAGGTCTTTGACTCCTGACCTCGAGTGATCTGCCTGCCTTGACCTCTCAAAGTGCTGAGATTATAGGTGTGAGCCACTGTGGCAGGCCTTTGTTTAGTATTCCCATTCAAATTTTATACCCTGCCATATTGTTCCATTACTTCACACTATAAATGGAGCTGTTTTCATTCATGTCCAAAGTGTTGGAAATATTAAATTAAAATGTGTTCATTTTTAGCCTGATCAACATAGCAAGACTGCATGTCTACAAAAACATTAAAAAAACAAATTAGCCAGGCATGGTGGCATGTGCCTGTTGTCTTACCTACTCAGCAGACTAAGGCAGAGGATTACTTGAGCCCAGGAGTTTGAGGCTGCTGTTAGCTCTGATTGTACCATTGCACTCCAGCCTGGGCAGCAAAGTGAGACCCTGTCTCAAAAAAAAAAAAAAAAAGTTAATTCTTTAAAAACGTACCTAAAATTTGTCCTCCCAAAAAGCAGAGAGACAAAAGTAAACTCCAGAATTTTCAATGGGCTAAAACAAAAGGCAACAGGTACAATGAAAAAAAAGTCAGTATAGGAGTTCAACAGATACTGGACCTTTGATGGTGATGTTTTGGTTTTGGCTTACTAAACTATGAGGTATGATGATTTTCTAGTCTTCGTTATTCAACCTTAAGACTACTAAGTAACACCTTCCATTTTGTGTTAAAGTTTGCAAAATTTTACATTCTTGGTATTTATGCTGACTGAATGAAGATAATTTGTTCCTTTCTAGCTTTGACTACCTGAAATAATACCTATAAACAGTAAGCTGTTAGTGTCTTTGAGATAATTAAATATAGTAAGATTTATCTTCCAAATTGGAACTGATTTAATTAATTTGTCAAGCACCTGTTGAACTTTTAAACTTGTCCAAAATTCTGTGCTCAGCATCTCCAGGTAGAGAAGAAAGGACTCTCCCTTCCTTGGAAAGACCTATTTTCTTATGAGGGGAGTACTCTGTAAGAATTGGTATCATGTAACGAGTCGTGAATTAGACTGACTAGTTTACAAAAATGGAAATATTTTGTGGTGTGGTTGCTGGCAAAGGAATCTCAGAGGGTGAATGGGGTCATGCTTGCTGGGACAAAGAAAAAGAATCCTAGGCAGAGAGCAGCAGGAAAATGTGTGGCAGGAAAATGTGTACGAGCAGGTCAAATGACTTGTAGAATAAAATGAATCAACTTTTGAAAGAGTGTTATTTGTTTTTCCATTCATGAGAGTGATGCCCTGGCAGTCTTATTGAAACATGAAGTGAAAGTTAAATTCCTAGAGTTGTCTTTGTTATCTGTTTTCAGGGTGTGAGATAATATTAAAGTCAGAGTCTTTTTATCTTCCATGTAAGAAAACAGGACTAGAGAATGCTATGACTTTCTCTATTGTTGGTTATGGAGCAGCCCTGGCACACAGAGCTTCTGAATCTAAAACACTTGTTTTGTCCCACTGTCTCCTGGAAGATTACATTTAGGATTGGTAACTTAGTAATGTAGCATTAATCTTCATTCATTGCAATAAAATGTTCTTGTGCCAATATTATTTAACGCATTACAGCTTATTGTAGTAAATAAATAATAGAAAATCTCAGCTGCTTTACATTGCTTTAAAAACACTGAAATCTTAGACATTTCTCATTATTTATAAAGGAGAATTCACAATAGTCGCTTGCCAGGTCTGATGATAGGTACCATATTAAGAGTAGCCTTTTATAACCCATTTCTCAAACATCCTCTGTTGAGTTTAAGAGCCTCCAATGGGTTTCCCATGGAGTGCACATGATTCCACACTCAGTTCACGAAGTATAAGAAGTACCTTAGTACTTTGTCATTTGACATTTTAATCAATGGGAAAAAATACACTTTTATCAGTTTAACTTACTGTGATATTTTCTTCTATTTCCCTTCCCCTTCAGCTATCTACTAAGCCTTTTACTACAAAGTACAGCTCATGTTCAACCATATACTTAGATGACAGCACAGTCAGCCAGCCTCATTTTACAACCACAATAAAATCGTGAGTACAACTATGAAGTCAAGGGACACAGCCCCTTTTTCTAAAATCATCCCAGCCATCCTCAGTTATTTTAGTCATTTAATTGTCTTTTTCAGCAATCAGTCTAAGAAACTGTTGTCAACTGTATATTGATTTCTAATTCTAAATATTAATTTTCAAAAACTATTAATTTTCAGTTTCTCCTTTAACTTTAGACTTCACATTGGAAGGGAAAATTGGTTAGCAAATAATCAATCCCTGGAAAAGTGTAGTTATTTATTTGATGCTTTTTTGCCTTCTGACAATGTTGAATACAATGAGTAGGATAGGTGTCCTTTATAGGACATTCCCCTCCCCCCAAAAAAGGGGTTTTTTTATGAGTTACAGGCCTAAATCAATCAATATGTACTACTTTTGACATTAATCTTGGAAGAAGGAACAACTGTTTCTCCACTGGCATCGTAGTGTATCTGCATTTGACTTCCCTTCATTTTGCATGAACACCTCATAGGGCACAATTGAAGATGCACTTTTAGAACAACCTAAGATGAGCCTTTCAAGTTTATTTTAAAAGCAACAAAACCACCACCAGCTCTGTTGGGGTTGCCTAGAGAACATCATTATCATCGGCTTGGATTATGAGTGTTTAATTTTTAGAACACAGTTTTAGAACACAGTTTGGAAAGTGCTAATTTAGAATATTAACATCTTTATCTTTCATTTTACTTCTTTTTCTTCACAAGAGGATGGTTGTCAGTTTTACTTTTCATTCTATAAACATAGCTGCTTATAAACAATTTTGTTTCTAATGCACTAGCTTTCCTAGCCAAACCAGTTGTCAGTAACTTCTATTCTAATTAAAAGTAGGAAGTTTACACTCTATTCTAATTAAAAGTAGGAAGTTTACACTCATAATAATGCCATTTTTCTATCTCACTTCTAACAGTGGTTGAGATAAAATTGTGTTTCATCAAGAACTTGACTCAAACTCTGTCTAAAGTCTTAAGCTTTGTGACCTATTAATTAATCACTAAACTTCTGTATTCAGCCAAGTCTCTAAATCCTTGGGGGGGAAAAAAAAATTGCTGTACTTTGGCTAGAGTCCCTGGCTTCTATTCAAAAGATTGTAATATGTTAATATACAATTCAGAAGTAGTTTTAAAGATTAATCCTGCTCAAACAAGTATTAATAAATTTTATCTTTTTTCTCCATCATTCTAATTTTTAGAATTCTACTTTAAGTGTAGTTTTAATTTTCTGTCAGCAAGTTTGATAAATGATCGCCTGGTATATTCACTATTGGTAAAATAAACGTTTATTGAGCAAATTAATAGGACAAAGTGGGTTTATGAACAGATTTTGGAAAATGTTTTATACAGGTGAGTAGAGCATTGTTCTCAATGGAATGCATAGACCACATTTGCTTACTTATGCAAGTTTTCTTAAAATGTATGTCTGCAATCACATGCTTCTTCCTACCTCCACCTGTCTTTCAACTCTAGGCACTCAGAAGCCTTTTAAGAAAATAGGGATGAATGTGAGGCATTCTTATGTGGATAAAAGCATCTCAGAAGGTTCTGATTTGAACCCCAACTCAATCATTCCGAAACCCTGCTGTACATTGGAATCACTTGGGACATTTTAACAACAACCCGATGTTCAAAGTTATACACAATGCTAATTAAATCAAAATGTTTCATGTTAAAAAGAAGGCAGTTTTTAAAGCTCCTCAGTTGATTCCAATGTGTAGCAAAGTTCGAGAGCCACTGCCTGATTTGAATTTAGGACAACAAACTGCTCCTATGTGGTGGGACATTGGGCAAGTCAATTTTAAACATTGTTTTTCTTATCTATAAAATGGTGTTGGAGTAAATGTCATTTAGATCCTTGGTCCTTTTCAGCAGGTAACTTCAAATTCTGTTATTTTAAAATTATTTTAGAGATTAAAAACTTCTTGAAGCACTATAGACATAGCCATCTTAGATACTAATGTTACAAGCTTTTTAAAAAGTGCTAATATTATATAGGCCTACTGTTAAAATTCAGATTTGCCTTCCTTCAATTATTTGAGCCTCATTTTAGATGTTGTGGGCAGATGGAAAAACATAACTTACGTTTCCTGATACACAGTGTCTGTAGATAAGAATTGTGTAACATATATCTGAAGAGTTTTATTTGTTCATAAATATTTCATTTAAACTAATTGAAAGTACCTGCCCTTAATATGATACTGTGTAGTGCTATGCTGCATTATCGTTAGCACTGCTTATTTTCAGAGAGCTATGATTGATTTTGTGTGTACTTCGGTTTACTAACATTAATTACGCAAAAGTGGTTTTAAGTGATTCAATTTGGTATAAAACACTTTTATCATTAATTTTTAGGAAATAATAAAACATGGGTGGGTAGGAGATAGTTAATTTCTATCTCCTAACAACTTTAAAAGTGCAGGGCCTAACAACTTTAAAAAAGCACTAGTGTATGTCTTAAATTTAAGCATATGTACACATGGGTATAAATTGCATGGGATGAAAGGTTTTGTGGGTAGAAGAACATGTAACAGGGAAATATGTTATGATTTATATATTATAATCATCAGCAGAAACATGTCTTCTAACAGTATATTGCCTAGCATTTTGATCCTCATATTTTTGTTAAAAACCAAAAAACTAAAACAAGAATATAGTGCCCTAATGGTAGTGTTCTGAAGTAAAAGATTTAAATTTCATAGCCACTGGGATAATTTCTTCCTCCTCCCTTTTTAAAAAAGTTTTTAGACCCAACAAATGATAAAATCTACTGTTATGATTTTTTCTCTTTCTATAGTGTGGCCTTAGCAATATATTATCACATGAAGAAAAGGTGAGCTCTTTTAAAATCTTTCTTGTTATTCCAATTGATTACATTTTATAACATCAAGTTCAGTGTTAGTTCATAGCTATAGACATCATCAGCTGTATTGTGCCTACTAAAATATTGAAGCAGATTATTTGTGTTTTCTTTTACCCTTAAGACTCTTTTAAGTCCTAACTCACTGAGAATCCCAAAGAATCTGTGTTTATATACTATGTAAGAAATTAAAATCGAGATCTTTTAAAAATCTGTTTCTGGTTTAGATTTTACTACCTTAGCACTATTGATATTTTGAGCTAGATAATGCTTTGTTTTGAGGAAATAAATGCTTTATTGGTGCATTGCAGAAAGTTTAGTAGCATTGATGGCTTTTACCCACTAGATGTCAGTAGTAAGCAATAACGTAGGTTGTGACGACAAAAATATTTTCTGAGAACTATATCGTTAACATAAATAACATTTTTTAAAGAAAAATAACTTCTCTACAATAAAAAGTAGAGTAAAAAGTGTGTCACATATTGATATTATTGCAAACCTCTAAAGTTTGGTGTAATAGAAGACAGCTGTATTCTCTTCGCAATTTTTTTAGAGAAGCAATAAGATGATCAAGCTTCATGCAAATATGCAACTACCAAAAGATATATCTTTAAAGCTTTTAGATAATTGTGAGTGTTCTTTAATACTACCTCAAAACTCCACAAGTGCTCATTTCTTAGTTACAGGGGAATTTTACATATCAATACATTTATTTCATCAATACTCACTGATTTTTCTTGCACAGTAAATGGGTCTTTTCCCCATGCTTGCTTGTATAATAGTACGCATTGGTTATTTGGGAAATAATGGTTTATGTCTTGTTGTGTCAAATACTCACTTTTGTTAGTATCACCATGTCTTATTAAAAGTTCTTTAAGTACTGAGAAGCTGTCAAGTTTACAGTAGAAGAAGTGTGTTTTCCAAAGTTCTGGTTTTCAGCTTGAAAGCTTGACTATTATCATTGTGAACAGTTATTCTCTTTTTTAGTTTAGATTTGATATTAAGTTCATGGGTGTATGCGCGGTTTTGTTACCTAGGTAAACTTGTGTCATGGGGATTTGTTGTACATATTATTTCATTGCCCAGGTATTAAGCCTAGTACCCAGCAGTTATTTTTTCTGATCCTCTTCCTCTTCTCACCTTCCATCGTCCAAAAGATTTCATTTTAGTGTGTGTTGTTCCCCTCTATGTGTTAATGTGTTTCCATCATTTAGCTCTCATCAATGGGAACATGTGATATTTGGTTTTCTATTCTTGTGTTAGTTTGCTAAGGATAATGGCCTCCAGCTCCATTCATATTCTTGCAAAGGACATGATCTTGTTCTTTTTATGACTGCATAGTATTCCATGGTATATGTATACCACATTTTCTTTATCCAGTCTAACATTGATGGGCATTTATGTTGATTCTATATCTTTGCTTTTGTGAATAGTGCTACAGTAAGACTATGGGTGCATGTGACTTTATAATAGAATGATTTATATTCTTTTAGGTATATAGTCAGAAATGGGATTGGTCGGTTGAATGGTAATTCTGTCTGTAGGTCTTTGGGGAATCTCCAGACTGTCTTCCACAATGGTTGAACTAATTTACACTTTCACCAGTAGGGGAACACTTATTTTCCATGATGTAAAAGGCTCACTTTATTCATTTTTGAGAATGATAGTTGTTTTACCTTTAAGTAAAAACAACATTTTATTTAAAAAAGTGATTATTCAGTTTACATTTAAATCACCAGTTCTTTTTCTTAACACAACCATACTGCAGTAAGAAGAAGTGCTTCTTGTTAACTTTCCACTTTTTCAGAGTATTAAATAGGAAGGTCAAGATTTAATAATACCATTAATTTTTACTGCTTCATCAAAGACATTCTTAACTAAATCAGACTCTCTTTTTTAACTGTAAGGGGCTGTGGAGAATAGAATGACTACTAGTGTAATTTGGTCACCTTGATTTATGCTGAGAAACCAGCTATTTCACCCACTTGCTTTTATAAAATCATGGCAAGTGTCAAACAGTTCATATCCTTTTAAAAATTACTTTATTTTTTGTGTTTAATCAGCTTTCTCAGGCTGAATTAGTATTTTTATCAGAATAGTTTTGGCTGCTTGGGCCTCATGAAAAATGGTGTAGGGGATCTCCAGAGGTCCACAGAGCACATTGCAAGAACCATTGGTTTCTTATACAGGCAAAATGTATTCGCTGTATTAACCTCTTAAATTCATCAAAGACTGGCCTACTTCAAAATAAAAAAACAGATAAGTTTTTAATTCAAACTACTTAAATAAATATATCATGAGAATCTAATACCGAGAAAATGATAATAAAGAGAATTATACTATTATCAGTAATTGATAGTCATTATTATATTATTAATACTTTTTAATTAGTAATTATTAAGAGAAAAAGACTACAAAAATCTGAAACGCATTCACATTTATCTATTTATTTATTTATTTATTTATTTATTGAGACGGAGTCTCGTCCTGTCAGTAGGCTGGAGTGCAGTGGCACGATCTCGGCTCACTGCAACCTCCACCTCCCAGGTTCAAGTGATTCTCCTGTCTCAGCCTCCTGAGTAACTGGGACTACAGGCGCATGCCACCATGCCCAGCTGATATGTGTGTGTGTGTGTGTGTGTGTGTGTGTGTGTGTGTGTGTGTTTGTCGTAGAGATGTTTCACTGTGTTGGCTAGGATGGTCTCGATCTCCTGACCTCGTGATCTGCCCGCCTCGGCCTCCCAAAGTGCTGGGATTAAGGCGTGAGCCGCCGCACCCAGCCATATTCACTTTTATTTAAGTTCTAAATACTTTATTGCCCATTACTACTGCTTTCTAAAACATTCTTGTGTTCCAATGTCAGGTTAGAGGAGTGAAAATATAACAGGTTCATTACCATGGCCTGTTAGGAAGGGTCAGTACTTACTGGCAATTCTGACTGGTTACTGTAATAAAAGACTTCACAGGACTTGATGTGCTGAGTGGTAAGAGTCCAGGAGACCCTCTGAAGGTCAGGCTCCAAGAGAAGGATTTGTAAAACGGTTTGCCTTGGTGAAGCAAACACCAAAGCACACAGGAGGCATTATTTTACTAAACAGATATTTTACTAAGATATTAATCATTTCTGAATTAATTTCTTAAATGCCCATTTTTACTTTATAGAGATGCAGATAAATCCCTCAATATATTTGACGAGCAATTACATCCACTTGCTGTAAGTGTCACTTTTATTGAGGCCGTATGTCCTTATAGACTTGTGTTTGTTTCATGCTGAAGTCAAAGACATTTTTAAGTCTTCTTCCCCATGCCATGTTGCATCTAATCATCTTATTAAAGAAGTGTTATAAAAAGGATGTGCTGGAATAAGAAATGACCTGCAGCTCTGGTTAATTAATGAGCTAATAAGAGTAAATACATAATCCAAATAACAGAAAATGTATCTTTTAAAAAGATAATTGTCAGTAGCATCAAACGATATAAATTTTTGTAAATGCCTTTAACACATATACATGATTTCTATGAATAGAAATAAAAGAATTTAAATTTAAATAAATGGTGTGCAAATTAAAAGATGTACTTCCTCAGGTACATAATAGCCACATGTGGCTAGTGACCATTGTATTGAATAGTGCAGCCTTACAGCCTTATGGTTACAGAAAACTAAATGTGTTTTTTCAAAGTTTATTGCAGAGAAGAATGAATTATTGTAAGACTTCAAAGCCTAAAAGCAGTTTACATTTTTATAGAATTCTGTGGGAAAAAGAGTAGAAAGGAACATAAAAATTTTCTGAGCTTCAGCCCATTTTTTTCACTGAATGTTGATGAGTATTGAATCATTGTGGTATCTTAAGATCCCACTGTTCATATTTTAGAAACTAAAAAGACATCTCCCCAATCCAAATTGTTCTAAATGACACATAGGCATAAGTATGAATACTGCTGTGTTAAGAATACTTCATTTTTTTTTTTCCCAACGGATACTTATATCACATCCTTTCTTCTTTCAGCGAGGAAAGATGCCAAAGGAATACTTTGAGTGTGTTCCTGAACACAAGTTTATTTACAGATTCGTCCATGTTCTTTTTAAAGCCACAAACCTAACAGCTGAATTTGCAATAGTAACTTTGGTAAGATATTTCTTATTTATAAAATATTTTTAGAAGTTGATATTTGTATACAGGGTATGGTGCTGTTTTTAAATAAAAGTTGGCTTTTGGGCCGGACATGGTGGCTCACACCTGCAATTTCAACACTTTGGGGGAGGCTGAGGCGGGTCGATCACCTGAGGTCAGGAGTTCGAGACTAGCCTGGCCAACATGGCGAAAACCCATCTCTACTAAAATTACAAAAATTAGCCAGGTGTGGTGGTGGGTGCCTGTAATCCCAGCTACTCAGGAGGCTGAGGCAGGAGAATCGCTTGAACCCGGGAGGCAGAGGTTGCAGTGAACCAGCCTGGGTGACAGATCAAGATTCTGTCTCAAAACAAAAACAAAAACAAACAAACAAAACGTTGGCTTCTGAAATTATTATCCAAACTTTAAGAGAAACTTATGAAAGCAAAGTAAAACACACATTCGAATTGAATCATCATTATGGCTTACAGTGTTGCCATTGCATTTTTCATAATAGAACCATTGCTATTAAAAGCAACAGGAGAGATTCCTGATTTCTCCCCACACACTTCAGTGCAAATGCAGTGTGCGCACATGCAAGGCCAGCGGAGGTGTTGGGATGGGGAGCAGTAACAAAATCATCCGGTCCATGGGCAGAGACGGATTCCAGTGGAGCTCTGAGTTGAGTCTCAGGCTGCATTCCTCAGGCAGTTCTCATGCAGGCTGTGATTGAGAGCTGCTGCCCTGTCGTCTTTGTTCCTTGGGCAATGAGTCTTAATCTACCCCTGCTGATCACTTGTGCCTGCTCATGAAATTGCCCAGGAATGTGGTTCCAGTAGGCCTGGGACACAAGTTTTGCTCATTAGTCTTCCAAGCCATAGCTGTTTCCTTACATTTACATCATGCCTACAAAATTCCTATTGTAAAAATGTCATTTTGAATAATAAATTCTATTCAAATTGTTGAAATTGTTTTGCTTCTCTTCACAGCAAACCTATAGAGGAAACTCAACTGCATGGCTGGGAAGGAAAGAATACTTAGGTCAATACTTATTTACCATCCAATTAGAGTTTAGGAGAGAAGGCTTCTGATGTGCGCTTGAATCAAAGCCTTCAATGGGTGCTGGACCAGACAGAGGCCTTTTCAAGGAGCTGCAAGTCATTTGCAACTCTTAGCACATGCTGGAGGGAAGCAGGAGTGGTGCTTCCAGTTTTAGAGAGAGAGGTGATGCTGGAGGGAAAGCTGGATTGGAAAAGGGAGAGATTTGTACTCAGGCTAAGCTAGATGTGCCTTTTAGATGGCAGAGTAGCAGTGTCTAGTCATCATTTGGATATAAGGGACTAGAGCATGAATTTGAGGTAGAGATGCAGAATGAAGAGTAATAGCAACTCTTCAAATGCAGAGTAAGTGTGTAGAATAAAATTGGCCAAGCCAGGTATGGTGGGTTCATGGCTTTAGTCCCAGCTACTTGGCAGGCTGAGCTGGGGGGGATTACTTGAGCCCAGTAGTTTGAGTCCAGCCTAGGCCACATGGTGAGAACCTGTATCTTAAGAAAAGAAAAAATAAAGCCAGGTGTGGTGGCTCAGCCTTGTAATTCCAGCACTGTGGGAGACCATGACAAGAGTATTGCTTGAGCTTAGGAGTTCAAGAATAGCCTTGGCAATAAGGTGAGGCCCCATCTCTATTAAAAAAAAGAAAGAAATTAGCCAGTCATTGTGGCACATGCCTGTGGCCCCAGGTACATGATAGACTGAGGCAAGGAGATTATTTCAGCCAGGAGATGGAGAATGCAGCGAATCATGATCATGCCACTGCACTGCAGCTCGGGCAACAAAGTTAGACCCTGTCTTTAAATAGACAAAGAAAATTGACAGATGATAGATCTGTAAGGACTTATAGTGAGTAAAGGACAAGCCCCCAGAGGAGTAGCTACTAGAGTGGGAGGAGGAAAAGCAGGAGAGGATATTAAAAGACTTACAAGAGGCCATGGTCACAGTGCTGAATGCTGCTGAGAAGTGACTCATTTCATAAACACTCACTGGATGTTGACTCTATGTCACTCTTCTAAGTGCTGGGGTAGAAGGCAGAACAGGCTGAATACAGTTCTTGCCTTTATGAGCTTATGTTCTGGTGAGAGACAAGTAGTTTTTTCAGGTAGTGTCAAATAGCAGGAAGAGGAAGCAGGATGAAGGGATTCAGAGTGTTGGGGTGCTCAGTACTTTAGATAGAATGATAAGGAAGAGTCTCTCTAGGGAGCCAACATTTGAACAGTGACCTGACCAAAGAAACAAAGGGAAGGAGTGCTGTCATTACAGGCAGCAGAGACAGGAACATGTATCACATGTGTTCACAGGACAAACAGCAAGGTGACCAGTGTGGTCAGAGTGAGGAATAAGAGAAGCAGTAGAGATAAGACCACACAGGTAGGGCCACAGCTCACAGGCCCTTTTGGCTTCAGGCCATAGGAAGATGTTAAGGTTTTATTCCAGTTTGATAGGGGACTCATGTAGATCTTCAGCAGGGAAGTGAGTGCTGTAAATAAAGAGGCTAGGCTATGGTGACTGCTTTGGGGAAAGTAAGTCATGGTTGGGAGGCAGACTGGAGGCAGAGAAGAGGGCTAAAAAGCAATTAGAGTGATAGACGTGAGCAATGAGAGATTGTGGCTCATAATCAACCCAAGCAGACTACCAGTGAAGGCAGACATAACAGGCATTGGAGACAGATTGCAGAAGAGTAACTCAAAGGCAGGTACTTGGCAGATGGCAGTGTCCTGTACACGATTAGAAAAGGCTTATAGAGTTGACTGTTGGGCTGGGACTTCCAGTTTGTAAGTGTGAGGCACCAGAAACCTAGGCAAGAGACTGTTGGAAGAGTAATGTCAGTGGGGCAGGCAGTGTACATTAAGGAGAGATGGAAGATGAGGAGCTGGCATGAGTGCATGGTGCTGTGAGCACCAATGAGAGGACACAGCTGGAGTAGTGGGGAGTGAGATGGGAACAAAGGAACAGTTAGATTGGGGAAAATCGCTAGTAGAGAGGCATAAAATCTTCAAAAAGAGCTGATTGTAGGAACAGTGTTCTGCAAAAGTGGGATGGGATCAACTGCACTGAGAAGAGTTGGCATCAGTGGGGAAAAAGAATTCTGTGTCACACTGACCCAGGAGGAAAAATACCGATGAGTGAGTGTCAGCCGGTCAACAGCTTAGCAGTAAGGCAACAGGAAGTTGAGGGCCTGCTAGTGTTGTTTGAGTGCTCTCTGATTTCTATACAGAGAGCGGAGGTCCATTCTCAAAATACTTGAGAGTTTTGAGTTTGGGGGAAAGGGAGCAGAATCTCTGTAAAACATGTCATGCTCAATAGCCATTTATTTTTGAAAACAGGTGAGTTTGGAGAACACTTGTACATCTGAGCTGACAATCACAACCTTCTGACAAGAAATAAACTCGTATAAAATAAACGTTTTCCCTTTGTTTTGACATAAAGAGTTCAAGTAGCTCACAGACATACTCTTCTGCAGAGCGCCCTCTGAGGTAACACCTCCTCACAGCTCACCTTTAATCTTTACTCAGCTGTTCACTTTGCCCAATTTTTTGTAAAGCAGATGTTTGATAGATGTAAACTATCAAACATGCGCTCATTCATGAGACTGTCTCACAAACTACTCGGCAGTCTTAGAGGAATCCCAGGGATGCAGAAACTGGCAGCTGTTTCCACCTTTAAACCAACAGAATTGACTAAGTTGCAGGATGTAAGAGAGAATAAATTTTCATGAAATGATCATGAAGATGGGAAAATAGGGGCTGAGAGGAGGACCATTCTTTTATATACATGTGTTTTTTATCAAGCAACTGAATATTGGTAATGTTTTACAACCCCTTAGACCTGCACCTGCCATGCTGCTCTGCACAGCGGCCACTGGGAGGCTCTCTTGACCAGCAGTTTTTGAAGCTAGCACCACAAAAAGGGTTAGTTTTTGTGAAAAGGAGATTAACATTTGCTCACTATCACATGGGTTTTACATATTCAAGCCTGACATACCTGTAGAATTTCTATCTACCTCCCAGCTAGGAGTAAGACATTACATGTGGTAGGCACTTGAGTATTTCCTGAACAACTTTAATCTACACTGGTCCTGTGTGTATGCTGCCTTTTATGAGTGTAAAGATGATGACACTGCCTCTCTTCATGATGGCATTGGCTGACATATGCATGCATTCTTGTCCCCAAAATTGGGCTGGAAATTCCCATAGGCAGAGTAGGCAGCAGAAGTATCTGACCTATGATTGTAATGTAGTCTTTTGCTTTGCCTGACCAAGCAAAGTCTGTAGAGCGTAAGAATAAAAGACACTTTCCGGTCAAAAGCAGAAGAAATCTGTCATTCAAAAGAGTTCTTATCACAGCACTTAAAGTGAACTAAATCAATGGCCAGTGCTCTATTTTGCAGATTTACATAGAAAGACTCTTAAGTTATGCTGAGATAGACCTTTGCCCGACCAACTGGAAGAGGATTGTCATAGGAGCCATTCTTCTCACCTCCAAAGTTTGGAAAGATGTGACTATATGGAATAGGGAATACTGCAAGCTCTTTGTGAATGCTAGCATTGAAGACATGTGAGTTTCGAAGGTTTTTGTGAACTTTCTAACCATTTTCATTACCTTATTTGCTCCCATAAATTTAACACTTTAAGACATATTTTTAAAGGCTACAGTGTGCAGATAAGGAAAACACATAAAACCACATACTTCTTTCTATCCAGCTTTAGTATAAAAGTTCATATTTTTTCACTGTTAATGGGTAGGTCTTGGTGAGTTACTGTTGTAATAATCTGCTCTGCTCATAAGTATTTTTCTGGTGGTTTTTGGCAAATACTTCACAAGTGCACCACCAGAACAGCACAGTACAGTAAATATCTTTATGGCTTTTTAGAAGCTGTCTGTAAGTTCCAGTCTCTTTTTAAGGGACACATGTCTGGCTGTTGAAATAATTGACTACTCTTAAGGTCTAGGGCCTCTGGATTATGGAGAAGTTATAGCCTCAGCCTCAGTCACACATTGTATATTTGCTTTTGCTGATGTTTTCTCCTTTTGATTTAAAAGTCTGTTTTTTATAGAAACCTTGAGATGCAGAATAGTCACAGATCCCCGTGCCCTCCCCATTAGGAATGTTGCATGTGTTTAGAAATTGGGTCGATGAGTTTGAAGCTCCAGTGTTTCCCTGAGGCAGTATGCAAAAAATTGCCGGGGCATCACACAATGCCCACCACACTCAAGAGGCTCCTGAGGTACTCATGCAACCACAGCAGCAATTTGTGGGACTTGTGTTACCAAGGAGAGTGCAAGAAATCTTGCTGAGTCATGGGGTTGCTCATAGATGGTGCCAACATGATACTGAAACATGGGCTTTATGGGGGCTTTCTTCCAGTCTGGCCTTACGACTGTTGTCAAGGGAAGAGCCTTGGAGTTTGTAAGCGGGGTGAGCTAGGGAGGCATTTACAGCAAACACTCTAGCAGTGTCCACAAGACAGTGAGAATAGCTATGTGGGTGACACTTAAGAAAATATAAAAGAACCCCTGTTGCGGTCATTTAGCAGCATATGAAGATCAAGACCATGAAAGGCAGTGGCAAGAGTTTGTTTTTTTACATTTGCCCATTACTCCAGATAAGACTGTCATGTAGAATGTATATGATCACAAAGGTGGAGCCTGATGGCTAATTAGAAGTCTCTGCCAATTGCTCTTCTCATAGGAATGACAAATTGAGTAACTATCTAAATAAAAAACACCTTTTATGAACTAAAAATAGCTAAATAATTATAGTACCTGGTTTAAACTTTCTATCACTGAAAAAGGCAGTGAACAGGGTAGGAAATACAGTCTTGAGTTGCTGATGCCAGCCCTCCCTTATGTCCTAGCGGTGGCCACGTGACAAGAAGAGACTCTGCATACTTGGGAGAGGGAGAGCACAGCAGTTGTGAGAACTCAGTGCTGCATTGTCATAGCAGAAAGCAAAACTGGGCTGAACTCAGCCAGTGCCCACCCACGGATGGAACATTTCTAGTCCTAGCATGAAGGGAATCACCCATTCCAGTGGCTGAAACCTGAGTTGTGGAAAGCCTCACTGCTGTGGGATAAAGTACTCTGGGGTCCTTAATAAACTTGAAAGACTGTCTAGGCCACAAGGACTGCAACTCTTAGGCAAATCTGAGAGCAGAGCTGCGCTTGGAGCCAGTGTATTTGGGGGGCATGTGACCTAGAGAGACAGCAGCTGGTGCAGCTCAGGCAGTGCTGTACCACCCCTCCTTCAATCCTAGACAGTGTAGCTCACAACTCTGACAGAGACCTCTTTCTTCTGCTTGAGAAGAGTAAAGAGGACTTTGTCTTGCAACTTGGATACTAGCTCAGCCACAGTAGGAGGGGGCACTGGTCAGAGTCATGAGGCTCCCACTTTGGGTCCTAGCTTTTGGATAATACCTCTAGACAAACTCTGGGCCATAAGGGAACCTGCTGCCTTGAAGGGAAGGACTCAGTAAGGGCAGGATTCTTTACTTTCTGACTAAAGAACTCTTGCACCCTGAATAATCAGCAGTGGCTAAGCAGGTAGGACATGTCACGGGTCTTTAGTGAGACTCAGAGATCTGCTGGCTTCATGTGTGACCCAGCACATTCCTGGCTCTGGTGGCCATGAGGAGAGACAACTTCTGCTTGAGAAAAGCCAAGGGAAGAGTACAGAGGACTTTGTCTTGAACTTAGACACCAGAGCAGTCACAGTGGAGAAAAGCACCAAGTGGCCTGTTAGGGGTCCCTGATTCAGGCCTTGGCTCTTGGATGGAATCTCTGAGCTTACCCTGGGCCAGAGATGAGCCCACTGCCCTGAGGAGTGAGTTCCAGGCCAGGCAGTATTCACCACAAGCTGACTGAGAGCCCTCGGGCCTTAATGAACATCAGTGGTGACCTGGCAGTACACCCCATGGGATTGTGATGCTGGTGAACATGGAGACAGACTACTATGCCTGGGTAATGGGGAGGGAAGAGTGGAAAGGTGTTTGATGGTTTTAATGCCAGTTCAGTCACAGTAAAATAGAGTACCTGGTGATTTCTAAGGTTTATGACCCCAGGCCTAACCCCCAGACAGCACCTCTGAACCCATCCAGAAGCCGGGGGAACCTACTACACTTAAGCAAAGGACAGAAGGCTCTCTGGCTTCACTACCTGCTAACTGTAGAGCCTTGGGGCTTTGAGCAAAGTAGCTGGCAGCCAGGGAGTTGTTACAGTAGGGGCCTTGAACAGTCACAGTGCTATGTGGGCTTCAGATCAGACCCAGTGCTGTCCCAGTTGTAGCAGCCACAGGAGAGCTCCAGGAAGCTTTGCACAGAGAGAGAAACTCTTTTTGTTTGGGGTAAAGTAAGAGAAGAAATGAGTCTCTGGCTGCTAATGCAGAGAATTCTTCCAGATCGAATCCAAGATCACTAATGTGCTACCTCTACATATCTGCAAGAACTAATGATATTCTTCATAGACATAGAAATAGAAAAGACAATCCTAAAATTTTTATGGAACCACAAAAGACACAGAATATTCAAAGTTATTCTCAGGAAAAAACAAACAAACAAAACAGAAAGAGTCACATTGTTTGACTTCAAATAATACTCTACAACTATAGTAACCAGAACAGCATGGCACTGGCATGAAAACAGACACATAGACAATGAGACAGAAGACAGAACTCAGAAACAAATCCACATATCCACAGTGAACTCATTTTCAACAAAGATGCCAGTATATACAATGGGGAAAGGATGGTCTCTTCAATAAATGATACTGGGAAAACTGGATATCCATATGCAGAAGAATGAAACTAGTTTTTATCTTCACCTTATACAAAACTCAAATCAAAATGCATTGAATATTTAAATTTAAGACCTCAAACTATGAAACTAAAATAAAAGATTAGGAATATTCTTGAAGACATTGGACTGGAAAAAGATTTTTTAATACTCCATAAGCACATGCAACCAAAACAAAAATGGGCAAATGAAGTCACATCAAGTTAAAAAACTTATGCACAGCAAAGGAAACAACAAAGTGAAGAGACAACCCACATTCTGGGAAAAGATATTTGCAAACTATCTGTCAAGAGATTAATTACCAGAATATATGAGAAGTGCAAACAACTCTGTAAGAAAAAAACTAATAATCCAATTTTAAAATGGGCAAAAAATATGAATAGACATTTCTCAAAAGAAGACGCATTAGCTGCTGATGGCAAATGCTTCTGGTTCCTGCTTCAAGGAAGTTCTAGACAGGAAAATTACCTGAGCGCAGAAGGTCAAGCCTGTGGTGAGCTGTGATTGTGCCACTCTCCAACCTGGTGATAGAGTGAGACTCCATTTCAAAACTTTAAAAAATTACATACAAATGGCAAACAGATATATGAAAAGATACTCAGCATTATTAATCATCAGAGAAATTCAAACCAACACTACAGTGAGAGATCCATCTCACCTCACTTAGAATTACTTTTATCCAAAAGACATGCAATTAACAAATACTGGCAAGGATATGGGAAAAAGGGAAACCTCGTACACTGTTAGTGGGAATGTAAATTAGTACAACCCCTATGGAGAACAATTTGGGGGTCCTCAAAACTAAAAACAGAGCTACAATATGATCCAGCAATCCCGCTACTGGGTATATACCCAAAATAAAGGAAATAAGTATATCAAAGAGACATCTGCACTCTCATGTATGTTGCAGCACTATTTACAATAGCCAAGATTTAGAAGCGTCCCGAGTGTCCATCAACAGATGAGTGGATAAAGAAAAGGAACATGTACACAATGGAATACTATTCAGCCTTAAAAAATAATGAGATTCTGTTATTTGCAACAACAACATGGATGGAAATGGAGTATAATGAAATGGAGTATTAACTCATTATGTTAAGTGAAATAGCCCAGGCACAGAAAGACAAACTTCCCATGCTCTCACTTTTTATGGGAGTTAAATGTTGAAACAATTTTACTTGAGAGATAGACAGTAGAAGAATTGTTACCAGGGACTGGTAAAGGTAGTATGGGGGATGGGGTGTAAGAGGTAATTGTTAATGGGTACAAAAATGTATTTAGAATAAGATGTAGTATTTGATAGCACAACAGGGTGACTATAGTAATTATTTAATTGTACATTTAACAATAATGAAAAGATTATAATTTGATTATTTGTAACACAAAGGAGAAATGTGTGATGGATACTTCATTTACCTTGGTAGGATTAGTACACATCGTTGGCCTGTATCAAAATATCCAATATACCCTATGAATATATAAAGCTATAATGTATGCACAATTTTTTAAAAAGACTATCATTCAGAATTACTATACTGTATGTATACAACTGAAGTGAGGATGTTGTGACTAAGAAAAGACTAGTGACTGTTGGTTGCTGTTGAAATGGCTGTTGGTGAAAATGACCACTTTACTGATAGTATAAGCGGGTGATGATGGTGATGTTGCTAGTAGCCATTTTAGCAAAAGATGTGGCAGAAAATGAATTTGAAACAATTAGGAGTACTTTGAAAGTTGCAGACACTAAACTGACTTTGATCACTACCGTTATCAGTCTACAGAGTGATTTCTCAAAGGAAACAAAATTTGTAATTATGAACACTTAGCTCTGCTATAATTGTGGCTAAATTATTCTCAAAACTTGCAACTAAACTGGCTGGGCTCTAGTTCTAGTTACAAGGTCGAGGAATATGCAAGTTCCCACAGATGTGAGCTCCAGGAGCAGTGGTGGTAAAGGCCGGCTGTAAGAAAACCAATTCTACGCAATTCTGTTTGTGAATGCGGAAGCACCAGAAGCAATGCTCTGAAAAGGCGGCTTTTGTTCATGATCTTTGGAAATTGGAAAGCATTACAACAAAGTGTTTAATACACATTTACCTTGTCTCCCTGCTATTGATTATGCATAATAATCTTGTTTTGACTGTAAATTGGACCATTTAAAAATGAGTGTCTATCAGGTTTTTCTTTTTTTTTTTTTTAATTTATTTATTATTATCATACTTTAAGTTGTAGGGTACATGTGCATAACGTGCAGGTTTGTTACATATGTATACTTGTGCCATGTTGGTCTGCTGCACCCATCAACTCGTCATTTACATCAGGTATAACTCCCAATGCAATCCCTCCCCCCTCCCCCCTCCCCATGATAGGCCCCGGTGTGTGATGTTCCCCTTCCTGAGTCCAAGTGATCTCATTGTTCAGTTCCCACCTATGAGTGAGAACATGCAGTGTTTGGTTTTCTGTTCTTGTGATAGTTTGCTAAGAATGACGGTTTCCAGCTGCATCCATGTCCCTACAAAGGACGCAAACTCATCCTTTTTTATGGCTGCATAGTATTCCATGGTGTATATGTGCCACATTTTCTTAATCCAATCTGTCACTGATGGACATTTGGGTTGATTCCAAGTCTTTGCTATTGTGAATAGTGCTGCAATAAACATACGTGTGCATGTGTCTTTATAGCAGCATAATTTATAATCCTTTGGGTATATCCCCAGTAATGGGATGGCTGGGTCATATTAATGTGCAAAAATCACAAGCATTCTTATACACCAATAACAGACAAACACAGAGCCAAATCATGAATGAACTTCCATTCACAATTGCTTCAAAGAGAATAAAATACCTAGGAATCCAACTTACAAGGGATGTAAAGGACCTCTTCAAGGAGAACTACAAACCACTGCTCAGTGAAATCAAAGAGGACACAAACAAATGGAAGAACATACCATGCTCATGGATAGGAAGAATCAATATCATGAAAATGGCCATACTGCCCAAGGTAATTTATAGATTCAATGCCATCCCCATCAAGCTACCAATGAGTTTCTTCACAGAATTGGAAAAAACTGCTTTAAAGTTCATATGGAACCAAAAAAGAGCCCGCATCTCCAAGACAATCCTAAGTCAAAAGAACAAAGCTGGAGGCATCACGCTACCTGACTTCAAACTATACTACAAGGCTACAGTAACCAAAACAGCATGGTACTGGTACCAAAACAGAGATATAGACCAATGGAACAGAACAGAGTCCTCAGAAATAATACCACACATCTACAGCCATCTGATCTTTGACAAACCTGAGAGAAACAAGAAATGGGGAAAGGATTCCCTATTTAATAAATGGTGCTGGGAAAATTGGCTAGCCTTAAGTAGAAAGCTGAAACTGGATCCTTTCCTTACTCCTTATACGAAAATTAATTCAAGATGGATTAGAGACTTAAATGTTAGACCTAATACCATAAAAATCCTAGAGGAAAACCTAGGTAGTACCATTCAGGACATAGGCATGGGCAAAGACTTCATGTCTAAAACACCAAAAGCAACGGCAGCAAAAGCTAAAATTGACAAATGGGATCTAATTAAACTAAAGAGCTTCTGCACAGCAAAAGAAACTACCATCAGAGTGAACAGGCAACCTACAGAATGGGAGAACATTTTTGCAATCTACTCATCTGACAAAGGGCTAATATCCAGAACCTACAAAGAACTCAAACAAATTTACAAGAAAAAAACAAACAATCCCATCAAAAAGTGGGCAAAGGATATGAACAGGTTTTTCTTAAAACTCTTCAACATCTTCATGTCTTGTTGAAATATATTTTCCTTCAAAATATCAGTTAAACTGAGCAGCTGCTCTTAAGAAAATTTGCTGTACCTGTAAAGGGTATGCTATTCAGTCACTTAAAAAAATAAACAAAAAAAACTAAGAAGTTCTATATCCTGTAGGCATAATACTTATCTTCAGTAACTAAACCTCTATTAATAGGCATACTAATTTAGTAAAATATTATATTTCTAAACAGTCAAAATGTGTTCATGGAAAAATATGAGATAATATAAAAGACATAAATACAAAAGTCCTGTTTAGCTGATTATTAAAACATTGTCTGATTTACATTTCTATAGCCCTATGGTCATATGAACAGGTAATTGATGTTGGAAGTAGTTTCAGATCGGTTTTCAGTTAAACAAATGAGAAAACTACATCTCTGTGCATATTTTAACTGCTCTCCCAGAGAACATCAAACATTTGTTGACTTAGCCAGTGGATAAGATATTAAAACTTTAAAACCAAGAAACTAAATACGTTGTTCAGGTATTGATTATTTTTATACAATTAAGTCTTTACAGGGATTACTGTGAAAGTAGTTCTATATTATTTTATATTCATTTGTTTAAACATTTAACAAGAAGCCAGGTACACTGGCTGACACCTATAATTCCAGCAATTTTGGAGGCCAAGGTAAGAGGATCACTTGAGCACAGAAGTTTGAGACCAGCTTGGGCAACAAAGACCCTGTCTCTAATTGAATTTTTATTTTAAATTATCCCAGCTCAGTGGCACAAGCCTGCAGTTTCAGTGACTTGAAAGGCTTAGGTAAGTGGGTTGATTGAGCCCCGGAGTTTGAGGCTGGTGTTAGCTAGGATCATGCCACTGCACTTTAGCCTGAGTGACAGACTGAGACCATGTTTCTTTAAAAAAAAAAAAAAAAAAAATAGGTGAGGGCAGCTGTATGATCATCTGACAAAAGGCTGCTCTCAGCCTTTATCTCTCTCAGTGCCTTCAACTCATCCCCAACGTTCTGTTCTGGCCATGGGTGACAGAAGCTGAGCACCTTGGGGTTTTATTTCCAGCTCAGGAGAAACACTGAGTGTGTAAGTCCCGTGCCCTGCCAGAAGTCATATCATAAAGTGAGTTTAGTCTAGCCAAGATGTCTCTCTTTAATCTTTCTGCCTTCCAATGTTTAAAGAGTATTCCTGTCACTAGACACTAGTGACAGTTTCTCATCTTCATAATTTCAAGGTGAGTTGAAACTGGCGTGATGCCCTTTGACATAGTCTCATGCACTGAGGCAGAGGGAGGGGATTCCCTTTCCCATCAAATGTAGCTTATATATGTATTTGGGACAAATCCTTGTTGTTTTCGAGTTTTTCCTCCTCAGAAATAACAGGGTGGCTCTCCCTGGATCCATTTGTTGCCATGGCGATGTGCCCATGGCTTTTGTTGGTGCTTTTCAACTTCAGTAAGCCTCTTTCTGTTATCCTTGTGAAAATGTCTGCAAGTTCTTCAGAGCTAATAAATGGTATTCATCATTCCTGTCATCTGATCACTATTATGGGGCCTTGTGAGTGAGCATGGAATCTGAGCTGTGCACCTGCACTAAGGGAACGCTCAAGAATGAGCCCCGAGTCAGCAGCACAAATGCATAAGAGGTGGTCACCTTTCTCCTCATCCCAGACTCAGGGTGCTGGACGCAGAAGGAAGTGCAAGCAACTGTGCCTTGTTTGGACATTACCATAGGAATCCAACTGGGTAGCCTTTATTTGTTTCAAAACAGAATTTAGAGACATCCTAGTAGCTCAGAATTATATTTTTAAATGAATAGAAATAAATTTTATTAAATGACTTAACAGAAAAAACCACTACATGTTTAGTACGTGAACTAAACTTATGTAGTATTGTTTGAAGAGTATCTACAAAATTCTCACCCTAATGTTTTCTTGCAAAATAAGTGAAAATATAAAGTGCAGAGACTTTCTGTAACAAGGAACCACTGAGAAATGCAAAATATTTAAAAGTCATGTAAAATTTATATGCATTTTTGAGGATTATAAAAATAATCAGTTGGCATCAGACTTTTCATTTTAGCAACATTTATAGAATTATTTTCTAGTGGGAGTTTTCACACAGCTTTCGAAAAAAATATTAAAACTGAAAACTTCCTTGTATTTTGTAAACTACTGGGGTTCCAATTCAGTGTGCTTTTTTTATATTTATAAGGACCACCTACAGCATGTAATATCATGGGTCTTTGAGTGAAAATGAAATAAAGGCATTCTCACATTCTGTACATTCATAGGTTTTACCTCAAAAATGAGTTTTTTTCTTGTCTTCAGGTGGAACTGGAACAAGTAAAGGCATTACCACATGTTTGTATTTATAAGACTTTTCTTCACTGAACGCTTTTATGTTTTCAAAGAGAAATGACAAAAACTGAAGACTTTACCATGTTTCTTAAAATTTTGTGTTTTTCTCCATTTTAAATCCTAAAATATCTTTAAAAGCAAGTGGGAAAATTAAGTTTATTATCACATTTTTTACATTTATGCTTTTTCCCCAGTATCAGTTTTTCTAAGTTTTCAAAGAGAACTGAGAAAACTGCAGGCTTTCCCATGTTTATTACATCTATAGGGTTTCTCTTCAGTGTGTGCTTTTTCATGTGTTCTAATAGAACTAGAACATATAATTGCTTTACCACATTTCTTACATCAGAATGTTTTCAAAGATATCCCAGTGGACTAACATTGTCCTATGTTGGTTTTGTTGTGTTCCTCCTCCCACAGAAATGAGCTTGAAAGACAGTTTTTGCAGCTAATTGACTATAACATCAAAGTTTCTGGAAGTGTTTATGCCAAGTACTATTTTGATCTTCGATCCTTGGCAAAGGACAATAGCTTTCATTTGCCAATTTATCTTCTCAACAAAGAAAGAGCACAGAACCTGCAAGTAAGGCGATGAAGTCACTAAGGGGGGTTTTCTGTCAACCACCAAAGCCAACATCTGTAACTAGATTAGATTAAGTAGTGATGAGAAAAATGAAAAGCTACAAAATTAACTTACATGCTGAAGAGCTTATTACCTTTTAGTATCTTATTTCCTGTATTATTTATGGTTTATACAAGAATCCACATTATTTAAAAATTATAGATCTCTTCTGTGACTATAATTCAGAATATTTTTTAACCAAATTTAATTCATGCTTAGTGGTATTCTTTTTGAATTGCTGCCCTTTCAAATAAGCATACATGAATAATTTCTTATAATTCCATTTTAAATGATATCTGCATATATAATACACTTACCACTTTTGCCTGTTTTTTATTACTTAGTTTGCAAATTTATGTTATTTTCTATTGTATATATTACAGTGCAGCCAGTCCCATAAGTTTGTTAGGCAAAGCATTAGTGCTTAAGCCAAGAGACCTACACTTAGTCTGTATAAGGTATGAGCATCTCAGGTACTGGATGCAAGAAGTGCATGGGTTTTACTGGAAATGGTAACTTTTTGGGGGCAAAGCAATATTTATGGTTTGTGACTTCTGATTTCAGTTGTGAGCAAAGTTACAACTGAAATGGATGCATATTTAAAATTAGTACTTTCTGTGGTTCCTTGGAAGTACTTTCGAATAATATACCTTCTACCATAATTAATGTGTCAGGTTCTGCCTTTTGATGCTTTACTCGTTCGACCTCTTTGATGTTCCAGTGCACGCCAGCACACATCTGCTTCATTCAAATTTGCTTTGAGGGTATAATAACTACTGCAGATTGGGTAGAATCTGAATACATTAATAAACTATAAATTTTCCTTTGCTCCAGCAATCTAATCATAGCCCTTAAAGGAGATTACCTTAGTGAGGTGGCAGGGAGTAGCATCCCCAGAACTTGGCAGTGTGAATCTCAGCCAAAGTAGCTGTAACTGAACTATCTAAAGGAGTCTGCATGTGGGGCTTATCATCAATGGTGCTTGTTAAAAGGTTAGAGCCCTTTTAAAAATTGTACCTCTTTTCTGTTTCATTGACTTTCTTAGGCTATTTCAAGGGTGGAAGACACAAAAATCTTTTATAGTGCTACCATGAGAAGGTCCTTCAGCGCTGATAATTTCATTACTCTTCAGCGCTCTAAAGCCATTATCTCTTGAAAGAAGAAATGAGGGGCTATATCATCTGAACCCCTCATCAAAAAAGACCAGAAAATATTACTTCTCCTGCTCAACAACTAGAAAAGTCAGTATTTTCAAAAGAAGAAAGATCTTAAAGTTGAGAGACTTGTGGACAACTAGGATTGCACTCCACAGGAAAAAAATGGGATCCCTGCAGTGCAACAAGTCTCGTACACTCTTCTGTCTTGCTAAACGTAAACAGGTATAAAAATCACTCCAAAGTGAAGACTTCTTGCCCATACATAGATATTTTTTTTAGTGTGTGGACTGATAGCTGTGAACTATGTAAGGGCTTTAAAACAATAGTTTAAATTTTTAGATTTTAGACATAATTTTCTAAATTTTCTTTTCTATTTTTCTTTTCCCCAATATTGCTGCAGATGCATTTAAAATAAATGCAGTATTACTATTAAAACATGGGACTGTAACAACTCATGAAGCCACTGGAAGCAGACTGCTCATTTTCAGGTGTCAAAGGGTTCTTCCTGCCTACTCTTACCATCGGAGCTGCTCGTCACTGGCAATCATTTTAAACAAAAGCTGATGGAGGACATTTGCTGTTCCTATCTTTTGCAAGCATTACTTGCTAACATTTTAGCATGTTTGGGGTCACAAAAGAAAAACTATTAGTTATTGGTTACCTGCTTGTATTAGGGTCCATGGTGTGTTTCTTATAAACTATAATGATCCTTCTCATTTGCTGATAAATTTTCTTATTTGTTAAATAAATGTATTGAGAGATGTTTTCATAATGCCAAACCACATGATGATCCAGTGGTAATATAAAAATAATAATACGTGATGTGACCTAAAAGTTTCAGGGCAGATTGTAGCTTTAATATAGTGTGCTTAGGCCCTCCAGCGCACTGCAGCTTATGTATATATGCTATAAACCTTTATAAAATATCATTCAAAAGTTTAACTGTATTTATTTTTTCTTTTTATAAAAGATAGGGTCTTACTATGTTGCCCAGGCTAGAGTGCAATGGCTATTCAGAGGCACAATCAGGACACCACAGCCTGGAAATTCTGGCCTCAAGCAATTCTCCCATGTCAGCCTACCAAGTAGCTAGGACTGTAGGTGTAGCACCACTGCCTCTGGTTTATTTTGCAAAAATCGAACATTAAGCTTTTAACTTTTTGTTTCAGTTAATATCTGCTGTCTCTAAGAAATAGTGAAACAAAAAAATTAAAAGCTTGATATTTAAGATCCGGGCATGCCTGTAGTCCCAGCTACTTATTTAAGTGGGAGAATCACTTGAGGCCTAGCATTGGAGGCAGCAGTGCTCTATGATTGTGCCTGTAAATAGCCATTGCACTCCAGCCTTGACAACATGGTGAGACCCTATACCTTTAAAGAATTGCAAAACTAAATACATGTATAAGCAATATAATAAACTTTCCAATGATGTTTTATAAATGTTTGTAGCATTGATACTTTTACAAGTATCAAAGCTTAAAATTACACTAAGACTTTTGGAATTTTTCTATTTTTATAAAGTGCCCTCTTCTCTTTTAACGTAGTTCTTAGCAGGGCTCTTATCTACGTTGATCACCTAAAATTATTTTCCCTACATGTGATAAAGGAAGAATATGATCAGTGTTAATTTACATGTAACAGATTAGAAGGAATTGTACCCTAATAGTAGTAGGTGATTAAATATTTTATTATCCCACGTGTTAGCCTGGCTACAGGTATTATATTTCATGTCCTCCTGTTTACAAAGAAGAACTTCCATAAACCTTAGAAATCTTACTTCCTCAAAAATTACTGTTTATGGAGTTTAGAGTTTGGAGATTTAAGTATTTATTGCAGTTTTATTTTCAAATGATAAAGGCTATCTATAATTTATGTGGTTTTTATTTCTCATGTTTACATTAAAAGAAAACCTGATAAGCTGTTTTAATTAAAATGTGACCAATGTGTTTGTAACACTTGTATTTACATTATGTTACATATTTGCCTAACTTAAATGGTTTAAGTCAGTCTTGACATGTCCAAAGATATTTTGATAACTAGCTTTCACTGTTCATAAGTTGATTTGATTCATGCCTCTGTTTATGATATAATATTTGTTCTCCCTCTCTTAAGCTCTTTTCAATGTGAAGATAATTTGTTACACTTAAAATCACTGTCTGGCCACCGTACTTAGTGGCATAGTACATTAGATGGCATCTTTGAATAAATGATTATTGTGCCTGCGAGAAAAAAAAGCATGATGTGCTTATTAGGATATAAAATTATGTAAATATACAAAGAGAAAGGATTTCCAGAAATAATACAGAATTAGAACAAGAGGTGTTTGAGGTTTTTAGTTACACAGAAAAAAAAATTGGAAGTACAAAAAATAGAATTAGCGTTGCGGTACAGAGGGTGACAGATCACATAATTTGACTTTAGCACACTGTTTTCAAGCTTACATTTTAGTTAAAAATATATCAAATCAGTTAGGTTGTTTTTTAGAACTAAGAGTCTAGCCACTCAGCTTCAGTGATTCTCACTAAATCTTTAATTCTTTAGTACCTAAGGTGAAATCTTTAAATAACTCATCACTTTATGTTGATAAAGTGCTGGCTAAAATCAATGATCTCATTTAACTTAAAAGAAAATATTTATCATAAATTACTGTTTATAAGAAGTTTTGCAGCATATAATATGACAATAAGCAGAAATCCTGTCATATATGAGCGGTCGAAGTTTCAAGAAACAGTTTGGGAGAGAAGCACTGGGCATGAATTTGTAACTTCAGGAATAAGTCAGTAGAATAAAAATCACTAACATTGCTCTCCCATTTGGCTTGAATTCTAGAAGACAACACAGTCATTTTGATAACTGGGAAATTGGGTCTACTTAGGATAATAATAAAATGTCACTGAAAGCAGATAGGTTTTCTGACAAATGTTAAGGGGCATGGAAACCAAGCTGCTAGTCCAGTGGCAACTATGGCAGTTTTCTTAGAGTGTGATATCTAGGAAATATTTCAACTGTTATAATATAGCCACGAGTGAAATTTTAACTCCAGTATATTGTGAACTGAACTTTTACATCATTGCAAGGAAAAGACAGTTTTGAAATATACATTTGAACCAAGTGAAATTGCCATTCTTGTAGGTCAAAAATGGTTGTCAATGGCAATTTCATGTGGTTCATCCTAAGGTGACTGCTTAGAGCTCAGTGTTTCTGGAGAAATCTTATCCTGGCCCTTTCCCTCACATTTCCTCTTTATGTAACCTATATGCCCACATTACTAAAATCCAACAACACTAAATTCCAATTTTATCACAACTCAAGGTTCATTTTTGGCCTAGTTTTTTTACATTTCTAAATACACTATTTCTTGGTTTTAAAAAAATGCCAAAGCCAATTTTAACCAAAAATCAAATCATTCTTAGTTCTGTATTCAGCTCATTCAGTGTTTCTGGAAACTAGTTTAGCTGCAGTATGCAAGTTAGCTTGAAGTTTTCATCACCAAGGGCTTCTCCCTACGCACATTTAAGATGACCATGGCCTGACTCTTCCTTCACACAGCATTGTTGAGTATGAAACTACCTGGAAAATCACTTCACAGATGGCAGAGAAATCTCCCAGGTAAGTGCTAGTTTCTACACAGGATCTGTAGAGTACGCCCAAGTTAAGGATTAATCTAAAATCTACTCAACAGTCACTTCCAGACCTGATTGGGCCTGACATTGTGCCAGCAGGCAAAGCAAAAGATGTAAGAGCCCTTCAGTGGAGTCTGCACCCCTACAACACAAGTTTCTAAGGCAATTTCCACTCAGTTATTTTAAATGTGTTTGGCAAGTGACAGAATAGGTACTTAATGTGAAATAAATTTTAAGAATATCCGCTTGTGGTTTAGGATCTCCAGGGTGCAGGAAGAAAAACTAACTGGGAAAGTGAAATATAATAAAAATTATGAGAATCTTAAGTCCAGTGAAATAAGGTTAATACTCTTTAAAGAGGAACAAGTTAGGTGATTCTTACAACTGCTGTAAGGGAGCTAAGCAATTTTAATGTGATTAGGAAAATTCAGTAATAGTCACACAACCTAAGGTCTTTAATAAAATACCAGTAGTATCTTCTTCAAAAGACCTCCACTGATTCTCAAATTAGGCTGCTACCTTCTTGTAAGAAAAATTGCTTTGTCTTCTCCTCCTTGTCTGTTCTACAGACCCTTACCCGTCAGCCCAAGCTGGTGGCTCCTGTGTCTCCTCAGTGTGACAACTGACTCTTCCACAGGTAGAGCTTCAAGTGTTTTCTCCACCTCCTCTTTCACCAGCTGCTTCACCCAAGACCCTTAGGACCCTCTTTAAACAAAATTCTCCCAGTCTTACCCTGGCTTTTTCTGCAATGCTTGATGTTGGTCATTATGACCCACTGCCAATGCATTATTAGCACCAGGTTCCAGAGCATGCACGCTGTATGTGGCTTGCAGACTAACTGACCCCTTGTAACTCCCTTTCATCACTTATGTGAATCCTGTGTTCTCCAAAGCAGCTCTTCCCAACTTGCTGCACTTACCTATTCTCCTGACCTACTCACAACCCTCATCATGTATTCTCAATCTAGGCTGAGGTTGAGGTTGCACCCCCACCTTCCAAAACCTACTATTTCCTCTGACATTAAATTCCTTGTTCTGAAGGTAACCCCTTCCCATCTAATGGAAAGCATTGCATCTCTAACTCTAAAATCAACCTTTTATTTACACCTGCTCCATCAATTATCTTCCTTAAAATTGCACATACCTCCCCAACTCGGGGATGCAGCAGTTTTGGCTTGGTTCTCTGAATGTCTGTGTTTTCTCAAAATGTAGTCCTCAACTCCCCTGTCTCTCATCCACTGAAAGAGCTTATGAAAAATGAAGGTTTTCTAAGTGCAGTGTGGTATCCTAGATTTGATCATGGAACAGATAAAGAACTTGAGTGGGATATCTGATGAAGTAGTAACGTGTCAACACTGACTTTAGTTTTAACAAATGTGCCATGTTAATAAGATGTTCGCATTAGGGGAAAATTGGCAATGGTATTCAGAAACTCTGAGTTATTTTGGCGACTTTTTGTAAATTTACTTTTATAAAACAGTCTCTTGGGCCCCGGAACTACTGAGTCTCAATGCCTGGGGCTAAGGCCTGGGAATCTAAATTTTTAAGAGGCAACCTAAATGATTCTTATACAGCCTCAAATTTCAAATCCTCCTCTTGTCAATTCCCTTTCATTCCATGTCTGAACAGTTGCTTCTCCCTTGTTTCACCTGCCTAACTTAACCTGAGTCAATCTGTTAAATCTTCTGAATTATATGATGTAAGCACTATTATTATCTGTTTTTCCCTGAGGAGAAAGCTGAAGTAGTAGGAGCTGAGGTGTCCAGGATCACACTGCTCAGAAAATGTGGAGCTGGGACTTGAATTCCCAATCAGCCTGGTTCCCAAGTCTGTGCTCATAACCACTCTGCATCAATCCTATTTCTATTCATGGTGAGCTAAAAAGTTCTCTAAGTAAAGCGCTAAAAGCAGCATTATTACCAATAATATTGTCCTAGGCTTACCTATTTTTTTAACTTTCTAAGTCCAACCAACAGTCCCTCTGCTTCAGCATATGGACTTTGCCTCCCCTGCTTTTCCACTGGGGATGAATGAGCAATGAGAAAGCATGGGGAAGATGTGCTGACTCTAAAGTCCTGAAAATGGAAAGAACAGTTGTTCTTCTCTTAGGATTCAGCTCAACTATTACATTTTCTCATCTGCCTCTCCCAACTGCCTTATGTACCAATTGAATGAAGTTGACAGTGCCCACCCATGTCACCCACCTTGACATAGAATTCCATGCTCCCATATTGTGAATTCACCTCTTCCTGTATTTATGTTGCCTCCCCCAAACATTTTATCTCCTAATTACTCACATGGTTGTATCTCCCACATACTTATGTCTGGGATCATTGATGGAGAATGTGGACACACTAGGCATTAAAATGACGTAGCATTTGGTAGATTGGTGGCTAATCCTTATTTTGCCAAAGCAGCAATCAACAGAAGGAGATCTGACAGTATATCTCAGGCTCACTAAGCATTCTTCCAGATTTTAAGGGAGAAACCAACTCTCAATCAGTTGCTACGTTCTCATCTGGGCTCCCTGACTTTAGAGTTTGATAGCAAATTGTGGATACAACTGCTGAATTAGAAAGTTGTAGAAGTTTCTGTCCTCCAGCCGGACACACAAAAGAGCGCCGTGTCTATTCAGATGATTTCATTATACATGAAGGGCTCTTAAAGTAGAAGACAATCTCAGGAAATAACCGTTTTTTTAATGTCTGTCTTTATTTCTTCTATCAAATAATTAAGATTGACAGGAGGAAACTAGGAAATATTTTCAATTAAAACATATTTTAATTCAAAAGTTCTGCTTCTGGTGATCAGAATTTGCTTAATTTTACTTGTTTATAACATTTTTCTGCTTATATTTTAAGTACATCTGAAAAATCTGATTATAAAGTTAAAATCCACATCTCTCACCAGATATTCTTTAAAAGCAGTGTATTTTTTCACAGAAACAAGAAGAGAAAAAGACTTCCATGGCATCTTTTTACTTTCTTCACTATTGCTTTAATGCATTTTAAAATTAATCTGTATTAATTGAGAATAAAGGAACAAAAACACTTTTTGTCATAACTAGTCTTTATATTTGATTTTTTAAAAAGCGCAAACTGTTATTTTTCCTTGCTACAAAAAGAATACATACAAAAATTTTTGCAATAACAGTATGGACTGAAAATCGGAGGGGGTGCCCAAGATGGCTGAATAGGAACAGCTCCAGCCTCCAGCTCCCAGCATGAGTCACACAGAAGATGGGTGATTTTTGCATTTCCAACTAAGGTATGGGGTTCATCTCACTGGGGCTTGTCGGACACTCGATGCTGGTCTGCAGGTGCAGCCCGACCAGCGAGAGCTGAAGGTGGGTGAGGTGTCACCTCACCTGGGAAGCACAACGGGGAAGGGAATTCCTTTTCCTAGCCAATGGAAATTGAGACACACAACACCTGGAAAATCTGGTAACTCCCACCCTAATACTGTGCTTTACCAAGGGTCTTAGCAAATGGCACACCAGGAGATTATATCTCACACCTGGCCTGGAGGGTCCCACGCCCACAGAGCCTGCCTCATTGCTAGCACAGTAGTCTGAGATCTAAGTGCAAAGTGGCAGCGAGGCTGGGAGAGGGGCGCCCGCCTTTGATGATTCTTAAGTAGGTAAACAAAGCTGCAGGGAAGCTCAAACTGGGTGGAGCCCACCGCAGGACAAGGAGGCCTGCGTGCCTCTGTAGACTCCACCTCTGGGGACGGGGCATAGCTTAAAAAAAAGCAGCAGAAACCTCTGCAGATGTAAATGACCCTTTCAGACAGCATTGAAGAGAGCAGTGGGTCTCCCAGCATGGAGGTTGAGATCTGAGAATGCACAGACTGCAGGCTCAAGTGGGTCCCTGACCCTTGAGTAACCTAACTGGGAGACATCCATCACTAGGTGCAGACCAACACCTCATGCCTCACACGGCTGAGTACACCTCTGAGACGAAGTTTCCAGAGCAAGAATCAGACAGCAACACTCGCTGTTCAGCAATATTCTATCTTCTGCAGCCTCCGCTGCTGATACCCAGGAAAACAGGGTCTGGAGTGGACCTCAAGCAAACTCCAACAGACCTGCAGCTGAGGGTCCTCACTGTTAGAAGGAAAACGAACAAACAGAAAGGACACCTACACCAAAACCCCATCAGTACATCACCATCATCAAAGACCAAAGGCAGATAAAACCACAAAGATGGGGAAAAAACAGTGCAGAAAAGCTGGAAATTCAAAAAATTAGAGCACATCTCCCCCTCCAAAGGAGAACAGCTCATCACTAGCAATGGAACAAAGTTGGATGGAGAACAACTTTGATGAGTGGAGAGAAGGAGGCTTCGGCTGATCAAACTTCTCAGAGCTAAAGGAGGAACTATGTACCCAGTGCAAAGAAACTAAAAACCTGGAAAAAACAATGGATGAATGGATAACTAGAATAATCAATGCAGAGAAGACCATAAAAGAACTGATAAGAGATGAAAACCATGACACAAGAACTACATGACAAATGCACAAGCTTCAGTAACCAACTCAATCAACTGGAAGAAGGAGCATCAGTGATTGAAGATCAAATGAATGAAATGAAGCAAGAAGAGAAGAGTAGAGAAAAAAGAGTAAAAAGAAATGAACAAAGCCTCCAAGAAATATGGGATTATGTGAAAAGATCAAATCTACGTCTGATTGGTGTGCCTGAAAGTGATGGGGAAAATGGAACCAAGTTGGAAAACAGGATAACATCCAGGAGAACTACCCCAACCTAGTAAGCAAGCCAACATTCAAATTCAGCAAATACAGAGAATGCCACAAAGATACTCCTCTAGAAGAGCAACTCCAAGACACATAATTGTCAGATTCACCAAAGTTGAAATGAAGGAAAAAATGTTGAGGACAGTCAGAGAGAAAGGTCATGTTACCCACAAAGGGAAGCCCGTCAGACTAACAGTGGATCTCTTGGCAGAAACTCTACAAGTCAGAAGAGAGTGGGGGCGAATATTCAACATTCTTAAAGAAAAGAATTTTAAACGCAGAATTTCATATCCAGCCAAACTAAGTTTCATAAGTGAAGGAGAAATAAAATCCTTTACAAATAAGCAAATGCTTAGACATTTTGTCACCACCAGGCCTGCCCTACAAGAGATCCTGAAGGAAGCACTAAACATGGAAAGGAACAACCGGTACCAGCCATTGCAAAAACATGCCAAAATGTAAAGTCCATCAATGCTAGGAAGAACTGCATCAACTAGCAAGCAAAATAACCAGCTAATATCATAATGACAGGATCAAGTTCACACATAACACTATTAACCTTAATTGTAAATGGACTAAATGCTCCAATTAAAAGACACAGACTGGCAAACTGGATAAAGTGTCAAGACCCATCAGTTTGCTGTATTCAGGAGACCCATCTCACATGCAGAGACATACATAGGCTCAAAATAAAGGGATGGAGGAAGATCTACCAAGAAAATTGAAAACAAAAAAAAGCAGGGATTGCAATCCTAGTCTCTGATAAAACGGACTTTAAACCATGAAAGATCAAAAGAGACAAAGAAGGCCATTACATAATGGTAAAGGGATCAATTCAACAGGAAGAGCTAACTATCCTAAATATATATGCACCCAATACAGGAGCACCCAGATTCATAAAGCAAGTCCTTAGAGACTTACAAAGAGACTTAGACTCCCATACAATAATAATGGGAGACTTCAACAACACATTGTCAACATTAGACAGATCAATGAGACAGAAAGTTAATAAAGATACCCAGGAATTGAATTCAACTCTGCACCAAGCGGACCTAATAGACATCTACAGAACTCTCCATCCCAAATCAACAGAATATACATACTTCTCAGCACCACATCACACTTATTCCAAAATTGACCACATAGTTGGAAATAAAGGACTCCTCAGCAAATGTAAAAGAACAGAAATTATAACAAACTGTCTCTCAGACCACAGTGCAATCAAACTAGAACATAGGACTAAGAAACTCAAACAAAACTGCTCAACTACATGGAAACTGAACAACCTGCTCCCGAATGACTACTGGGTACATAACAAAGTGAAGGCAGAAATAAAGATGTTCTTTGAAACCAATGAGAACAAAGATACAACATACCAGAATCTCTGGGACACATTTAAAGCAGTGTGTAGAGGGAAATTTATAGCACTAAATGCCCACAAAAGCAGGAGAGATCTAAAATTGACACCCTAACATCACAATTAAAAGAACTAGAGAAGTAAGAGCAAACACATTCAAAAGCTAGCAGAAGGCAAGGAATAACTAAGATCAGAGCAGAACTGAAGGAGATAGAGATGCAAAAAACTCTCCAAAATATCAAAGAATCCAGGAACTGGTTTTTTGAAAAGATCAACAAAACTGATAGACCACTAGCAAGACTAATAAAGAAGAAAATAGAGAAGAATCAAATAGACGCAATAAAAAATGATAAAGGGGATATCACCACCGACCCCACAGAAATACAAACTACCATCAGAGAATACTATAATGGGTAAAAACTGGAAGCATTCTCTTAGAAAACTGGCACAAGACAGGGATGCCCTCTCTCACCACTCCTATTCAACATAGTGTTGGAAGTTCTGGCTAGGGCAATCAGGCAAGAGAAAGAAATAAAGGATATTCAGTTAGGAAAGGAGAAGTCAAATTGTCCCTGTTTGCAGATGACATGATTGTATATTTATAAAACCCCATCGTCTCAGCCAAAAAATCTCCTTAAGCTGATAAGCAACTTCAGCAAAGTCTCAGGATACAAAATTAATGTGCACAAATCACAAGTATTCTTATACACCAGTAACAGACAAACACAGAGCCAAATCATGAATGAACTCCCATTCACAATAGCTTCAAAGAGAATGAAATACCTGGGAATCCAATTTACAAGGGATGTAAAGGATCTCTTCAAGGAGAACTACAAACCACTGCTCAGCGAAATAAAAGAGGACACAAATGGAAGAACATACCATGCTCATGGATAGGAAGAATCAATATTGTGAAAATGACCATACTGCCCAAGGTAATTTATAGATTTAATGCCATCCTCATTAAGCTACCAATTACTTTCTTCACAGAATTGGAAAAAAAAAACTGCTTTAAAGTTCATATGGAACCAAAAAGACCCCTCATTGACAAGACAATCTTAAGCCAAAAGAACAAAGCTGGAGGCATCATGCTACCTGACTTCAAATTACACCACAAGGCTACAGTAACCAAAACAGCATGGTACTGGTACCAAAACAGAGATATAGACCAATGGAACAGAACAGAGCCCTCAGAAATAATACCACACATCTACAGCCACCTGATCTTTGACAAACCTGACAAAAACAAGAAATGGGGAAAGGATTCCCTATTTAATAAATCGTGCTGGGAAAATGGGCTAGCCATAAGTAGAAAGTTGAAACTGGATCCTTTCCTTACTCCTTATACGAAAATTAATTCAAGATGGATTAGAGACTTAAATGTTAGACCTTAAACCATGAAAACCCTAGAAGAAAACCTAGGTAATACCATTCAGGACATAGGCATAGGCAAAGACTTCATGTCTAAAACACCAAAAGCAACGGCAACAAAAGCCAAAATTGACAAATGGGATCTAAGTAAACTAAAGAGCTTCTTTACAGTGAAAGAAACTACCATCAGAGTGAACAGGCAACCTACAGAATGGGAGAAAATTTTTGCAACCTACTCATCTGACAGTTAATATTCAGAACCTACAAACAACTTAAACAAATTTACAAGGAAAAAACAAACAATCCCATCAAAAAGTCGGCAAAGGATATGAACAAACACTTCTCTAAAGAAGACATTCATGGCCGGGCGCGGTGGCTCAAGCCTGTAATCCCAGCACTTTGGGAGGCCGAGGCGGGTGGATCACGAGGTCAGGAGATCGAGACTATCCTGGCTAATATGGTGAAACCCCGTCTCTTATTAAAATACAAAAAATTGGGCCGGCACGGGGTGGCGTGGCGCCTGTAGTCCCAGCTACTTGGGAGGCTGATGGAGAATGGCTGAACTCCAGGAGGCGGAGCTTGCAGTGAGCCGCAGATCAGCCACTGCAATTCCAGCCTGAGACATAAGCGAGACTCGCTCAAAAAAAAAAAAAAAAAAGAAGACATTCATGCAGCCAACAGACACATGTAAAAATGCTCAATAATACTGGCCATCAGGAGAAATGCAAATCAAAACCACAATGAGATACCATCTCACACCAGTTAGAATGGCAATCATTAAAAAGTCAGGAAACAACAGGTGCTGGAGAGAATGATGGGGCTTTGGGCAAAAATTATGTCTTTCTGTTTGGTGAGCCTGGTGCCTAAAAGGGAATCTCTGAGTCCTGAAGTTTATAATAGAAATCATTCTTGTAGGAGAAAGTAGAAAAGTACCAGAGACAGTGAATGGTTTTTAGAAGTGGGACTACCCTCAGAGAAGAGAGGCAAGAGGAAGTTTTTCTGACAGGCATTAGGACTAGGACCCAGGAGGCAAGGGTCAGGATAGATAGGATAGATGGGCAAGTCTCGCTTGGGTGTTGTGACTTTCAGAGTTCTGCTCACAGCTGCAGGGTCAACCAACTTGCTGTTGGGACTCCAGAGCTGAATGGCTTTCCTCTCTGTCAACCCTTGGCTCAGCCCAGAAGTATAGGAAAAGCAGAAGCTGGTTGCAGGCAAACCAATGCTCCCAACTTGGAAGAGTCGGGGGTTGTTAGAGAGCCCCTTCCCAGAAAGCCTGACACCATTGTCTTTAGTCTGGTGGCCATGCTAGTCACTTTTCACTGGCTGACAAGTGCCTAGTATTTAGCCCCTGAATTCTAAGGAAAAATAGGACAGAATAACAAGTGAAAGGGATCCAATGGTACTCACCACTTGGCAATAGGTGATAATCTCATCCGGGTTGCCAAAATGTTTCTGGAGTTGGTTCCTTCCGGTGGATTATTGGTCTTGCTGACTTCAAGAATGAAGCCATGGACCCTCGCAGTGAGTGTTACAGTTCCTAAAGATGGTGTGTCTGGAGTTTGTTCCTTCAGATGTTCAGATGTGTCCAGAGTTTCTTCCTTCTGGTAGGTCCATGAAATCACTGACTTCAGGAGTGAAGCTGCAGACCTTCACAGTGAGTGTTACCGGTCTTACACGTGGCACATCTGGAGTTGTTTGTTCCTCCCAGTGGGTTCGTGGTCTCACTGACTTCAGGAATGAAGCCATATACCCTCATGGTGAGTGTTACAGCTCATAAAGGTAGTGCGGACCCAAAGAGTGAGTGGCAGAAAGATTTATTGTGAAGAGCTAAAGAACAAGGCTTCCACAGGGTGAAAGGGAACCCCAGTTGGTTGTCTCTGCTTGCTCGGGTGGCCAGCTTGGGTTGTCTCTGCTGGCTCAGGTGGTCAGCTTTTATTCCCTTATTTGTCCCAGCCCACATCCTGCTGATTGGTCCATTTTACAGAGTGCTGATTGGTCCATTTTACAGAGTGCTGATTGGTGCGTTTTCACAGAGTGCTGATTGATATATTTGCAATCCTTTAGCTAGACACAGAGCACTGATTGGTGCATTTACAATCCTTTAGCTAGATACAAAATTTCTCCAAGTCCCCACCCAACCCAGAAGCTCAGCTGGCTTTACCTCTCACTTCCAGTAGGGAAGAGATTGAGTTTAGATGGGAAAGGCAGCAGGTTGTGCTTGGGCAGCAAGCAGCGCCCCGTAAATCTGCATGAAAATGCTGCTCAGAATGGAAGGCACATTTCAATAATTAGCACATGCTTTAACAGCAGCTCATATCTGTCACAGAGACAAGAAATTGTAACTTCTGTGTACTGGGCCGTTGTTCATAGGTGTTGTCAGGGTTAACGAAGTACCTGCATGATCATTGGTAGCTGGAAATAATTGACGTTGTGCTCACATGTCCATAGGTCTTGCATTCCTCAGAGCTCAGAGACAGCCATGCTCATGTGAGAAAGGGCACAGCGTGTTAGTAGAGGGGAGCAAAGAGGGAGGCTGGGGGAGGAGGCTGAGGCCAAATGCTGCAAAGACATGGATAAACCTCAGGAGGCTGGACTTGCTCAGGCAGGGAGTGGGGAGATGAAGGACACTGAGGTGTGAGGGTGGCCTTTGATTTTAATCAAAAAGAAGCCCATGCTGGCATCTAACTAAGACCACAGCACCAAAGGAAGGAATGGGAAGCAGGGGAGCTAGAAAGCAGGTGTAGTCAGAGAAAGTTCTGACCCAAAGGCTTTGGGCAGATTTGAGGAATGTGAAGAAATTCGGGGATGAACAGGTTCTTTGTGGTTTAGTGGGGCAGACAGGAGGATGCATTGCCTGTCACTTGATCAGAGAGTAAAGGGGAGCAGGGTTTGGACCAAGAGAGGTTCTGCGTTGAAAACCACGTGTTTATAAATCAGGGTGAGTCCCCCTTGCTGAATCTGCCTTTTTTATCTTGGCTGATCCACAACATAGATTCCACTATGCAAATGATCATCTGGACATTGTGTGGTATTCTAAGCCAAAAAGTGACTCTGGCAGTTTCAGTCCATGAGTATCTTTTGGCAAAGTTCTAGTGTGAGAAGGAGTTACTGCGTAGCGCTGTCTGTCGGACTCAGCTCTGCAGGAAAGGCTGGAACCGCTGAGCCCATGAGGGTACACTGCTCACAGGCAGGGCTCACACGTGCTCTGCCCCCACCTCCCATGCCCAAGCAGGTCACACTGACTTTGAGGAACTTCCCTAGCCCTAACATGTTTTAAAATTTGAATCATGCTTCAAGTGACTCCTCTGAGATTGGCAGTGATGGAAAGAGTTTAAGGAAGGGAACTTGTTTATAATAGTTTTAATTGTAGAAATGACAATTGATACAGATATGTCAGGAAAACATGTTGGAATGTCCTGACCGACAATGGTGATTCTGTGAGCTTAGTTCACATTTCAAGTGCTCTGGCCTCTGACTTCTGGTGTTTTGGAACCTGTGAAACACACGAATCTATGCACACGAAAAATCCAGGCACTAAGAATTCAGCTTTGATTAGCCATAAGTGTGCTCTCTATAGAAGTGGAAAATAACATTGTAAGGAATATGTTTAATCTACAAAACCAAATACATGGTTTTAACATGGAATATGGAAATTGGTGCCACTAATTATAGTCATCCTTACCAGTTCATTGAAGTTGACTCAGCAGGCTCTGTTTCTCCCACTCTTCTCTGGCACCACATTTAATTGTTCTGTGTAGTGTAAGGTCTGCAGAATGAAACAGCACTCCTTTTCAAATAGTGTCTAATGTGAACTTCAGTGATCCAGACTGGACTCTGGAGCACCCAGCAGCCTGGGTGATAAGTTTGAAGAGTTTGTAAGGACAACGATGTCTTAAATGGGCCATGAGGAACACCGCAACTCTGTTTTTAGATGGATTTCCATGTTTCTCGTTTCTCTTCTGCAAGGGTTTTGGAGAGGTAGCATGATGCACTTCTCTGAACAAAATATTTTCTTTTTTTTTTTTTTTTTTTTTGAGACGGAGTCTCGCTCTGTCACCCAGGCTGGAGTGCAGTGGCCGGATCTCAGCTCACTGCAAGCTCCGCCCCCCGGGTTCACGCCATTCTCCTGCCTCAGCCTCCAGAGTAGCTGGGACTATAGGCGCCCGCCACCTCGCCCGGCTAGTTTTTTGTATTTTTTAGTAGAGACGGGGTTTCACCGTGTTAGCCAGGATGGTCTCGATCTCCTGACCTCATGATCCGCCCGTCTCGGCCTCCCAAAGTGCTGGGATTACAGGCGTGAGCCACCGCGCCCGGCTTGAACAAAATATTTTCATAAGTTGTGTTAATAGAGAAATTTCTTTTGGAGTTTAAGTTTCTACTTAACTTTTGTGACATATTTTTTTTCAAAAAAACAACCAAAAAACCTCATTATCTTCCTCTCCCACAATCGTAGCAGTAGAAAGGAGATAAGACAAGTCCCACGTGGACAGGTAGCTGGGTGTCCTGCAGGATAGCTAAGGTGCCCCTTTTACAAGCAGTCTTTAACATGCAGTCACACCCACAATCTCGGTGCTGGGTAATAAGAATAATTGTATTCATTACACAGTTCAATATAGGAAGCTCCAATGAACTGCTTAGTGGCAGAGAGAATTTATATTTCATTTGATTTCTCAGAACCAGGGTATTGTTGAGAAAGGCATCATATAACCACTGAGTGCTGGTTAAGGGAGGGAAGCCTCACTAAGCAGGGTTCATGTGTTCAAGCCCTGCAGTCAACAAGCATTTGTTGAGACTCTCATTCCGGAGTGGGCACCAAGACGCCTCGGGATCCCAGTGAATTCATACTTCCTGCTTCTTATATCCTTGCATTTGGTTACAGAGGTGGCACATGCTTTGTTACTGAGCCTGTTTGAAAATCAGCTCTGGTCAGACCTTCACAACCCACCTACATGGGCCCAGGACTTGGGTGTAGAGAGGAATGAAGGGTTTTGTAAAACCTTTTGCCAGTGTGGAGAATTCTCCTTTTCTCATTTTACTCTTGCATAAACAAAGATCTTTAAAACAGTTTACATCATCAGAAAGTCCTATGAGACTACCATGAGCACCTTTGCAGAAAAACAACTTAGAGGTAAATTCTGATGCTTGTCTGTAGTGTGTTAATGGTGGTCGCTGAAATGACATGTCCACGTCCTAGTCTGTGGGTGTGATCTCATTTGGAAAAAAAATGTCTTTGCAGATGTAACTGAGTTAAGGGTCTCAGGAGAGCAGATAATCTTGGATTAACTTATGGGCCCTAAATCCAGTGATAAGAGACACACAGAGAAGAGACACAGAGAGAATCAGTGAGGGCAATTGAAGGTGGAAGCAGAGACTCGAGAGAGGCTGCCCCAAGCCAAGGAGCACGTGGAGTCACCAAAATCTGAGAGAAGAAGGAAGAGCTATTTTCTAGAGCCTCAGGAGGGAGCATGGCCCTGTCAACATCTTAATTTCAGCTTCTAGTGTCTGGAGCTCTGTCAGAATGCATTTCTGTTATTGAAGCCACCTAGTGTGTAAGAATCTGTTACTGCAGCCTCAGGACACTATCGCATGGTCTCACCTTTAGGCATGGGGAAGCTTCTCTTCTTCATTCTCCTGGGCTTTAGTACACCATAGTGTGAACACAACATCTTACACTTCCTCATTATCCAACAACAGTCTCCAAGCCTGGGATTTCTGAGTCTGCAAATCACATTAGAGAGTTAGAGGATGTCAGAGCTGGAAGGGGTCTCAGTCTTCTCTTAAAGAAAAGATGTTGGGCCAGGTGTAGTGGCTTACGCCTGTAATCCCAGTACTTTGGGAGGCCAAGGCGGGTGGATCACAAGATCAGGAGATCGAGACCATCCTGGATAACACGGTGAAAGCCAGTCTCTACTAAAAATACAAAAAAAAAAAAAAAAAATTAGCCGGGCATGGTGTCGGGCACCTGTAGTCCCAGCTACTTGGGAGGCTGAGGCAGGAGAATGGCTTGAACCTGGGAGGCGGAGCTTGCAGAGAGCTGAGATCACGCCACTGCACTCCAGCCTGGGTGAAAGAGCCAGACTCCGTCTCAAAAAAAAGAAAAAAAAAATTATGTTGGACAAGCCACTCACTTGGGCCTGAATTCTAGACCTGCCCTGACACCCAGGGGCTAAGTGCTTTTCTGAGAAGCTGGTTGATGTTTTTTTGGGGTTTTTTTGTTTTTTTTTTTTTCCAGGTTGTACTAGCTTGGTCTAGACAGCTCCTAGGATCTGGTTCTAGTTGTGTCCCTCTGTAACCTCACCTTCCACTCCCACCTCCCGGCCCTCCAGCCACAGGAACTCTTCTGAACATGTTCAGATCCTGCTGTTCATATGCTTTTCTCGACACCAGGCCGAGAGAGGGACAAGGCATCCTTTAAACCCAGATCCCTGTCCACTGACCTTCCCCTGATCTTCCAGGTGGGGTCGCTCTTCCCCCACTCCCTCTGTGCATTGTACACACTGTGTGGATTCTGACCACACTCTAGGGCTACTCACAAGGCCCAGCAGACCTGCAGGGTGTGTTCCCAACCTTCCTCCTAAAGTGACCTCTCATCACTCCCACGGCAGTCCCTCAGATGCACCAGGACCCCTCCTGCCACAGGGCCTTTGCACACGCTGTGCTTTCCGTAAAGGCCTCTACTCCTCTTTGCAATGGACTTGGATTATAGTGAAAATAGTCCACATATTTGTTGGGATTATTTGTTCAATGTCTGTGCCTTCACTGAGCAGCAAGCCCTGTGGGGCATAGATTATGACTTTTTTCTCTAGTGTAGAGCCCAGAGTGTAGCAGATCTAACAAGCAAAGACTGTGGGTGACTATATGTTAAATCCGTACAGGTGATCCTCCACGACTTTAGGAGCTCCTCAAGGGTAGGGTCTTCTTAATTTTGTATCTCTAGCACTTAGAACAGAGCCTGAGATCAGGTACTATTTTGCTTACCATTCATTGACTAAATAAGTGAACTAAATTATCCTTTCCTAGAGTTTAGCTTTGTCAACTAGAAAACTTGGGAGGTAAACAAGATCAGTGTCTCTTACACTCTTTTTAAAAATGGTCATAGCTTCTTAGATGGGGCAAAGAACTCCTTTTTTTCTAAGCTAACTTGTCCCACTTACCAATAAAAAAGTGACAAGCCAAATAACAACAAATTGGATAGAAACATAATAATTTAAAATATTCGCTCATGCTTTTTTTTTTTTTTTGGCTGGCAATCCTCTTGTTCTTTTTGCCTTCCTTTTTTCTCTTCCATTCTCTCTATTAATTGTTAGATTCAAACTAGATCAGAGTTTTCCATCACCTTAGGAAAAAATTGGTGCTGCAGAAAGACAAAGAGAAAAAAGTTCTCACCTCTCAACTTCAAATTAGACTGTTGAAACCAATGGCTTGGTGTCACCAGGGGCCCTGCTAGAAGCAGACACACAGGTGAAATTGAGGAGAGTTTAATGAGTTAACGGGCTATTTACAGAGGTTTGGGCCACATTCAGGGGGACACATAGCCACTGGCACCAGAGCACCTTTACCACCCTAAGCTAGAGGAGTGAAAGGGAAGAGAAAGTGTGTTAGGCTGTCCTTGCACTGCTATAAAGAAATACCAGAGGATGGGTAATTTATAAGAAAAGAAGTTGCATGGGCTTATGGTTCTGCAGGCTGGACAAGAAGTAGAGTGGCATCTGCTTCTGGGGAGGCCCCAGGGAGCTTTTACTCATGGCGGAAGGTGAAGCAGGAGCAAGAGAGAGAAGGAGCAGGTGCCACATACTTTTAAGCAGCCAGATTTCATGAGAAGTCACTCACTATAACCAGGACAGCCCCAAGGGGATGGCACTAAGTAATTTATAATAAAAATTTTTTAAAAAACACCCCCATGATCCAATCACCTCCCAGCAGGCCCCACTCTAACACTGGGAATAACATTTCAACATGGGGTTCAGATGGGGACACAGTTCCAAACAATACCAGAAAGCCTAGCAGAAAGGACTGCTTGGCAGGAGCTGGAGCATTCAGCCAGAGACCTAGCAGGGGTGGAGCTGGGGGACGACATGCCCCTCTCCATGCTCGTCTTCCTTTAGACTCTGCTAGGCCCACCCTTGCCTAAACTCAGCCAAGACCCAGGAGGCAAGGGAGCCATGGATAAAGCCCATGCAGGGGAGCCGCCCAGAGCAGAGTGAGGGGCAAAGTGAAGGCCTCCAGAACAGATCAACGCTGGCTTCAGAGAAGGAAGCTTAGAAGGAACTCAGCAACTCATTTATGCCACAGCAATAAATGTGGAAAAAACATAAGAAGAAGTTCTCAGAGTCAGATTTCCTTCCCTCTCCCCATCTTCATCCCTCAAAACAGATAAAAACCCTTGAAACTGGAGCAAAGGACAGGCATTTGGGGCGGAAGGTAGTGGGTGGTGGGGTTGAAGGAGCCAACTGAGGGCTGTGTCATACTGAGGTAGAAGTGGAACTCGACTTTAGAGGTTAGGCTCAGACACAGGACCAAATTAAGGACTGGCTAAAATAGGGCCTGGGTGGAAGCAGCTTTCCATAAGACATGCCCATCAGTGTGCCACATCAGCTTACCATTACCATGACAACACCTGGCAGTTACCACCCCTTTCTATGGCAATGATCCAATAACCTCAAAGTTACCACACTTTTTCTATAAGTTTCTGCATAAACTACCCCTTAATCTACATGTGATTAAAAGTGGGTATAAATAGGCACGCAGAACTGCTTAGAGGTGCTGCTTCTCTCAGTGCACTGCTCATGGGGTAGTCCTGCTCTGCAGGAGCAGTCCTGGAGCTGCCACACTGTCGCTTCAGTAAAGCCACTTTCTGTTACTCTACCACTGGCTTACCCTTGAATTTCTTCCTGGGTGCAGCCAAGAACCCTCAAAAGCTGAGCCCCACTTAGGGGCTCACCTGCCCCATGTCAATATCCCCTAGACTGAGTTCCTTAAGAGTAAAGAACTGAAGCCCTAGATTAACCCCAGAAGCTGAGTGCCTGGGGAGCCTAAGGCACACTTCCAGTGGAGCTCAGGGAAGCAGCAAGTCTCCTGAGAGCCTCCAGCACCAGCAGGGTGTGTCAGCATCAGAGCTGTGGTGGAGTCTAATAAAGGCACAAGAGCCCCCCAGCCCATGTTTCCTGCAGGGCAGGAGAGCTCCCTTTAGGTTCCATGTGTTTCACCTGCATACACCCCAAGAAGGTATAGAGGTTGCTGAGACCAGAAGTCAGGGGGACCAAGGAGGTCACTCCGCAGATGTCGACATTCACAGACAATGATGCTTAAAAGCCAGAGCCCACACATGAGCTTCTTGAAGTTCTTCTGCAACTTCCCTGAGGAGGAGAGGGGAAACCTCATGCAAAGACTGAATTTACTCAGTTACTAACATGAAGTTTCAGCTCTGGTAGGGAAGGGAGGTTGAGAGAGAAACTAAGTTCATCTATAAAAACATCAAGCTGTGTTTCTTTCATGCACAGCTGAGTTGTGGCCCTGTTGAATAGACGTCTCCTCGATTGGATCAGGTGAGCCTTGAGGCAAGGCTTCAGAACTCACTTGTAAAAGCATAGAATGGACAGGTATCACAAGAGAGAGGACACTTGCCTGGCCTCCCCATCCTTTCCTCTGTCATTTAGCTTTTGTTTTGAATATAGGGTAAGTAAAAAGATTAAAAGCCCCATATGACCTTGGAACTTCATCCCTTAGATGGTAGAGAGACTCATAAAACACAACATACCTTTGAAACCATGTTACCCTCTGGCCTGTGTCACCAGGAAAAACTCTCTCATTGCTCTGCTGATCCCTGGTTGTCAGCCCACACCTTGGAATCCTAGTTTCCAGGCCATGGAAGCCGGTTGATAATAAAAAATGAATCCACTAAGTTTGCACCTGAATTTTTTCCTGCAAGCATCTAAGGAACTGACACCATCTTCTTACCAAAAAATCTATCACTTCTACTGCATTTCATCAGAGTTGCAAGGGATTACAGCTAAGTCTGTAAGGGAATAATAAAATGCAAGAAATGGAAGATCATTTAGGGCTGAGAGATGAGTTAATTCAGATAAGAAAACGAAGACCCAAGGAGAAAAAAATTATTTCCCAAAAGACCATGTTCTAAGTTAAAGACATAAATCAGGTCTCTTGATTGAAAGACCAAAGTCTTTTCTTTCTGCCATTGTGACCCCCTACACCACCACAATCCCCATCTACATCAGGAAGTTATGGCTGATGCCTTTCACATATGGACCTGAGTACTCTGTCTACCCCAGGCCCCATTCTCAGCACTGGGGGATTACATGAGGAGAAGACAGACCTGGTTGCTGCCTTTGAAGTGTTGACACCTGCTTGCATTGAACTGGATCAAGAGTACTGGCTTAGCTTATTTGGAGTGGCTGGTGTGTTCCAGAAGCCATCTTTCTTAGCAAGCTGAGACCAATCAAAGAGTTGATGCCCAAATCTCATCTGTGCAAGCATTAGAAGACACCATCAGCTTTGGACTTTCCATGTCCTGGTTAAAACCAGTAGATGATTTGTGCCTCCCTAAATAAAGCACTTCTTAGTGGTTGGAAAGATGGCTGAGGCCACCATTGGTGTAAGCGTTGTCAAGGGCATGCCTGTATGGTTGCTTGGTTCACTCCGGCTACTGTTTAGTATAATGTTTTAAAGATCTGCTGGGAGGGAGGCTTCGGGGCTAAATGATACTAAGAGTCCACCTCAGGGAAAACGCTTTGGTAGACGATGAGGACTGTGCTCTGAAAACTCAACCACTGTGATCCCCACACCCTGTGCACAGGTTTCCATGGGACCCATGAGTCCGCCACACCTGCCAGTGCAGGCAACCAGGGCTTTCCAACCCCATGCCCCAGAAAAGAGGTGCCTAGATATCAAAGCAAAGAAAGGCAGTTTGGGATTTATAGCTTCAAAAAAGTCTTTGGTTACAAAGAGTCTTGATTTGTGACACAATAAATTTTGATGCACTAAAGTCTCAAGAGGCCAGGCACGGCAGCTCAAGCTTGTCATTCCAGCACTTTGGGAGGCCAAGGTGGGAGGATGGCTTGAGGCCAGGGGTTGGAGACCAGCCTGGCCAACCTAGTGAGGCTCCATCCCTACATTTTCTTTAAAAAAATTAGTCAGGTATGGGCCCGGCGCAGTGGCTCACGCCTATAATCCTAGCACTTTGGGAGGCTGAAGCAGGCGGATCATGAGGTCAGGAGATTGAGACCATCCTGGCTAACATGGTGAAAGCCCGTCTCTACTAAAAATACAAAAAAATTAGCCTGGTGTGGTGGCGGGTGCCTGTAGTCCCAGCTACTCGGGAGGCTGAGGCAGGAGAATGGCATGAACCAGGGAGGCAGAGCTTGCAGTGAGCCGAGATTGTGCCACTGCACTCCAGCCTGGGCTACGGAGGGAGACTCCGTCTAAAAAAAAAAAAAAAAAAAAAAGTAGCCAGGTATGGTAGCATATGCCTGTAGTCCCAGCTACTCAAGAAGCTGAGGCGGGAAGATTGCTTGAACCCAGGAGTTCAAGGTTGCAATGAGCCATGATTATACAACTGCACTCCAGCCTGGGCAACAGAACTTTGTTTCTTTAAAAAAAAAAAAAAAAAAAAAAAAAGGAATCATCATCCTTTAAGAGCTTCTCCTTGCCCTTTAGATGAGACACTACTTCTACTGCATCTACAAATTCCCACATCCCCTCTCCTCAGTTTCCAACCTCATCTCTTGCACTTTCCCTCCTGCCAGCCCTCCTTCGCAAGACCTTCAGCTCGTTATACAGAAGCCTCTGCACTGCATGGGGCCTTGCACAGGCTCTTCCCTCCCCTTGGAACTCCTCCACCTGCTTCCCCTGCCTGTATTTGTCCTGGTTGATTCCTGTTTGTCTTTTCAGCCTTTTAACGTCATTTCCTCAGAGAGAGCTTTGCTGACCTTCCAGTCTAGCTTCTGGCGGTCACTGACCGCCCTCTAGTTTTCCTGCATGGTGGTTTCCAAAACTCTTAGCATGCTTCAGCACGTGTCCCTTCTGTTAAATGCTTGCCTTCCATAAGCTCGCACAGCCAGGCAGAACTTGATGGTGACTGTCTGGTTTCAGACATCTCCACCCACTGCTCCCTGAAGAAACGAACCTGAAAGAAACGGAAAAGCAGAAAGTATACATCAGTCCTATGTGGAAGAGGGCCACTGTAATGACATCTGAAGCCCCTGTGGGCCTCTCCCTACCTGGCAGGAGAAGCACACTGTGCCTCAGGGACCTCAGGGAGGAGGCGGGGTGCTAAGTATGGCTTTGGTGTGACCCTGGGATGTCACCCAGCCTTCTTGCTGGCCCATCTACAGCCTTTGCTTGCCATGGAGCCAAGTAGCTTCCCTATGCAGTAGGAACTCTTATCCTCATTTATCAGAGAAGCAAGCCACGGTGAATAATGGGCAGACCTGGAGCTGCCAGCATGATCGTGTGATTGCAAAGCTCCTTCCAATAACCCTGTGTCTTATAAATTAAGGTGATGGTGTGAGCTGTGTCCAGTACCACTGAAAAACAAAATGCCCTAGAGACAGTGCTGTCAAATGGAGCGAGAGACAGGTAGACAGACAGACAGGTAATCTCCCCTTTGCTACCACCCAGGATGTTGCTTCCTCTCAGTCCATTTCCCAAATCCTCCTCTCTCCGCACCCCATAATCTTGTCGGGGCTTACCTCTTCCCTACGCTCTGCACTTTCATTAATTTCTTACCACCTATCCCTGAGCTGCAATCTAGGACTTTGTAAGGAAAATTAATTAAAGTGAGGAGGTTCTTAAAAGGAGGTATCGACCTGCAAGTCAGCCCTTTGTGTCCGCAGAATTAATCTTCAGATTACGGGCCAAGAGGAGATATCTTTAAAACAGTGTCCAGCCAACTGGTTTTTCAGATGCGTTCATGAAGTCGCACCAGCTGTGTATGAACCTGATTGCATGTCCTGCTTACTGCCTAAGAAAAGTACATCTGACTGAGTACACATGGGAGTGCAGCTTGTTTGAAGAATCTGTTGCTATAGAAAGATAAAAAGGAAGAAAAAGATAAAATGTGTATTTTTAAAAGCATCTATTGATCTCTCTATCTATATATACACTTCTGGTCCTCAATCCTGGACAGGGTGGCTGCTGTCAGCGATGGGCAAGGATGGGTGCGAGCCACTGGAGAGCTGTTCCAGGGAGGGAGCCGAACCACTCTCTGACCTTAACCAGCCCAGGCAGCACCAGAGAAAGACTCATCCACCACTGAAATAGACAGCCCCAGTGTGCGCATTACAATAGCAGGTGAGTAAAACTGTCTGTTGTACACATGCCAATGTAGGAGCTTTACGATTATCTAGCCTAATGTGCAGATAAGGAAATTGGGGCCCTGGCAGGTACATGACTTTCTGAGTCTTGCTATGTATGGTCCATTCCCCAAACTGAAATTCAGGACCTCTGACACCCAGGCTGGGCTCTGTCTAAGACATGCTGCCATTCCTCAGAGGAGAAATTGAAAGAAGCAGCCAGGCATTTTCCTTTTTAACCCCAACACCGGGGTTCTATCTCCCCCAAACACTTTTGCAGAGAACAAAAAGAAAGATGTTGATTTACCCAGAGAGCATCTGTCACTAGTAGTAACACGCAGTTTTCACTAAGAGTTAACTATATCCAGGTGTGGTTCTTATCTTCTGACAAGTATTAGTCCATTTACGAATAAAGTGTGGGAGGCTTAGAAAGGTCAAGTGGCTTGTCTAAGCTCACAGAGAAAGTCAAAGCTGGAACCAGAATTCTGGGATTAGTCCTGTGTTACAAACAATTCTTTATTGCCTCAACAGACAAGGTGCACATTAATTTGAATTACTTGAGCTAAGCTGAATGACTTGATTCCTGTTCCTTACATTGATGAGGATGCCAGGCCTCTGCCTGACCCTTGCCAGGAGCTGGAGAGCACAGATGACAGGACAAAGAGAAGTACACGGTAGCCGAGTATAAGGAGCAAAATCTCCTGCTTAGGTCAAACAGGGGCACGGTTGTGTTCTGCCTCATCTTGAGAAAAGTTGCCTAAGCTCCGTGATCATCAATTTTCTCATATCTAAAATGGGCATAGTAGGATTAACCTCTTAGGGTTCCCAGGGATCTTGGGTTGCTCTGCACACATTTCCAGGAACATGCCAGGCACCTGGGGAGCAGTACAGCTCCTTCACAAGGTCCTCCATCATCATGAACAGATGTTAGTAATCATGACTGACACAGATGCTGCCTAAGGGATGATGATGGTGGTGATGGTGATGATGAAGGTGTGGTTACACTGCAGCTGTGACAATGGGATGACAGAGAGGATGCAGAAGAAAGAACATGGCATATGTCAGGACCATTTAGGTCAGTGGTTCCCAACTAGGAGTGATTTCACCCACAGGGGACGTTTGGCAATGTCTGGAGACACTTTCAGTTGTTCACACTGTTGAGGGAGGTGCTTTTGGAATCCAATCGTGGGGCCAGGGACATTTTTAAGCACCCTATAATGCATAAGAAAGCCCCCACAAGAAAGAATAATCCAACCAAAATGTCAGTGGGGCCTAGGATAAGAAACCCTGGTCTAGGAGGACGGGAAACCTGAACACTGGAAATGAGAGACTGAAGCTTCCAAGAGCCTTGTTGACTACTTAACATGCTCTTTCAGCCACTGCTTTGAACCACACAGGAATCTGCATCTAAAAGGAAGAGGGCAGAATCATCAACAGTCCGGAAGACTATAGTGAAGCCATTCCATGTGACCTCCTCCCTCTACTCACAAGGACTTGGGTGGGACCAGGGGAAATTGAGTGACTGGCAGGCAGGTAGCAGGAAAGGGGAATGATGAATGACGAGGGTTGCAATGTTGCAGGGCAAGTTCTGAAGTTGTCTGAGAGGTAGTGAGTGATAGAGACCTTTTTCTTGATCTCCCAGTGAAAACTTCAGTAAACACATAACTGCCACTTTTGTAAAAGGGGCTTGCATTTGGGGGCTACAAGGTTGGCACAAGGTTAGATCCGGGGGTGCCCGTGGGAGACCTGCCACAGCCAGGCTGCATGGCAACAGAGCACTCGTTTCTTCCCATGGCTGCATTGGTGCATGGCAGCCCCTGACTCAGGTCCACAGTCTGACACTGCTAGGTTCAAGGTCGGACTTCACACCTGGCCCAGATCTCCCACGGGCTATTTATTCCTATCTCCTTCAAAATGCAGCAATGTATTATACCACCTTGAAGAAGATGGGGCAGAGCAGAGGGGAGGCTAGAGGGACAATCCCAAACAGAGCCCTAAATCTACATCAGATTTTCCTTTTAACCAAAACCTACTTGGTATTCAGCAGAAATTTTGAGTCTAGTGCTTGACATAATTTAATAGTGTGCATTAATGACTATAATTTTCCCCTATAGTCGAGATACTAAGAAAATGAGAAGTGCTTCATCTACACCACACACAACAGTAACCAGGACAGACTTGGAAATGACAGCAAAGAACAAGTCTGTGAGGACCAACAGCTTTTGGGGAACTTCAGAGACACGCAGCACTCCACACAGAAAGCACATTCCACTCCAGTTGTAAGAAGGTTTATGGCTCCCTGATATTTGTTACGTACTTTTATGCTGACTACATTGCTGTGTGGTGGGTAATACCGTTCCCATTGTGCAGGTACCAAAGCTGAGGCCAGAGGGGTTAGGAGATGGTCTATGACCAAGGATAACATTAAGATGTTTTTAAGTTCAGTTTTTTTTTTTTTTTAATAGACAGAGTCTTGCTCTGTTGCCCAGGCTGGAGTGCAGTGGCACAATTACAGCTCACTGCAACCTGGAACTCCTAGGCTCAAGCAAACCTCCCTCCTCAGCCTCCTGAGTAGCTAAGACTACAGGTATGCATCAACACACCTGGCTATTTTTTTATTATTATTATTTTTTGTAGAGACAGGGTCTTGCTATATTGACCAGGCTGATCTTGAACTCTTGACCTCAAGCAATTCTTCCTCCTCAGCCTCTCAAAGTGCTGGGATTACAGATCTGAGCCACCATGCCAGGCCATAAAGTTTTATTTCAAGTCCCTAGATGTGGGATTTCATTTTTAGAGCAGCAAGTACTGTCTGAACTAAAATAGGTGGTCTTGCAACTTGCTATGGATTATGGAAATAGTTGGCATCTATATTGGTGAGGTTCTTACCAAAACTCAAACAGAAGGAATGCCATTTTGAAGAACAAATCTCAGCTTTAAGCTTCTTTCATCCATGGGTAAGCCCTACATTTTTTAAAAAAGTATAAATTTAAATAAAAGTAATTTCTTATGGTGAGAATATATTACCTATCACGAAACACAATGTCCTTCTGTATGTTAACTTACCCCGGCAAATGAAAACTTTAGTAAAAACATTTACATCTATGTCTGTCTTCTAAACTACATCTGCGTGCGTGTGTGTGTGTGTGTGTGTGTGTGTGTCTGTGTGTGTCTGTGTGTGTCTGTGTGTATTTGAGGGGTTCCTACTTTTTGATGTATAGGACTCTGAGGCCTGAATTGTTCATTGCCATAAACTGAGTTAATTCTTTTGGAAAAAACATAAATTTTGTTATTTTAGTCTTCTTTAACTTTCATGTGTTTGACTTGCCTTAATTATATATTGGTAGAATTAAATGTTTCATGATCAGAATTTAGAGTATTGCACATGAGTCCACAAGTGTTGGAAGCTTTCTCAGGTGTAGCAATGCCCATCTCCAAAAGGTCCAACTTGGTAAGCCAGTGTTTGTGCCACTATTTATGTGTTTGTTATTTCATGCTTCAAAAAATAAATTAGAACAGAACAGAAAAATAATACTAGTGACAAAAATATTGGTCCCATCTCTGTAATATAATTAAGGCCGAGATGGAATTGATCAATGAGCTGCATGCGTAAGTCTCCATCTCAAATAGAGTTTCAAATGGTTGCATTATAAAGGAAAAAAACTAGATTCAATGAAATGTGTTAAATATTGTGCCTAAAAGGCACAATGTGTTCAGATACTTTATACTAGTTTTCAGTCTCTGGCAACAGAACACATCCACCCAGCTGCCACCACAGCTAAAACTACAATACTATTTGTTTTGAGATGTCTTTTATGCATGCTTTCAAGAACTCATTATATACAAAATAGGTGTTTCTAATGTGCTTCACTCTTTCTGTGGCTTCCCAGTAGCTAAAAGCCATATTTGTAGCCCAGTTTTCATGACTGTAGAGGCCTTGAGGGCCTGAATGTCATCTCTTCCCCACTGCTCGCTCCTTTAACTGATGTTATACCCCCAACTCTATGGAACACTATTAAGCATTTTCTTTGGCTTCAATGTTTTAAAACTCAATTGTCTTTGTTCAGTATGAATTTGTGATCTGTGTCAAATCCTTGTGTTGTATAGTGAGGTGGGGAACAGGTGAATGCCTAGGGGTTGAGTAAAATGCCGAGCATGCATCAGATGCTGTGCGAGTGACCATGAATGCTGGGAGGATCCTTCTGCCCATTTTTCCATAATGGGCAGAAGTGGACAAGCAGACATTAGTGTGCAGTGAGACCACATCTACAGCCTAGATGTGCACAAGGTGACTGAAGACCTGGGAGAAGGATGTGTAAACCAGCAACTAGCCAAGGGCTCTTCAATAGCAAAACTCAAGGCATCCCTTCAGCATAGAATATCATTTATCTAAGTAGCAAAATTTTTTTTTTTTTTTGAAACAGAGTCTCGCTCTGTTGCCCAGGCTGGAGTGCAATGGCACAATCTCGGCTCACTGCAACCTCTGCCTCCCGGGTTCAAGCTATTCTCCTGCCTCAGCCTCCTGAGTAACTGGGACTACAGGCACCTGCCACCACATCCGGCTAATTTTTGTATTTTTAGTAGAAACTGGGTTTCACCATGTTGGCCAGGCTGGTCTCGAACTCCTGACCTTGTAATCTGCCCACCTTGGCCTCCCAAAGTGCCGGGATTACAGGCGTGAACCACCGTGTCTGACTCTAAGGAGTAAAAATTTTAAGTTGACTTTTGGGTCTAGTTCAGCTGACAGAGTGAGCATGTATTTATTTCTGGTAGTGGATTGAATGTGCCATTCCAAAATTCATATGTTTAAATTCTAAACCACAATATGATGGCATTAGAAGATAGGGCCTTTGGAATTTAATGATCTCATGAAGGCTTGAGTTAGATATTCCACTCTCCCTTTGATTTTTCTAAATATTGCCCACATCTTTTAATATCTGTCTCCTTATCCAAATTTGCCCAATTACATAGTTTAGGGAACCATCTGAGACAGATAAACTCTGACAGAGAGTGCAGAATTTCAAATCTAGAAATTCATACTCTTCTAAACTATTAAGAGGATAAGAAATAAGATGCATGTATATTATCTATGGTTATAAAAGTAACTAAAAGTGTAACTAAAAATAAAATTATAATATTAAGAAAATGTGTGAAGAAGAAGTGAGAGGGTCTAGAGAAGTGCAAAGAGATAAACTATTTGTCTTCCACATTAAAGTTAGGGAAAAAAAAATCTTTTATCTGAGAAATGTGAGCCCTTTCAAATTATCAGGCCTAGAGAGACATAAAACTGAGATAGCAATCATATCCTACTCCTGCTTTTGAGCTATGTATTTACCTATTGAAACGTCTTGCTATTGTTACATGCAGCTATGAATTAACCTAATAATGCCTCACCAGACACTATATTCCACACCCCACAGTATAACAATGTATAGCTGATCAGTGATCAGCTTTATTTCTGTAAACCAATGAGAATTCCTGACAGGATTTTGCACACTCCCTTTTCCCCTCTCTTTTCTTTTCCTTTAAAAACATGCCTGTAACAAAGGCCAAACAAAGCTCATATCCAAGGTTACTTGTGGTCTGAGCCTCCTGGGCAGCTTGTCCTCATTTTAGCATGCGAGCTGAAGACTCACAAGGCTCACAACTTTGGAAAGGGGACCTTTATTTCTCATAAAGGGTTGCACCCTGCAGGCTGGCCATTCCACAGGCTGAGAAGCATAGCCTCCAGCAGAAGCCCAAAGCAAGCACTTTGAGGGAGGTGTGAAGGGAACAGGAATTTATGCTGAACAGGTTGGCTAAATATACATATTTAATAAGCTATAGAAGATGTCATGAATATCTGTGAAAAGAGAAATAGGCACATGTGCAATTGAGCTTCATGCCTCTTCATGGGTCACATATTTAAAAAATGGTGATCTTGGCATGATCTTAGGATGGAGTCTTTGGCCTTCTGATGTCAAAAAGTGACACAGAGAAGGACACAAAAACTCTCACTGAGCATCCTCCACAAGTTGGCCAAAACTAGTCTAGAGTTGGTGTTCAGTTTTTAGGAAGGAAAACATTGTGAAACTGCTGAGCTGCTGTGCCAAATGTGCAGAGAGGAAAGGAGAATCCAGTGGTGGCCTCAGATGACTGGCTAAAGGCGATAGAAAAATGAGTTGGCCATTTCTTGCTTTCTAGAGCTGGTTTCTGCCTACTCCTTAGGAAGAATTCTGGTTAAAGGTTAATGAGGAAGAGACTTACTGAGCCATGTCTGACCTCCCATCCCATCACGGCCAGGAAAACTCAGTTCTTAAGGTTTATATGGGATTCTCCTGGCCAACAGTGGGATTTGTTTAGTCCACTGGGGGACTTAGGATTTTATTTTTATTTCTCGGTCTCACATAAACTGTTTAAATCTCATTCTGTGTTTTATTCTCTTCTGTTTAAGTGAATAAAAGAGAAAAAAATAGAAGAATTCATAGAATTTACATTTAGTCAGTGAGCAGCAGTGTCAATGCTTAAAAAATTATACAGTAATACTAAAAAATTCCTTTCTGCCAAGCTGTGGTTGAATTGGTAATGAATTCCTAAACGCTGGAAATGACAAGATGTGTAAAACTACCTTCTGTATTTTAAATATTTGGCTAGTCCTCTTCTCCCATAAGCTTCCTTGGTCCCAAGATTAATTTTTCTAATATGGTTGGGCCATTTCTCCAGAATATAGAATTATGTTAGCTGTCAATATCTCAGACTTGTGAAATAGTAGCATTTGAGTCTCTTGCCTGAGCATGGTTGTGAGAGGTATTCAGAGGATGCTGTGGGCATGTTTTGGTTTCCTGAGCAGGAAGTAAATTCCAGAAGGATCTCACACCTCAGTGCATTCCAAGGCACCCCTGTTGACTATTGTATAGAGGATCCCAAAACATAACAGCCACCTAAGGAAGGAAAGAAGCTCATAACAGACTGAGCTGTGTGAGGTCTGCAAAATTTATCAGGCCCAGAGAGCCATGAGCTTCGGACTTCAGTCCTTCCCGTGCACCATGCCCAGGAGTAATTGTTTGAAGACACTTTTGTTCCTGAGTAGCTGCCCAACCCATTATCTTCATGTTCCTGGAATTTATGATACAAAGAACAATGAATATCAAATTAATAACATGTTATTTTAATGTAAATTCTAGGAACTATCTTTAAAAAAAAACACTCACTTGTAACTGCCATTAATGAGAGTGTCTATTCAGGGCAACTTGAATCTATGCTCCCAGGTGGCCATCTTCAAGCTCAAATAAACTCTATACTGAATCATAATTTCTGAATCTCGTTGTTTAAGGTTGGTACACCACAACGGCCTAACATCCTCCTGTTTCATGAGCAATAGACACCATTCAAATGGCTCTTCCTCCAATCTCTAGACTCTGTTTGTACCAGCAATGTTAACTGTTGAGCAATTACTTGTTAATTAAACAATCACTGCAGTGTTATTAACTCCACACTCTGAATGACATCTTTAAGCCTCTCTAATGTGTTAAGCATGTCTAATGTATTTTTCCACTTTTGGATAACTTAAGAGACCAAAATACACCACCTCAAAATATGCCTCTTTTGCATAAGCATTATTTTGACCCAATTATTTTTGAGAAACAGCAGACACCAGAGAAACAGAGTAGAAGTTACTATTTTGCAAGAAAGACTTACTTCTAAACTGAAAATTTTCTTTCATAAGGGTGCCTTCGTTTCAGCACCAGGATGAGAAGGATGGCTTAATCACAAGAGACTCTCATCCATAGAAAAAGCACTGACTTAAATCTGCATAGCAAATTTAAATCTGCATAGCAGACTTAAATCTGCATATCATGTCTACCATGCTTTTCCTGGTCACCTCCCCAGAACTGGCCTCCCCACAGCTTCCTTTCTTTGTTTCAGATGAAGATGGTAGTAAAGCCTGAATTCTAAGTCTTTTTTTTTCAGATTTTCCCACTTTTCCTGAGTATCTCCTATGTATAAAAAAGGAATACATGTTGATAAACTTCTGGTTTATTTTGTTCTAGTAATCTTTTGTTTGTTTGTTTGTTTAACAGGGGATCCTACCTAAGACCTTAGAAGAGCAGACAAAAAATTACTTTTTCAACCCCTGCAATAATCAATTTTATTGGGATAAAGATTCATATTTATTGCAATGTCTTATCTTTATGGAAATTCAAAAAGAATTCACTCACAGAAGCAAAACTCCAAAACTATACCCAAATATTAGTGAAAATTTAATATACAATAAAAGTAACATCTCAAATTAGTGGAGAAAAAATAGAATTATTAAAAAGTAGTGTTGGAAAAACCATATAACCGTATGGAACAAGATAAAATAGAATCCATTCATCACACCCTATACCAAAAAGTTCTAAACATATCAGATATTTAAATGTAACAAAATACAACAAAATAATGTTTTAAACTTGGTAAATTTTTCTATCATCTGGAAGTGAAGAAATGTTTTCCTAACATAAAATTTTAAAACACAAGAAAATGTTTAATAAATTTAAATAAAATGTTTAAAGTCTTAGTATAATAATGTCAGAGGCATTTGAACCAATGTGACTCCATCTTGAGTAGGCTCTGGATAAAATAAGGCTGAGACCTACTGGGCTGAATTCCCATTCTTAGTCACAGGATGAGCTAGGAGGTTGGCACAAGATACAGGTCATAAAGACCTTGCTGATAAAATAGGCTGTAGTAAAGAAGCCGGCCAAATTCTACCAAAACCAAGATGGCAATGAAAGTGAGCCCTGGTCATCCTCACTGTTTGTTATACACTAGCCATAATGCATTAGCATGCTAAAGGACACTCACACCAGCACCATGACAGTTTACAGATGCCATGGCAACGTTAGGAAATTACCCTAGATGGTCCAAAAAGGGGAGGAAACCCCAGTTCCAGGAACTGCCCACCCTTTTCCTGAAAAACTCGTGCATAGCCCTCCCCTTGTTTAGCATATAATCTAGAAATAACTATAAATATCCTTAGTCCAGCAGCCCAAGCTGCTGCTCTGCCTATAGAATAGCCATTCTTTATTCCTTTACTTCCTTAATAAACTTGCTTTCACCTTACTCTATGGACTCCCCTCAAATTCTTTCCTGCTCAAGATCCAAGAACTCTCTTGGGGTCTGGATTGGGACTGCTTTCTGGGAACAATAGAAAAAATAATCTAAGTAAATAGTTAAACAGCAAAACAGAATAAATTATTTGCAAAGCATATTTAAGGCAAGGGTTAATACACCTAATACATAAAGAACTTTTTAAAATGTTGGTGCAGGGAGCCAATTACTTTATAATAGGCTAAGATTATGAAGACACATTTCACAGAAACATAAGCACAAATATCTCTTAAAAATATTTTGAAAGGTTAAACCTAACTTGTAACTTAATATTCAGATTAAAGGTGTACTGAGTTGTGTGTAACCAGACACAAAAAATCTAAAATCTTGATGACATATTCAGTTGCTGATTCTATGAGAAATAGGCCTTCTGATAAATTGGCAGTATAACTGCAACACGGTACAGTGAAGGAAAATTCAGAAATATCCATCAAAACCATGTATGTGTTTATCCTTTCAGCCAGTCATCCCACTTCTAAAGATCTAGCCCAAAGATGCACTGGGAAAGAAAAGAAAAGGAAAGGAAAGAAAAAAAAAACATGAAAAGAGGCTATTCACTGCAGCACTATTAGAAATAGCAAAAGCTCAAATGCCCACCAGAAGAAAGTTGGTTAAATCTATTTAGAGCAGAGTGCACAACACAACTGAGTACCATGCAGTTGTGAAAAAAAAAAAAGAGAGAGATATTCATACACTATATGGAGTAACCTCCAGGCTATAGTAAAAAGATTCTTAAAAAGGAAAATAATGTGTTAGTACACTATAATTTACTGAAACATAAAATTACAAAAATTTAAAAGGGGTGAAGAATACATACATATACATACACACGCACATACATATGAATGTATATGTGTGTATATATACACACATATATAAACGTATGTGCGATTTCCTTATATTAAAAAAAGAAAAGATAAAATGGTTACCGTATATGCCAACTGTATCTACAATAATGGCATGTGACTGTATTAGTCTCTTTTCATGCTGCTGATAAAGACATACCCAAGACTGGGCAATTTATACAGGAAAAAGGGCTTAATGGACTTACAGTTCCACATGGCTGGGGAGGCTTCACATTCATGGTGGAAGGCAAGGAGGAGCAAGTCATATCTTACATAGCTGTCAGCAGGCAAAGAGAGAGCTTGAGCAGGGACACTCCTCCTTATAAAACCATCAGAACTCATGAGACTTATTCACTATCATGAGAACAGCACAGAAAAAACTTGCCCCCATGATTCAATTACCTCCCATTGGGCCCCTCCCACAACACATGGGAATTCAAGATGAGATTTGGGTGGCGATACAGCCAAACCATATCATTCCCCTTCTGGCCCCTCCCAAATCTCATGTCCTCACATTTCAAAACCATGCCTTTCCAACAGTCCTCCAAAGTTTTAACTCATGTCAGCATTAACTTAAAATCCAAGTCCAAAGTGTCATGCAAGACAAGGCAAATCCCTTCCAACTATGAGCCTTTAAAATCAAACACAAGTTAGTTACTTCCAAGATTCAATGAGGGTACAGGCATTGTGTAAATATAGCCATTCCAAATGGGAGAAATTGGCTGAAACAAAGGGGCTACAGGCCCCATGCAAGTCAGAAATCCAGCAGGGCACTCAAATCTTAAAGCTCCAAAATGATCTCCTTTGACTCCATGTCTCATGTCCAGGTCACACTGATGCAAGAGGTGGGCTTCCATGGTCTTGGGCAGCTCTGCCCCTGTGGCTTTGCAGGGCATAGTTCCTCTCCTGGTTGCTTTCACGTGCTGGCATTGAGTGTCTGTGGCTTTTCCAGATGCAAGCTGTCAGTGGATCTACCATTATGGGCTCTGGTGGCCCTCTTCTCACAGATCTACTAGGTGGTTCCCAAGTAGGGACTCTTTGTGGGGGCTCTGACCCCACATTTCCCTTCTGCACTTCCCTAGCAGAGGTTTTCCATGAGGGCCTTGCCCCTACAGCAAAGTTCTGGCTGGATATCCAGGCATTTCCATATATCCTCTGAAATCAAGGTGGAGTTTCCCGAACCTCAATTCTTGACTTCTGTGCACCCACAGGCTCAACACCACTTGGATGCTGCCAAGGCTTGGGGCTTCTACCCTCTGAAGTAACAGTCTGAGCTGTACCTTGGTCTCTTTTAGTCATGGCTGGAGCGGCTAGGATGCAGGGCACCAAGTCCCTATACTGTACACAGCATGGGGACTCTGGGCTTGGCCCAGGAAACTATTTTTTCTTCCTAAACCTCCCTGCCTGTGAAGGGAGAGGCTGCCACCAAGATCTCTGACATGCACTGGAGACATTTTCCTCATTGTCTTTGGGATTAACATTAAGCTCTCCATTACTTATGCAAATGTATGCAGCCAGCTTGAATTTCTTCTCAGAAATTAAGATTTTCTTTTCTATTGCATTGTCAGGCTGCTAATTTTCCAAACTTTTATGTCTTGTTTCCCTTTCAAAACTGAATGCTTTTAACAGCACCCAAGTCACCTCTTGAATGCTTTGCTGCTTAGAAATTTCTTCCCACAGATACTCTAAATCATCTCTCTCAACTTCAAAGTTCCACAAATTTCTAGGGCAGGGGCAAAATGCTGCCAGTCTCTTTGCTAAAACATAACAAGAGTCACCTGTGCTCCAATTCTCAACAAGTTCCTCATCTCCATCTGAGACCACCTCAGCCTGATAACGATTGTCCGTATCATTATCAGCATTTTGGTCAAAGCCATTCAACAAATCTCTAGGGAGTTCCAAACTTTTCCACATTTTTCTGACTTCTTCTAAGCCCTCCACTGATCTAACCTTTGCCTGTTACCCAGTTCCAATGTCACTTTAACAATATTGGGTAACTTTTCAACAATGCCCCATTCTACTGGTACCAGTTTATTACTCCATTTTCATGCTGCTGATAAAGACATTCCTGAGACTGGAGCAATTTATACAGGAAAAAGTGTTTAATAAACTTACAGTTCCATGTGGCTGGGGAGGCCTCACAATCATTGCAGAAGGGAAAAAAGAGCAAGTCACGTCTTATGTGGATGGCAGCAGGCAAAGAGAGAGCTTGTGCAGGAACACTCCGCTTTTTAGAACTATCAGATTTCATGAGAGTTACTCACTATCGCGAGAACAGCACCAGAAAGACCTGCCCGCATGATTTAATTACCTCCCATTGGGTGCCTCCCACAACAATTGCGAATTCAAGATGAGATTTTGGTAGAGTATAGTCAAACCATGTCTTGACAAACTACCTTAAACTCAGTGGCTTAAAGAATAGCCACTGATTCCCATGTTCCCAGGCCTGTGCGTCACACCAGGTTTGTCTTCTTTCTTTGAGATGTGAGTCTGGGGTCAGGAGGGGCATCTGTGCTTTAGGCTGTGGGTCTTCAATGTAGCTGGTATAGCTCTGCTCATGTGTCTCACTTGGCGACCCAACTGAAGGACAGGGCTACTATAAATGAAACTGCCTTTGCAAAGATGATGACAGTGGGAGAAGTCTAGCACAGCTGACTCCATCTTGCTTCCAGCCTCAGAGACTGGTTGTCTTTGCTCATACCTGAGCAGAGGTCAAGGTAACAACAGAAAGAATTTAGTTTATAGTTTAACTTTGAAGGAAGGATGAAAATAGTCTTTCCCTAAAACTGATCCCTCCTTGTTTAGAGGCTGAAACCTCCTTTGTAAAATTAACAAAAGGCCACAAGATTATGGGAGAACCCTGAATTCTCCTAGTATGTAGTTGTAGTTTCTATAATTCCTTATTGCCCAGGAGTCATGTGGCCAGAGGTCACCAGATTTGTAACTTCCCTAGTTGCTCCTACAACCCTACTATTATAGAACCTAAGATTGATCTCTTGAAGTATTTTTTAGACTTTTGCATTCTGGCAACAGACAGACCCTGCCTAGACTTGTGACTCATCACTCAACCAGTCCTATAGCCCCTACCAAGAGGCAGACATAGCACCTGAGGACTGTTTCCCACACCCCTGTGATTTCACCCCCAACCAGTCAGCAGCACCCATTTCCTAGCCCCTGCCCAATAAACTATCGTTGAAAAACCCTAATCTCTGAGCCTTCAGAGAGACTAATTCAGGTAATAACTTCAGTTCTCCCATGTGGTCCACCTCATGCTAATTAAACTCTTTCTTTACTGCAACATCTCAGTGGACTAGTTTTGTCTGTGCAGCGGGCAGGAAGAACTCATCAGGCAATTACAGAAACACAGTCTTCCTCACGGTAGAGGAAGCTCCTAGAGGGGTTAATAGAAGCATGTCACACTTACTAATAGCTAGATTTAGAGCACACACAGTCACTCTGCATTCCACTGGAAAAACAAGTCACCAGGCCTGGCTGGACATTAGCAGGGTGGAGAATACAGTTATTCCATGAAGGTGGGGTAGGAGAAAGGTAAAAGGGTGAATAATTGCGTAACAACAGTATAATATAATATAAATAGGTATAAAGGGAGTAGAAAATTGAAAGCAAAATCAGTGGTCTTAATTGTAAATTCAATGATTGACATAATCTAGGAGTGGTAAACTGTGACCTGTAGGCCGAATCCACCCCACGTCCCTTTTTGTACAGCACGTGAGCTAAGAAGTTGTTTTACATGTTTAAAAGGCTTCGCAAAAAAGGAGGAAAAGGAGAAGAAACAGAGGCCATTTGTGGTTCACATGGCCTAAAATATTAACTGGATGACTCTTTACAAAACTAATGACTCCTGGCATAACTGCACACAGAGAAAATATTCTAAATGCTTTTGAACACAATGATTTGATTACATATTCCTAGTGAAATCTACCTTCTGATGAAAATAACTTTAAGAAAGAATATTAAACTTTTCAATCATCTTATTTTTGGTGTTCGCAATGGTATTATTATTATGAGAGTACTGTATATGTAATATGGAATTAAGCAAATAATCATGTAGTTTTTGGGAATTTGCATTTTTATCATTGGAGAGAAAAATATGAGATCAATAAGGTAAAGTAAAACCATATAGTCTTTGAGTTAAGAGTACCAGTATGACCTCATTTTACATTTTTTCTTAACACTTTTTTCTGGGCCCTTGAAAACAATGGAAAATCCAGTATCCTAAACAAATAGAAAGATAGCCCATGTTCCTGGTTTGAAAGACTCAGTTCTGGTTAACATGCCCTTTCTCCTCAAATTTATCCAAAATTCAATCAGTCCCATTCAAGTCAGGAATTTGCAGAAATTGATGAGTAGATTCTACAAATTGTATAAAAATGCCAAGTACCTGAAATATCCATAATACTTTTTTTAAGCAGCGAAAAAGAAAAAGTTAGAGGATTGACATATGATTTAAAGACATGTATAATATATCTTGATATAAAGCTGTATTAATCAAGAAAGGGTCATATTTGTGTAAAGAAATATAAATAAATCAATGGAACAAAATAAAGAATCCAGAAATAGATCCACATATTAATGATCCAATGATGTTCAGCCAGGTTGCTGAGGTTATGCAATGGAGAAACGATAGTCTAATGGAGAAAAGATAGTCTTAACAATAATTGGTGCCATATCCACATAGAAAACAGGAATCCTTAATCTTTACCTCACACCATATAAAAGATAACTCAATGCATCATAGACATTAATTTAAAAACTAAAATTATAAACTTCTGGAAGAAAATACAGGGAAAAAATATTTGCAACCTTGGAGTCAGACAGTTTTTTTGATAGAAAACAAAATGTATACATTTTAAAAATCTGCTTTTTGAAAGACACCTGTGATATTGGTCTTTAACCTGCTTTCCTGACATACAACTCCTTTTGAATATTAGAATCTTCAAAATGGTGTCTTTTGTTTGCTAATGAGTTGACTCATGATGCGGGGACCCTAGGTAGCTTCAGGATGTGGGCAGTTACCAGAAAGACCAAGGCAAGATTCCAGGGTCAGGACTTTCAACCGCACCCCTCAAACGCTGAGAAGAGAAGAGGAGCTGAGGGTTAAGTTCATCACCAATGGCCAATGATTTAAATTATCACGTCTACATAATGAGGCTTCCATAAAAACCCAAAAGAACAAGGTTTGGAGGCCAAGTGTGGTGGAGGCCAGGCGTGATGGAGGCCAGGTGCAGTGGCTCATGCCTGTAATCCCAGCACTTTGGGAGGCTGTGGTGGGCAGATCACCTGAGGTCAGGAATTCAAGACCTGACTGGCCAACATGGTGAAACTCTGTCCCTACTAAAACATACAAAAAAATACAAAAATTAGTCGGGTGTGTTAGCGCCCACTGGCACCTGTAATCCCAGCTACTTGGGAGGCTCAGGAAGGAGAATCGCTTGTTCCTGGGAGGCAGAGGTTGCAGTGAATGGAGATCGCGCCACTGCACTCAAACTTTGGTGACAGAGGGAGACTCTGTCTCAGAAAACAACAACAACAACAACAAAGAACAAGGTTTGGAGAGCTTCTGGAGAGCAGAACACGTGGAGGTTGCTGGAGGGCGGTGTGCCCAGGGAGAAAGTGGAAGCTCCACACCTCTTCAATACTACCTCACCCTATGTATCTCTTTCTCTTTATTCTTTGTAATATCCTTTATAATAAACTGATAAACATAAGTGTTTCGCTGACTTCCGTGAGCCACTCTAGCAAATTAATTGAACCCAAAAGGGGGATTCTGGAAGCCCTGATTTATGTAACTAGTCGTTCAGAAGTTCTGAAGGCCCAAACTTGCGACTGGTGACTGAAGGGTGCAGTGGTCCCCCTCACAGGCTCAGTGACTGAGCTCTTAACCCCATGAGATCTAAAACTGTCTCTAGGTAAACAGCATTGAATGGGAGGAGGCCCAGCTCCTGTCCGCTGCAGGCTTGATTGCTTGCTCACTGGTGGAGAGAAATTCCCACACATTTGGTCACATAAGTCTTCTGTGTTGATTATTGTGTAGGATGACAGCAAAGGAGAAACAGCTTGAGTTTTTCCACCTTCAACCCATTAAGAAAATTTAAAGGAAAGGTGCAATCTGGGAGAAAACATTCTCTAAACATTCATTTGATAAAGAACTTCTGTTAAGAATATGAGAAGAACTCCTAAAACTCAATTTGAGAAAAGACATACTTGGATTTATTTATTTTTTATTTTTATTTTTTATTTATTTATTTATTTTTGAGACAGGGTCTCACTCTGTCACCCAGACTGGAGTGGAGAGGCGTGATCTCAGCTCACTGAAACCTCTGCCTCCCAAGTTCATGCGAATCTCTTGTCTCAGCCTCCCAAATATCTGGGATTACAGGCATGTGCCACTGTGCCTGGTTAATTTTTGTGTTTTTAGTAGAGACAGGGTTTCACCATGTCACTTAGGCTGTTCTCAAACTCCTGAGTTCAAGCGATCCACCCACCTCAGCCTCCCAAAGTGCTGGGATTACAGGCATGAACCACCATGCCCAGCCAAACTCTGATTTTTTCAATGGGCCATAGATTTGAATACTTTACTAAGTAATGTAATACATGGCAAGTAAGCACATTAAAAAACCCATAATCAGATGATCTTCAGTGGGTGAACACATTATTGGCACATCATGGCACATCCATACCATGAAATTCTACTCACAATAACAAGAAATTAATTATTGACAAATGCAGTAACTTGGATGAATCGCCAGGTAATTATGCTAAGTGAGAAAAGCCAATCCCTAAAGGTCATAGACTATATAATTCCTTTTGTTCCACATTCATGAAATGGCAAAATTATAGAAATGAAGAATAGATTGGTGATTTCCAAGGGTCAGGGACTGGCCAGCAGAAATCAGGGAAGCGTGGCTATGAAAGGGCAGCAGGAGGAAGCCTTATGGTGATGAACGTGTTCAGGATCTTGGCTGTACTAATGTCAGCTTCCTGGCTGTGTATCATACTATGGCTTTGTAATATGGTACCATAGTGAGTAAGATGGGTAAAGGATGCACAGGGTCTTTCTGTATATATTTTTTAAAACTCCATGTGAATCTACAATTATCTTAAAATGGAAAGTTTGATTTAAAAAATAACCTTGCAAATAAAAGGGGAAAACCAAAGCATGTGTAACGCCTTCCCCGTATGCACGCTTTCTCAGTGGAACCACAAAACTGATAAGGGAAAGTTTCTTTTTATGGACATATTCCAGCTGACAAATGAAGAAGGCCTGATGGGACTAGAATATCCCCATGTGTCACCTTCTGTGAGGTGACAGATCTTTACGTGATCATCGACAGCTGTTGACATCACATAATAAGGCCTTATGAACCTCAGGCAGCACCACCTCTAAAGCAGTCTTGCCACAAAACATCAAACCTGGACCTGATCAAGCATCTGGACTGGATTACGGTTATAGATGGATGTAGAGAAAATATGGATATGGATATAGAGAAAACGCAGGAGACAGACGAGCAAGGGAAATGTCTCTGTGGGACAAAATCCACAAAATTCAGATTGTTGGAAAGTCTCCAGGACAAAAGATCTAGATTCTTCAAAAACAACAACATTAAAAAAAAAAACTGCCAGAAAGAAAAAATATGGAGGGAGAAGATAAATTAAAAGACACATGAGTTATGCCAGCCAAGTATGATGAATGGATCTGTTTTAGATCCAGGTACAAGCAAACTGTGTAAAAATTTTAGAAGCATCCATGTGATAACTGAGAAAATTTCAACACTGACTTAGTGCTTGATGTTATTAAGAAATTATTAAATATTTTAGAGGTGAAAAATTTTATTGTGGATATAATTTTTTAAAAATTTGATATTTAAATTTTTTTTCTAGATATATACTGAAATATTTATAGATCAAATTGTAAAACTCTGAAGTGGCCACTCTTTTGTAATTGTTGAAGCTGGGTGATTAGTACATGGGGGTTACTATATTAGGCTTTCTACTTTTGTATACATTTGAAATATATTGTAAAATTGTTTTAGAAAATATAAACAAAGTAATCTAATATTCCTCATATTGGTCTCTGCAAAAGTAATATCTCATGTAACTTGGGAAGCTTGGAGATTTTTACGCCTGGCATAAAAATTACAACGTACATCCCTCTCCCCGCAGGACATAGAACACATTTGTGAGTCTTTTCACCCTCATCTCCTTGGAGACTTTATTGGGCAAAGAACCTTCAGTAGGCACAAAATTCATTCTCACAAGCAGAAGGATACATTATGCTCCATTTATTGCTCATCCTAAATTACAAACATTTCCAGTGAATGTAAAGGAAGATATGATTGAAAAGGACTCTATAAAGACAGGATGTTTCTGTACAGTCCTCATATCTGCTCACCTGTTCCAAACTTTCCAGAGATTTTACCAGAGCTTTAAGACATTCTCCTGAGGGTTTGTTGTAGAGGGAGTTTTCTTAAATAAGGAGTGCAAGTAACAAGTAATAGCCCACCCAATTGGAGATTTAAAAAAATAGTGTCAGTGTTCCCCAGTGTTAAAAAAAACAAAAAAAGGCAGCACCCTGCACATCTCTGGTAATTATACAAGGGGATATACACAGCCCCCACCTTTCCTGAGTTCAGAAGGAAGGTGGGTTTTGAAAGAAGAACAAGGAGAGTACATCTCTTTGGATCTCTTAATGCTCACAGCAAAGGGATCAAGGTATCTGAGTCAATTCTTGAGGCTTCTTTGAATACAGGGATGAAGAGAGAATATGGCAAGCTTGACATCAGGTCCCAAAAGTTTTGAGAGAAAAGAACAGATTGCTCTTTGCAAAACAAACCAAGCTAGGTGCATGGAGCCCCAGTGAATGGGAAGCGGAGAAGACATCAACGGTCTGAAATGTCAGACAGGTGCACCATCCCTTGTGGGCACCAAATCTGTGCTCTGCATAAACTTCCTCACCCAGAGCCAACTGGCCAGGGGCAACTGGCTATCCTAGCTATCCTCTTCTCCAGGCCCTAATTACACCTCCCTGCAATAGGGACTCTGCCATCTAACAGACAAGGAGGTGATTTGGTTCCCACATGTGGCTTTTTCTGCTGGGTCCCTGGAGGTCCATGGTAACCTTTTCTCCATTCTCTGTAGGCCACACTTTATCATAAGATTGGAGGCAGGGAACTTCGAAAACCACCCCCTTGCCCTCTGGCCCTGGGTCAGGGTTACTCAAACAACACCTGCTGTCCCAAACCTGGAGAAGTGTAGATTTTGCCACTGATGGAAAGATAATAGCTATTGCTGGTACTTAATCTTGGGGGCCTAGAATTCCCACTGTTTTCACAACTCGGAGCTTATTTCTACCAGCCCTGTCAGTGAGGATAAATGGGCATCAATAATGAGCAGAACAGTTTCCCAAAAGCCCAGACAGGCTGCAGGGAACACGTAATGAGCAGACAGTGCAGTTCATGCCGGGCAGCCCAGGTTTATCCAGGCCTCATCCTCACTCCCTTTCTCTACTGATAATTGGACCCAACAGGACCATTCTGAATCACTTTTCTCTCTTCATTTATTCTTCAGTTCCATTCAAAAGGTCAGTTTAGGGCATAATTAAAGTCAAATACCTTCTGCAAGGCAATCAGGACAACCTTTAGAGAAAATGATAGCAGCCTCGCTCTCCCTGTAGGAATTATCAGGTTGTCAGCATCCAGGCTCATGGAGACAAAGGATCGAAAAGTTAGAAAGATCCAGGTGTTCACCTGTTTGTTCACTTATTCTCTCTGTGTGTGTCTGTGTGTGTGTGTGACATTTGTTGTAAACCAGAGGCCAGGAGTCAATGACACAGTGGTGCAGAGAATAATCATATTCCCTGCCTTCATGGGGCATACAGCTTAGTGGAGGACAAAGATGTGAATTCAGTCAGTTCCACAATAAATACTCCCTACAGTTGAAGACAGGTGATATGATGTGATGTGCAACAGAGACTTTTACATGGTGGGGCCCTGGCAGGTCTCTCTGAAGCTGAGACTGGCAGGACGAGCAGCAGTTCACAAGACATTGAGGGGTGAATGTGTTTTCCAAACAGGTCTTAGCGCAAACTGTTCTCTTTGCTGAGAGCTGAAAAATGACAGTGTGGCCAGAGACCATCAGGTGAGGAGCTGAACATGAGATATGACCTGAACAGGTGGAAGAAGGTGGTGAGATATGAAGAGAGGAGTATGGTACAATAGAAAGGGCACAGAAGCTGATGTCAGGGTGTCTCAGTTTGGAACCACTGGCCACCTTGTTCCTCTCCCATGTGGTCCCACTGTGGGTCTCTAAGGTCTGGGATAAGAGGTTAATGTGTACCTCATACCCTAAGCAGGGGTGGTCCCTGAACTTTGGCAAAGAGTTAAGGAACTAAAGAGATGGAAATGAAAAAAAGATAGGATGAATACTTAGAAGACCAAAGCTCTGTGACGTTTTCTTTTTAAATTTATATTTTGAAATTTTTTATCAAGACAAGGTCTCACTAGGTTGCCCAAGCTGGACTCAACCTTCCAGCCTAAAGCAGTCCTCCCACCTTGGCCTCCAAATGTGCTGGAATTACAACGTGAGTCACCATGCCCAGCCTCCTGGGATGTTTCTCAACAAAACATTGGATGCCAAGATTGGTTTTTGTGCCACACGCCAACTTCACAGAAGCCAGTCTAAGAGCTACCACCTATACTCAGCAATTCCAGCTCCCCAAGCTTTGGCTCAATTCCTGTAGATTCACCACTGCTTGTGGCCTGACTCTTTGCCACCCAAGTGCACTCAGCCTCCCCTGGGGAGTCTGCCAGGCTTGCATGGCTCCTACTACACTTGCTGTGCTGGGACCTAAAACAGTTATTGTGCCCCTAGCTTGACTCCACTGTATTTATGGAAGCTTCGACCTCCTCAATCGCTGTCCTGGAACAGGAAGGTTGGTTAGCACAATTAACACAACCTGGTCATGCAAGGCATTGATGGTCCATAAGGTGAACTTTGACCAGTGAGAGACAGGAAATGGAAAGAAGCCAGCAGATAAATCATCTGGCCTTCCTCCCCTATGACATACTGTTCTGAGCCACAGTGTTTTACATGTCCTCCCTAGAGATGTCCCACATGACTTGAGCAACCAACTAGAGTTCTGGAGAAACTGTGGCCATCCTGGTAACATATGACCTTGTATTTGCTTTCTCTCCTGCCTGCTTTATTTCCCTATGTCCCTTACTTTTGTTGTTGGGATTGCACCTCCCAATAAAGCATTAGCATGTCAGCTTTGCTTGGGGTTCTGTTTCCTGGGTTAAGACTCTGACTCTTGAATGCTGAGGCAGTATATTGAGAATGAGTCCAGGTTGGACTCACACCTAGTGAACAAGAGTGCTGTGGTGCATGAATGAGTTCTTCCACAGGAGTGAGAAAAAATACTCAGTACCTGTCACCTCTGAACTATTCTTCTGTGGCAATTATATGCTTAAAGTCAGCAGCCCTTAAACATACTTGAGATCACAGATGAAGCAAAATCAGACTAGCTTCCAACATAGAAAAGCACAATAAGAAAGAAATATTTGGTGCTGAGAAGATTATAGCTATGAGCAAATTAGGCAATCCCTCTTTGAGAACCAACATGCACTATGGTAAAGGTTGAAAACAAAAGCGTGGATACAATTGTTTAATAGATATAATAATATGCATAACTGTGTGGCAGGCAGTGTACTAACACCCTCATCTTTCATCCCATTTGCTCATCAAAACAGTAATAAAAAGGCATGCACTTGCTTTTTTTGTTTTGACAAAGTCTTGCTCTGTCACCCAGGCTGGAGTGCAGTGGTGCAATCTCGGCTCACTGCAACTTCTACTTCCTGGGTTCAAGCAATTCTCATACCTCAGCCTCCCAAGTACCTGGAATTACAGGTGTATGCCACCACATCCGCCTAATTTTTTGTATTTTTTTTTTTTTTTCAGTAGAGATGGGGTTTTGCCCTGTTGGCCAGGCTGGTCTCTAACTCCTGTCCTCAAGTGATTCGCTCACCTCAGTGTCTCAAAGTGCTTGGATTACACACATGAGCCACCACACCTGACCAGGCATGCACTATTACAAACCCTTATTTTACAGGCAATAAAATGGCCAGAGAAATTGGGTAACTAGTCCAAGGCCACACAGCTAAGAGTAGCAGAGTCAGGCTTGGAGCCCAAGAAGTATGGCTTCAAGTTTCATGCTTCTAACCTGAGTGCTGTACTGCTTGGTGGAGCTCTCTGCTAATCCTAACTTTCAGGCAGAGGTAAGCATTGCTGATATTATATGCCTGTTCCTGGAGGCTAATACCAGGAGGGAGATTAGACTTTTCTGTCTAATCTGTTGCTTGTCCCTTCTATGAGTCTTGGAATCAGAATCCTGAATCAGAGAGCAACGGACACTGGCCGAGGTAGGTGTGATGATTTGGATGTGTCCCCCAGAAAGCATGTGTTGGAAACTGAATCCCCAACACAACAGTGTCAGGAGGTGGGGCCTAATGAGAAGTGTCTAGGTCATGGGGGCTCCATACTTACGTGTGGATTAATGTCCATTATAAAGAATTTGAGTCTGTGAGTTCCATCTCTTGCTCTTTCTCTGTCTTTTGCCCTCTTGCCTTCTTCTGCCATTGGATGATTTAGTGAGAAAGCTGCCACCACATGCAGCCCCTCGATCTTGGACTGCCCAGCCTCTAGAACCAGAAGCCAATTAAATTTTTTTCTTTGTAAATTACCTGGTCTCTGGTATTCTGTTATAGCAGCGCAAACAGGCTAACACAGTAAGATATTGGAGAAACAAGCTCCAGATGTTCTTGAAGGCTCTTGTTCTTATTTTAAGAATTAAAGAGCAATCTCCACCAGTTTCTATTAGAAATGCTTCTTCTTCCATATCAAATATTGTAGGATAGCCTGAAACACCTCTCAGTACTTCATTACTCATCTCCAAAATTCAACAGATATGATTTCTACAGACTTTACTCACAGGGGCTCCAGAAGAAGAGGAAGAGACTTGGGTTTAATTGAAGGTGGCCTCAGGCATCAGTGAGAAGCAGCCCTTTTGGAGATTTATCCCCTACAAAGAAAGCATCAGAATTATTATCTTAGTATGTGGACATTCGCAGTTCCTTCAGCACCATCGAAATGAAAAGACCTTGGGGAGACGCAGGGAGAGGGCTCTGTATAGCACGGCCATCATGCCAGGTTGAAGACAGACAACCTCCACAGAGCAGGGACTTCAATTAGTTAATTCCCCACCCCCATTGTCGCTTACTAACATGGGACACTGATTAAAAATTAGATTCTCAGATTCTCTGTGAGAAGCTTCACTTAAAATTTAAGAACTTTTGCTCTACAACGATTGCAAAACAATTACATAAAGATTAATTAGCAAATTCCCAAAACAGCAGTAAACAGCAAAGTAGTTTAATTAAAACCATTATCTCCAAAATCTGAATGTTAATAACAGTTGTAGCCCAGGGAGAAATAAGAGGCATACTGGCACAGAGTGGGATAAAGGGAGGATGTCCTTCAACACCAACAGTCAGCCCAAGTCCCCACAGCTGCTGTCCTGTTAATTACACGCCAGAACTCTCTGGCCACCGCATCTTGAGAGGACCTGGGCTCCTCCTATGTGCCTCTGCAGCTATAGCCTTGACAAACCTGTCATTGTCGGCCTGCCTTCAAGAAGAGGCCTTTAGCCCTCAGAAGAGAAGGAGGAAGCAGGGGTCACGAACAAGACTTTCTAGTGGGGAGTTCATAAAATTTGGAATTGTCAGAAAACATCTGTAACCACGAATCCTGTCTTTCAGAAGACACGTTAAATGTAACCCAAACCAGATCCCTTAACACAAACTCTGAAGTAAAAGTTTGGCAAAGGAAGCCAGTGAGAATGAAATGTAACAATAGCAACTATGCAGTCAGCACACACACCATACAATCTCACAAGGTTACAAGATCCTCACAAAGCTGCATTGGCTTCATTCTGTTATTATTTACTTTTTTTTTAATGAGACAGGGTAGTGTGCAGTGCTCAGCGCAGCCTCTAACTCCTGGCTCAAGTGATCCTCCCACCCCAGAGTCCCCAGGGGCTGGGACTACAAGCACATGCCACTAACCTAAGCTAATGGTTTTTAATTTTTGTGTGTGTGTGTGTGTGGAGATAGGGTCTGACTACATTGCCTAGGCTGGTCTCAAACTCCTATCCTCAAATGATCCTCCTGCCTCAGCCTTTCAAAGTGCTGGGATTACAGGCATGAGCCACGGCACGCTGCCATATTACCTTTATTCTTAAGCCAAAGTCACTCACTTAACCTCATGCATGGGGAGCCTTCTCTTTTTAACTCTAAAGCCCATTTGTTTACCTCGATACCACACAGATGCCCTTTGGTGATGCAACATTTAGCGCATTGAAGGCGGAGACTCACCATTGTGTGAGTCCAGCGTGAAGTATAGCCTAGACTTGACAATGATTGATTTCTCTGAAGAACCCCTTCAGCAGGGAGATCCCAAATCAGAGAGCCCTTGCCCTCACCTGGAGCAGCCAATGTCTGTGCAGCTCCACACGGAGTACCAGCTACTGTGGAAGGGTTGACCTGGACCAATCTAGGACAGGCTGAGGACTGCCCCTCCCCAGACCCTTCCATGTGTCAGTTCCTGAGTTAGACACTGACTGTCACAGGGGAGGGTGTGGAAGCCACCTCTCATCAGAGATCCACACTAGCTCATGCACTTGACTCTGGTGCTGTCTCACCTCAGGATCATTTCACTTTCTCCTGCAGGGCCTTGTCTGATTTCACAAAGACCTCTAGGTCCACACTAAGAGGCAGCCCAGAGGCATGGGGTAGGTGTTTACAATGGAGGTGTTGACAGTCATCCTCATCATGGAAGCTGCCTTCTGACTCACTGCACCCATCCTAGCCATGCCCCTTTGTCCAGGGACTGTATGTTGATTTGTCTCTTCCCTAATACAAAGCCCCCCTGTCCTCCACCAGCAGAGCCAGACTGTCTGCCTACAAACCTGGCTTTTTATTCTGCTGCACTCAGAAATTATGCAAATCACGACTATTAGTATAACAGCTTCTGTAGAATTCAGAAAGAAAAGAAAAAAAAAAAAAAGTGATCACACAATCCCTATGCTTGGTTAAAAGACCAAGCATTAATGTCCCCATTGTCCTCACTCAGTCTCTTGTTAATATGAGATGTGTGCATCTGAAGCCTGCTTTTCAGTCATATGAACATCTATAAAAGAGACATCAGTCAGCAGAAATCTCTGGAACTGCACATGAAAGAGAATGAGGGAAAAGTCCAACTCTAGCCAGGATGGAGAAGAGATGAAAGGCGAGGTGTGGGAGGTGGCCCTGGAAGGCCTGGGCACGGGTCTCTAGAGGAACCTGGGAAGACTCTGCTATGAGACAAAGCTCCAGATGGACTCTGAGCACTCTCGCTGTCCCACTGGAGGGCCTCATTCCCTTTCTCATTCACCTCACTCACCACGCTAGAAGCCTCCCGAGGGCAGGAGCTGCACACCTGCACACCTGAGCCCCATCTCCTCCACAGTCCTGAGCAATGAGCAGGCACAGAGCCAGGGCCCAGGGAGGCCATGAAGAAATTGAGCTCCTTTGCTCGCCATCATTTCAGGGAGATCACAGTGGTCTTGTTCCCTGTGAATGGACTGAGTTGCTTCTATCACTCCGAATCCCCGAAGGAACAGGTGGTACATGAACATCAGAGGATTCAATAACCTGACAATTTGTAAAGATTTCGGTGGAACAGTGACAGCAGAGGGACGAGGGAGCATGTGATACCAGGTGCTCAGAAGGAGGAAGCTGCCTCAAGAGCAGAGACTCAGTCAGCCCAAGCGACCATGCAGGGAGGACGCAGGAGGAATGAAGGCCCTGTCTCCCTCCTTTCTCCCTCTGCCTTCCTCCCAAGGTCCCCCCAGGAGCTGAGGGAGCAGAGGCAAGGAAGCCAACTGGGCCATGACTCCAGGTCCCCTCCTGAGGCCCAAAGCAAGACAGTAAAGCTCTGGGCCAGGCTCTGGCAGCACCACTTGGATTTCCTCTGTAAGATGAAGACAATGGTCCTGGGAGAGCACAGCCAACCATCTGGCACGCTGGGCCATGTCACCTTCCAGTTCACCTCTCATCAGAGGTCCATACCAGCTCATGCACCTGGCTCTGGTGCTGTCCCACCTTGGGTCCACTTCTGCTGCAAGGACCTATCTGATTTCACAAGAGACCTCTAGGTCTACACTAAGAGATAGCTCAGAGGTACGGGGTAGGTGTTTACAACGGAGGTGTTTACAGTCATCCTCATCGTGCAAGCCTGGGCGTTCAGAGGCATTCATATTAGGCTTAGCCCAAGTGTTCACAGTCATTCTCATCAGGGCCAGCCCAGGTGTCGCTGCTATCCTCATTAGGCCCACATCAGACATTCACAACCGACCTCATTGGGCCCAGGCAGGTGTTCATAGCCATCCTCATCAGGATGAGCCCAGGGTTCATAGCTGCCCTCACTGAGGTTTGTTTATATTTTCATATGTTCACAGCTGTGCTTATTAGGCCATGACCTGGTGCTCATAGCCATCTTCACTGAGACTAACCTAGGTGTTCACAATTTTTCTCATTGGGTCCACCCCAGTTGTTTATAGCTGTTTTCATCAGGGTCAGCCCAGGTATTCACAGCTGGCCATGGAGCTCAGCCAAGTTGTTCACAGCTGTCCTCATGAGACGCAGCCTGGTGTTTACCGCCCTCCTCCCTGGGTTCAGCCCGGGTTTTTACATCCATCTTCACTGGGGCCAGCCCAGGTATTCACAGCTGTCTTCACTGTGCCAAGCCACGGTATTCATAGCTGTCCTCATGGGGCCCAGGTGAGGTGCTCACAACTGTTCCTATCAAGGCCAATCTAGGTGTTTACAGCTGTCCTCAAAGTGCCCAACCTAGGTGTTCACAGCTGTTCTCAGGGGGTCCAGGCGAGGTGCTCACAGTGATGCTCTTTGGAGCCAGCCAAGGTATTCACAGCCATCCACATTGGCTCCAGCCAAGATGTTCATAGTCATCCTTATTGGGGCCAGTGAGTTTGTTCACACCCATGCTAATACATGTCAACCAAGGTATTATAGCTACATTCATCTGGGTGAACACCTCAGCTGCTATCCTCATCAGGTGTTCACTGCTATCCTCATCAGGACCCAGCCCAGGAGTTAATAGTTGTCCTCACAGGCCTAGCCCAGGAGTTTATAGTGGTTCTTATCAGGGCAAGTCTGGGTGTTCAGTGCCATCCTATTGGACCCTGACTTGGTGTTTAGAGCCATCCTTACTACTCCAGCCCAGGTATTCACAGTCATTCTCATCAGGGCCTTCTACATGTGTTCATAGTTGTCATCATTAGGTGTTTATGGCAATCCTCATCCAGGTGAATCCAGGTATTCAGAGCCATCCTATTAGGCCCAGTTTAGGTGTTTAGAATCATCCTTGTGGTGCCTAGCCTAGGAGTTCCCAGCTGTAACTATCATAGCCAGCCAGGGTTTCCACAGTCATCCTCATTAGGACCAGCCCCGGTGTTCACATCCATACTCATTGGGCCTAGCTAAGGAATTAGAACCATCTTAATCATCAGGGCCAGACTGGGTGGTAATGGCAGTTTTCTTTAGTGCCAACCCAGGTATTCATAGCCATTCTCATTGGGACCAGATAATCTGTTCACAAACATCCTCATTGGGGACAGTCAAATTATTACAGCCATCCTCATCAGGGCCAGCTCATTTGTTCACAGCTGTCCTCATCGGGGGAAGCACAGTTGTCCACAGACATCCTCATTGGGTCCGGCCAAGATTTTCATAGCTGCCCTGATTGGGCCCACCCCAGAGGTTTCCAGCTGTCATCATAGGACCCAGCACAGGTGTACACAGTTGTTCTCATTGGGCCCAGCCCAGGTGGGCCAGTGCCAATGAGTGTGACTATAATACCTTACCTAGCCTCAATTAGCACGGGCAGGAACAAATTGACTGACCCCAGTGAGGATGGCTGTGAACATCTGGGTTGGTGGCAGTGTGGAAAATATGAATATCTTGGCTGGACCCAAAGAGAACCACTGTAAACATCTGGGCAGGCCCAGATGAGGAAGCTATGAAGACAGCCATGAACTCCTGGGCTGGCTAAGATAAGGACAGTTGTGAACAACCGAGCTGGGCCAAATTAGGACAGCTGTAGACACTCGTGCTCGGCTCAGTGAGGACAGCAGTGAACACGTATGGTGGCCAATGAGATCAGATGTGAACACCTGGACTGGCCCAATAAGGACAACAATGAACACTTGGCTTGTCCGCATGAGGACACCTTTGAACATCTGAGTTGATCTTGATGAGGACAACGTGAACACATAGACTGAACCTAATAACAACAGCTATTAACACCTTCACTAGGCCCCTATGAGAACCACTGTGAACACCTGGGCTTGCCCCAATGGAGATGGCTATGAACACTTGGGCTGACCTTGATGATGACAACTGTGAACACCTTTGCTGGCACTGGTGAGGACCACTGTGAACATAGTGGCTTGCAGTAATGAGAACAGATGCCAACGCCTAGGCTGGGCCCAATGGAGAGAGAAGTGAACACCTAAGCTGACCCAATAATGAAAGCTGTGAACAACTGGCCTGGGGCCACTGAGGATAGCTGTGATCACCTGAGTTGGGCCCAGTGAGGACAGCTGTGAACACCTGTGCTGGGTCAAATGAGGACAGCTGTGAACACCTGGGATAGGCCCAATCGGGACAGCTATGAACACCTGGGCTGGGCCCCATCAGTACAGCTTTGAACAAATGAGCTGACCTTGATGAAGATGGCTGTGCACACCTAGGCTAGGCCCAGTGAGGACAGCAATTAACAGCAATTAAGACTTGGCCTTTGTCTGTATGAAGTCAACTGTGAAAACTTATGCTGGCTCCGATGAGCCTGCTGGGAAGACCTGAACTGTCCCCAGTGAGGATGGCTATAATATCTTGGCTGGGCCCAGTGAACATGGATGTCAACACTTAGGCAGGCCCTGATAAGGACCACTGAACACCTCGGCTGGTCCTAATTAGGAAAATTGGGAACATCTGGGCTGGGCCCAGTGAGAATGGGCTGTACCCAATGAGCAAAGCTGTGAAGAACTGGCCTGGATTCCATGAGGACAGATATGAACACTTGAGCTTAGCCCAGTGAGAAAGGCTTTGAACACCTGCAATGGCCTCAATAATGATGGCTGTGAACACCTTGGCTGGCCTCAATGAGTGTTGCTATAATAACTTGACTGGCCCCAATTAGCATGAGTGTGAATGAATAGGTTGGACCCAATGAGGATGGCTGTCAACACTTCAGCTGTCTCTGTTGAGGACCACTGTGAACACCTGAGCTCAGATAAAAATAGCTATGAACACCTAGGCTGGTCCCAGTGAAGACAGCTATGAACATCTGGGTAAGGCCCAGTGAGGACAGCAATTAACACCTGGTTGGCTCTCATGAGGGTGGCTGTAAGCACCTGGTCTGACCACTATTAAACAGTCTCTGAACACCTAAGCTGGGCCCAATGAGGACAGCTATTAACACCTGGGCTGGCCCAGTAATGAGAGTTGTGAACACTAACCCAAATAAGGATGGCTATGAACATTTCGGCTGGCATCTAGGTAGATGGCTGTGACCTCCCAGGCTGGCCCTGATGAGAATGGTTCTAATTCCTTGGCTGGCCTAAATGAGCATGGATGTGAACACCTGGGCTGGTCCCAGTGAAGACAACTGTGAATACCTAGGATAACCCCAATAAAAACAGCTGGGAACACCTGAGATGGCCTTTATTAGGACATCTCCTAACACCTGGACTGGGCCCAATAGGATGGCTCTGAACACCTGGACTTGCCCTGATGCGGATCTCTGTAATCACAGTGCTGGCCCAATGAGGACAGCTATTAACACCTGGCCTGAAAACTAGTGAGGAGAGCTCTGAACACTTAGGCTGGACCCCATGAGGATGGCTGTGAACACTTGACCTGATCTCAGCGAGCACAGCTGTGTAAAACTGGGATTGGCCTAGTGAGGACAGCTGTGAACACCTAGGCTGACCCTAATGGGGACGATGGTGAACATCTAGGCTAAGCCCAATGAAAACAGCTCTGAACACCTGGACATGGCTCCTGTGAAAAAAAGTGTAAACACTTGGGCTTGCCTAATGTGGACAGCTATGAATACCTAGGCTGAGCTCAATTATGAAAACTGTGAGCACATGGGCTTAGTCCAATGAGGACAGTACTACACACTCAGGCTGGCCCCCATGAGAACAGCTGTGAATACCTGGGCCGGCCAAAATAAGGTAAAACAACTGGGCTAAACCCAATGAGAATGGCTGTGAACATCTAGGCTAGACCCCAAGAAAATAGCTTTGAACACTTGGGCTGAGCTCCATTAGGACACTTGTGAATACTTAGCCTGGCTCCAATGAGAATAGCTATGAACAATGGGGCTAGGCTCAAAGAGGATGGCTATAAACACCTATGCTGAACCCCAATGAGGTCAGCTGTGAACACCTGGCTAAAAACCTTGGCTGGCCCCAATTAGCATGAGTGCAATACACTGGCTGGCCCCAAGAAGAATGGCTATGAACACCTGAGCTGACACCATGTGAATGGCTGTGACCACCTGGGCTGGCCCCAATGAAAACAGCTGTGAACACCTGAGCTAGGCCCAATATGAATGGCTCTGAACACCCAGGCTTGCACAATGAAGATGACTATCAACGCCTCCATTAGCCCCAGTGAGGATGGCTGTTAACACCTAGGATGGCTCTGATAAGGACAACTGTGAACACCCAGCATGAGCCCAATAAGAATAGCAGTGAACACCTAGGCTAGGCCAAATAAGGTCAGCCATTAAACCTGGGCTGGCCATAGCAAGGATGGCTGTGAAAACCTGAGCTGGACCCAAAGGAAACAGCCATGAAAAATTGGGTTGTGGGGTAGCTGGCAAGACGGTCGAATAGACAACTCCAGTCTGCAGCTCCCAGTGAGATCAACACAGAAGACAGGTGATTCCTGCATTTCCAACTGAGGTACCCGATTCATCTCATTGGCACTGGTTGGACAGTGGGTGCAGCCCATAGAGGGCAACCCAAAGCCTGGGAAGTACAAGGAGTCAGGGGATTTCCCTTTCCTAGCTAAGGGAAGCGTTGAGAGACTGTACCAGGAGGAATGGTGCATTCCAACCCAGATACTGCGGTTTTCCCAGTCTTTGCAACCAGCAGACCAGGAGATTCTCTTCAGTGCCTGGCTCGGTGGGTTCTACCCCTACAGAGCCCAGCAAGCTAAGATCCACTGGCTTGAAATTCTCACTGCTCCACAGCAGTTTGAGGTCGACTTGGGATGCTCAAGCTTGGTGGGGGGAGGGGCATCCATCATTGCTGAGGCTTGAGTAGGCAGTTTTACCCTCACTGTGTAAACAAAGCCACAGGGAAGTTCAAACTGGGCGGAGCCCACTGCAGCTCCCTGGGACAAAGCACCTGGGGAAAGGCTGTGGGTGCAGCTTCAGCTGACTTAAACTTCCCTGCCTGACAGCTCTGAAGAAAGCAGTGGTTCTTCTAGCACAGCATTCAACCTCTGATAAGGGACAGACTGCCTCCTCAAGTGGATCGCTGACCCCTCCCATGTATCCAGATTGGGAGATACCTCCCAGTAGGGGCTGACAGACACTTCATACAGGAGCGCTCTGGCTGGCATCTGGTGGGTGCCCCTCTGGGACGAAGCTTCCAGATGTAGGAACAGGCAGTAATCTTTGTTGTTCTGCAGCCTCCACTGGTGACACCCAGGCAAACAGGGTCTGGAGTGTACCTCCAGCAAACTCCAGCAGACCCCCAGCAGAGGGGCCTGATTGTTAGAAGGAAAACTAACAAACAGAAAGGAATACTATCAACATCACCAACATCAGAGACCAAAGTAGATAAATCTACGAAGATGGAGAGAAACCAGTGCAAAAAGGTTGAAAATTCCAAAAACCAGAACGCCTCTTCACCTCCAAAGGATCATAACTCCTTGCCAGCAAGGAAACAAACCTGGACAGAGAATGAGTTTGATGAATTGACAGAAGGAGGCTTCAGAAAGTGAGTAATAACAAACTCCTCTGAGCTAAAGGAGCATGTTCTAACCCAAAGTAAAGAAGCTAAGAACCTGGATAAAAGGTTGGACAAATAGCTAACTAGAATAACCAGCTTAGAGAAGTACATAAATGACCTGATGGAGCTGAAAAACACAGCACAAGAACTTTGTGAAGCATACGCAAGTATCAATAGCTGAATCTATCAAGTGGAAGAAAGGATATCAGAGATTGAAGATCAACTCAATGAAATAAAGTGAGAAGACAAGATTAGAGAAAAAAGAGTGAAAAGAAAAGAACAAAGCCTCCAAGAAATATGGGACTATGTGAAAAGACCTCATCTACATTTGATTGGTGTACCTGAAAGTGACGGGGAGAATGGAACCAAGGTGGAAAACACTTTTCAGGATATTATCCAGGAGAACTTCCCCAACCTAGCAAGACAGGCCAACGTTCAAATTCAGGAAATACAGAGAACACCACAAAAATATTCCTCAAGAACAGCAGCCCCAAGACACATAATTGTCAGAGTAACAAAGGTTGAAATGAAGGAAAAAATGTTAAGGTCAGCCAGAGAGAAAGGTCGAGTTACCCACAAAGGGATGCCCATCAGACTAACAGCAGAACTCTCGGCAGAAACCCTACAAGCCAGAAGACAGTGGGGACAAATACTCAACATTCTTAAAGAAAAGAATTTTCAACCCAGAATTTCATATCCAGCCAAACTAAGCTTCATGAGTGAAGGAGAAATAAAATCCTTTTAGACAAGCAAATGCTGAGAGATTTTGTCACCACCAGGCCTGCCTTACAAGAGTTCCTGAAGGAAGCACTAAACATGGAAAGGAACAACTGGTACCAGCCACTGCAAAAACATATCAAATTGTAAAGAGTATCAATGCTATGAAGAAACTGCATCAACTAATGAGCAAAATAACCAGCTAACATCGTAATGACAGGATCAAATTCACATGTAACACTATTAACCTTAAATGTAAATGGGCTAACTGTCCCAGTTAAAAGACAAAGACTGGGAAATTGAATAAAGAGGCAGGACTCACCATTATGCTGTATTCAGGAGACCCATCTCATGTGTGAAGACACAAATAGGCTCAAAATAAAGGGATGGAGGAAGATATACCAAGAAAATGGGAAGGAAAAAAAAAAAGCAAGGGTTGCAATCCTAGTCTCTGAAAAAAGCAGACTTTAAGCCAGCAAAGATCAAAACAGACAAAGAAGGGCATTACATAGTGGTAAAGGGATCAATGCAACAAGAAGAGCTAACTATCCTAAATATATAAGCACCCAATACAGGAACACCAAGATTCATAAAACAAGTTCTTAAAGACCTACAAAGAGACTTAGACTCCCACAAAATAATAGTGGGAGACTTTAATACCCCACTGTCAATATTGGACATATCAACGAGACAGAAAATTAACAAGGATATTCAGAACTTGAACTCAGCTCTAGACCAAGTGGACCTAATAAACATCTACAGAACTCTCCACGCCAAATCAACAGAATATACATTCTTTTCAGCACCACATTGCACTTATTCTAAAATTGACCACATAATTGGAAGCAAAACACTCCTCAGCAAATGCAAAATAATGGAAATCGTATCTCTCAGACCACAATGCCATCAAATTAGAACTCAGAAGTAAGAAACTCACTCAAAACAGCACATCTACATGGAAACTGAACAACCTGCTCCTGAATGACTACTGGGTAAATAACAAAGTGAAGGCAGAAATAAAGATGTTCTTTGAAACCAATGAGAAAAAAGACAAAATGTACCAGAATCTCTGGGACACGTTTAAAGGAGTGTGTAGAGGGAAATTTATAACACTAAATGCCCATGAGAGAAAGCAGGAAAGATCCAAAATTGACACCCTAATATCAAAATTAAAAGAACTAGAGAAGCAAGAGCAAACAAATTCAAAAGCTAGCAGAAGACAAGAAATAACTAAGATCAAAGCATAACTGAAGGAGATACAGACATGAAAAACCCTTCAAAATTCAACGAATCCAGGAGCTGGTTTTTTGAAAAGATCAACAAAATAGACTGCTAACCAAACTAGTAAAGAAGAAAGGAGAGAGGAATCAAATAGACACAATAAAAAATGACAAATGGGATATCACCACCGATCCGACAAAAATACAAACTACCGTCAGATAATACTATAAACACCTCTATGCAAAATACTAGAAAATCTAGAAGAAATGGATACATTCCTCGACACATACACCCTCTCAGGACTAAACCAGGAAGAAGCTGAATCCCTGAATAGACCAATAACAAGTTTTGAAATTGAGGCAGTAATTACTAGCTTACCAACCAAAATAAAGCCTAGTACCAGACAGATTCACAGCCAAATTCTACCAGAGGTACAAAGAGGAGCTGGTACCATTCCTTCTGAAAATATTCCAAACAATAGAAAAAGAGGGAATCCTTCCTAATTCATTTTATGAGGCCAGCATCATCCTGATACCAAAACCTAGCAGAGATACAACCAAAAAAGAAAATTTCAGGCCAATATCTCTGATGAACATTGATGCAAAAATCCTCAATAAAGTACTGGCAAACCAAATCCAGCAGCACCTCAAAAAGCTTATCCACCACAATCAAGTCGGCTTCATCCCTGGGATGCAAGGCTGGTTCAACATATGCAAATCAATAAACGTAATCCATCACATAAACAGAACCAATGACAAAAACTGCATGATTATCTCAATAGATGCAAAAAAGGCCTTTGACAAAATTCAACAGTCCTTCGTGCTAAAAACTCTCAATAAACTAGGCATTGATGGAACATTTTGCAAAATAATAAGAGTTATTTATGACAAACCCACAGCCAATATCATACTGAATAGGCAAAAACTGGAAGCATTCCCTTAGAAAACTGACGCAAGACAAGGATACCCTCTCTCACCACTCCTATTCAACATAGTGTTGGAACTCCTGGTCAGGGCAATCAGGCAAGAGAAAGAAATAAAAAGTATTCAAATAGGAAGAGAGGAAGTCATATTGTCTCTTTGCAGATGACATGATTGTATATTTAGAAAACCCCATCATCTCAGCCCAAAATCTCCTTAAGCTGATAAGAAACTTCAGCAAAGTCTCAGGATACAAAATCGACATACAAAAATCACAAGCATTCCTATACACCAATAACAGACAAACAGAGAGCCAAATCATGAATGAATTCTCATTCACAATTGCTACAAAGAGAATAAAATACCTAGGAATACAGCTTATAAGGGATGTGAAAGACCTCTTCAAGGAGAACTACAAACCACTGCTCAAGGAAATAAGGACGAAAGCAAATGTAAAAATATTTCATGCTCATGGATAGGAAGAATCAATATCATAAAAATGGACATACTGCCAAAGTAATTTATACATTTAATTCTATCTCCATCAAACTACCATTGACTTTCTTCCCAGAATTGGAAAAAAATACTTTAAACTTCATATGAAATGAAAAAAGAGCCCATATAGCCAAGACAATTCTAAACAGAAAGAACAAAGCTGGAGACATCATGCTACCTGACTTCAAAGTATACTACAAGGCTACAGTAACCAAAACAGCATGGTACTGGTACCAAACCAGAGTATAGACCGATGGAACAGAACAGAGGCCTCAAAAATAACACCACATATCTACAACCACCTGGTCTTTGACAAACCTGACAAAAACAAGCAATGGGGAAAGAATTCCCTATTCAGTAAATGGTGCTGGGAAAACTGGCTAGCCATATGCCGAAAGCTGAAATTGGATCCCTTCCTTACACCTTATATAAAAATTAACTCAAGATGGATTAAAGATTTAAATATAAAACCTAAAACTATAAAAAACCCTCGAAGAAAACCTGGGCAGTACCATTCAGGACATAGGCACTGGCAAAGACTTCAGGACTAAAACACCAAGGGCAATGGCAACAAAAGCCAAAATTGACAAATGGAATCTAATTAAACTAAAGAGCTTCTGCACAGCAAAAGTAGCCATCATCAGAGTGAACAGGCAACCTACAGAATGGGAGAAAATATTTGCCATCTATCCATCTGACAAAGGACTAATATCTAGAATCTACAAAGAAATTAAACAAATTTACAAGAAAAAAATAAACAACCTCATCAAAAAGTGGACAAAGGATATGAACAGACATTTCTCAAAAGAAGACATTTATGCAGCCAACAAACATGAAAAAATGTTCATCATCAGTGGTCATTAGAGAAATACAAATCAAAAGCACAATGAGATACCATCTTACATCAGTTAGAATGGTGATCATTAAAAAGTCAGGAAACAACAGATGCTGGAGAGGATGTGGAGAAAAAGGAGTGCTTTTATACTGTTGGTGGGAATGTAAATTAGTTCAACCATTGTGGAAGACAATCTTTGTTGTTCTGCAGCCTCCACTGGTGGCCATTCCTCAAGGATCTAGAACTAGAAATACCATTTGACCCAGCAATCCCATTACTGAGTATATACCTAAAGGATTATAAATCATTCTACTATAAAGACACATGCACACGTATGTTTATTGCAGCACTGTTCATGATAGCAAAGACTTGGAACCGACCCAAATGCCCATCAATGATAAACTGGAAAAAGAAAATGTGGCACATATACACCATGGAATACTTTGCAGCCATAAAAAAGGGATGAGTTCATGTCCTTTGCAGGGACATGGATGAAGCTGGAAACCATCATTCTCAGCAAACTGACACAAGAACAGAAAACCAAGCACCACAAGTGGAAATTGAACAATGAGAACACATGGACACAGGGATGGGAACATAACACACTTGGGCCTGTCATGGGGTGGGGCACAGGGGAGGGATAGCATTAGGAGAAATACCTAATATAGATGACTGGTTGATGGGTGCAGCAAACCACCATGGAATGTGTATACCTATGTAACAAACCTGAACATTCTGCACATGTACCCCAGAACTTAAAGTAAAACAAACAAACAAACAAAAAACTGGGTTGGACACAAGGAGGATGACTGAGAACACCTGAGCTGGCCCCCGATGAGAATGGACATGATCATCTGGGCTGCCCTGATGAGGGTGGCCCTACAACCTTGGCTGCGCCCATTGAGCATGAATGTGAACACCTAGGTTGGCCCTGACAAGGACCACAGTGAACACCTAAGCTGCCCCAGATAAGGAAAGCCTGTGATGGCCCCCATGAGGAAGGTTTTGATCACCTGGGAAAGGCACAACAGGATGGCTGTGAACACCTGAAGTTGCCCTGAGATGGACTTCTATACACACCTGGGCTGTGCCCAATGAAAACAACTATAAACATGTGAACTGGGTCAGAGAAGGATCATGGTGAACACTGAGGCTGGACCCAGTGAGGAGAGTTATGAACCCCTGACCTGGCACAATGAGAATGTCTATGAAAACCTGGGCTATGCCCAGAGAGGACAGCTGTGAAAACCTGGATTGACCCCTAGGAAGAGGCTTGGAACACGTTGGCTGGCCTGCCTGAAGGGGGCTATAATAGCTTTGCCAGCCCTAATTTCCATGGCCTTGAACAGGTGGACTGGCCCTGCTGAGGATGGCTATGAACATCTGGGATGGTACTAATGTGGATGGTTGTGATGGGCTGAGCTGGCCCAAGTGAGGACCACTGGGAACACCTGCAAAGTCCCAGATAAGAACAGCTATGAAAACCTGGGCAGCTCCCAGTGGAGACAGCTATGAACACCTGGCTGGGCTGAGTGTGAACAACAGTGAAGACCTGGGTTAGCTCAGATTGGGACAGCTATGAATACCCTGCCAGGCCCCAGTGAGGGTGACCTTAATACCTTCACTGATACCAGTGATCATGGCAGTGAACACACTGGCTGACTTTTAGGAGGGTCACTCTAAACACCTGGCCAGGGTCCAATGAGGACAACTGTGTCCATCTAGGCTGGAACCAATGAGGAGAGCCACAAACCCCTGGGCTTGGCCCAGTGAAGACAGCTGTGAACACTTGGGCTTCCCAGATGAGGGTGGCTGTACTACCTTGGCTGACGTCAAAGATCATGGCTGTGAACACATTGGCTGGCACCGATGAGGATGACTGTGAACACTAGGGATGGCCCCAATAAGAATGGCAATAGACAATTTCCTGGGCTCAAGCAGGACAGCTGTGAACACCTGAGGTTGACTCAGTATCAACCAGCTATGAACACCTGGCAGTCCCAGATGGAGGACTGCTGTGAACATCTAGGCTTGTCCACATTAGGATAGCTGTGAACACTTGGGCTGGACCCAATAACTACACCAGTGAACATCTCATGGGCCTGGACCAGATGAAGACAATTATGGACACCTTGGCTGGGCTCAAAATAATAACTATATTAGGGCTGGGTATAACAAAGACAGCTTTGAACATGTGGGCTGGACACTATGAGGAGAGCTTTGAACACCTGAACTGATCCCTATTAGAATAGCTGTAAATACCTCCACTGGCACCAAAGAGAACAGCTGTGAACACCTGTCCTGTGTCCACTGAGGGTGGCTATCTTATTTGAGATGACCCCAATTAGCATGGGTGTGAACAAATTGGCTGCCTCCATGAGTACAGCCATGACCTCATCGGCTGGATAGCCCAATGTGGATGGATGTGAATACATTGGCTGGCCCCGATGCAGACCACTGTGAACACCTGGGCAGGCCCAATTGACAACAGGTATGACCACCTGGGCTAGGCCCTGAGAAAAACAGCCGTGACCACCAGGTCTGGGCACAATGAGGATGGCTATGAACATTTTAGCTGGACCCTATGAAGATGGCTGTATAGACATGGGCATATCTTGATGAGAGTGGCTTTCAACATCTTGGCTGGGTACAATGAGGATGAGTATGAATGCCTGGTCTGGGAACCCATGAGCATGACTGAACACCTAGGCTGGTCCCGCTGAGGATAGCTACGAACATTTGGGATCAGCCTAAAGAAGACAAGTATGAACATCTGGGCTGGGCATAATGAGGACAGATATAAACCCCTATGCTCTTTGTTCCTGAGGAGAACTGTAAATACCTGGGCTGCCTCAGATGAGGATGGCTGTGAACATCTTTGTTGGCTTCAATCAGGACAGCTTTGAACACCTTAGGTGAGCCTAATGTGGACAGCAGTTAACACCCGGTTTCTATACCCAGCCCTAGTTTCCATGGTGTTAACAGGTGGACTGGCCCTGCTGAGGATGGCTATGAACATCTATGAAGCTGTCTTTGTTATATCCAGGACAACTGTGAACACCAGGGCTGGTGTACATTAGGACAACTGTGAACACCCTGTCCAGGCCCAATGAGGACAGCTGTGAACACCCTGGATGGTCTCAAGAGGATGGCTGTGAACATCTTGGCTGGGCTCATGAGGACAGCCACGAATACCTGGGCTGGCCTTGATAAAGGTGGCTATGAACACTGGGGTTAGGTCCAAAAGGATAGCTGCATACATTCAGGCTGGACCCCTTGAGGAAAGTTGTTAACATTTGGACTGTACTCAATGAGGACGGCTTTGAACACCTGGGCTAATCTTGATAAGGACCACTGTGAACACCTAGGCTGAGTCCAGTGAGAACAACTTTGAACTCCTGGACTAAGTCTCTATATGAACTACTGTGTACACCTGTTCTGGCCCAATGAAGACAGCAGTAAACATTTACATTGGCCCTGATGAAGAGGTCTTTGAATACCTGGGCTTTCTCCGATGATGATGGCTGTGAACACCTGGGCCATCCTCATTGGGCATAGCCAAGGTTTTCATAGCTGTCCTGAGTCCAGCTTAAGTGTTCACAGCTGTCATCACTGGGTGCAACCTGGGTGTTCACATCTATCCTTATTTGGGTGTAGCCCAGGTATTCAAAGTTTCCTCATTGGGCCCAGCACAAACATACACAACTATGGTTGTGGGCCCAGCCCTGGTATTCATAGCCATTGACATCAGGGCCAGCCCTGGTATACATGACCATTCTCTCCAGGGCCAGCTGAAGTGTTCATGGCTGTCCTCATGGGGCCAGCCCAGGTGCTCACAGCTGTTCTCATAGGTCCTATCCCAAGTATTCACTGCTGTTCTAATGTGGCCTTGTCCAGGTGTTCTCTGCTGCCCTCATTGTACCCAGTCCACATGATCACAGCTGTCTATTGGGCCCAGCCCAGGTATTCACAGCTGCCCTCACTGACCCCAGCCCATATTATTATAGCTACCCTCACTGAGCTCAGCCCAGATGTTGACAGCTGTCCTCACAGGGTCCTGCCCAGGTGTTCATAGCCATCCATACCAGGCCCTGCCCAGGTGTACATGACCATTCTCATCAAGGCAGGCTGAGTTGTTCATGACTGTCCTCATGGGCCTAGCCCAGGTGTTCACAGTTGTCCTAATTTGATCCAGCTCAGGTGTTCACAGTCATTCTCATCAAATCCTGCACAGGTGTTCACAGCTGTACTCATTGGGCCCAGCCTGTGTGTACATAGCTGTTTTCATTGGGACTAGGCAGAGTGTTCATAGCTGTCCTCATCTGGGCCTGTCCAGATGTTCACAGTGGTCCTCATTGGGAAGAAACAAGGTGTTCACAGCTGTCCACACTAGCATCTGCCCAAATGTTCATCTCCATCTTCACTGGGGCCAGCCAATTTGCTAACACCCATGCTAATTTGGGCCAACCCAAGGTAGTACAGCCCCACTCATTGGGGCCAGGTGAGGTATTCACAGATGTCTTTACTGGGTCATATTCAGGTGTGAATATCTGTCCTCATTGGTTTCTGGCCAGCTGTTCAAACCCAAACCAAAGCTGAGCCAGGTGTTCATAGGTGTCTTCATTGAGACCAGCTTAGGTGTTAATAGGTGCCTCATCTGGGCCTGCCCAGCTGTTCACAGCCATCCTCACTGGGCTCAACCCAGTTGTTCATAGATGTTCTCATTTGGCTTAGCCCATGTTTTTAGAGTCATCCTCACTAGGGCCAGCCCAGGTATTCACAGGTGTCCTCATTGGGCCCAGGCAAGGTGTTCATAGCTGTCCTCCTAGGAGAAAACCCAGGTGTTCACGGCCCTCCTCATCAGAGCTAGTGTAGTTGTTCACAGATTTACTCATTGGGCCCAGCCCCACAGTTATTCTTAATGGGCCAACACCACGTGCTCACGGCTGTCTTCAAAAGGTCCAGCACAGGTGTTCACAGCTTTTGTCACTGGACCAGTTTAGGCATTCATAGCTGTCAACATTGGGCCCAGTCCAGGTATTCACAAGGGTCCTTATTTGTCTCTAGCTGGTGTTCACTGCTGTCTTCATTGGATCCAGACAAGGCATTCACAGCTGTCCTCATTACAGCTAGCTGACATGTTCACAGTGCTCCTCCTCGGGGCCAGTCAGAATGTACATAGCTTTCCTTTAGGGCCCAGCCTGGGTGTTCATAGTCATCTACATCAAGATCAGCCCAGGTGTTCACAGCTGCCATCTTTGGACCATCCAGGTGTTCAATTTTTTCCACGTTAGGCCCACTTTAGGTCTTCACAGTTGTCCTCAATGAAATGGTCCCAGGAAAATGTTCATTGCCATCCTCATCCAGGCCAGCCCAGGTGTTCACAGCTGTCTTCACTGGAGCCATACCAGATTTTCACAGCTGTCTTCATTGTGCTGAGCCAAAGTGTTCATAGCCATCCTCATCAGGGTCAGATCTAGTTTTCACAGCTGTTCTTATTGAGCCCAGCTTAGGTGGTCAAAGCAGTCCTCCTTGGGCCCAGCCCAGATGTTCACAGCTGTATTTATTGGGACCAGCTCAGATCTATAGTGCTAACCTTATATGGATGAGTCTAGGCGTTCACAGCCCTCTTCACTGGGCTCAACCCAGGTGTTTACTTTGTCCTCATTGGGGCCTACCCAGAATTTGGCAACTATCCTCATTGGGCCCAGCCCAGGTATTTACAGCTGTCCTCATTGGCCCAGCCCATGCATTTATAGTCGTCTTCATTAGGCCCAGCCCAGAGGTTCACATTCCTCCTAATAGTAGCCAGTTCAGGGGATCACAGCTGTCATTGCACGCAGCCCAGGTGTTCAAAGCTGTCATCATCTGGCCCAGTCTGGGGCTGTTCCGACTCATCCTCACTGGGACGAGTGCAGATATTCACAGCTTTCACTATTGGGCCACATCCAGGTTCACAGCTGTCATTGTTGGGCCCAGCACAGGTGTTTATAGCCTTTATTACTGGCGCCAGTCCATGTTTTTCACTGTCATTCTCACTAGGGAGAGCCCAGATGTTCACAACTCTTTTTGCTGGGCCCACCTCAGATGTTCACCGCTGTCGTCATTGGGCTCTGCCCAGGTGTTGGCAACTATCTTCACTAAGCCTAACCTGGGGCTTTACAGCCACCTTATTGGCCCAGCCCAGGTTTTCATAGCTTTCCTCAACATACTTCCAGCCCGCCTATTCACAGCCATTTTCACTGGAGCAAGCCTAGGTATCCACAACTGTCTTCACTGGGCCAGGCCTAGATGGTCACAACTGTCCTCATTGGTTTCTAGCTAGTTTTCCACTGCCATCTTCATTGGACCAAGACAACATGTTCACAGGTGTCCTCACTGGGGCCAGGAAAGGTGTTCATAATTGTCAGCATGAGGGCCAGCCCAGGCGTTCAAAATCCTTCTCATCAGAGACAGCCCAGCTATTCACAGCTATTCTTATTGGGGCAGCCCAGGTGTTTACAACTGTCTCTGTTGGGTCCTCATTTGGCCCAGCCTAGTTGTTCACTTTTGTACCCATTGGGCCCAGCCAAATGTACACTAGTATCCTTTAGGGTGCAGCTGTGGTGTTCATAAGCCTTCTACATCAAGGGCAGCCCGGGTGTTCATAGCCATCTTCATCAGGGCCTGCTGAGGTGTCCACTACTGTCCTCTCTGTCCAAACCTGAGGTTCGTAACTATCCTCTCAGTGCCAGCCCAGGTGTTCACAACTGTCCTCATTTGGTCTAGCTTAGGTGTTTGCAGCTGTCCTAATGTGGCACAGATGTGGTGTTCATAGCTGTTCTCATAAAACCCAGAACAAGTGTTCACAGATTTTGCCATTTGGGGAGCCTAGGTGTTCACAGCTGTCCTCAATGGGCCTGGCCCTAGTATTCACAGCTTTCCTAAATGAACCAAGCCCAGGTATTTATAGCTGTCCTCATTGGGGCAAGCCCATGTATTCATAGCCATCCATATTGGTCCAGCCCAGGTGTTCCCAGTCTTTCTCATAGAGTCCAAGTTCAGGTGTTCATAATTGTCCTCAGTGGGCTCAGCCCAGGTGTTTAAGGCTGTCCTCATTTGTACCACTTCAGATGCTCACTGCCTACCTCGTTGGACCAGCCCAGGTTTTCACAACTATCTTCACTGGACCCAGTTTTAGTGTTCACAGCTGTCCCCCTTGGCCTCAGGTCATGTGTTCACAGCTGTCCATTTTGGGCCCAGCCTAGATTTTCACAACTGTAAGCATCTGGGCCAGTCCAGATGTTCATAGTATTCCTCACTGAAGCCACCAGGGTTTCACAGCCATCCACATCTGTGCCAGCACAAGTGTTACAGCTATCGTCATCTAGGCCAGCCACGTGTTCACACCAATGCTCACTGGTACCAGCCAAGGTATTATGGCTGTCCTCATTGGGCTCACTCCAGGTGTTTATATCTGTAATCATTGGGCCCAGCCTAGGTCTTCATAGCCGTCCTTACTAAAGTAAGCCCAGAGTTTACAATTGTCCTCATTGGGCCCAACACAAGTGTTCACAGCTGTTCTCATTGGATCCAGCCCAGGTGTTCATAGCCATCATCATCAGAGCCAGCTCTGATATGGCCTTATTGGAGTTAGCCCAAGTGTTCAAAGTTGCCCTCAGCTGGGCAAGTTGAGTTGTTAAAAGCTGTCTTTATTAGCTCTGGCCCAGGTGCTCACAGCTGTCTTCATTAGTTCTAACCTAGGTGTTCACAGTCATCCTCATTAGGGCCCAGCCCAGGTGTTCCAGCTATTCTCATCAGAGGCAGCCAGTTATGCACTGCTGTCCGCATTGGAGGTACCTCAAGTTTTCACAGCTGTCCTCATTGGGCACTCACTGAATAGCTGTTTCCTGATGGCCAACCCAGGTGTTCTTAGTTGTACTCATTGGGTCTTTGAACAACTGGGCTGACCTTGATGAGGATGGCTGTGCACACCTGGTCTGGACCTAGTGAGGACAGCAATTAATACCTGGGCTTTGCCTGTATGAAGACAACTGTGAACACTTGGTGATGGCTCCATTGAGCCCTGCTGGGAACACCTGAACTGGCCGTGACAAGGATGGCTACAATACCTTGGCTGGGCCCAGTGAGCATAGATGTGAACACTTGGGCAAGGTCTGATGAGGACCACTGTGAACACCTAGGCTGGCCCTGATTAGGAAAGCTGAGAACACCTGGGTTAGGCTGAATGAGGATGACTGTGAACACTTAGGTCATACCCAATGAAGATGGCTGTGAAGAACTGGCCTGGGTCTCATGAGGACAGATACGAACATCTGGGTTTGGCCCAGGGAGAAAGGCTTTGAACACCTGGGACGGCCCTGATAATGATGGCTGTGGACATGTTTGCTGCCCCAGTGAGTGTTGCTGTTATAGCTTGGCTGGCGCCAACTAGCATGGATGTGAACAAATAGGCTGGACCCAGTGAGGATGGCTGTCAACACCTCAGCTGGCTCTGATGAGGTCCACTGTGAAAATGTGGGCTGGCCCAGATGAGGATAGCTATGACCACCTAGGCTGGTCCCAGTGAAAACAGCTATGAACACCTGGGTGAGGCCCAGTGAGGATAACTATTAACACCTGGCTAGCTCTCTTGAGAATCGCTGTGAGCACCTGGGCTGGCCCTGATGAAGATGGCTCTAATAACTTGGCTGGGCCTAATTAGTATAAATGTGAACACCTAGGATGGCACCAATGAGGACCACTGTTAACACTTAGGCTGTCCCTGATTTAAAAAAAAAAAAAAAAACAACCTGGGAACACCTGATTTACCCCATGAGGATAGCTACCACATGTGGATAACTCTGGGGATAGCTCTGAGGATAGTTCATAAGGATACTCCCTGAGAATAGCTCTGAACAACTGGATGGGCTCAACAGAATGGCTCTGAATACCTGGACTTGCTTTGATAAGCACCTCTATAAACACCTGGGCTAGGCCCAATGAGAATGACTATGACCACCTGATCTGGGGTCCACTGAGGATGACTGTGAACACTTAAGCTGTACTGGATGAGGTCTGTGAACACCTGGCCTGGCACAGTGAAGATAGCTATGGATAACTGGGCTTGGTTCAGTGAGGAGAGGTGTGAACATTCGAGTTGGCCTTCATGAAGGTGGCTATAATACCTTGACTGGCACCAATTGGCATGGGTATAAACAAATTGGCTTACCCTGATGAGAATGGCAATGAACATCTGGGCTGGTGCCTATATGGACAGCTGTGGACACTATGCTGGCCCTCGTGAGAACCACTGTGAACACCTGGGCAGGCCCAGATGAAAACAGAAATGAAGACCTGAGCTGGTCCCAGTGAAGACATCTATGAACACCTGGGCTGGGGCCAGATAAAGACAGCTGTGAACACCAAAGCTGGACCCAATAAGGACAGTGGTGATCACCCAGGCTGACCCTGATGAGGATATCTATGTATACCTGGGCTGGACCCAATGAGAACAGCTATGAACACCTGGGCTGGGCCCCTTGAGGGTGGCTTTAAACACCTGGGGTGATCTTGATGAGGATGACTGTGAACACCTGGGATGGGTACAATGATAACAACTGTTAAACCTGGGACTGGGGACCTATGAGCATGACTGTGAACACCTTAGCTGGTCCTGGCAAGGATGGCTATGAATACTTTGGCTGGCCCCAGTGAAGATGGCTTCAAACACCTGGGCTGGTCCCAGTGAAAGCAGCTATGAACATCTGGGCTGGGCGCAGTGAGGGCAACTGTGACCATCTGAGCTGGGTTCAGTAAGGACAGCTATGAACACCTGGGCTTACCATGATGAGGGCAGCTCTGAATCCCTGGGCTGGCTTTGATGAGGACAGCTGTGAAGACCTGGACTGGACCCAGTAAGAATGGCTGTGAACACCTAAACTGGCCTGAATGGGGATGGCTGTGAATCCCTGGACTCACCCTGATGGGGTGGCTATGAACACCTGCCTGGGCCCAGTGAGGTTAGTTGTGAACACCTGAGATGGGCCTAATGAGGATAGCAGTGACCACCTAAGCTGGCCCCCATGAAAACTGCTGTGAACACTTGGGCTATGCCCAATATGAATGGGCCAGGCCTACACAATGAGGATAACTGTCAACAGCTCCATTACTCTGAGGAGGAGAGCTGTTAACATCTGATCTGGCTCTGATGAGGGTAGCTGTGAACAACCAGGATGAGCCCAATAAGAACAGCAGTGAACACCTGAGCTAGTCTAAATGAGATCAGCTGTGAAAACCTGAGCTGGACCCAAAGGAAACAGCTATAAAAAAAAAACTAGGCTGGCCCCAAGGAGGATGACTGTGAACACCTGACCTGGCTGTGATAAGGAAGGACGTGATCAACTGGGCTGCCACAGTGAGGGCAGCCCTACGACCTTGGCTGCACTCAATGAACATGAATATGAAAGCCTAGGCTCGCCCTGACAAGAACCACGGTGAACTACTTAGGCTGGCCCTGATGAGGAAAGCTCGGAACACCCGGGCTGACCCTCATGAGGATGGCTTTGAACACCTGGGAAATGCACAATAGGATGGCTGTGAACACCTGGACTTGCCCTGAGGAGGACTAAGATATGTACCTAGGCTGGGCCCAGTGAAAATTACTATAAACATGTGAACTGGGTCAGAGAAGGATCACTGTGAACACTGAGGCTGGACCCAGTGAAGAGAGTTATGAACTCCTGACCTGGGCACAATGAAAACACCTTTGAAAACCTGGGCTTTGTCCAGAGAGGACGGCTGTGAAAACCTGGTTGACCCCTAGAAGGAGGGCTTGGAATACGTTGGCTGACCTGCATGAAGGGGTCTAAAATACCTTGGCCAACCCCAATTACCATGGCTGTAAAATGGTGGACTGGCCCTGCTGAGGATGGTACCCACTGGACTGGTGCCAATGTGGATGGCTGTGATGGGCTGGGCTGTCTCCACTGACAACCACTGTGAACACCTGCAAAGGCCTAGATGAGAACAGGTATGAAAACCTGGGCTGCCCCCAATGGAGACAGCTATAAACACCTGGGCTGAGGTGAGTGTGAACAACAGTGAACACCTGGGTTGGCTCAGATGAGGAAGGCTGTGAACACCCTGCCAGGTCCAGATGAGGAGGGCCATAATACCTTGGCTGACAGCAATGTTTATGGCTGTGAACACATTGGCTGACATCGAGGAAGGCCACTCTAAACACCTGGCCAGGGTCCAATGAGGACAGCTGTGTTCATCTAGGCTAGGCCCCATGAAGACAGCCTGGAACTCCTGGGCTTGGCCCAGTGAGGATTGCTGTGAACACCTGGGCTGCCCCAGTGAGGGTGGCTATACTACCTTGGCTGGCCCTAAAGATCATGACTGTGAACACATTGGCTGATCTTGATGGGGATGGCTGTGAACACCTGGGCTCAGCCCAGTGAAGATGACGGCAAACACCTTGGCTGGCCCCAGTGAGAATGACAATAAACAATTTCCTGGGCCAAAGGAGGACAGCTGTGAACACATGAGGTTGGCCCAATGTGGACAGGAGTGAACACCTAGTTGTCCTAGATGGGGACAGCTGTGAACACCTAGGCTTGCCCACATTAGGACAGCTGTGAACACCCAGGCTGGGCCCAGTGACACCAGTGGTGAATACCTTGTCTGGATTTGACAAGGACGGTTATGAACACCTGGACTGGCCTCAATCTAGATGGCTATGAACACCTGAGCATGGCTCAAAAGCATAACTAGTACATTTGGCCTGGGCACAATGAGGACAACTTTGAAACATCTGAGCTGGGCCCTGTGAGAACAGATTTGAACATTTGGACTTATCCTGATAAGGACAGCTGTGAATACCTTGACTGGCCCTGAAGAGAAGAGCCATGAACACCTGGCCTGGGCCCAAGGAGAACAGCTATGAGAAAACCTGGGATTGGCCAAGAAAAGACCACTGTGAACACCTTGGCTGGTTTCACTGAGGATGGTATCCTATTTGGGCTGGCCCCAATTAGCATGGGTGTGAACAAATTGGCTGGCCCCACTGAGAATGGTTATGAGCATCTGAGCTGGTGCCAGTGTGGAAGTTATAACCATCTGGATTGGCCCCAGTGAGGACCAAATGTACAGTTATACTTTTGGGCCCAGCCCAGGTGTTCATAGCCACCTAAGTTGAGGCCACCCCAGGTGTTCATAATCATCCTCATCAGGTCCAGCCCCATGAGGTGTTCACTGCTGTAGTCACTGGGTCCAACCCAGGTGTTCACAGCTGTCCTAATGTGGACAAGCCCAGGTGTTCACAGCTGTCTTCATCTGGGACACCCAGGTATTCACTCCTGTTCACATTGGGTCAACCTCAATGTGTTTACAGCTGTCTTCTTTGGACCCAGGAAGTTGTTCATTGCCATTCTCATTGGAGCTTCCCAGATATACAAAGTCATTCTCATCAGGGGATATCTGGTTTTTAAAGCTGTCTGCATTGGCCCTGCCAAAGTATTCACAGCTTTTAAAATATTGGCCAGCGTAGGTGTTCACAGCTGTCCTCATTAGAGCCAGCACAGGTTCTTACAGACATCCTCATCTGAGCCAGCCCAGGAATTTTCAGTCCCTCACATGGCGACCCAGCCCACTGTTTAATAGCTGTCCTCACTGGGCTGAGCCCAGATGTTCACAGCCATCTAAATACTCATTAGGGCAAGTCCAGGTTCAGGGCCATCCTATTGGACCCTGCCCTGGTGTTCAGAGACATCTTCACTGGTCTAGCCCAGGACTTCACAATCATTATCATAGGGGCCTTGTACATGTGTTCATAGCCATCATCATTAGGTGTTCATAGCTGTTTTCATCTGGGTGAGTCCAGGTGTTCAGCGCTATCCTATTGGGCCCAGTTCAGGTGTTCAGAACCATCCTCAAGATGGCTACCTTAGGTGTTCCCAGCTGTAGTTATCATGGCCAGCTTGGGTTTCCACAGTCATCCTCATCAGGAACACCCCTGGTGTTCATATCCATGCTCATTGGGCCTAGCCAAGGTATTAGTGCCATCTTCATAACTGTGGCCAGACCAGGTAATATGACAGTTTGTTTTACTGCCAGCCCAGGTATTCATAGCCACTCTTATTGGGACCAGCCAATGTGTTTACAGACATACTCATTGGGTCCAGCCAAATTATAATAGCCACCCTATTATAATAAAACCCTGATCAGGGCCAACCAACTTGTTCACAGCCGTTCTTCTCGGGGTCAGCAAACTTGTTCACAGCTGTCCAATGGGCAACCTAGGTGTTCACAGCTGTCTTCATTGTGCCCAGCCAAGATTTTCACAGCTGCCCTGATTGGGCCCACCCCAGAAGTTTACAGCTGTCATCATAGGACCCAGAACAGATATACACAGCTGTTCTCATTGGGCTCAGCCCAGGTGGGCCAGTGCCAATGAGTGTGACTACAATACCTTACCTGGACTCAATTAGCATGGGCAGGAACAAATTGACTGACCCCAGTGAGGATGGCTGTGAACATCTGGGTTGGTGGCAGTGTGGAAAAATATGAATATCTTGACTGGCCCCAAAGAAAACCCTTGTAAACATCTGGGCAGGCCCAGATGAGGAAAGCTATGAAGATAGCCATGAACTCCTGGGCTGACTACGATGAGGGCAGTTGTGAACAGCTGAGCTGGACCAAATTAGGACAGCTGTTGCCACAATGAGGATGGCTATGAACACTTGGGCTGACCTCAATGATGATAACTGTGAATGGTGCCAACTTTGCTGGCACTGATGTGACCCAGTGAGGATAGCTATGAAACCTGGGCTGGCTCTCATGAGGATGGCTGTGAGCACCTGATCTGGCCACTATTAAACAGTCTCTGAACACCTAAACTGGGCCCAATGAGGACAGCTACTAACATCTGTGCTGGCCCAATGATGATAGCCATGAACACTAACCCAGATAAGGATGGCTATGAACATTTGGGCTGGCATCTAGGTAGATGGCTGTGACCTCCCAGGCTGGCCCTGATAAGGATGGCTCTAATTCCTTGGCTGGCCCAAATGAGCATGGATGTGAACACCTGGGCTGGTCCCAATGAAGACAACTGTGAATACCTAGGATAGGCCCAATAAAAACAGCTGGGAACACCTGGGATGACCTCCATTAGGATGTCTCCAGCACCAGGACTGGGCCCAATGGGATGGTTCTGAACACCTGGACTTGCCCTGAGGAACACCTCAGTAACCACAGTGCTGGGCCCAATGAGGACAGCTATTAACACCTGGTCTGAAAACTATTGAGGAGTGCTCTGAACACTTAGGCTGGACCTGATGAGGATGGCTGTGAACACCTGATCTGACCTCAATGAGGGCAGCCATGTAAAACTCGGACTGGCCTAGTGAGGACAGCTATGAATGCCTGGGCTGATCCTGATGAGGACAACAGTGAGCACCTAGGGCTAAGCCCCATGAAGACATCTCTGAAAACCTGGACATTGCTCCTATGAAAATGAGTGTGAACTCCCAGGCAGGCCTCAGTGCCCTGTGGACCTGACTCTGGGAGGCCAAAGTAGCCCTCTGGGACCTGCACCCCGCTCCAGGGAGCCCCTCCTCTCCTCACCTCTGTGCCTCCCCAGTGACCCCCGCACCTCTGCCTGTATTGCAGATTCCTCTAACATGAAAGAGCCATGATGTAGGGATGTCACCCTGGCCCAGAAAGAATACAAACCATGATACTCTGGAAGATTTTATTTAGCAATGTCTTATATATAGCTGATGTTATACTTGTTCTTTTATTTGTTGTTTTTATAGTGGCTATATTTATTATGTTGTTGTATTTGTCTTGTTGTATTATTTGTTGTCTTCTATATCTGTTGAAAGTTGTATATTAAATAATAGTTATCCCCTTCTAGTTGCTTTTAGAATATTTTCATGTGAAACGAAACCCATGATAGGAAATCTCCCTCAGCAGAACTAGAACTCACTGAACTAGAAAGCAGTCCCTCCAGTGACTGCCACAGCCACTCCTTCTCTTACATCTTCCTAATTTCATCTTAATTGGCCAAAGTAACAGCAAATACACCCTCACTCACTGTCTTTGCATCAGTGTCCTTCGAGAGCTTGTTGTCTGAAATTTGTTCCTTCCCCTGGAAGAGATCGTGGGAACAACCTGCCCCCTGGTCTCCACGGTAACTTAGCTGTCGGCCTTTCCTGCCCCATGGTCAGCAAGGCTGGTGTGAGTTTCCCAGCTCACTGGCGCTCTCCCTGAGCATCTTCAGAATTTTTCTCCATTTTTTTTCTAGCACAGAATATTTCTTGCTGAGGTGGATGAGAGTCTACCTTTCACTTCTTTGTATATCACTCACTCTTCTAGTCTAGATTCTTTAAAAATGCATTTTGTCTTCAAGTTCAGGAGTCTACTCAAATATCATTTGCTGTTAGCCATTTCACATCAATCCTCAGTATTCTTTTGAAGAAACACTTATAAAACATTCTTTTTATTTTCAGAAAAAGTTGGAATGATCGTTATTCATATTTCCCTCATGTCTTTGTTTTGATTGTTTTCATTCAGGCACCCCAATCATGCATCCATTTGGCTACTCTCCCTAAACATTTATAACCTCTTGCTCACTTTCTTTTGAAATATTCTCCTCACTTTAACCTTCTGTTTCTTAGAAGGCAGAAGCTGTCATTGTGTTGTCTCTAGTTTACATTTTATAACTGAATAGAATTTCCAATTATTTTTCTTAGTCTTTTTGGAGTTTCATCTATGCATTGCTATGTTTCTTTAATTCTGATTAATGGCGTCCTTTCATGTTTGATATTATTTTCTTAATGCCTTTGATCTCATTGTTGAAAGGTCCACAGTCCAGTGAGTGAGTTACATTGAAGTGGGAACTTTCACATTTTCTAGTGGTTTTACTCTATACGTATTCCTTTTGTCTATTACAGTGTCTTTGTATGAGAATTGGCATCAATATAATTCTGTTGCTGATTTTTATATGGATTTTGTCTTTGTGAATTTGTAATGAGCGTCATAATTCAGAAACCTTTTCCAACTTTATAGAGCTTCTCTCTCTAACATCTCTGTGCAATGCCCACAACTATGGCACCTGTTTCCTGGAATTTCCTGCCTCTGTGCTTCTCCCCTTCTGTAACAGGAGCCTCCTCCCTGGTTTCCTCCACTGCACTCCACTCCTCTCTTTGGATCCTGCAACTGAATATTGCTTCTAAATGGGAAGTCTGTCTTACAAGGGGACAACTGCCACAATATTGCCAAAATGTAAGCTGATTCACTTTAAATGCATATTCACTTTCCAGATCCTTTTGTTCTTTTCTATTATATATCTGAAAACTGGTTTCTTCTCTGACTTATTTATTTTATTTATCTTTATTTGTCAATATTTTATTCTTACAATTATTAATTTTTACTCTTTTAGTGTACTTAAGATTTTTTTGTATTTTGATGTTTATATTTGAGTGATTTTAGACTTAATTTTCACATGATTTTAGATGTATCTCTTTTCAAAGTGCTTTGTTGTTTGCTATGGGGATTTATCTTTAGGTTTGGGGTGGTTGTTATTTACTTTGAATCCAGGAGATTCTCAGACATGCAGGGTCATGTCGCACTGAGCCACAAACTCTTTCTGCCTCTTGACATTTTCAGGCATAGACAACAGGCTCTTCACAGTGCACTGTGGATGTCCCAAGATCCCCACAAATTGTCCTTAAATTATTGCTCATGTTTTATTAAAAAGTACTATTTAGGAAGTAACCTCTGAAAAGAAAGAACTCTTTTAATTTTCTTCACTAATATTTAAAAATTTAGTCCACATATAAACGCATGTCTGTCGTATTATTCCCCAAACCCTTTTACTGAGCAATTGGAAAACATATTCCTAAGCTGAGGCTTACAGCCATTGCTGGTTATCGTCAGGGTTGGTTTCAGGACCCCCACAGATTCCAGCATCTGACAATGCTCAAGTCCCTGGTGTAAAGTGGCACAGCATCTGCATATAAGCCATGCCCGTGCTCCTGTGTGCTTGAAATCATCTCAGATCTCTCCTCAACCCTATAGGCAGGAACTGCTATGCGAATAGTTGTTATCCTCTCTGCCAGCCCCTACCTCCACCTACCTTGTCTTATGCCTCTCTTCCATGTGACTTTTCCTGAGCTGCATTTTTTAATATGAAATAAACCTGTACATGTGAGTAGAGTGCTTTTCTGAGTTCTCTGAGTCATTCTAGTGAACCTGAGGGAGGTGTGGTGGGAACTCCTGAATTAGTTGTCCTCCAGGCAGAAGCCTGGGCAGCTTGGCCACCCCACTGGTTACTGGCATCTAAGTGAGGATAGTGCTGTGGGACCAAGCGCATAATCATAGACCTTCTGGTCATTTGTATGTTATTTTTTGAGAAATGTCTCTTCAGGTCTTTTGACCATTTTTAATATGATTATTTTGTTTTGCTGTTGGCTCGAGTTCCTTATACACTCTGGATATTAATTCCTCATTAGATGGATAGTTTGCAAATATTTTCTCCCATTCTACAGGTTGTCTCTTCACTCTCTTGATTCTTTGCTGCGCAGAAGCTTGTTAGTTTGTTTTGATCCTAATTATGTATTTTTTGCTCTTCTCACCTATGGTTTTTTAAAAATCTCAGCCCAGACCAATGTCTAGAGGAATTTCTCAATGTTTTCTTTTAGTAGTGTTATACTTTCAGGTTTTCCATTCAAGTCTTTCATCCATTTGGATTTGCATTTTGCGTATAATAAGAGATAGGGGCCCAGTTTTTCCTCTACCTTTGAATGTTCAGTTTTCCCCTTACCATTTATTGAAGAGACTCTTCTTTCTTAACGTATGTTCTTGATGCAGGTAGGAGTGGGATGCTAGTAGGAGCTGGGTGCACGGCTCCAGTAGGAGCAGAAGCAGAGTGCTTATAGGAGCTGGGTGCACGGCACGGGTAGGAGCTGGGCATGGGTAGGAGCGGGGTGCTGGTAGAAGGTGGGTGCATGGCATGGGTAGGAGCGGTGTTCTGGTAGGAGCTGGATGCACAGCGCGGGTAGGAGCGGGGTGCTGGTAGGAGTTGGGTGCACAGCACAGGTAGGAGTGGGGTGCTGGTAGAAGCAAGATACAAGGCATGGGTAGGAGTGGGGTGCTGGCAGGAGCTGGGTGCACAGTAGAGGTAGGAGCGAGGTGCTGATAGGAGTGGGGGCTGGTAGGATCTGGGTGCATGGCACGGGTAGGAGCCAGGTGCTAGTGGGAGTTGAGTGCACAGTTTGGGTAAGAGCAGGGTGCTGGTAGAAGCTGAATGCATGGCGCGGGTAGGAGTGGAGTGCTGGTAGAAGCTGGGTGCACAGAGAGGGTAGGAGCGGGTGCTGGTAGGAGCTGGGTGCTGGTAGGAGCTAGGTGCACAGTTCTGGTAGGAGCAGGGTGCTGGTAGGAACTGTATGCACAGCGGTGACAGGAGCCTGACGCGGTGCTGGAAATGCCACCAGGAGCCTGGGGCAGGGCACCTCTGCAGGCACAGCTGCTCTTTGCACTAGGTGTGCCTGCTTGCAGTCCCTGTGTTTGGGCCTTTCTGCTGCACACAGAGAGCAGGGAAGCCACACCAGGATGCAAAGTCAGGGAGTGACTCGGGGTGCTACCAAAGGGAACTAGGAGAATCCCCCTTGCCACTCCCCCGCAGAGCAGAGTACATCCCCTCCATTTCTCAGAGGCAGAGGCACTGTGGGCGCTGGGCTTCTGCAGGGGCCAGAGGCAGGAGGTAGGGAAGAGCTGGGCAGGGAAGGAGGCAGGAGAGCCTTTTTCCAACATCCAGGTTAGTGGCGAGGCGGAGGGCCTGCAGGGCTGCCAGGAAGAAATGTTACCTGTGTGGGAATGCAGCACCTGGGAAGGGGTGAGGAACAGGAGTTGCTCACCTGGCCGCAGGTGGTCCCTTCTGCAATCATGAGGGGTGAGGGGCTGACTTCATTGTCAGGTGCTGAGCTAGTAAGTTTCAGACGAGACAACGGTAACTTTATTTAAGACTGGCAGGATCATTTTCTCTGTTTATTTAAGGAAGTGTAGACATCAGTTCTATGGGAGAGGGGCCATTTTCAGCCTCATGGAGGGAGCTGGGAGGGTGGATGCCCTTCGTCCCACTACAGAGGAGAACTCAGGATGTGGGACTGGCAGCAGAGGAGAGCAGCAGCAGAGGAGAGCAGCAGCAGAGAGCAACTGGCGCCCCAAAGAATCTGATTTGCCCCATGTAAATGGTGCCCATGGACACATTCACCTCTCACAAGGGGAAGCCACTGGACCCATGCTGGGGAGTCCTGGGGTGAGTGGGGAGGTGGGTTCTGGCTTCCCAGGGGAAAGTCTTCTGTTCTCTCCCCTGCCCTCAGCTGCCTTTTGCCATCTGGCTGCACCTAGGCACTGAGGGATGGGAGAAGGGGAGCCCACCAGGCCTTGGGCCATCCTTGGTGGTGGGTGTGTAGTCGTGGAGAGTCTCCTGTGGAGGCTGGGCCATCCTTGGTGGTGGGTGTGTGTTGATGGAGGGTCTCTTGTGAAACCTGGGCTGTCCTTGGTGGTGGGTGTGGGTAGTGGAGGGTCCCCTGTGGAGGCTGGGCCATCCTTGGTAGTAGGTGTGGGTGGTGAAGGGTTTCTTGTGGAGCCTGGGCCATCCTTGGTGGTGGGTATGTGGTGGTGGAGGGTCTCCTGAGGAGGTTGAGTGGTCTTTGGTGGAGGGTGTGTGATGTTGGAGCATCCCACACTGACATTTTACTCTCCTTGGTGAGTTTCTGCTGTCATGGTTGACTGTCACCTAACTGCTCTGTTTTTGTGTCAACAGTCTTGAAAGGAAGGATGGAGCAGGAGAATGAGCAGAGGCCTCACCTCCCTAATTTTCACTCTTTGTCCCTCATGCTCTGGGGACAGCTGTGACCAGGGTTGGGAGAACCCCTAATATGGAAATGCTGAGGTGTTTTCTCTGGAGATGTCACCCACATAAGGTTGATTTGGGGCCCGCATTACAGTTGTTGCCAAGCTGAGCTTCTCCCAAGGAGCAGGCGGGCCCAGCCCCCTGAGGTGTCAGGCCACCTTGGGCTCCTAGAGGCTCTCTCTGCAAGGGGGAAAGCTCTCAGCAAACACGATGCTATTAGGAGGAGCACGTGAAATGGGAAACAAGGCAGTTGTTAATCGTATTTATTATTTCACACAATCAAATTTATTAAATTATGCTGAAGGAGTCGGTGGGAGTAGCGTGTCCCTCTGAGAAATATGAGCCTGTGAAGTGGAGGCGTGGAGGGCGTCGCAGACACAGCACATCACGTCTCCCAGAGCTGTGTTATCTGCCAGCACATGACTGAGAAAAACCCAGATTCCAATAGATCACCTGCAGACATGCCGGAAGTCTTGCTTTGTTACTTCTGGATATTTTCAAATTTTAAAATTAACTTGGACAGATTTATTTTCAAATCTACATGAAAACACATGAACATAGCCATTGAAGTTCACTCTTCAGTGACCTCCAGTGTATTCTAGGTTGGCTTCTATATCTTTGCGTTTTCTTAATTTTAGTTTGGGAAATAGGTAAGAAATGGTACTTTGGATGCAAATGTGGATTTAAATCCTTGTTGAAGCCTTGAACGCTGGCACAAGGAAAGCCATGGGTTTCTGATGGGCCTGGATTGGAATTATTCCCGGGTCCAGACAAGTCAGATGCCCTCACAGCCCAGCCTTTCCTTTATGAGGGACTCTGTGGGCGGGTGCTGAGCTGTCAGCCCTCATTACTTGTGGATTTCAGAAGGTCCTGTGGCGAATACATTCTGCAGCATTGCTCTCACAGGTTAGCTGTGAACATCGATTCCATTCTGGAATAGTCAGAATACGAGCCTTCCACTTGGGAGTGACAGTCAGTCACTGTTTCTCCCCACTTGGTTTCCTCATCAATAGAACACAAAATGGTGCCACGAGAGCATCTGGATTCACAAGAGGACTAAACAACACAGGTGTCCTAAGCCCTCAGCCCAGGCTTGGCTTTTACAAAGTATAGATGCTACTGGACTTCTGATGAGGCTGTGTTCTGATAAACCCATCTTAAATCAAAAATGCATTTAATATCTCAATAAGCTCATTTTAAGGCCAAAAGATCTTAAGTCTGGGACTGTCTGTACTAAGAGGGAGTGGGAATGACTGACAGCTGTGTGGCTAACGCTGTGCGCAGCATCAGACTCAGAGATGAGGAGCTCCCTGCAGGCTGTCTCCTGGCCAGCTCCGACATCGCCCTGAGCTCTGGGTTCATGGTCACAGTTGTCTACTTTTCACTACACCTGGGTGTTGAGTAGGCAGCTCACGCTCAGGAACAAACGGAAACTGGAACCTCCTCTCTCTCTCCCAAATCATGCCCTGCCATACCACACCATCCCCTGAGTTAAACCCTCCAACAGTGATTCATTGACTTTAAAATGAAATCCACTTTCCTTACCAGGGCTATGACCTGGGACTCAAGATGAGGTCCCCTGTCCGGCAGCTGGGCTTCTCCTGGGCTTGTTGGAGCAGACACTCAGGCCACTGGATCAGTGGCTCCATTTGAACAAGATCGTGGCAGTTCTCTTGCATGCGAAGTTCGAGACTTGACGACCTCCTTCCTGCTTTCACTTTCTCGGGGTCACTGTCCTCCTGGTGCAGGAGCCTCAGTCCTGAGCCTCTCAGCACTCACTGAAGCCTTTTTACCTTATCCCCTGGTTGTCATGTCACTGGCCTGTGAGCCAGGAGGCCTGGGGTGCAGTGGGGGCCCAGGAGGGAGGGCTGCTGGAAGCCTGGACCAGCTGCTCCCAATGCCGAGTCCTCTTCTTGGTTTGCTGTGTCTGACTGGGGAAGACGGTGGGTTTGGGACTCATGAAAGGAGACCCTAGGCTCAGATCTGGGTGGGTGTCTCCCACTCCAATGAGTAAGCCCCACCCCACGGTGATTCCTTCCAGGATGGTCCTACAGACCCAAGCTCCATGCCCCCAGTAAATGCATGGCCACGGCGCCCCAGGCCACTCACCCCCAGCCTTGCCTGCAGAGCCGCTCCAGGAATCAGGGCCTCTTCTCCTCATGGCGCACTTTGGACCTTGGTCCACCCTGAACCCTGTGTCCTCAGATGAGGGAGGGCATTCGAGCTGCGTTGGGGCGTTTGACAGGGTGGGATGGGATTTCTAGGACACACGGGGTGAGACCAGATCCCACAGGGCAGCAGTGAGAATACACAGAGAGCAGTCTGGAGGTCCTGGGGCAGCAGGAACAGCAGCCTTGGGCTCTTTTTTTAAAGTGAGGCGTGATCTTCCTTGTGCCCTGGTCCAGGGACTATCTGCTACTAAAATAGACCAAGTCACTCCCCTCTGCCTGGTGAGGAACAGTTCTGAGAAGATTTTACCACCAGAAAAGCAGAAGCCACCTGGCAATCGGCAGAACGCACCCTCACCGCATGCCTCCCGAGAGGGCCTGTTGGGACTGTGGCCCCAGTGGCAGCCTGACCCTGCCTCAATGGTCTGGGCTCTGAACTGCAGGATCTCACAGGTGGAAGAAACTTTGGAGACCTGCAGCCCCCAGGGCCATGGTGGTTCCCGACAGGGGAGGGCCGCCCAGAGCTCCCTCCCACGGTGCCCTTGCCAAGGAGTCCCTGGATGGGCCTACTTAGAATCCTTTGATGATGGGGCCCCCATGACCCCAGGACAGCCCTGACCATCTCTTATTCACTGTTGACCTTCCTTCAGACCAGGAGATGCACAATATTTGCCAATAGGAATCTCCCATCTTCCCTTAATTCCACTGTTTCATTGACCTCCCACAAGTACCACCCCCGACCAGGTGCCCTTAACCTGTGTCTTTGACCCCATTGACCTTCAGAGGGCCTCACCCATCCAGTGGCCCCATAGCAGAACTGGTCTCCGCGAGTTCAGGCCATGGAGCAGAGCCTCCCGTGGCACGAACAGTGGCAGCAGTGCCTATGCATGCTCCCATGTCCTGATTATGGACTCTGGACTGAGCAAGGTCATGTTGCAAGGCTATCTTTAGTCAGGGCTTGACCCTAGGACAGTGTGGAAACACTGGAATGGTTTCAGAAAGGGATGGACAACACTGGATTTGAGGTCCGTAAAAATGACTTTGGCTGCTGTGTAGAGAGTGGATGGGCTGGCAGGAGTGAGAGGCTCAGGGCAATGAGGAGGCAGCTGAAGAACTCCAGGGACAGTCGAAGGGGGACTCGAGGGTGGGAGGAATGGGCACATCTGTTAACAGCTGTCAACAGGAGCCCTGTGTTTAACACACTTGCTGATTTCAGAAAGGGCCATCTATCATTCTCATGAAGTGTCTACTCATTCTGAAATAACTCATCTAGATCCCGAGTGACTGCGTGGTCTTTCCCCTTAGGGTTACAATTGTCATTTTCATTTACTTCCGACTAATAAATGCAAGTGGCTGATTCTGATGAGACCTGTTTCATTTCCTGCTTGAAAGCTTAGAGCAAGAATACTCAGCTCCGAGATTGGCCTGGATGAAGCTGGGAAAGGAGACCACCTGGGCTTAAATGAAGCCACTAAAAGCAGTTAGAAAAACAACTGTGAAGTCTTGAGAAAAGCGGGTTGTGTTTTTGATAAGGAAAGGTGTTAAGTGTGAAGGAAATGTTTTTATTAGGGAAAAAGTAATTTGTCTTTAACTAGAATGATTCATGACTCCAGAAAGGAAAAAAAAAAAAAGAGTAGGACAAAATATAAATGGACATAGAAAGTTGTGGAAGGTTTGTGGAAGGGAAATGCATATGTGATGAAGCTGGTAAGATAGGATACATTTATTTATAAAATTCATTAAATGCGGCCAATAGTGTACTGCTGCAAAACTAGAATTTCTATTTCTGTCTGTTAAAACAATGGTTTCTTAAATTATTGGTTGACTCTTTTAAAAAATTGTAAAAAGTTTTTCTTTACCTTTTAAATGACCTGCCCAGGAAGCAAAGATTTTGTATCTAATCATCATAATTTCCTGGGCTTCAAGTTAACCTTTATCACATCCTTGCTTAGGTAAGAGAATCAGTACTCCTTGTTTTTAAAAGTGCCTCTCAAAAGTAAATCCTAGATGAAATCTTCTTCTTCAATGGTCATGAGATTTCCCAGAGGGATTTAGAAAAAAACGAGAGAATTTGTTCTTTCCTCTTGTAAGGAGATATGTTCAAAATAATTTAGTTTATTTGGTAAGTTGAGTTGCCTGGAAAGACGATGTGAAATAAGAAACAATGCTTAACCTTCCCTCAGTTTTATTTGTATGGGTAGAACGTACTAACATAAATATTTAAGAAATTGTATGAAATTCCTAGAAATGTGTCAGTGTCTCTACTGCTCATGATGTATCTGGGTATGTTATCAATCATAATTCCAGCTATTATTTTACAATGTTGAATGCCATGGAAATCACCCAAATCCCTTGTGGATTGCATTATTTTTATAATGTAGTATCAATACACCTTCAACGATGGTCATTTTTAGTCTTGTCATTCATAGATAGATTTTGTTATGCTCTTATTCTTCTTTAAAATATTTTCAGTTACCAGCCAAAGTGGCTCCTCTTTCAAAAAAAAAGAGTGATGGTCTGAGACCCATAAGGGCTTGGAGTAAAGGTTTCCAGTGGCATTTGCTTACATAATTTTGAGATCATACCACTTGACTAAGATTTGAAGAACAAATGGAGTAGCTGATGGATATATAAAACTGCTAATCCAAGATCAAGCAGAATAGACTTTAATCACATAGGACTGAATGAACTGATCAAGAATGATAATGGATTTTGTTTGAAACATTGCTGGCTCAGCCAGGCGTGGTGGCTCACGCCTGTAATCCCAGCACTTTTGGAGCCAAGGAGGGCCGATCACAAGGTCAGGAGCTCGAGACCAGCCTGACCAACGTGGTAAAACCCCGTCTCTACTAAAAATACAAAAATCATCCAGGTGTTGTGGCACGTGCCTGTAATCCCAGTCACTCTAGAGGCAGAGGCAGGAGAATTGCTTGAACATCGATGCGAAAATCCTCAATAAAATACTAGCAAACTGAATCCAGCAGCACATCAAAAAGCTTATGCACCACGATCAAGTTGGCTTCATCCCTGGGATGCAAGGCTGGATCAATATACTCTGATCAATAAATGTAATCCACCATATAAACAGAACCAATGACAAAAACCACATGATTATCTCAATAGATGCAGAAAAGTCCTTCGACAAAATTCAGCAGCCCTTCATGCTAAAAACTCTCGATAAACTAGGTATTGATGGAATGTATCTCAAAATAATAAAAGCTATTTATGACAAACCCACAGTCAGTATCATACTGAATGGACAAAAACTGGAAGCATTCCCTTTGAAAACCAGCACAGGACAAGGATGTCTTCTCTCACCACTCCTATTCAACATAGTATTGGAATTTCTGACGAGGGCAATTAAGCAAGAGAAAGAAATAAAGGATACTCAAATAGGAAGAGAGGAAGTCAAATTGTCTGTTTGCAGATGACATGACTGTATACTTAGAAAACCCTTCGTCTCAGCCCAAAAACTCCTTAAGCTAATAAGCAACTTCAGCAAAATCTCAGGATACAAAATCAATGTGTGAAAATCACAAACATTCCTATACACCAATAACAGAAAAAGAGAGAGCCAAATCATAGGTGAACTCCCATTTACAATTGCTACAAAGAGAATAAAATACCTAGGAATCCAACTTACAAGGGATGTAAAGGACCTCTTCAAGGAGAACTACAAACCACTGCTCAAGGAAATATGAGAGGACACAAACAAATGGAAAAACATTCCATGCTCATGGATAGAAAGAATCAATATTGTGAAAATGGCCATACTATCCAAAGTAATTTATAGATTCAATGTTGTCCTCATCAAGCTGCCACTGACTTTCCCCACAGAATTGGAAAAAACTACTTTAAACTTCATATGGAATCAAAAAAGATTCCGCATAGCCAAGACAACCGTGGGCAAGAATGACAAAGCTGGAGGCATCATGCAACCTGACTTCAAGCTACATTACAAGGCTACAGTAACCAAAACAGCATGGTACTGGTACCAAAACAGATGTATAGACCCATGGAACAGAACAGAGGCCCCGGAAATAACACCATGCATCTACAACCATCTGATCTTTGACAAACCTAACACAAACAAGAAAAGGGAAAAAGATTCCTTATTTAATAGGTGGTGTTGGTAAAACTGGCTAGCTATATGCAGAAAATTGAAACTGGATCCCTTCCTTACACCTTATACAAAAATCAACTCAAGATGGATCAAAGACTGAAATGTAAGACCTAGGACTGTAAAAATCCTAGAAGAAAACCTGGGCAATACTATTCAGGACACAGGCATGGGCAAGGACTTCATGTCTAAGACACCAAAAGCAATGGCAACAGAAGCCAAAATTGACAAATGGGATCTAATTAAACTAAAGAGTTTCTGCACAGCAAAAGAAACTATCATCAGAGTGAACAGACAACCTACAGAATGGGAGAAAGTTTTTCTAATCTATTAATCTGACAAGGGGCTAATATCCAGAATCTACAAAGAACTTAAACAAATTTACAAGAAAAAAACAAACAACCCCATCAAAAAGTGGGCAAAGGATACGAACAGACACTTCTCAAAAGAAGACATTTATGCAGCCAACAGACATATAAAAAATGCTCATCATCACTGCTCATCAGAGAAATGCAAATCAAAACCACAATGAGATACCATCTTACACCAGTTAAATTGGCAATCATTAAAAAGTCAGGAAACAACAGATGCTGGAGAGGATGTGGAGAAATAGGAATGCTTTTACACTGTTAGTGGGAGTGTCAATTAGTTCAACCATTGTGAAATACAGTGTGGCAATTCCTCAAGGATCTAGAACTAGAAATACCATTTGACCCAGCAATCTCATTACTGGGTATATATCCAAAAGATTATAAATCACTCTACTATAAAGACACACGCACATGTATGTTTATTGCGGCACTATTCACAATAACAAAGACTTGGAACCAACCCAAATGTCCATCAATGATAGACTGGATAAAGAAAATGTGGCACATATACACCATGGAATACTTTGCAGCCATAAAAAAGGATGAGTTCATATCCTTTGCAAGGACATGGATGAAAATGGAAACCATCATTGTCAGCAAACTATCAGAAGAACAGAAGACCAAACACTGCATGTTCTCACTCATAAATGAGAGTTGAACAATGAGAACACATGAACACAAGGAGGTGAACATCACACCCTGGGTCCTGTAGGGGGGTCAAGGAGTAGGGGAGGAATAACATTAGGAGAAATACCTAATATAGGTGACGGGTTGATGGGTGCAGCAAACCACCATGGCACGTGTACACCTATGTAACAAAACTGTACATTCTGCACTTGTACCGCAGAACTGAAAGTATGATAATAATAATAAAGAAATGCTAAAGGAAGTTCTTCAATCTGAGAGAAAGGGGCGTCAATGAGCAGTAAGGAATTTTCTGAAAGTACAAAACTCACTGGTAATAGCACAAAGAAAAACACAGAATATTATAAGACTGTAATTGTGACGTGTAAAACACTCTTAAGTAGAAAGACTAACAACGAATGAATAAAAAATAATAACTGCAACTTTTCAAGACATAAGCAATACAATAAGGCAAAGAGAAACAATAGAAAGTTAAAAAACAGGCAGATAAAATGTGGAGTTTTTATTAGTTCTCTTTTTGCTTGTTTATTTGTTTATGCAATCAGTGCTAAGTTTTCAACAGTTTAAAATAATGGATTATAAGATAGTATTTGCAAGCCTCGTGGTAACATCAAATGTAAAAATACACAACAAATACACAAAATATAAAAAGCAAGAAATTAAATCATGCCACCAGAGAAAATCACCTTGGGTTAAAGGAAAGAAGGAAGAAAGACAGGAAAGAAGGAAGAAAACACCACAAAACAAACAGAAAACAAATTACAAAATGGTAGGAGTAGGTCCTCGCTTATCAATAGTAACATTCAATGTAAATGGACTAAACTCTCTAATTAAAAGACGTAGAGTGACTGAATGGATGAAAAAACAAGACTCTACAAGAAACTATTGCATACAAGAAACACACGTCACCTATAAAGATACACAAAGATTGAAAATAAAGAATGGAAAATATAGCCCATAGCCTCTCCAATGTACTCAAAATCTCGTCCAAGAAAAGTATTCTAGAATACCTTTCTCATCCCTAAATAAACACATCTGCACATCTCTCCTAAGGAATAAAAAAAACTGAAAACACAAAAAACCTCATAAACAAAGAAACATTGCTGGCTCTTTAATGTAGTAATTTTCTGGATGTACGGAACTCCTTTCTCTTTTCTGTTCAGCTGTCTAAAACTCATAGACTAAATTTTGTAAACAGAAATAAAACATTATGTCTTCTCCCTGCCTAATTCCTTTAGAATTTAGAAAGCATCTTGATGGCAGTAAAATTATTTGCATAAGTTCAAAAAGAATCTGTTCTCTTCACAACAGAACATAACTAGAAACATTGGTTATAGTACCAAGGCTTTGACTGGAATGTCATATTTGAGAATAATGCATAAAATCAGACATGACCAGACAATTTTAAGGAAATAAGATAGACTTTATGGAGCCAATGCCTCAAAGACTTCTTGAGGAAACCAGTCTGGCACCTGGCTTACAGGGTTTCCAGGCATAGAGGTTACTAAGAAAAGTCACTTCATGGAATCCCCAGGAAACAGGATAATTTGGGGACCTGGAAAGAGAAGAATTCATTCACATCTATTGGTATTGGAGGTGATGGCTTAGCTTATCTTCCTAGGCTTGCGTTTCTAGACTCAAGAGTCTTTTAAAGTCTAATTGGAGATTCTGTATTACAAGTTACAGAAAAGCAGCCAAGAGTCTATGAGGACAGCTCTTCTTGTTGCACTCATATAAATAATCGGTTCAAATCTAGTAAGATTACTTATGTTGTAAACAAGAGTAAATTCACTTTGGTTGCTTTTTATCCATTAACTGGGAGACAGTGACTATAGAGAGAAACTTCATATTTCCTTCGAAACTTTCCAAACTGATGTTTGCAACTTTTCTCCTAGAACTAGAACTGCCCTCTTCCCCAAGCCCTGCAACCTGAAACTGCATGATCTGATGTAAGTTTCAAGAAAATCACACAACAACTCATGTGTGGACTTCATGCCTGCTGCTGTGTAGGCCACTCAGAAAGCTCCCCAGCACACTGTCGCCAAAGATACTCAAGACTCAAATGGAAAGAGCCATTGGATGACCTCGCTTTTCCTCACACCAGCATGTAAAGGTGCTTCAAGCCCAGCATTTAGAAATCTGGGCTGACTGCCCTCTGGACTCTGAAGTAGTAGTTACTCTCATCTTCCTTTTTACTCATAGAGATTTTTATCATTATGTGCCTAATTGTTTGTATCATCCAGCAAATATCCTCCTCCAAATGGGAAATAAACTTACATTGTTCAAAGGAAAGAACAATGTCTCTTTGTTCTTTGAATAAGGGGGCCAGGGGTAACAAGGACTACCTTGTTGACCAAGGTAGAGTCAGCCTCCTCTAAGTCCTCTTTTTGACTAGGCCACAGCATTGGGCTCTGCCCTTGGCCCATTTAGTTCAGTTTTAGAAAGAACCCGGCTGAATCCATTTAGCAAACATCCTTCACCTTTGGTATCTGATCCCTGTCCATATCTGACCAAATGCCAAATTGCTCACCCTCAACATGTTATCATCACGGCCTGCCTTCAGCAAGAATCCTGGTGAGTTTCAGCCTTGCTGTGTTCTTAGGTATTTACCATCCACTGATCCCAGTTCTGCTCCTTGGATATAAATCTCCACTTGTCTCACTGTATTCAGGGTTGAGCTTGATCTCTCTCCCCTACTGCAAAACCACATTGAAGTAGTCTCTTCTGGAGTAGGCTTCCTTGTCATCTTTAAGTGTCATTAATTTAAAAAAAAAAAACAACAACAAAATAAAAATAAACAAAATTTGCATTTAATGTACACAGTCTGATTGCCCTGAAAACTGTCTTTCCTAGTTTGTTCTCCAACCAACATGTGCAATGTACCTGGGACTATGCCCTCTTATCAAGGGAAAGGCAGGAGAGAGTTGGCATGAGTGCCATTCTGGATATGAAAGTGGCTGGGCACGGTGGCTCATGACTGTAATCCCAGCACTTTGGGATGCCGACGTGGGTAGATCACGAGGTCAGGAGTTCAAGATCAACCTGGCCAAGATGGTGAAACCCCATCTCTACAAAAAAATACAAAAAAAAAAAAATTAAAAAAATTAGCTGTGCGTGGTGGCAGGCATCCCAGCTACTCTGGAGGTTGAGGCACAGAACTGCTTGAACCCAGGAGGTGGAGGTTGTAGTGAGCCGAGATGGCACCACTGCACCCTAGCCTGGGCCACAGAGCAAGATTCTGTCTCAAAAAAAGAAAGAGAAAAAAGAAAGTGATGTGAGAGCAAGGTGTTCCTGATGTGGACATCATGAATGACTCCTGATTGGAATATTAAGGCTGACAAGGCTGGAAAGTTTCCCTTTCTGAGTTTTACAAGATATACACAGTAACCATATACTAATTTTGAGTTGCAAAATTGAAGAATTGTTTATATATGTCCTCATCTTACAAGAACACCTGAAGTAGCTCAGTTGTAAGAGATTTCGATTGCAAATCAAAAGGTACTTGGATTGGGCCCAAGTTCCAGTAGGATGATGACCTTTTTTATATCCAGGTCTCATTTCAGTCATAAGAAGTATTGACAGCAGAGCTTCCCCTGCAGGATGCTCAAATATATTCACTGTGCAGCTGAGGGAACCAAACCTCACTCATGTTCCCCAAAGCTTGGCCATGGCATTTACATTTGCAAAAGTGAGAGATTTCCTTTTGGTTTCAATAATGTGATTTCCTTTTCAAAAATAATAACAAGTGATACTAGTTTACATATAAATAGAAATTGTAAAGTTCCTTTGTTTTTACCATTTACCAAGATATTCAATCATCATATATATTTATATAGCCTGAAATAATGCAAACAACTTTAAAGAATTGACACTTTTTTTGTATTTTACAGGTAAAAAGATTAAGGTTTTGGCTTATTTGCCTAAAGTCACACTGCTAAATGACAGAGCTAAAAAATGTTAAATAAGTTGCTAAATGAATGTAATTAATTTGGTTTGTTTGTTTCCTAAAATACTAATTTAAATGTCTTTATTTAAATTTTAAAATAATACCATTAGAAAGAGTATAAATAAAATTCTTATGCAGCAATAGCAAAGGAATTTAGTTACAATGCATGAAGTTAGAAGTAATAACTTTGGATTTGTAAATGTATCCTTGAAGGGTGTCATAAAGAAGTATTTTATTCTTATTTTTCCTTTGTTTTGTTGGAGTACTTTCCCCCCATCTTTAATGAGGTATAATTGCTTTACCAGTTCGAATAGGTTTTTGTAGCCATTGTGAAGTCTTCAGAATTTTCTATCTATATGATTATGTCATCTGCAAACAAGGAAAGTTTTACTTCTTCCTTTTGGATTTAGATACATTTTGTTTCTTTTTCTTCTCTGATTGCTCTGGATAGAAGTTCCAGTACCATCCTAAATAGAAGCAATGAGGGTGGATATCCTTGCTTTGTATGGGATTTTAGAGGAAAGGCCTTCAGCTTTGCACCAATAGTTATGTTAGCTGTGAGTTTATCACCTACGGCCTCTATTGTGTAGAGGTTAAGTTCCTCCTATACCTATCTTATTGAGAGTTTTTTTTTTTTTTAAATCAAGAATAGAAGTTGAACTTTGTCAAATGTTTTTTCCCCATCTGTCGAGATGATCACACATTTTTTCTTTCATTTTGTTTGTGTGTGCACCACATTAATTGATTCACATCAGCTGAACTATTCCCATATTCCAGAGATATATTTCACTTGGTCATGCTGTATGATCCTTGTAATGTGCTTTTGAATTAGATCTGGTCGTGTCTCACTGGGGATATGTGCATCTATGCTCATCAGTGATACTGGCCTGTGGCTTTATTTTCTTGTTCTTTTTCTGGCTTTGGTATCAGTGTGATGCCAGCTGCATTAAATGCATTTGGAAGTGTTACCTCTACTTATGTATCTTGGAAGCATTTGATAAGGATTGTTATTCTTTGAATGTCTGGTAAAATTCACTCATAAAGCCACCGCATTCTGGGCTTTTCTTTGTTGGGAGGCTTTTGTTTGATTCTGAAAATATTATTTGATTATTTTTACATCTTTATTGAGGTAAAATTAACAAATAAATTTATACATTTACAGTATACAAAGTTATGTTTTGATATGCTTGTGAAATGATTTCCCCCTATCAAGCTGAGTAACATGTTCTTTACCTCACATAGTTACCATTCTTTTTGAGGTATGGTAAAAACATTTATGATTTATTCTCACAGCAAATTTTACATATTTAGTACAGTAATATTAACTAGTCACCATGCTGTACCTTTGATCTCCAGAACTTACTCATCTTACATAACTGAAACTTGGAACCCTTTTACCAACATCTCCCTATTTTCCTCACCTCTCAGTCTTCGGCAACCGTCATTCCGGTCTTGGTTTCCATAAGTTCAACTTCTTTAGATTCCATATATCCTGAGATTATGCAGAATTTATCTTTCTGTGTCTGGCTTGTTTAGTTTAGCATGCCCTCCAGGTTCATTCATGTTGTTACAAATGATAGAGCTTTCTTCTTTTTAAGCCTGATTAATATCCAATTGAGTATATACAGTACATTTTCTTTATCTACTCATCCACTGATGCATGGGCACTTAGTGAGGGTGGCATGTGAATAGAAGGCATTTTGCATTTCTCCAATTAGATCTCAGTCTTTGTTGAGCCTGTGTCTCTGGACTTTGAACTTCACATGGGTTTCTCAGGCTTCTCTCATGAGATTGCAAAGGATGGCAAAGGTGCACTGGAGTTGGGCATTTCTCTCCCCCAACACAGAGGGCTGGAGCTAGCTGAGATTTGGTTTCACTTTCCCTACCTAGGTCAGCGAGGCTCTGATAAAATCTTAGCAAAGTTAGGTTCTGGTTAAGTAGTTTTGCCCAAGGGCAGACTTTGTTAAGCAGAGCATTCTGGTAACATGAGAGTATTTCCCCGCAGTATTGCAGTATTTACTGTGAGAACCTGGTTGAGCTACTGGAGGTCAAAACCATGAAAGGGTCTCACTACCCCATGGCGGAGTGCCCCTGGTGTTTTTAGTTCTCAGGTCAGTCCACAGCCAGCCCCTAGCAGCTCCATTGCAGCTGAAGCTCATCTGCCCCATCCTCCATCCTGGTTCCCACAGAGCTTTCTGCTCTTGTGTGTCTTGACACCCTGCATTCATTTGCCTGTCTCTGCAATTTTAAGAGCAGCAGTCACCCCATGAATTTAATTATTTTATGAACCTAACATGAATAGTTGATTGTTCAGCATTGTTCTTTCTGTTAACATGGTGTATCAGTCCATTTTCATACAACTATGAAGTACCTGAGACTGGGTAATTTGTGAAGAAAAAGAGGTTTAATGGACTCACAGTTCTATATGACTACGGAGACCTCACAGTCATAGTGGAAAGCCAAGGAGGAGCAAAGTCATGTCTTAGATGATGGCAGGCAAGAGAGAGCCTGTGCAGGGGAACTCTCCCTATTTGCAGATGACGTGATCATATAGATAGAAAAGTGATAGTGAGACTTATTCACTATCATGAGAACAGCACAGGAAAAACTTGCCCCCATGATTCAATTACCTCCCACCAGGTCCCTCCCAAGACATGTGGGGGTTATGAGAGCTACAATTCAAGATGATATTTGGGTGGGGACACAGACAAACCATATCACATGGAGTGGCAACTTCCAAGCTCCTTATAGGCAGAACCCCAGACTGCAGGGGTGAGGGCAGGAGGCAGTGCATGGTTAGCAGGCTGCACAGTCATCCTGTTCAGAGGAGATCAGGCTCTAGCCAGGTAGAATAGGTGGAGGGACAGAAGCAGTCAGGTGTGGACATGCTGTGAAGCTATGGATAGGGGCTCTGCCGATGGAGCGGAGATGAGATAGAGAGAAGACAGAAATCAAGAAAAACAACAGAGCTGGAACCTGAACACCTGTGGGGATGGAGTTGCTCTCATGGAAAAGGAGGACAAAGGAGGGTGGGCTCAGGGGAGTGGTCTAGAGCTTTGGCTTGGTATGTTAGATGTCAACATGGACATGTTGTGGCGGCGGCTGTGGGGCTATGAATCTAGACTAAATGGAAGGGTGTGGAATAGATAAATCCAGAGATCATGTCAGTATGGGTGGCATGTAAAGTCAAGGGGCTAGATGAAACCAGCAAGGGGATGGGTTTCTGAGAACAGAAGTGACCCAAGAACTCATTCATGAGTCAAAGCTAATGGTAACAGGTTTGAGAGAAAAATAGAATCCAACAACGGAGAAACAGAAAGAATGGCCAGTGAGATTGGAAAGAAAATAGCCCATTGAACTGGAAGCTAAGTAGTGGAGGCATTTCAGGGAGAGAGAGATGGACTGTGTCAAATATAGCCAGTAGAGAAAAGTCAGAGGGACCTATTTAGGTGATGGGAGTGTTCTAAAATGGAATTGTGACGCTTGCGCAGTTCTGCAGATTTTATTTTAAATTAATTGAGCTGCGTGAATTTTAGGACATGTAAGTAATAGCTCAATAAAGTTGTTTCATAAAATATTAGCATACATCAACCCAGATTTTCTACTCCCAGAGAAAATAAAAGCTCATATTGATCAAAAGGACATATGTATATCTATAATATCTTTATTCATAATACCCCACATATGAAAAAAAGTCCATGAAATATTTTGTGTAATATTTGTTTCAGTAATATAAAATGTCATATTACTGAAACAAACAAAGTGAACTGCTTGTCTACACAGGAATAGATAAATTTCAAAAATATTTTGAGCAAGAGAGGCAGAGATCAGAAAGCACATTGTAATTGATTCCATGACCCTGATGCTCAGGCTCAGCTGGGATGTATTCAGAGCAACCTTCTCCAAGGATGCATGAGTCAGAGTGAGTGGACACTGATTGGAAAGGAACTGGGGGGATTTCTGTGTTGATACACAGGACTCATACCTTGATAAGGTTGTAGGACACAGTGGGGGTATAACATTTTAAAGGGTTTTTCAAGCTATACACTTAAGATTGACACATTTCACTATATTTTAATTATCTGTTGATACACATACAATAAGAAACAGATAAAAAAGACTGATTACTAGACAGTAATGGAAACAAACATGTTTATTTACTAATCCTTCTTGGCATTGACCATTAAACTGACTAATCTAGGCTGCCTGTTCCAGGTTGATTCCAGGTGGAATGCTGAAGTGTTCCCTGGGGTTTGCTGTGGTGGCAGAATCCATTGTTGCAGGGATGGAGGGGCTGGGATTTTCTGTGGGGCCTGGTTTTGGGCTGATATTTAGGAAATGTGTGAGGTGATCTTTAAACTGCTGCCCAATGGCTTGAGTCCACAACTCACTTTCCAAAGTCATCAGGGGAGACACTGGTTGGCCTCATTAGCTTCTTGGTAGGTCTTTCATTTTTATTGCGACTTGTTGAATCTGTTAGAAGTTGACTTTATGTAAGACATGAAAGACTCACAAAACACTGGCTGCAGAATGTAAGAAAAAAATCAACTCATTTACAAGCTTGGTGTTTTGAAAAAGAGTATGCAGAGATGGAGGCAGCGTTAGAGAATGCCTAGCTAAAGAAGGAGTCTTTAAATATTTCCAGCCTTGCAGATGCTTACAAAAAGGTGAAGAGTGCCAACTTGGTATCAATGAAGGAATTAACGTCTTTGGTTCGAGAAGTGAGAAAGAAGAGTTCCAAAAGTTCCAACCATCAAAGACAATGGAGGAGTTACTGAAAATGCTGGAATCCCTAGACAAGGTCATGGGAATTAGCCCACAGCAAGGAGTTCTTCCAAGTCTTCCAGGTGGTCAAGAGTGTGGCCCTGCTGCTCCCTTCCCTGGGAGTGGGCCTGGGTCTTAAAGGAGCGCCATTCCCTCCTCTCTACTCAGGCCTCCAAAGCCACCAGGTTTCCTTCCCCACCTCGAGTTCATCTGAGGCCCGTGGATCCAGGAGCCCCTCCTGGCCTGGATTTCCTCCACCTTCACTTGTTGATACCACAGCCAGCTCCTTCGTGTTCAACTCCTCCATATCCAAGGAACACGGGGCTTCCTGGTGTGCACCAAGAAATGTGAGGCTTTCTTAATCTTCACAGAAGGTTTAGATTCTCTTTCACCAGCAAGCAAAAAAATACTGTATTTAAGAGACTAATCTTTTATTCAGATTGAAACTTTGTCAAACAACATTTTTCAAGAAAATGTTTTTTAAATATTATTTCTATTAATCTTATAAGTGATTTATATTTTATGATATAAATATTTTAATAAAATTTTAAAACAGATGTAATTTAACAACAAAGACTGTTAGTAGTCAATAGTGTAAAAGGAAAATAAAATCTTGGGACCCAAGTCTCACTATGCCAGAAGGGAAAGTTAAACTTGGAAACTGTATCACACCCAAAAACCATCTTTCCTTTTGTTGCTAAACGTATCTTTCTGGGTTACCTCCCTCACCCTGGCCATGTAAATTAGCAACTTATCTTCAGGGATACAGGACAAAAGGAGACTAGAAATATTCCCACCACCACCCCAGGGCGAATGCATGTTGATGCTTCCTCTGCTCTATGTTCGCTTTATCTCATGTAAGGTGCAGTGTTGTTCCTCTACCCACTCCTATTCCTGGGAAACCTGTGGCTTCAGGGAGTACTAATGAAAGCCTCAAAACAATGAGACCACTTGTCTCATTTTTTCTACTCTCCCCCTTTTTTTTTTTTTTTTTTAATCTTTTCTCTTTTCCCTCTGGCCTGCTTTTTCCCCTATCAATATTGAAACCCTCAAAACTCTTTGGAAAAAGTGCAGGACGCACATTCCACTGTGGCTTGTGTCTCTTTCTCCTGGGAGCATTCTCAACCTTGGTGAAAAAAATCCTCTAAATAGATTGACACCTGTCCCAGACACTCTTTTTGGTTTCCAATAGCAGTATTTTTTCCCTAGAGTTGTATTCCTAATGCCCTCAAATCATGAGTAACAGCAACAGTTTTGCCTATTTATGAATTGCATTCATTGAACAAAAGAGAAGGTAATAGATCTCTTTTGGGATAGAGTTAAATGGTACACTGAGAGATAAATCCATATGGTTTATTTTTTATATACTCATCTAATAATGGCAAAATATTTATTCAAAAAAAATTGATAAATGATCTGGAGATTGTATTATTTCCCTGCCAGAAAACTTCAGCAAGAGTTTCCTCACTAGGAAGCAATGCCCCTTGGGCGATGTGGGGAGATGTCCACATCACTGCCCTGTCCCTTTCTCACTCACCTATGAACCCTCCTCAGGGGACAGCTGAGGGAAGTCTCAGTCTCCCCCACATAATAAACCTGGGATTCCCACAATTAGCATCTGTAGTTACAAATGATGCCCCCACTTTAGACAATGAGCATGAAGTGGGTGTTGTTTTTGTGGAAGGAGAGCTGAGAGTGATGCTTTGATTAACTGGTGTAGTCACATGAGATAAATGACAAAGCATCCAAAGAAAGCTAATGGCTTCCTCTCAAGAACAAGTGAAAAAACAACAACAAAAAAAACTATGCTTGAGTTGGAGACAAAGCAATGAAAACTAGAAAGACCAGAGCATCACGGGGCCAAAACCACGGCGAGGTTGTGCAGACGCATCTTGTCACCATCTCCTTCTCTGCTGCCCTTCTCAGGTGGTCCAGAGAGAAGAGGAAAGTCACCAGGTTGGCCTCCAGGAGAGACAGCAGCAGGTTAAGTATGCAGCTCTCCTTTGCAAGGTGGTCTGTCTGAAAGAGCAATGCCCTCGGTTAAGGTGAGGTGAACTTGTCAGTGAAGAGGGGCTTGGGCCACTCACGGAAGTAGAGCTTTAGTGTGCTGGTGATACCACCACTGACATGACACATCCCTGCTGTTGATATTGAACATTGCCTTCAGTGCCTGGATGTCCACAGCCACTCTGGACACGCCACCTCCCCCTTGTCATGGCACTCCATCTCCTCCACACACAGGTACACAACGTAAGGCACCTCGGACCTCTCTCTCAGTGACGACAGCAGTCGTGACTCTGAACACCCCTATCTGTTTTTGGGCAGTTGCTGTCTTCAAGATGAACTCCCTGCTGGTGAGCTTGACTGAGAGTTTCACTTCAATTTTGTTCATGGCAATAACGGTGCCTGCCAGTCTTTGTCCTGCAGTGCCTAGGGGTCAGCTGGACCTGGCCCTTCCCCAGAAGCCTGTGTTCTCACCACCCTCCTGTTGCTCTTTATTTTGTTGTAACCCTTGTGCTGACACAGCATCCTTGGGATCTGGGAGCCTCCAGCTCCATCTCAAACTCCTCTTCCAGAGCAACTGAACTGTGTCCCTGAAGTTGCACATCTTTGCTCTGTTCACAAAATACCCAAAGGATCCACCTCCAGGGTTCAGTGCAGACTTGAACTCTGTTTAAATCCAGTGACTGAGTGGACGATGACATCCAGGAAGCCACAGAGCCCAGGAGATTCACCATCTTCTTTGTAAACCACCCATGGAATGCTGTGGAAGGTGTGAAGTTTGTCACTTGAGCTGATCAGCATCTGCAGCTCCACAGACATCAGGGAGAAGCTTTTGAAACACTTCTGCTCTCCCGAAGTTTTCCCTCCACATAGAGGGCTCACAGCCAGAGGAAATCGGGAGTGTGGACCCTGTCTTGTGGTTGGGAGCCCTGAAGGCCACACTGGGAAGCGAGCTCCTTCTGCTGGGATGGCTTCCCCTTCACCTCCCATGACCTTGCTGCCCTCACTTTCCCTGTCTTCTCTTTAGTTGTTGCCCTTGATCTGGGAGATCTTGATCTTTAGGGCACTTGGTTCCTTGTCTGGCCCAGGAGGACCCTGGGCGCCACCTCCCACCACCTGGAAGCTGGGAACCATGAATGGAGGCACCATTTGCAGTGGCGGTTCTGAGTCCTGCCTCCTCTCTGCTTGTTGAGCCTGGTGCAAGGGAGCAGGTTGGTGTGCGGGAAGACCTGTAGGTTGTTACTCTATTGATAGTTACTTTTGATGTGTAGGAACTTCTTAGTTTAATTAGGTCTCACTTGTCAATATTTGTTTTTGTTGCAATTACTTTCAAGGACATAGTCATAAATTGTTTCCCAAGGCCGATGTCCAGAATGGTGTCTTCTAGATTTTCTTGTAGAATTCCTATAGTTTGAGGTCTTACACTTAAACCCTTAATTCATCTTCAGTTAATTTTTGTGTGTGGTGAACAGAAGGGGTTCATATAGAAAATTAGACCTATTGTTCATTATTCTTCTGCATACAGTCAGTGAGCTATCCCAGCACCATTCATTGAATGGGATGTCATATTTCTGTTGGTTATTTTTGTAAACTTTGTTGAAGATCAGATTGCTGTTGGTGTGCAGTTTTGTTTCTAGGTTCTCTGTTTAGCTTCATTGGCCTATGTGTCTGTTTTTTTGTACTAGTACCATGCTGTTATGGTTACTGTAGCCTTATAGTGTAGTTTAAATTTAGCTAATGTGATGACTCTGGTTTTGGTTTTCTTTTTTATTTTCCTGAGGATTACTTTGGCTATTCAGGCTCTTTATTAGTTTTGTATGATTTTCAAACAGTTTTTTATAATTCTGTGAAAAATGAAGTTAGCAGTTTGATAGAAATAGTGTTGAATTGGTAGATTGCTTTGGAAAGTATGGACCATTTAATTATGTTGATTCTCCCAATCTGTAAGCATGGAATGCTTTTGTGTTTGTTTGTGTCATCTGTGGTTTCTTTCAGCAGTGTTTCGTAGTTCTCCTTATAGACATCTTTCACCTTCTTGGCTAGATGTATTCCTAGGTATTTTACTGTCTTTTGTGGTTATTGTAAATGTGATTGCATTTTTGATTTCGTTATCAGCTTGAATGCTATTGCTGTGTAGAAATGTCATTGATTTCTGTACTTTCGTTTTGTATCTGAACCTTTACTGAAGTTATTTATCAGTTTTAGGAGTTTTATTGCAGAGTTGTGGGGGTTTTATAGGCATAGAATCACATGATCAGTGAAGAGAGATAGTTTGACTTCTTTTCCTATCTGGAAGACTTTTATTTCTTTCTCTTGCTTGATTGCTCTGGCTAAAACTTTCATATGTGAATGTTTATAGCTGCATTATTCCCAGTCACTAAAAAGTAGAAACAACTTATAAATGGATTAATAGATAAACAAAAATGTATACAATGAGGTATTACTCAGGCATAAGAAAGACAAAGTTCTGATATATGCTATAACAAGAATTAACCTTAAAAACATTATGCTTCATAAAATAAACCAGACACAGAAAAGACAAATATTGTATGATTCTACTTATATGAAATATCTATAATAGACAAATCAAAAGAGACATAAAGCTAGAGATTATTACAGGCTGAGAAAAGGAGGGAATGCAAAGTTATTGATTTATGGGTACAGTGTTTCTTGTTAGGATGATGAAAATGTTTGCAAATGGTGGTGAGGTTGTATAACCCTGTAAACACAATTAATGGCTAATGGTATGTATACATTTGAAATACACATTGGCAATTTTAGGAAGCTATACAAAGAGATACTCTCAGTTACACTATGGATAAATCAAGGTTTTATTATAAAAAGTTTTGAAGTCACCAACAGGAAGGCAGGAAAAATAAAAAGAGAAACAAACAACAACAACAAAGAATAGAGAGCAAACAAAAAGCAAAACGTAAAATGCTAGATTTAAGCCCTAACAAAGCAAGAAAGAAATTGGCAGAGTTGATTTTAAAAACCTTACCTGAGTAGCCTCACTAAGTGAAACTCACTTCAAATATAGTAATATAGGTAGCTTCAAAGGTAAAGGATACAAAAAAGTGTATCATGCAAATATTAATCAAAAGAATACAAGAATGGCTATGTTAATATCAGATAATGTAGACATCAGATCAATAAAAATTATCGACAGAGATGAACTATATATAATACTGTTCACATAACAATACTATGTATATGTATGTACATATATACATATATATGTTATATATACATGGAACACCTCATCTAACGACAGCAGAATACTCATTATTTTCAAGTGCCCACAGAACATATACCAAGGTATATCATATACGGAGCCATAAAACAAACTTTTCAAAAATTTAAAAGAGTTGAAATTATACTGAGAGTATCCTCCAACCACAATGGAATTCAACAAGAAGATACCATAAAGGTAAGAGGAAAATCTCCAAACACTCAGTGTGGCTGTTACCTTATGTGAAAATGTAGCATACAAATGTGACTAGTTTAAAGACTTTGGAATGAGAATATTATTCTGGCTTATCCAGAAGGGCCATAAATATAATTACAGGTGTTCTTATAAGATGGAACGAGAGAGACTTTTGACCACAGAAATGGAGAAAGCCATGTGATGATAGGCACAGAGACTGGAAGGGTGCAGCCACAAGCCAAGGAATATGAGCAGTCACCTGAAGCTGACAGAGACAAGGAATGTATTCTCTCTGGAGCTGTCAGAAGGAAGCAGCCCTGATGATATCTTGATTTTAGCCACATAACACTCAGCTTAAACTCCTGGCCTCCAGAACTGAGAAAAAATAAATTTCTGTTGTTATAAGCAGTGAAATTTGTGATGGTTTGTTACAGCAGCAAAATAAAACTATTATACTGTGAATCTAAACACATTCTAAATAATCCCTGGGTCAAAGAGAAAGTCTCAAACAAAATTGGATAATATATTGAACTGAATAAAAATATATCCAAAATTGTGGGACACAGCTGAAGAAGTGCCAAAGGGAAAATTTACAGCATTACATGTATATATTAGAAAATTCTCAATTCAATTATCTAAGCTCCTACCTCAAGAGTCTAGAAAGAGAAGCTTAAAATAAACCCAATTCAACTAAAAGAAAGGAAATAATAATCCCAGCACTTTGGGAGGCTGAGGCCGGTGGATCACGAGCTCAGGAGATCAAGACCATCCTGGCCAACATGATGAAACCTTGTCTCTACTAAAAATACAAAAATTAGCCAGGCATGGTGCTGTGTGCCTGTAGTCCCAGCTACTGCTCAGGAGGCTGAGGCAGGAGAATTGCTTGAACCTGGGAGGAGGAGTTTGCAGTGAGCCAAGATAGCGCCACTGCACTCCAGCCTGGGAGACAGAGGGAGACTCTGTCAAAAAAAAAAAAGAAAAGAAAAGAAAAAGAAAGAAAGAAGGAGAGAGAGAGAGAGAAAGACAGAAAGAAAAGAAGAAAGAAAGAAGAAAAAGAAGAAAGAAAGAAAGAAAGAAAGAAAGAAAGAAAGAAAGAAAGAAAGAGAAAGAAAGAAAGGAAGGAAGAGAAAGAAAGAAAGGCAGTGAGATTGAAAACAAAAATAATACAGAAAATTAATATAACCAAGAACTGGTTCTTTGAAAAGATGAATAAAACTGACACATCTTAGCAAGTCTGATAATGACTAAAAGAGAAAAATACATAAATTTTCATTATCAGGGAATAAAATGGGAAATCACTATAAACCATGCAGAGATCAAAGGATAATAAAGAAATATTGCAATCAACTCTTGCACATATAACTTGACAACTTAAATATTCACAAATAAAATTCATAAATTTTGAAAAACACAAACTAACATAACTAATGTGAAATAAATTGTTTGAATATATTCACAATCATTAACTAAATTGAATTCCTATATTAAAATTCTCAAATGCAATCTCCAGGTCCGATTGTTTCACTGTAGAATTTGGCCAAAAAACAGGGCCAATACTAATTCTACACAACATCTTTTCAGAAAACAGAAGAGAAGGAAATACTACAATTTATTTCTATGAAACTATATTACCCTGATATCAAAACCAGACAAAGTACAAACAAGAAAACTATAGACACAAAAATGTAGAAACAAAAAATCTTAAGAAAATATTAGCAACAGTATTCATTGACGATAAAAAACAATTACATGTGCATAATGTGCAGGTTTGTTACATATGTATACTTGTGCCATGTTGGTGTGCTGCACCCATCAACTCGTCATTTACACTGTGTATAACTCCCAGTGCAATCCCTCCCTCCCCCCTCCCCCATGATAGGCCCCCGGGTGTGTGATGCTGCTCCCTCCTGAGTCCAAGTGATTCATTGTTCAGTTCCCACCTATGAGTGAGAACATGTGTTTGGTTTTCTGTTCTGTGATAGTTTGCTAAGAATGATGGTTTCAGCTGCACCCATGTCCCTACAAAGGACACAAACTCATCCTTTTATGGCTGCATAGTATTCCATGGTGTATATGTGCCACATTTTCTTAATCCAGTCTGTCACTGATGGACATTTGGGCTGATTCCAGTCTTTGCTATTAGAATAGTGCTGCAATAAACATATATGTGCATGTGTCTTTATAGCAGCATAATTTATAATCCTTGGGTATATACCCAGTAATGGGATGGCTGGGTCATATGGTACATCTAGTTCTAGATCCTTGAGAAATGGCCATACTGTTTTCCCAATGGTTGAACTAGCTTACAATCCCACCAACAGTGTAAAAGTTCCTATTTCTCCACATCCTCTCCAGCACTTGTTGTTTCCCTTGACTTTTTTAATGATCGCCATTCTAACTGGTGTGAGATGGTATCTCATTGTGGTTTGATTTGCATTTCTCTGATGGCCAGTGATGATGAGCATAAGATATGTAACAAACCTGCACGTTATGCACATGTACCACAACTTAAAATATAATAATAATAAATAAATTTAAAATAAATAAATAAAATAAAATAAAAATAAAAAATAATAAAATAAAATAAAAATTCTAGTAGAATTTGGGGAATTCTAATTTAAACCAATTCTGGTGTTCCTGGAGTTATGTGGGAGAGCTCCTCCAGTTCCACTATTTTGTCAGTGCTAAATCAGGGGCCCCAACAGTATGTCCCGCCCAGTACACTTCTGGTCAGCCTCCTGGCAGGCCTCACCACCCTTCTCCTGCTGTCTGGGAAAGTCTGAGATGTTAAGTAATCCTAATTGCCAAGGTTCGTCTGAGATTCTAAATTAGGGTTAATCCCTCCCTGAAGAAACTTATATTCCTTTTGTTCCCATAAAATAGCACATCCAGCCAGCATTCCATCCCAGATGTTGGCACTAAGGAGAGGCCTGGGAAAGGGCATAGATACTTTCTGTTAGTTACATGGGGGACATTGTGCTCTAGCTTATACATGACTGTAAAGGTGCAAATGAAAACTCTCCCTTTATTCATGCATTTTCTTTTGCATGGTTATCTGGTGTGAGTATGTGGTGAGGTGGGGCTGTGGGCGGAAGCTGCTGCAATTAGTTTTGCCTCAGGTAGAAAGCTGACATCAGTTGTGATGAGATTAAAATCTTCTACTTAGCTGTTGCTTGAAAAAATAAAAAAATAAAAAAATAAAAATAAAAACAATTACACACCACGACTGAGTGAAGTTTATTACAGGAATGCAAGGCTGTTTGTATGTTTGAAAATCAATGTAATCTACCACATTGACAAGCTAAAGAAAAAAATCAAACGATTGTATCAATCAATTCAGGAAAATCATTTGACAAAATTCAGCACCCATTCATGAATTTACAAAGAACACTATCTGAAAAATAGGAATAGGAGAATGTTTAACTTGATAAAATCATCAGCAGAAAGAAAGGAATGCCAAATTACTCCCAAAAATGAAAAACTGAATGCTTTCTGTAAATATTGGGTCTATGGCAAAGATGCCCACTTTTGTCACTCTTATTCCAATATTGCTAGAAATTCTAGCCAGTATAGGAAGGCAAGGAAAATAACATAAATTAGAAAGAAAGAAACAGACCCTAGCTGCAGATGACATGATTGTGTGAAAATTCCTGAAACTTTCAAATAATAAGCAAAAAAACCTCTCCTGAAATAAGTAAGTTCATGTGTGTGTAGTGTGTGTGTGTGTGTGTGTATGTGTGTGTGTGTAATAGATATAGTTGGCACTTGGTATCTGTGGGTTCCACATCTGCAGATGCAATCAATCACAGATCAAAAATATTTGAAATAAAAACTAATAAAAAGAACAATAAAATATAAAATATTAAAAATTAAAAACAATATAAAAACTATATAAAATTTACTTTGTGTTAAGTATTATAAATAATGTAGAAATGATTTACAGAGTACAGGAGAATATGTGTAGGTTATATGCAAATACTATGCCCTTTTTAATTTTAACTTTTTTAATTTTTAATTTTTGTGGGTACACAGTAGGTGTAGATATTTGTTAGATACATGAGATGTTTTGATATATAGTCATGCCATGTGAAATAGTCACATCATAGAGAATGGGGTATCCAGTCCTTCAAACATTTATCCTTTGTGTTACAATCCAATTACACCCTTTTAGTTATTTTAAAAGGTAGAATCAAGTTATCATTGACTACACTCATCCTGTTGTGCTATCACATAGCAGGTCTTATTCATTCTTTCTAAGTAATTTTGGACCCATTAACCATCCCCACATTCCTCCAGATCTGCCACTACCCTTCCCATTCTCTGGTAACCATCCTTCTACTTTCTATGTCCACGAGTTTAATTGTTTTAATTTTTAGATCCCACAAATAAGTTAGAACGTTCAATGTCTGTCTTTCTGTACCTGGCTTATTTCACTTAACATAATGATCTCCAGTTCTATCCATGTTGTTGCAAATGACTGGATCTCATTCATTTTTATGGCTGAGTATACGCCATTATATATAAGTACCACATTTTCTTTATCCATTCATCTCTTGGTGGACACTTACGTTGCTTCCAAATCTTGGCTATTGTGAACAGTGCTGCAACATATGTGGGAGTGCCGACATTTCTTCAATATACTGATTTCCTTTCTTTTGGGTATATATCTAGCAGTAGGATTGCTGAATCATTTGATAGTTCTATTTTAGTTTTGTGAGGAACTTCCAAACTGTTCTCATAGTGGTTGTACTGATTTACATTCCCATCAACAGTGTAAGAGGGTTCCGTTTTTTCTACATTCTCACCAGCATTTACTATTGCTTGTCTTTTGAATATAAGCCATTTTAACTGGGAGAGATAATATCTAATACTATGACCTTTTGTATAAAGGACTTAAGCATGTGCAAATTGTGGTATTTGTGGGAGTCCTGGAACCAATCTCTTGTGGATACTGAGGGATAACTGTATTGGAAATAACATACAAGCATTAAAATTTTTTAAAAAGTACAATCACTTAGAAAATAATACAATAGAATAAATCCAACAAAACATGTACAGGACTTAAATGTTGAAAATCACATAACACTGATAAAATAATTCAAAGTTCTAAATAAATAAAAAACCTTACTATGTTTATGTATTGGAAGACTCAACATAGTAAAGATGTCATTTTTCCTTAAATTGATACATAGGTTCAAGATGATTCCTTTTAAATCCCAGGAAGATTTTTTTGTAGATATAAATAAGATTACCCTAAAAATATACAAAAAGACAAAGGAACTAGAATACCCAAAGCCATCTTGAAAAAAAAATGAGAGGAATTTGCCTACTCTATTTCAAGACTTACCTAGTCAAAAAGGACAAGGCAGAGGGATAGACCCGTAGATCAATGGACCAGACAGAGAGCTCAGAAATAGAACCACATAAATATTCTCAACTGATTTGCACAGTGGATGAAGATTGACTTTCACAAATGGTGCTGAAATAATTATATGTTCATAAGCAAAAATCCTTTAATTTTAGTCTCATGCTTTATATATGAATTAACTCCAAATGGATCATGTATTTAAATGTAGAATATAAAACTATAGAAAAAAAACCTTCAGGATCTAGGACAAGGCAAAATATTCTTTCAAGAGACACCAAAAGCATGACTCACAGAAAGAAAACTTATAAACTGGACTTCACCAAAGTGAAAACCTTTTGCTCTGTGAAAGACTCTGTTAAGCAGACAAAAAAGCAAGCTTTAAATGGAGATCATGTATTTTCTTTTTTTCTAAAGACATCAATTATATTTTATTTCTGCATAATTGTTTAGTAACCAGTTTTAGAACAAGAAATAGAAATTAGGAATTACACATATTAAGTACATCATTTATATTTTTCAAAACATTTCGGATTTGGGTATCATCAAGCTTCTCAATTTTAATTACTCTCAAAAAACTCCAGAATGTTGCTTGTAAAAGAGAATATGGTTTTATTTTTTAATGTATTTATTTATTAATTTATTTTTTATTATACTTTAAGTTCTAAGGTACATGTGCACAATGTGCAGGTTTCTTTGGTTGAAATGCCTCTTCATGCCTTTGGTCATATTCTAATTTGGTGGTTTGATTTGTTATTGAATTTTTATTGTTGATTTTTAGATGCCAGTCTTTTTTCATATGTAAGTTTGAAATTACAACGTGCAGGTTGTGCACGTGTATTTTCAAACTTATGTATGACAAAAGACTGGCATCTAAATCTCAACAATAAAAACTCAATAACAAAACAAACCACCAAATTAGAATATGACCAAAGGCATGAAGATGTATTTCAACCAAAGAAGGTATACAGAAGGTATACAGCACATGAAAAGATGTTTGACATTGGTATCCATTAAGAAATGCAAATTAAAACCACGATGTGCTATAATGAAATGCCTATTAGAATAAACAAAATTAAAAATATCGTAACAACACTATTGCTGGTGGGAATGTAGTATGATAAAGCCACCCCCTGATGAACAGTTTGGCAGTTTCTGTAAAAATTTGACACATGCCAATACCATACAACCCAGTTACTGCACTCCTCATCATTCATCCTGCAGAAATAATGACTTCTATTTCATACACATAAACCTATGCTGGAGCACTTTTAGCAGCTTTATTTGTAATAGTCAAAACCAGAAAACAACCCATATGTCCTTCAGTGGGTGAATGGGTAAACAAAGTGTGGTACATCTATACAATGAGTACTACTCAACAATAAACATGGGCCGGGCATGGTGGGTCACGCCTGCAATCCCAACACCACAAGGCAGAGGCAGGAGGATCACTTGAGCCCATGAGTTTGGGACCAGCCTAGGCAACATGGCAAAATCCCATCTCTACCCCCAAAATACTAAGAAATTAGCCAGGTGTGGTGGGGCACAGCTGTAGTCCCAGCTACTTGGGAGGCTAAGTTGGGAAGATCTATTGAGCCTGGGAGTTTCTACCACTGTGCTCCAGCATGGGTGACAAGGGAGACTCTGTCTCAAAATAATTAATTAAAAAATTATAACTTAGGAAAACATAACGAATGAGTTATTTACACACCAACAACCCAGAGGAACTGCTGGAGAATTATGCTGGTAAAAAAAGCTAGCCATCAAAAGCTATATGCTGTACAATTCCATATGTGTAACATTATTTTAAAAAATAACAAAATGAAGAACAAATTAGTGATTTCCAGAAGTTAACGAGGGTGTGGAGGTGGGAGGGAAGAGTGTGCGGCTAGAAAGAGCAACACGACTGATCGTTGTGTTGATTTACGTATTCTGCATCTTGTAATATCAATGCTAATATCCTAGGAGTGCTGTCCTTCTATAGTTTCACAAGGTGTTACCATTGGCAAAAACTGGGTAAAGGGTACAAAGAATTTCTGCATTATTTCTTGCACAGTATGTACATCTATAATTGTCTCAAAAATGTTTGATTTGTGAAAAGTAGCTACAGAATGTATATGACATCCCTGGTTGAAGGTGACCTATTTATAATAGCATTACATGTATAAATCCCTAGGAATGGATTTAGTAAGAATATGAAAAAAGTATATAACTTTATTACTGAATAAAGGGAATTCTGTGCTCGTAAGCATACTCACTACAGTAAATATAAGAAAATTTCCTAAAGTAAACCTAAAAATTCTATCACAAACCCAATTATAATCACAATATATTTCTTTATGAAACTCTAGACACTCAATCTTAGGTTTCTTCAAAAGAATAAATGGCCATTAGTAGCCTGAAATAGTCTGAGAAAGAAAGGAGAAGTGAAACATGGCTGATTGTAAAGTATAGTGTAGAGTTACAGTGATCAAACAGAACCACATCCTAGTAGGAAGAGACAAATACATCAACACAACAAAGTAGAGTCTCTAGCAATGCACACAGGGCAATTTTGTTGATCTTACAGGAAAAAGAGGGATGAACAGACTATTTGACAACTTGCTGTCTAAGTGGAAAGACAATAAAAGGATAAATGTCCATCTTACATAAATGTTCTCTTAATTAAAAATATAATACGTTGGCATAAAATACAACATACTGGTAAATGATACATAGGATCAATTTATAGAAGGGAAGCGAATAGCCGATAAACATAAAAAGATACCCAACCTCACCAATAATTAAGAAAATGTAAGTCAAAACAACATTCACTTGTCAGATTGACAAATGCTTAAAATATGTAACTACTTAACAATCCAAAATATTAATATCCAGTGTCGGAATATAAATGGTTAAAATGATTACTGCCATACACACTTGGTGGGAATATGAAAAGGAACTGCTTTTTTTCTTTTAGAATAATTTGGTTGTGAGATAGGAATAGCGCTGGGTGCTTGCAGGAGGATGGAAAAACCCAAACAATAGCTGAAAAAAGAACTAGGCACAAAAACCCACAGGATAACAGGAAACCCAAAATAAGGAAGGAAAATGGCTAAAGCCCCAGTAAGAGTGACATGTCCATGACCCTTCCAGGCAAACCCAAATAAGGGAGAATAGGGGTCAATAACTGGGGAGTCCCTGAAACCCCTCCTTTTCCATAATATTTCATGATTATTTCACCCTCCAATTAAAGAAACACACATAAGCTAGGAATGCTGGGTGGTCACAGGAGAAGCAGGAAAATATCAAGAAACAATTTCACATAATGTCCAGAAAAGAGCTGTTAAAATTAGCTATGGGGACAAAGATGAGCCTGGCCTGATAAGATCCTCACAAAATGGGGGCCATGCTGGCTGAAACAGGCTAGGTCCAACATGACATTGGGTTTGACCCATGCCCTACTCCAGACCTAATTATACGCCTATTCCCAAATTAAGTCACACACCCACCATTACCATAGTAGATCTGAACATGGCCATATTTCTTATAAAAATGAGTGGCCCTCAAGCCTAAGAAATCTCCACCTTTTTCCTAGAAAATCTACTCTATTCTACTTCCTAATTAGAAGAGACCATAACATTAGATAACCAGACTCCCCCATGCACAACTCACTCTCCCAAGTATGCCCGCACTCCAACTTTCAAGTGCGTACTTTCCTTTTGCAATAAAAGCTTCTTGCCTTTCCCTTCATTCTGACTCATCCTTGAATTTTTTTCTTGCAACAATGTCTACAATCTGGAACACTGGCTGTGGCCGGGAGAACTACCTAGGCCCTCCTGCAACACTTGAATCTATTCAAAATCCAAAATGTGCCTACCCCTTAACTCATCAATTCTCCTTCTAGGGTATAGCTGTAGAATACACTCACACATGTTCACAGAATTACAGACAGGAAGATGACCACTGAATTTAAATTTTGTTTGCGATAACAGAAAGAAGGAGGAGGAGGAGAAGGAGGAAGAGGAGGAGGAGGTGGAGAACTAGAAAGCAAAACATAATGTCCTTTAGTTATTATACATTATACATTCACATCATAGAATACCAGTCAATCATTAAAACAAGTGACATAAATACATATGTTTTGGCATTAAATATTTGATATATAATTATATGCAAAAAAGTTTTACAGAATGATACATGTAGTATGAATACAGTTGTTTTAAAAACCCGTACACAAACTACCAGAAATATATTTGTATAAATTTCTATATATGTTTAGATGTGAATGCACAGAGAATGGACTGGAATTATGGACTTGGTGGCAGTTGTTACATACAAAGATTGAGGTGGGTGTAGGAGTGGTAAAGAAATCTATTCACATCAGTCCACTTATATTTTTTATTGTTTGAATATAGTATCCCCCAAAAAACCTTATGTATTACATGTGCAATTGTAGAAATCAGTAAATTTTAAAACAAAACTAAACCAAGAAGTTGCAGGGCTTAAAAATCTATGGGTTGACCAAAAATAACCACATATAGCCAGGACCCCTAATCATGTCTATTTTTAACTTCTGCATATGACCTACAAGAAAACAGGATGTCAAAGCTGGAGGGGCCTGAAAGATCTCAACAGTTCAGCAATGGGATCTTTGGGGATGAGTCACAAGACATGGGTTTGGGGTGGAGGCAGAGAGCAGAGACTAGGATACACACGGGTACTCCAGAGCCAATTGACGTTTCAACTCACCCTTAATTTTACCTGTGCCTCAAAATGACTCTGCCACCTTCAACATTCTTAAAGCTTCCTAGTGTAATATTGAAGAACCCTTCCAAATGCTGTTTACTTCCAAGTAACTCTTCCATGTACCCATGGTATACCATGGTATAGCCTCTCTGCCCATATTCTGAATGTTCTTTCCCCTTGTCACAGAGAACCTTATGGCCTCCCTAGCAACTACATAGTAGATGTAGTTGGAGACAGACTTCTAATTTCTACAGACTTTGGACGCTTAGATACAATAAAAGCTTCTTCAAAATGTATTTCTTCCGTTGTTAAAAAATTTAAAAAGCAAACAAATAAAGCAGAGTCTTCTCTGGATCCCATCCCAACTTTTGCTCTTCCTCACCAATTTCCAATTCTATTACTTTATCTTCTTTTCCAGACCAAGCCACTGGGGGGAAAAAAATAAAATAATTCTCTACTTCTCTCTCACTCATTCGCTGTTTTTTTTTTTTTTTTTTTTTTTTTTTTCCTTTTTCCCCAGGCAGACAACTGAACTAGGGGATTTATTCTACCCAGGCTATACTCAGCTACAAATGATAGGAGAACCCACCTAGAATGGGACAAATCCAAGGCACAAAGGTGATGATTTTAGTTCCTTGCAAGGTGGTTCTTCTGTCAGATGTGCTCTGGACAAGAAAGGATCTGGCGATGGAGGTGAAGTATCAGGTGTGTTGGCTGAGGGAGCAAATTCCCAGCCAGCAGCACAGTCCCCAGCACTTGAGTCCACATTCCTGCTTCTGTGGCCTCACTGCCCTGTTCAAGTCCTGTTTCTTTGAACCCCTGCCTTGCCTTTCTCCTCTTGCCCTTCATTTAGCTCACTTTTCCCTTCCTCTGATTGACCCTCATGGCAAGGAGGTGTCAGTCAGAGTGGAATTAAGGCTAGGGGACACCTTTTTGTCTTCAATTCCTGCACACCTCACTGGTCCACTGATTTGAACTGGTCAGTTTTCTTTAACTGCAAAATTAATAACATTTACGAAAAACATCTTCCTTAAATATTGTGAATTCCTTACAATTGGTCACACCTTCTTCCTTTCTCTTCCCTTATCTCTGACCTTTTTTCCTTATAAAACTGGTCTCTTAAAAGCTAAAATTTCATGTTTCTGTCCTAGATATCCCTAGATTTTTGTCTTCCTCATTAAATGGATTAATTCAGCACAATATTAGTCATCCAGGAGGCAGTCATTCAATGTCTGTTGAATAAGTGAATAAACATATGATAATAGCCTAAACTGATAAGGGCCTGACCACAAAGGGAAAAACCAGCTTTTGTCTTTGGGTGGCCATCCAAAAATCCATGGCATCAATGCATGGATCTGGGAGAGGGCACATTGGAGGATACAAAAAAGAAGTAAAATTTTCATGGTATTGTCCTAGCCCTCAAGTCACCAGAAAACTAATATGTTTAAGAAAATGTGGGCCGGGCACGGTGGCTCATGCCTGTAATTCCAGCACTTTGGGAGGCCAAGGTGGGCAGGTCACGAGGTCAGGAGATCGACACCATCCTGACCAACAAGGTGAAACCCAGTCTCTACTAAAAATACGAAAAATTAGCCGGACATGGTGGCAGGGGCCTGTAGTCCCAGCTACTTGGGAGGCTGAGGCAGGAGAATGGCATGACCCCAGAAGGCGGAGTTTGCAGTGAGCCGAGATCATGCCACTGCACTCCAGCCTGGGCAACAGAGCAAAATTCCATCTAAAGAAAAAAAGAAAATGTGAACCAGTGCCACTTTGTGCAGTACTAACTAGAAATGGGCTGAAGTCCAAAAATGAGAAAGCAGAGTATATGGGGCCAAGGCCCCTCAGGGCTTCATGTAGAAGCAACTGGAAGGATGGAGAAGATCCAGACAGGAAGAAAGAGCAACATCCCTTCCTAAAGAAGAGAGTGAGCAAAGCTATCCTAAAGTTCCTTGTTAGGCTGTGGGCTAAAAACACCAACAAATTTGAAAAACACAGTTAGCATTAATATGTGATTTTCAAATATAATTTCCATGTTCAACATTCAACTTCAAGTATAATTTTACTTGTACCTCTACATAAAACAGAAGCTAAGTACATGAGTGGGAGGTCATTTAGGGGTGTTGGAAACAGAATGAAGAGGACAGAGGACTTCTTAGACCTATCAGGGGACCATGAGACCATCTCATCTCAAAAGACCAGGCACCCATAGAATCTAGGCACTGGAAGAGCCTCATGCATATCCAGCCCATACTCACACCCAATATCCTTGACAGATTGTGTGGCCATTCAACCTCAGTCAGAACATGATCAATAATGGGGGGACAACTGCAGCAAAAAAAGAAAACTTCAGGCCAATATCCTTGATGAACATTAATGCACACATTTTCAACAAAATACTAGCAAATTGAATCCAGCAGCACATCAAAAAGCTTATCCACCATGATCAAGTAGGCTCTATAATTGGGATGAAAGGTTGGTTCAATATACACAAATCAATAAATTAGGTTTATCACATAAACAGAACTTAAGACAAAAAAAAATTATCTCAATAGATACAGAGAAGAGTTTTGATAAAATTTAACATCCATTCATTAAAAAAAAACCCTCTCAATAAGCTGGGTATTGAGGGAACACACTTCAAAATAAGAGCCATCTATAACAAACCCACAGCCAATTTCATACTGAATGGTCAAGGGTTGGACACATTCCACCTTGAAACCCGGCACAAGGCAAGGATGCTCTCTCTCACCACTCCTATTTAACATAGCATTCGAACTCCTGGCCAGGGCAATCAGGCAAGAGAAAAAAAGTAAATGACATCCAAATAGGAAGAAAGGAAGTCAAACTATCCCTATTTGCAGACAACATGATCCTATATCCAGAAAAAACCATAGTCTCAGCCTAAAAGCTTTTTAAACTAATAACTTCAGCAAAACCTCAGTATACAAAATCAGTGTGCAAAAATCACTCACATTCCTATACACCAACAACAGTCAAGCCAAGAGCCAAATCAAGAACAAATTCACACTCACAACTGCCAAAAAAAGAACAAAATACCTAGTGTATAGCTAAATAGGGAGGTGAAACATGTCTGCAAGGAGAGCTACAAACAACGGCTCAAAGAAATCAGAGATGACACAAATGGAAAACCTTTTCATACTCATAGATAGAAAGAATCAGTGTCTTTACATTATCATTAAATAATAATGATTAAAACATTAATGGTAAAAAAAAATCACTAAAATAAACTTTTCTCTGACTTTCTGACCATAAAAACTGACCATAAAGAATTACCTAGCCTACCTTTTTGGATTATAGGTCACAAGACCCTCATTCCAGAGAGTATCCTGCCCCACACTCAGGAGGAAGAAATGCTGCTCAGAGTGGCCAAAAAGGATCTAGAAAGACAGGCTTTTCCAGGTTTCCCCACTATGTCTAGTAGCATTAGATCACACGCTTTCTGTCCAATCATATTTCTACATGGCTTTCCTACTGTGTCGGACCTAAGCATAACAGTAGACAATTTTCTTTGTATCTTTCTGTCTTCATTCTGAAGGTTCCAATGTGTACACATTGAATAAATTTGTATACCTGTTCTCTAATCTGCCCTTTGTGAGCTGATCTTTCAGGGAAACTTCAGAGGGTAAAGGGGAACTGTATTCTCTTTTTCCCTATAAAAGAAGAAGGAGAAGGAGAAGGAGAAGGAGAAGAAGAGAATCTTGGAAAGGTAAGACAAGAGCAACCAAAGTCAGGCAGAAAAATGTGAGAAAACATGGAAGGAGAAAATGCCAGATGCTGAACTGAGGCCAGGTTGCAAGTTTGCCACTACAGTGGGCAGGAAAAGAATCCTAAGGATCCCTTGGGTTATGGCAAAAGGAGGAAATAGGAGATGGCACGAGCAGGGTGACCTCCGTCCATTCCAGGAGCCTAAATTTTGAATGCAAGCATGGAGGAAGCCTGAGTCCAGAAAGAGAAGCAGGAGAGGGCTGGATCTGCCTGGAACTCAGAAAGGGAGTCCTGGGGAGGGTGCCACTGCAGACAGGGCTCATGGACTAGGGGATTGCAGCTTTTGCTAATGAAATTTTTCATTGAGGGAAACAAAAGGAAATTTGAGAGAAGGTGCACATCTTCCCTTCTTCTTGCACATAAGTGACTACCCATGCCTGGCTAAGAGCTTGCAAGCTTAATCAAGATACAATAAGCAATGGTCATTATTGGGTGGGAAAATGAAGGTGCTTGTGGTGATGAACAGCTCCATAAGTATGAATCCAGGAAAGAGTGGCTATAAGGGATTTGGGCTATAACTTGATTATCATCGCCATCCTTCCCATCCTTAAAATAACTCGGCAGGGCCTTCCAATGATCACGTTGTGGCAAAGGTAATTCAGCTTTTTTACTTCTGCTGGGAAGACCTGTCTGTTGGCTCATATGAACTCCAGGAGAATCTAGGGAGCCCAGAAGGTGTTGAACCATCCAAGGAAGATGAGGTTCAGGTGGAAAGTTCAATGGTGACATTTCATTTCAAGAGATCTGAAATGGATCACTTCCCTTTGACAAATGTCTTTGTATCTCCCTTTGGGCTAGAAGAAGAACCATGACTCATACAAGACCTGAGTCTATGGAAGTAGAGGAGTTCAGTGAAGAGGGGTGGTGGAAATTTGCAAGTTCAGTCTAAACATTATCAAAGAGGGGGATACAAAGATCTCTGCTGTGCAGGAATCAAAGACTAGAGTACACACCCAGCAGCAAGGAAAGCCCTGCAGCCACATGGACCTCCGACAGAATGGGACCACAAGTGATAGGCAAATGATAAAAGTCAGTCACGCTAGGGCTTGAAGGGTCCATTGACCTCAGGAATTCAGAAGACGTTCAGCCCTGCCTGTGTGATGGAGCACTGTGATGAAGAGGTGGGCTGGGAGACAGGCCGCCTGCATGGGAGAACTGGCTGTTCCTTGCACCAGCTGTGCCACTGGAAAGTCACATGGCTTCTCTGTGCTTCCATGTCTTCCTCTGCATGACAGGAATAAAAACATGGGCTGCCTTCGATGACTGTAAGAAGTATTCAATAGTACAATGCATGTAATGTGCCTGGCAGGCAGTAACTATTTAGTTAAAATTGGGTTTTGTTACTTCTTACCCTATATATATAACAATCTGAGGAGCAGGGAGAAGTAAATGTTTTATATGTTCATTTATCCGTCTTTGGAGCAAATTACTGAAGCCGGCTCCTCTGCACCCCACAGGCCTTCCCCTCTCAGTGGCCTGCTGAATTTCCTGGTACTTCTTTGCCTTTCTGTGCTTCAGGACCATCCTGGAACCATGTGTACAGCAGCCTGCAAGTGCTGGAAATTGCCACTATCTGGGAAAACTCTCAAACAATGATGATTCCCTTTCAGGGGATAATTCTGAGGCAAGTGCTTTTCGACAAGGTTTACCCATGAGTTTAAGTTCTAGTCACCACCATTCCTTATTCCTCTACTGATGTTACCCAACTCCTCCCACCACCTCAGAAAAAGTCTGATATTCACATCTTCATCTCAGGGTGTGGGTTAAACAGTCAGAAAGTGCCTCACAGCAGGAGGAAGAAAGGTGCCTGTCCAAAGACTTTGCATCAAGCCTCCTGCCTTGAAGTCCCTGATACCTGAATCAACAGATATGAAGCCCAAGGAATAATTATACAGTGAGAGACTTGTATCCAGCACTGAGGCCATCTCTTCTTTCAGGTGACTTTGGCTCCAATGCGAGCAGCTGTGTTTCTAGTCTTCAAGTGAACTTGAACTGCCTACATTCTCTCTGGGCTACTGTGGACTGGGGCAAAGGAGAGGGTGTGTCAGATCAATCTGCAATGAGGACTTGTCTTTGAGAGACCAGACCTGCACTGAAACAAACTCAAAGGAACTTGCTGGGCTTCTAAGGTCACTGCTGAAATAAAACCTCATCTGAACCCACAGAAGTAATACCTGACTTCAATGTCCCCTCTGAAATTGGCTTGCTAGTGGATGAAATACAATTGGCTGCTATCATAGCCACATATCTAAATTGACCAGCTTTACTAATTACGTTTTTTATTCTGTGGTCCTTTTGAACATCTCCTAAACTTGCTCCTTTTGTCAAAAAATTATCTTCCCATTTCCTCTTGGGCATCTCCTCACATCTCTTCACTTTGGACATGCTTCTCCTCACCCATTCAGCTTTAACATCCAGCAACCTCCATGTTATGTCCAGACTTTTTGAGGTTTCTACCCAAGATCATGCACCAGTCTCATGGGTAGGCACAAATTAAAACCTCCTGGCGTTCTCCTGGTAGAGTCATCATTAGCAGATGGAGGTCTAGATTCCATCAATGTTAGCTTCACCTTCAGGATAAAGTCCTTGCTCAGCAGAAATCACATTCAGAGTGGTCATAACTTCCACCACCCCAGCCTCACCACAACCCTGATGTTCTAACCTCTCCTTGTCTTCTCTAGGATCCTTTGCCTTGCCATCTACTCTCTCAGGAGCATCCTTTAACCCTGGAGAATCCCTGCTCCTCTTTTCAAATTTCAATCACATATCACCTTCCTATAAAGAGTTCCCTAATTCCACCAGAGTCCCAGTGTCAGCTCAGACTTCCAATGCTGTGGGAGGTTTAGATTCAAATCTCCCATTTTATGTGCACTCTGGGCAGCACATTCACACTCCCATGGGATGGCCAGTACAGAAACACTAAAACTGCTTAAATTATGTTTCTTCAAAATTTAATTTTCTCTTTCTCGTTGCTACTGTGTGTGTGTGTGTGCATGTTTGTTTTAAGACTGTGTAAGTTTAATACATATATGCTGTGACTAAATATGACTCCACTAGGCTTGGAAATGTGTGCTCAAACTGGTGTCCCTATTTAACATGTTGAGGCACCTGGAGAGCTCTTGCTCATGGAAGCCTGAAGCCCATACACAGGCCCTAATGCAGGCATGTTCTCCCACCCTTCCTGCTCAGTACAGTGGGCATGGATGGCTAGATACCTGCTGAAGTCTTTTCTCAAGCTGCACTCAACACACCTGTGAGGCCAGTCACTCAGCAAATATTAGCCGAGTATAATGGTGTTTGCATTCGGCCTAGACCTGGTGGCAGCATTTCCATACTCTAGTAGAGTTTATTAGTGATGATTGCAGTTATTAGCAGTGATTAGTATGTGGTTTGGACTATCCGAGGCTGCTTTGGGTCACAATTGATCCATCAATGCTGGACACATGGTTTCAGCAGCTATTGGCTGAGAGGAAATGTTTAGTGGCCAGGAAAAGCAGCACACTGGACTTGTGTTATATTTTCTATTAGCTGTATGGCACTGCTCATGCCATCTCTGAATCTAAATTGCTTATCTCTTATCTGGTTGTAAATCAAAATATAACTTTTAGCAGAGGGGGGCAGTTCCAAGATGGCTGAATAGGAACCGTTCCAGTCTGCAGCTCCCAGTGTGAGCGACGCAGAAGACAGGTGATTTCTGCATTTCCAACTGAGATACTGGGTTCATCTCACTGGGGCTTGTCGGACAGTGGGGGCAGGGCAGTGGGTGCAGATGGATTCACAGCCAAATTCTACCAGAGGTCCAAGGAGGAGCTGGTACCATTCCTTCTGAAACCATTCCAATCAATAGGAAAAGAAGGAATCCTCCCTAACTCATTTTATGAGGCCAACATCATCCTGATACCAAAGCCTGGCAGAGACACAACAAAAAAAGAGAATTTTAGACCAACATCCTTGATGAACATTGATGCAAAAATCTTCAATAAAATACTGGCAAACCAAATCCAGCAACACATCAAAAAACTTATCCACCATGATCAAGTGGGCTTCATCCTTGGGATGCAAGGCTGGTTCAACACACGGAAATCAATAAACATAATCCAGCATATAAAAAGAACCAAAGGCAAAAACCACATAATTATCTCAATAGATGCAGAAAAGGCCTTTGAAAAAATTCAACAGCCCTCCATTCTAAAAACTCTCAATAAATTAGGTTTGGATGGGAGGTATCTCAAAATAATAAGAGCTATTTATGACAACCCACAGTCAATATCATAATGAATGGGCAAAAACTGGAAGCATTCCCTTTAAAAACTGGCACAAGACAAGGATGCCCTGTCTCACCACTCCTATTCAACATAGTATTGGAAGTTCTGGCCAGGGCAATCAGGCAGGAGAAAGAAATAAAGTGTATTCAGTTAAGAAAAGAGGAAGTCAAATTGTCCCTGTTTGCAGATGACATGATTTTATATTTAGAAAACCCCATCATCTCAGCCCAAAATCTCCTTAAGCAACTTCAGCAAAGTCTCAGGATACAAAATCAATGTGCAAAAGTCACTAGCCTTCTTATACACCAATAACAGACAAACAGAGAGCCAAATCATGAGTGAACTCCCATTCAAAATTGCTTCAAAGAGAGTAAAATACCTAGGAATCTAACTTACAAGGGATGTGAAGCACCTCTTCAAGGAGAACTACAAACCACTGCTCGACGAAATAAAAGAGGCCACAAACAAATGGAAGAACATTCCATGCTCATGGATAGGAAGAATCAATATCGTGAAAATGGCCATACTGCGCAAGGTAATTTATAGATTCAATGCCATCCCCATCAAGCTACCAATGACTTTCTTCACAGAATTGGAAAAAACTACTTTAAAATTCATGTGGAACCAAAAAAGAGCCTGCATTTCCAAGACAATCCTAAACAAAAAGAACAAAGCTGGAGGCATCACGATACCTGACTTCAAACTGTACTACAAGGCTACAGTAACCAAAACAGCGAGGTACTGGTACCAAAACAGAGATATAGACCAATGGAACAGAACAGAGCCCTCAGAAATAATACTACACATCTACAGCCATCTGATCTTTGACAAACCTGACAAAAACAAGAAATGGGGAAAGGATTCCCTATTTAATAAATCGTGCTGGGAAAACTAGCTAGCCATATGTAGAAAGCTGAAATTGGATCCCTTCCTTACACTTCATACAAAAATTAATTCAAGATGGATTAAAGGCTTAAATGTTAGACCTAAAACCATAAAAACTCTAGAAGAAAACCTAGGCAATACCATTCAGGACGTAGGTATGGGCAAGAACTTCATGTCTGAAACACCAAAAGCAATGGCAACAAAAGCCAAAATTGACAAATGGGATCTAATTAAACTAAAGAGCTTCTGCACAGCAAAAGAAACTACCATCAGAGTGAACAGGCAACCTACAGAATGGGAGAAAAAAATTGCAATCTACTCCTCTGACAAAGGGCTAATATCCAGAATCTACAAAGAACTCAAACAAATTTACAAGAAGAAAACAAACAACTCCACCAAAAAGTGAGCAAAGGGTATGAACAGACATTTCTCAAAAGAAGACATTTATGCAGCCAACAGACATGAAAAAATGCTCATTATCAATGGCCATCAGAGAAATGCAAATCAAAACCACAATGAGACACCATCTCACACCAGTTAGAATGGCAATCATTAAAAACTCAGGAAACAACAGGTGCTGGAGAGGATGTGGAGAAATAGGAACACTTTTACACTGTTAGTGGGACTGTAAACTAGTTCAACCATTATGGAAGACAATGTGGCAATTCCTTAAAGATCTAGAACTAGAAATACCATTTGACCCAGCCATCCCATTACTGGGTATATACCCAAAGGATTATAAATAATGCTGCTATAAAGACACATGCACACATATGTTTATTGCAGCACTATTCACAAAAGCAAAGACTTGGAACCAACCCAAATGTCCATCAATGGTAGACTGGATTAGGAAAATGTGGCACATATACACCATAGAATACTATGCAGCCATAGAAAAGAATGAGTTCATGTCTTTTGTAGGGACATGGATGAAGCTGGAAACCATCATTCTCAGCAAAATATAGCAAGGACAAAAAACCAAACACGGCATGTTCTCATTCACAGGTGGAAATTGAACAATGCGAACTCTTGGACACAGGAAGGGGAACATCACACACCGTTGCCTGTTGTGGGGTGGGGGAGGGGAGAGGGATAGCAGTAGGAGATATATCTAATGTAAATGATCAGTTAATGGGTGCAGCACACCAACATGGCACTTGTATACATGTGTTACAAACCTGCACGTTGTGCACATATACCCTAGAACTTAAAGTATAATAAAAAGAAAAAAAAAGAAAATGTCATTATATGAAAAAGACATATGCACATGAATATTTATTGCAGTCATTCATAATTGCAAAGATATGGAGCTACCCTAAGTGCCATTGACCAATAAGTGGATTAAAAATGTGTGATATATATATATATGTAATACACACACACACACACATATACACACACCATGGACTCAGCCATAGAAAGGAACAAAATAATGTCTTTTGCGTGGACTTGGATGGAGCTGGAGACCATTATTCTAGGTGAAATAACTCAGGAATGGCAAATCAAACACTGTGTGTTTTCACTTATAAGTGGGAGCTAAGCTGTGAATACACAAAAACATATGGAGTGATGTAATGAATCCTGGAGACTAAGAAGCAGGAGATTGAGAGGGAGGGTGTGGGATAAAAAAAACTATATATTGGGTACAACATACAGTACTTGGGTGATGAGTGCACTAAAATCTCAGAATTCACCACTGTATAATTCATTCATGTAACCAAAAACCACTTGGAGATGGGCATGGTGACTCACGCCTGTAATCCCAGCACTTTGGGGAGGCCAAAGCGGGCGGATCGCCTGAGGTCAGGAGTTCAAGACCAGCCTGCCCAACATAGTGAAACCCCATCTCTACTAAAAATATTTAAAACATTAGCTGAGCGTGATGGTGGGTGCCTGTAATCCCAGCTACTTGGGAGGCTGAGGCAAGAGAATTGCTTGAACCCAGGAGACAGAGGTTGCCATGAGCCAACACAGTACCACTGCACTCCAGACTGGGAAACAGAGTGAGACTCCATCTAAAAAAAAAAAAAAAAAAAAAACTTGCATCCCAAAACTACTAAATTTTTTTAAAAAATCAAAAGTAATACAAAATAAAGGATAAATAAGTACTGCAATTGTTTAAATTTGCAAATTTTCTCTTTATTATGTTTTTCAATGTTCTGGTTACAGAATTAATATTTGTTATAAAAATTAAAATGATACATGAAATTTTTTTTAAAAGATACAAGAATAACTCCATGCCTTTAAGAAAAATGTAATACAGTGACAAAAATAAAACACATACACATAATGGCTCAAGGAAGCAAGTGATTCATGACATTTGATCAAAGAGCCCAAGATTTCAGAAGAGGCTATTGCCTTCTGCAGAAGACAATGAGAAATAGTGCCAAGAAAAGTTGGCTGGTACTGAAGGGTAAACAGCATATGGTTAGGAAGACAGAAGTCATCGAGGGTAATCCTGACAATAAGTAACATGATCAAAACTGCAGAAACACAAAGACCAGGAGTGTGCTTGTTGAATGCCAATCAACTGCATTAAGACATCACTGCCGGGCTGGTGCAGTGGCTCAAAACTGTAGTCCCAGCACTTTGGGAGGCCAAGGAGGGTGGATCACCTGAGTTTGATCTGTTAATTGATGAACCCCTGAATCTGAAATTACGGGATTTAGGCCAGCGTTGGGCGGCGGCGGGCGGCCGCCGCTGGGCGGCGGGCGAGAAATATGGAGCACCAACGGTCCAACGGCACCCCCGCCAGCCACTTGGCTGAGGAGAACCACTCAACCTGGTGATCCTGGTTCAATCACTTGAACCCAAGAGGTGAGGCCAGTGATTGAGATCAGCCACTGTGACCCAGCCCAGAAAGACAGGAGGAAGACCTGTCAAGAAAGAAAGAGAGGAAAGAGAGAGAAAGAGAGAAAGAGAGAAAGAGAAAGAAAGGTTGAAAGAAAGAAAGAAAGAAAGAAAGAAAGAAAGAAGAAAGAAAGAAAGAAAGAAAGAAAGAGGGAGGGAGGAGGAAAGAAAGAAGAAGGAAGGAAGGAAGGGAAGGAAGGGAAGGAAGGAAGGAAGGAAGGAAGGAAGGGAAGGGAAGGAAGGAAGAAAGAAAGACAGAAAGGAAGAGAGAAAGAGAGAAAGAGAAAGAGAAAAGAAAGAAAGAAAGAAAGAAAGAAAGAAAGAAAGAGAGCACATTAAAGAAGGAAGGAAAGAAGGAAGGAATGAGAAAGAAAGAGAGAAAGGAAGGAAGGAAGGAAAAAGAAAGAAAAGAAAGGAAAGAAAAAAGAAAAGAAAGAAAGAAAGAAAGAAAGAAAAGAAAAGAAAGAAAAGAAAGGAAGAAAGGAAGGAAGGAAGAAAGAAAAGAGAGAAAGAAAGAAAGAAAGAAAGAAAGAAAGAAAGAAAGAAAGAAAGAAAGAAAGAAAGAAAGAAAGAAAGAAAGAAAGAAAAGAAAGAAAGAGGAGGAGGAAAGAGGGAGGGAGGGGAAGGAAGGAAGGGAAGGAAGGAAGGAAGGAAGGAAGGAAGGAAGGAAGGAAGGAAGGAATGGAATGGAGGAATGGAATGGAAGAAAAGGACCTGGGTTGATCTTGTGCCCGCTATTGTGAATAAGCCGTATTAAATATACATATGCATGTGTCTTTATAGCAGCATGATTTATAATCCTTGGATATATACCCAGTAATGGGATGACTGGGTCAAATGGTATTTCCCTAGTTCTAGATCCCTGAGGAATTCAAGATCACTCTTACAATGGCTGGAACTGTTAGCCTTGAGATAGTCCCACCAACAGTATAAAAGTGTTCCTATTTCTCCACATCCTTTTGTGAGTAAGCTAGACAGAAAGATAGAGAGATTCTTCTTTTTTAAAAAGTTCACCAACTCGAATGCATTGTTACACATATTAAGTAAAGTTATCAATGCTATTACCAGAGTGGTACTGCCAGAAACTCAAGGAAGAGATATGAGGCCTCAGGTTTCTGTCCAGGAGGTGAGATCTCAGTTGCAAAAGCAGACTGATTCTGAAAGAGATCTTATTGTATAATTCCTTATGCTATGAGGGAAGTTTAAATATGAAATACTAAAATTTTCATATAAGAAAATCACAGTATGAATTTTACTTATGTCAACATTTAGACACATAAAAGACAGAAAATACAACTAAAGCAAGCTATGATTATTAATAAGGAAATGAATAATAAATGTGTGGGTTGAGACTGTGTAACTGGATATGGGGCAAAAGGACTACGGTTTCACGTTCCTTCGAAAGTTTTATTTGTCAACTTAACAGAAACCTGCTAACAATAACCAGTTTTAGAAGCTCCTGGCCACAGTGAAAGCAAACCCAGTCCACATGCCTGGTTCTGAAAGGCTAACAGTTCAGGGAGAAGATGGGGAGAGGGTGTGACTGAGACATATCCAGAGAGCACACCGTGCCTCTCACATGTACTCCTTGGTGACTTCACTCTCGTGAGTATGTGTACCAGCATTCAAACGTAAATACCAGGTCCCAAACTCACAGGGCTCTTGCGGGTACACAATTAGGAGCTGTGAGTGCACTTGGAGGAAGATAAAGAATCCCAACTGGCAAACTTTCAAGTCCATCTTATTGTAAAGTCTTCTAAAAGATTGCTGTCCTAGATTGTAATCACCCAGCACTCAGAGATGAAATTAGCATACTCTCTCCACAAGTGAAAGCGTTTATGGCTGTGCCCCCAGTCAGTAAATTACAGTAGTTGGTGCTGAGCTCCAGTGCTGTTTCCTGTCTGGCCCTGCCCCTTCCACTTGTTCAGCAAGCCCCACAGGTGCTGGGTCTGATTCACAAAGACCACTCACTGGTCCATTTCTCTCTCATCTGGTGGTGTCCTGTTCCCCAACTATTTGAACTCAATCTCTAAACATTTGCGCCACCCTATCTCTTGCTTTGGTCCCAGCTGGGCAAAACCTTACTGTTATTCAGGACCCCAGCTCCCACCTGAATTTGCTGTCTCTCAACCTCAACTGCTGTAGAATTCCAAGATTCAGAACTCACTGTGGACCCAAGTGGTCATGGCAACCTGCCAGGGAATGATGGACACACTCTTGTCATTATAGGATGAGTACTATTAGGATAACAGAAAAGAACAGAGAGTTCCTAAGGGTTATTTTGTGCATGGTATATTTATTAATGATGGGCTTATTCTGTGGCTTATGAAATGATCTCAAGTGTCAGTCAAATGCCATGCAGAAAAACAGGATGTTGGCATCTCTGCACACAGTAGATGTGTTCTAAGCAGGGCCTGTTCAATGGGCAAGATGAATGTGGCTTTCTATCACTCAGTGTTTGCCAAAGCTAACAGAAAGGGCAAAGGCTATCAAAATTCTGAGGGAGCCCAGCAAAGACACGGGCTTGGTAACACACACACACACATAAACACACACACACACACACACACACACAAAAAAAAAAAAAAAAAACAAGAAAACAAAAAAAAACGCTGCTTGATTGCCTGAACCAATACTCTATTTTGCTATTACTGCAGCATAGAAAAACACTAAGACTAATTCTGTACAGGTACTCTGGAGTTCAAGTAGTGAAATCCTATGAGTTGCAAAAATTAATTTATTCAATTTCCATTTTCAATCTCTATGGTTTTTAGCTTACTTTTGCCATACTTGAACTTTCAAGGGAGAAGTTTGTTCATAATAGTCATAAACTGGAAACAAAACAAATTTTCACCACTTGGAAAATGAATAAATGACAGTGTTTTCATAATGAAATACATATATTCAGAGCAATAGACAGAACAAACTGCAATACAGAGATGCACAAAAACCTGGATGAATGTTAAAAGTAGTCTTGTGTAGGGGGCGGAGCAAGATGGCCAAATAGGAACAGATCCAGTCTCCAACTCCCAGCGCGAGCGACACAGAAGAAAGGTGATTTCTGCATTTTCAACTGAGGTACTGGGTTCATCTCACTAGGGAGTGCGGGACAATCGTTGCTGGTCAGCTGCTGCAGCCCGACCAGCGAGAGCTGAAGCAGGGCGAGGCATTGCCTCACCTGGGAAGCGCAAGGGGGAAGGGAATCCCTTTTCCTAGCCAGGGGAACTGAGACACACAACACCTGGAAAATCGGGAAACTCCCACCCCAATACTGCACTTAAAGCAAACGGGCACACCAGGAGATTATATCCCACACCTGGCCGGGAGGGTCCCACGCCCACGGAGCCTCCCTCATTGCTAGCAGAGCAGTCTGCGATCTAACCGCGAGGCAGCAGCGAGGCTGGGGGAGGGGCGCCCACCATTGCTGAGGCTTAAGTAGGTAAACAAAGCCGCTGGGAAGCTCGAACTGGGTGGAGCTCACAGCAGCTCAAGGAACCTGCCTGTCTCTGTAGACTCCACCTCTGGGGACAGGGCACAGCTAAACAACAACAAAAGCAGCAGAAACCTCTGCAGACGCAAATGACTCTGTCTGACAGCTTTGAAGAGAGCAGTGGATCTCCCAACACAGAGGTTGAGATCTGAGAAGGGACAGACTGCCTGCTCAAGTGGGTCCCTGACCCCTGAGTAGCCTAACTGGAGACATCCCCCACCAGGGGCAGTCTGACACCCCACACTTGACAGGATGGAGTACACCCCTGAGAGGAAGCTTCCAAAGCAAGAATCAGACAGGTACACTCGCTGTTCAGAAATATTCTATCTTCTGCAGCCTCTGCTGCTGATACCCAGGCAAACAGGGTCTGGAGTGGACCTCAAGCAATCTCCAACAGACCTACAGCTGAGGGCCCTGACTGTTAGAAGGAAAACTATCAAACACGAAGGATACCTACACCAAAATCCCATCAGTACATCAACATCATCAAAGACCAGAGGCAGATAAAACCACAAAGATGGGGGAAAAGCAGGGCAGAAAAGCTGGAAATTCAAAAAATAAGAGCACATCTCCCCCGGCAAAGGAGCACAGCTCATCACCAGCAACGGATCAAAGCTGGATGGAGAATGACTTTGACGAGATGAGAGAAGAAGCCTCCAGTACATCAAACTTCTCAGAGCTAAAGGAGGAATTATGTACCCAGCGCAAAGAAACTAAAAATCTTGAAAAAAAAGTGGAAGAATTGATAGCTAGAGTAATTAATGCAGAGAAGGTCATAAAAAAATTAAAGAGATGAAAACCATGACACAAGAAATACGTGACAAATGCACAAGCTTCAGTAACTGACTCGAACAACTGGAAGAAAGAGTATCAGCGATTGAGGATCAAATGAATGAAATGAAGTGAGAAGAGAAACCAAAAGAAAAAGAAGAAAAAGAAATGAACAAAGCCTGCAAGAAGTATGGGATTATGTAAAAAGACCAAATCTACATCTGATTGGGGTGCCTGAAAGTGAGGGGGAAAATGGAACCAAGTTGGAAAACACTCTTCAGGATATCATCCAGGAGAACTTCCCCAATCTAGTAGGGGGGGCCAACATTCAAATCCAGGAAATACAGTGAACACCACAAAGATACTCCTCGAGAAGAGCAACTCCAAGACACATAATTGCCAGATTCACCAAAGTTGAAATGAAGGAAAAAATCTTAAGGGCAGCCAGAGAGAAAGGTCGGGTTACCCACAAAGGGAAGCCCATCAGACTCACAGCAGATCTCTCAGCAGAAACTCTACAAGCCAGAAGAGAGTGGGGGCCAATATTCAACATTCTTAAAGAAAAGAATTTTCAACCCAGAATTTCATATCCAGCCAAACTAAGTTTCATAAGTGAAGGAGAAATAAAATCCTTTACAGATAAGCAAATGCTTAGAGATTTTGTCACCACTAGGCCTGCCTTACAAGAGACCCTGAAGGAAGCACTCAACATGGAAAGGAACAACCGGTACCAGCCATCTCAAAAACATGCCAAAATGTAAAGACCATCGAGGCTAGGAAGAAACTGCATCAACTAACGAGCAAAATAACCAGTTAATATCATAATGGCAGGATCAAGTTCACACATAACAATCTTAACCTTAAATGTAAATGGACTAAATGCTCCAATTAAGAGACACAGACTGGCAAACTGGATAAAGAGTCAAGACCCATCAGTCTGCTGTATTCAGGAGACCCATCTCACACGCAGAGACATACATAGGCTCAAAATAAAGGGATGGAGGAAGATTTACCAAGCAAATGGAGAACAAAAAAAAGCAGGGGTTGCAATCCTAGTCTCTGATAAAACAGACTTTAAACCATCAAAGATCAAAAGAGACAAAGAAGGCCATTACATAATGGTAAAGGGATCAATTCAACAGGAAGAGCTAACTATCCTAAATATATACGCACCCAATACAGGAGCACCCAGATTCATAAAGCAAGTCCTTAGAGACTTACAAAGAGACTTAGACTCCCATACAATAATAATGGGAGACTTCAACACTCCACTGTCAACATTAGACACATCAACGAGACAGAAAGTTAACAAGGATATCTAGGAATTGAACTCATCTCTGCAGCAAGCACACCTAATAGACATCTATAGAACTCTCCACCCCAAATCAACAGAATATACATTCTACTCAGCACCACATCGCAGTTATTCCAAAATTGACCACATAATTGGAAGTAAAGCACTCCTCAGCAAATGTACAAGAACAGAAATTATAACAAACTGTCTCTCAGACCACAGTGCAATCAAACTAGAACTCAGGACTAAGAAACTCAATCAAAACCGCTCAACTACATGGAAACTGAACAACCTGCTCCTGAATGACTACTGGGTACATAATGAAATGAAGGCAGAAATAAAGATGTTCTTTGAAATCAATGAGAACAAAGATACAACATACCAGAATCACTGGGACACATTTAAAGCAGTGTGTAGAGGGAAATTTATAGCACTAAATGCCTACAAGAGAAAGCAGGAAAGATATCTAAAATTGACACTCTAACATCACAATTAAAAGAACTAGAGAACCTAGAGCAAACACATTCGAAAGCTAGCAGAAGGCAAGAAATAACTAAGATCATAGCAGAACTGAAGGAGATAGACACAAAAAACCCTCCAAAAAATCAATGACTCCAGGAGTTGATTTTTTGAAAAGATCAACAAAATTGACAGACCGCTAGCAAGACTAATAAAGAAGAAAAGAGAGAAGAATCAAATAGACACAATAAAAAATGATAAAGGGGATATCACCACCGACCATACGGAAATACAAACTACCATCAGAGAATACTATAAACACCTCTATGCAAATAAACTAGAAAATCTAGAAGAAATGGATAATTTCCTGGACACTTACACTCTTCCAAGACTAAATCAGGAAGAAGTTGAATCCCTGAATAGACCAATAGTAGGCTCTGAAATTGAGGCAATAGTTAATAGCCTACCAACCAAAAAAAGTCCAGGACCAGATGGATTCACAGCTGAATTCTACCAGAGGTACAAGGAGGAGGTGGTACCATTCCTTCTGAAACTATTCCAATCAATAGAAAAAGAGGGAATCCTCCCTAACTCATTTTATGAGGCCAACATCATCCTGATACCAAAGCCTGGCAGAGACACAACAAAAAAAGAGAATTTTAGACCAATATCCCTGATGAACATCGATGCAAAAATCCTCAATAAAATACTGGCAAACCGGATTCAGCAGCACATCAAAAAACTTATACACCATGATCAAGTGGGCTTCATCCCTGGGATGCAAGGCTGGTTCAACATTCGCAAATCAATACACATAATCCAGCATATAAACAGAACCAAAGACAAGAACCACATGATTATCTCAATAGATGCAGAAAAGGCTTTTGACAAAATTCAACAGCCCTTCATGCTAAAAACGCTCAATAAATTCGGTATTGATGGAACGTACCTCAAAATAATAAGAGCTATTTATGACAAACCCACAGCCAATATCATACTGAATGGGCAAAAACTGGAAAAATTCCCTTTGAAAACTGGCACAAGACAGGGATGCCCTCTCTCACCACTCCTATTCAACATAGTGTTGGAAGTTCTGGCTAGGGCAATCAGGCAAGAGAAAGAAATCAAGGGTATTCAGTTAGGAAAAGAAGAAGTCAAATTGTCCCTGTTTGCAGATGACATGATTGTATATTTAGAAAACCCCATTGTCTCAGCCCAAAATCTCCTTAAGCTGATAAGCAACTTCAGCAAAGTCTCAGGATACAAAATTAATGTGCAAAAATCACAAGCATTCTTATACACCAATAACAGACAAACACAGAGCCAAATCATGAATGAACTTCCATTCACAATTGCTTCAAAGAGAATAAAATACCTAGGAATCCAACTTACAAGGGATGTAAAGGACCTCTTCAAGGAGAACTACAAACCACTGCTCAGTGAAATAAAAGAGGACACAAACAAATGGAAGAACATACCATGCTCATGGATAGG